>NC_090965.1:9409700-10009700 GCF_040807025.1 Struthio camelus | reverse complement strand
ACAAGTCTGTCCTGTGGGAAAGTATCCCTAGAATCACTGAATCGTTATGTCTTTCAAATGATCTGAATTTGGAGTTAAAGTTGCCTGATGCTTCTCTGTTCATGTGGAATGTTGCTAAACATAACAGTCAAACCCAGGACATACAGAGAAAAAGTATATTTCTCCCCTCCTTCCTTTTCTCTCTCCCCTCCTTCCTTTTCTCTCTCCCCTCCTTCCTTTTCTCTCTCCCCTCCTTCCTTTTCTCTCTCCCCTCCTTCCTTTTCTCTCTCCCCTCCTTCCTTTTCTCTCTCCCCTCCTTCCTTTTCTCTCTCCCCTCCTTCCTTTTCTCTCTCCCCTCCTTCCTTTTCTCTCTCCCCTCCTTCCTTTTCTCTCTCCCCTCCTTCCTTTTCTCTCTCCCCTCCTTCCTTTTCTCTCTCCCCTCCTTCCTTTTCTCTCTCCCCTCCTTCCTTTTCTCTCTCCCCTCCTTCCTTTTCTCTCTCCCCTCCTTCCTTTTCTCTCTCCCCTCCTTCCTTTTCTCTCTCCCCTCCTTCCTTTTCTCTCTCCCCTCCTTCCTTTTCTCTCTCCCCTCCTTCCTTTTCTCTCTCCCCTCCTTCCTTTTCTCTCTCCCCTCCTTCCTTTTCTCTCTCCCCTCCTTCCTTTTCTCTCTCCCCTCCTTCCTTTCCTCTCTCCCCTCCTTCCTTTCCTCTCTCCCCTCCTTCCTTTCCTCTCTCCCCTCCTTCCTTTCCTCTCTCCCCTCCTTCCTTTCCTCTCTCCCCTCCTTCCTTTCCTCTCTCCCCTCCTTCCTTTCCTCTCTCCCCTCCTTCCTTTCCTCTCTCCCCTCCTTCCTTTCCTCTCTCCCCTCCTTCCTTTCCTCTCTCCCCTCCTTCCTTTCCTCTCTCCCCTCCTTCCTTTCCTCTCTCCCCTCCTTCCTTTCCTCTCTCCCCTCCTTCCTTTCCTCTCTCCCCTCCTTCCTTTCCTCTCTCCCCTCCTTCCTTTCCTCTCTCCCCTCCTTCCTTTCCTCTCTCCCCTCCTTCCTTTCCTCTCTCCCCTCCTTCCTTTCCTCTCTCCCCTCCTTCCTTTCCTCTCTCCCCTCCTTCCTTTCCTCTCTCCCCTCCTTCCTTTCCTCTCTCCCCTCCTTCCTTTCCTCTCTCCCCTCCTTCCTTTCCTCTCTCCCCTCCTTCCTTTCCTCTCTCCCCTCCTTCCTTTCCTCTCTCCCCTCCTTCCTTTCCTCTCTCCCCTCCTTCCTTTCCTCTCTCCCCTCCTTCCTTTCCTCTCTCCCCTCCTTCCTTTCCTCTCTCCCCTCCTTCCTTTCCTCTCTCCCCTCCTTCCTTTCCTCTCTCCCCTCCTTCCTTTCCTCTCTCCCCTCCTTCCTTTCCTCTCTCCCCTCCTTCCTTTCCTCTCTCCCCTCCTTCCTTTCCTCTCTCCCCTCCTTCCTTTCCTCTCTCCCCTCCTTCCTTTCCTCTCTCCCCTCCTTCCTTTCCTCTCTCCCCTCCTTCCTTTCCTCTCTCCCCTCCTTCCTTTCCTCTCTCCCCTCCTTCCTTTCCTCTCTCTGCCGCAATACTGTGGCTCTAGTCTATTTTCCTCTTGTATGTAAGAGGCCGTGCTTGCATTAGCACTGGATCCTTGATGGTGCTGCAGAGCATTTCAACAGCTGGCCTCCATGTTCCATCTTGAGCCCTGGTTATGGTGTCTGCCTGGAAATTCTTGTCTGCGGACATAGACAGTTGCTGCTCCTGTAGCTTTCACTTTATCTGCACAAACTGCCGACCGTCTTCCATATCCTCTCCTGAGAGAGGAAGTGGGTACTGCACACAAGCTGAGGTAGATTTTGATGAAGTCAGGTTAATTTAGAGAGGTCAGAAGCATAATTTAACTTATGGGTAGAGGCAAAGAAAGTAACAGTAATAATATTTTTCTGCAAGAGTGTTTTGGGGTGAGGGAGGGGAGGATGATGGCTTTATCTTGAGAACATGATGTTTATGTTGAAATTTCTGGTGCTAACACAGTCATGCTAATAAAGCACAGGAGATTTGAGCATGGTACAGGAATCACCTTAAAAACAAAACCTAAATTTCATCAAGGCTGCTGGTCTGCTGTGGTACCAATAACTTGTAATTCTTAGAAGAATGGTGTTCGAGGGTTACGCTTTCAGTTTCCTGATGAGGTTGCAGATAATTTGATAAAAATAGGTAAAAGAGAAAGATTACATCTCTGAATGTGATTGATCTGTTGTGCTGAAGCTTTATTAGTCATTATAGCAAGGTCTAATATAATTAGTTAAGACTGATTCAGTTGTACGTGTCTAAAGTTTATTAAATAACAGGTTAGAAGTAGTTGCTAGTGGCATATTCTTAAGCATAAATATGCAACTTCTAGGTGCATTGAAAGTGCATAACTCTATATTGGTATCATTTTTTTATACCTGTTCATGTAATAGCTGTTACAGATTTTAGTTGATGGAAGAGTTTGATAGGAAATTATTCATTGTTCAGAGCGCTGGCAGAGTCATAAAAGCTCACTTTGAATAAAATATATTTCAGAGCCATTATTTACAGTTATGCTGTCTTCTTCCAGTAGATAGTTTTAAGAAATTAAAGTAATAGGGTACCTGTTTCCTTGTTTCTAATAGACGTTAAAATCTGTGTAAGAAATGGATGGGGCAAAAAGTTTTCACGTCATGGTAAGAAAAAAACAAGTTCATGGTTTCCTTTTGTATCTTTTCTGTGGAATAACTGCTGCAACATTAGTAATCTAGTAGTTCGTCTGACTAACAACCAAGAAGTCTGGAATAATCTAAAGGAGCTGCAGCCTATGACCTTGCTGGAAAAATTAAGAAATACAGGAATTTTTGAAAATCTTAGTTCGTTGAATTTATGACTGTGGATTTCTATTTTTGAAAGGATCAGTCTCACTATGAAACTGATGATAATGTTTGCTGATGCCCTGAATCCTTGAATGGATAATGAACAATTCCAGTAAAGATACTGATCACAGTGTAAAGATGTGAAACTATTAACAAATGTTACTTAGACTTTGCTGATTTGGACTTTGCTTTTTGTTTTTTTTTTAGCTTGAAGATGCTGGTTCAAGTAATTTAGATAACCTTCTAAGCAGATATATTTCAGGCAGCCACCTACCCCCACAACCTACAAGTACCATGAATCCCTCCCCAGGACCTTCAGCACTATCTCCAGGGTCATCAGGTGAGTGGAGAAGAGTATGATGGGTATTTCTAATCTTTAAGTTGAAAATAATACCTACCGCTTCTTGCCGTAAGAATGGTGATATTTTGTTATTTTTGAACAAAATAAATTTTAAACTAAGTTCTTGCAGAAAATTAAATTTTACCTTCCTTCGGAAATATCTTTATAGTAACAAACTGCCTGCACGTGAATGCAGTATTCTAGATACGTATATAGATTGATGTCTCTATATCAATATGCTATGCTATGATATTGTTTGGCTTTTATTACCCCAGTTCATTTTCTTTTTGTGCATCAGAGGACATAGTTCAATAACTGCCCTAAATGATGACTGTCTAGACCATTCTGAGGTTTGGGAAGTAAGTTTGCTGAATATCAGTGAATAGCTTGATTAGTCACAGAAATATCTATACCCAAAGATGATTTGAGCAAGCTCATTCTAAGTACAGCGAATTTAGAATAGAGCTTTCGTTATGCATCTGAACAAATTAAATCACCAATATACCTGATGTTCAGTTATATGAATATTCAAAATGTCCATTTTCATTAGTAAGAAGCTGATTTCATCCATTTGGTACGCGTGTTTCACTTGGTCTTCTCTTTGCAAGGTTTTTGCAAGATTCTATGAGTGAATACTTGCAGCAATGGAACTTGGTTTATTTCTCAAAACTCGCAGGCAAGACAGTCTGCTTTACTTTGTTGGTGGATATTGATGGATAAAATTTGAGGACTTATGGGTTGAACTATGGCATTATTTGGATTAAGTGAAATAATTACTGGGACTCATTTAACAACTGCTTGTCATCTGTGTTTTTATTTAATGTAGTGTGCAAATAACTGAGAGGGCAGCTGGTTTGTGTGAACTATCAGGCTATTGCAGCAGCAGCAGCGCTTCTGGTGTTACTCAACGCTAGTCATATTTATTTTATTGTAGCTTTTAACAGTTTGTACCAAGTCAACTTCTACGCTTCTTTTCAGGTTTATCCAACTCCCACACTCCTGTGAGGCCACCTAGTACTTCTAGCACAGGTAGCAGAGGAAGGTGAGTGTGTTACAGTTGATACTGTCAGGCTGAAAAATCAAAGGTGGAGAATTCAAAAATAAATTGGCAGCAGGTCAATGGGGCTTTGTTGTAACTGCGACCCAGTAATTGAAGAAGCCTTACATGTAGATGATTTTTTTAATATGTTTCTCCCCACTGTCTTGTAAAGTTAAGCTGTCCTCTAAATGTTTTGACATGCTTTGCCTTTGCAACGTCTAACTTTTTGTATTCTAATGAATTTTCATCTTATTTATGTGCTGGTATCTTTCTAGCTGTGGCTCCTCAGGCAGAACTGCTGAGAAAACTAGCATGAACTTCAAGTCTGACCAAGTGAAAGTCAAGCAGGAGCCAGGGACAGAGGAAGAGATATGCAGTTTCTCAGGAACAGTGAAGCAGGAAAAAACAGAGGATGGCAGAAGGAGTGCTTGCATGGTAAAGTTAGTTTGTGAAACAGTATGTTATGGTGTTCCTACCAGCATATATAAGCATTTGGAAAACATAAAGCAGTTCTACTCGTAAGCCTTATATTCTGTTAACAGCTCTGAAGATTGGAAGGTATTTTGGTCCCTGTTAGTGTGTTTGAACTTTTAAGCACAGGTGAGCTCCAGTGGTGAGCTTTCTATTTTTGTAGCACTGCTAAGGCTGCTAACTATTTAGGGTTTTGTGACATAGGTACCAATAAACTGGAAACAGGACTTGGGCAATTGTTTGCTAGCTTGTGTCAAACAAACGGGCATTAAATGATGTTTCTCTTGTTAATTTGGACAGGGTTTGACCTGGTGTTGTAGTTGCAAAAGATGCCCAATCCTTGTACATTTTATGTATTGTCATGCGTAATTGCATGTTGAAAGTAGTGCAGTAGAAAAAAGTTAGAACTTAATCTCAGTTTGGCCCATGTTTAGGACATGATCATATTCTTTGGTGCGTGCTCTGCCAGACACAGGATAGTACCATGTAAATTTTGTCTTTAGTTGTTCAAATAAAATACCCCCAACAGGGTAGTTTGTTGCTATTTTTAATCCCTAGCTAATGAAACCTGTAAATAACCCATTGTTAGCAGGAATTACTCAACGCTCGTATCTGTGTAATTACACTCAGAAATCTTCCGGTCGGTCAAGATTTCTTAGGCCAGAGCAGGCCTGTCATTGGCACTTTCACAGTTCTTCAAAATAATTCACTTGCATAAATATTTTAGTGCTTCCCAGCTCTGTTTGATTTAATGGGATTGTGTACTGGGAGCAGGGTGAAGAACTTGAGGATTTGTCCTAGTGACAGTGGAGGTATGTATTGACGTTTTACTGGTGTGTTTGGATTAAAAGTTTGTTCATCGTGCTAGGTAATAGAAATGAGTCTGTCCTTGAAAGGACAGACTTGTGAAAAAGTAGTTTTCTATATTGTATACAACTCTACTGTTCAGAATGATTTGCCGGTTATTTTGGGAAATGCCTATTGTGCCAGTAGACAGTGGATGGCTTTTGACTTCTAGCGTGTGAAGAAAGATGCCCCTGTAAAACTGTTCCCTTCTCAAATTTTCATGTGCTACTTTCATTTCAGCTTAGCAGTCCTGAGAGCAGCTTGACACCACCGCTGTCCACTAACTTGCATCTGGAAAGTGAATTGGAAGGCTTAGGAAGTCTTGAAAATCATGTAAAAACTGAACCAGCAGAATTAAGTGAAAGTTGCAAACAGTCGGGACATAGCCTTGTAAATGGAAAATCCCCCGTGCGAAGTCTAATGCATCGATCAGCTAGAATTGGAGAAGGCAATAACAAAGAGGATGATCCAAATGAGGACTGGTGTGCTGTATGCCAAAATGGAGGGGATCTATTATGCTGTGAAAAGTGCCCAAAAGTGTTCCACCTGACTTGTCATGTACCAACACTCCTCAGCTTTCCAAGGTACCAGAAACCTTGCAGTTTAACAGTTTCCTTAGAACAGCTCTGTGGTCTCATTCACGTGGTAGGTTTCAACCTAAAATTGGTGCTTCATGCTCAAGACTGGCTAGTTCTGCATTGACTTTTGTGAGTAAAAAACCTGACGTTTTAAAGGCCTGCTTGGGTTGTTCTGTGCATAACTGGTTAAAATTTATTTAATAAACAAATGAGCTCTCAAAGTATGTTTCTATTATGTAAAGTTCATTATAAAGTCGCGATGAGAAAGACGTTGTGTTTAAGTATGTAAGCATATTTGGGAGAGGAATGTGAGGGGAGGAAAAAATGGCCTTGGCAGGCAGAGTTATCTTGAGCCTTATTGATTACCCTTTGTTGTTATAGATCTAAATCTTTAATATCGTACAATGTGAATTTGTCAGAATTAATGAAATAATCTTTGTAGCCATCACTGGTGAGACTTTGTCCCGTGATTCTTGGAGTAATTGTGTTTCTTTCTGTCTAGTGGGGAGTGGATATGTACGTTCTGCAGAGATCTAAGCAAACCAGAGGTAGAATATGACTGTGACAATTCGCAACACAGTAAGAAGGGGAAAACAGCACAAGGCCTCAGTCCTGTGGACCAAAGGGTATGTCTCAAAACTGTAGGAATGAGTTTCTTAGGAAAAAAGCGCTTTCTGTAATTAGCTGTCCTCCACTATTTCTTGAAGATGCTTTTGCTGTGGCTGCAGCAAATTGAATATGACCGTGGCTTCAGCAAAAATACAAAATGAGTAATAAGATTTTCTTGCTATGACCACATAACCAGGTCTTGGTGACTGTGTGGGAGTGCTCCATAATTAACTGTAATCATCAACTGGTTAAAACTCACATGTAAACATATATTCTGTATTTAAATACACACTCTAATATGCATTAATCTCTTCAGTGTTCTTAATTAGAAGTTCTTTGCATTTAGCATTAATACAGTCCTCATAAAAGTAGTTATGTTAAGTTTGTTGTGCTAAGTTCAGGCTGTGAGAGGTGCTAGAAATATTTGGGCGCGTTCTTGTGGAAGGTGTAATGACCTCGACTGTCAAAATTATTTTTAGCTTTATCATTCAGACTGTGAACAAAGTGTTGGAGCATTATCAAATCAAATTCCTCCAAGAGATTTGCATGTAAATGTAAGAAAAGAATTTGAACAGGAAATTCTTAGAAACACTTTGATTTTAATTTCAAATTGGTTAATTTTGTCTTGGGGAGGGTGGGGGGAGAAGTCCTTAACTTGGTCTTTTCCTGTAACTGCATGTTACACTCAAAAGTGGTTATAGTTCCTCTTTTTTTAATTTGATGGTTTATTAATGGGCTTCTGAATGTTTGATTGTAGCCCTAGGTTTTTATTTTGGAAGAAGAAAGCAAAAAGGGAGTATATTTCTGCTATCTGAGCAGAAGGTGTTTTTTTGTTTTTCCCATCAATAATGCCCTCCTAAGAACTTGGACGTTTTATAAACAAACTTGTCCAGAGTGTACATTAAATTTGCTTGTAGTAAGCTGCTACAGGACAAACCTATTTAAAATAGTGAGATATGTACTTCTGATGAGGATATTGACTTGAAGCTGTTTATTTCTTTGTAAGAAATGTGAACGTCTCCTGCTTTACCTGTATTGTCATGAGCTGAGCATTGAATTTCAAGAGCCAGTCCCAGCCTCGGTGAGTCTCCTTCTGCAAAATAGTTGATGATTTTTTTTTTGGCACAAGATCTAAAAGGCTGGAGTTTTGAGGGGCTTTGTTTTGGGAGGGAGCTAATGGCTTCTGCTTGAAGCATGTCCTGTTTGATCAGTCTAAAAGTTCTGACGGTCATTCAGTATTTCATGATACTTCAAAGTATCTGATTCTGTAGCCTCTCCATGCAGAGGCTGTACTCCCAGTCTTAAACCCACTTGTTTAAAAATACTTCAAATTAGCAGTTGTTGAATTGGTAGAGGATGACTCAGGATACCCATGAAGTTCAAAATGTTACAACAGGAGGCTTTAAGAAGAACTGTCTTTGTCAATCTTTTAAATAAAAGCAAGAAACAAACTGCTTTGACTCTTCTACTTTCAGCTATAAGAAAAGTAACTACAATGAAAAGCTTTGCTGTGCTATGATAGACAATGAAGGCAGGAAAGAAATTCTTCAACGGTTTGAGGAAAAGAAATTGTTCCCACTTACTGAACAGGCATACAGTGCATGATAAGATTAGCTAATGGCTACTTTGATAAGAAGTGAAGAAATTCAGCTGCTTCTGTGAACTATGTAGTCATTGTCGCGTTAAATCGTTGTTTGTTCTTTACAGATACCAAACTACTATAAAATTATAAAGAAACCAATGGATTTATCTACAGTGAAAAAGAAACTGCAAAAGAAACATTCTCAACATTACCAAACTCCTGAGGATTTTGTGGCAGATGTCCGGTTGATCTTCAAGAACTGTGAAAGGTTTAATGAAGTATGTTAACTTCCAATCTCTATACTTTTTTTTTTTTTTTTTTAAGATGTATTTTAACCTGATTCTGCAGCTTCTCCGTATAGAGGCTCTGTTTCAAATCTTAAACTTCTGTGTTACGGAGCAGATGCTGAGACAGGCCCTTAAAAAGCGCAACACAGTTACAGAACTAGCTCTCAGTTTTAGCTAGATGGGGAGATCAGGCTTTAATAGGGAGGCCTTTAACATTTAGCCATGTTGGGAAACCACTGACTGAGCAATAGTTGTATTCATTGGTTTTGATACATCACTGAAGAACAGGATGACCTTCTTGTTAATGTACATTGAATAGATTGTGGCAGTGCTTAGGAAGTGTGGTGACAAAGACAGTCAAGCAGTCCTTAAAACTATCTCAATTTGCGCAGATAACTGTGCTTATACTAATGAAATAGGACAGATCTCCATTGAGGAAGCTCCCTATTGAGGACAAGTGCCTTTCTGAAGGATATCCTGCTCTTTCTAGTACCTGCTGCAGGCAGAATCCAAAAAAGCTTTTTGTTCATTATTCCCAATATTAAGCTTAATGCTTTTGCTCATGGATAGTTGGGCTCTCACAAGAACTAGTTTTCAACAGGTAGCTTGTGTATGGAGTCATATTTTTGATGAGCGTGGGAAGTTTTGCAATGAACTCGTCTGATACTGAAATATTTTGCCTTACTAATATGTGAAATGTGACTTGGGGAGATGTGCTACCTAAGTGTTGTTATTAGGTGAAGCAACAGAAAAAATACTCTGAATATCAGAAAAATGCGGCATTATGCTGAAACAGAGTAGTCTCTGAGGTAAGCTGGGATGTCCTCATTTCTGAGATTCCTTAAAGCAAGATCATAAAAAGCCCTGGCGAAGGCATTGCATGGAATGGCTTTCTTGTGACCTTAGAAATGCATAAAACAGCCAGCATTTCTCTGTAAAAAATGTAACTGGAGTTTTGCAATGTTTAAGCAACATTTCTGGCTCTCAGAAGAGGTAAATTTGTAGGAAGCATGCAAACATTTAAAATCTCGACTGCCTCACAAGTATGCTGGTAAAAATCAAGGGTAAATAAATTTTAGAATGTGATGATGTATGCTGTAATTGCAAGCATTTGGGACTTTTACACCACCAACTCCCTTATGTCTCTGTATTAGGTGGAGGTTAATGAGCACTGTGGAAAAAGTTGCAGTCATGTGACCTTCTCAATCAAGGGAATTAATGAAGCATCTGCTGTAGAAGAAAACATGCTGCAGCTCTTAGGGACAAGAGTAAAACAAGGGAGCAAGGACTGATGGATGTTTAAAAAGGTGTTTTAGACTGTGTCGCTGTTTGAAATGCTGGCTGGTAGCAAAAGATGAAGCAAGCTGACCGCTCATAGCAGAGTCAGGTCTAGTGCCTCTGAGCTATATGCTCTTAAAAAGTAGAAATCAAAGTGGGCTAAACACCCCAAGAGTGTAGCCTGTTCTTCTGTAGGAAAGACTTATGGAGCTCTTCTCTGTTGAAATTCAAATGAGACTTTTCCACAATAATGTCTGGGCAACTAAACTTTAAAATGAATAAAGCAATCATGAGTAGAGTGCAATTTTAAAAATGATGGGGAGCAAATTATTTGTTCAAAAGTTGTGCATCTTGTCAAAGGTTCATTTACCCTATGTCACCCTCTTAATAAGACTGTTTTAAACCCTGCTTCCACTGAGTTTGAGAACTAAAGAGCTGTGGTCCATAACAAATTGTTTTCTTGTTATGGCTGACTTTAGTCATCCAATCCTATGCAATCTCATAACTTTAGAAAGGATTATAATTTCATTTTTTTTGACTCTGGTATCCTTTTTAGATGATGAAAGTTGTTCAAGTTTATGCAGAAACACAAGAGATTAATTTGAAGGTAAGCGTTTCAGACCATGCACACTTGGTGAAGGGATGTGCATTTCCAACAGGTGAATATTCCTGTCTTCTTTTGTTCACAGGCTGATTCAGAAGTAGCACAGGCAGGGAAGGCAGTTGCGTTATACTTTGAAGATAAACTTACAGAGATCTACCCAGACAGGACCTTCCAGCCTTTGCCTGAATTTGAGCAGGAAGAGGATGATGGTGAAATAACTGAGGACTCCGATGAAGATTTTATACAGCCACGTAGAAAACGTCTAAAATCAGATGAGAGACCAGTGCATATAAAGTAATCTAATGATATGGACCTAACTTTATTGTAAAAACTGTTATTTAAATGTTCCTGGAATATTATCATGCCTACAGTGGCCATCTTGAGGAAGCTGATAGCTTTTTAAACAGTATTAGATGACAAAAAACACTTGTACAGAAAAGGATTCTCATCAAAAGGGGAAAAAAATGTATTGTAAATTTTTTGTTCTCGATTATTTGACATTTCCTTTTCTTTTCCTGATGGGGGGGAGGGGCATACTCATTCTGGTCTCACAGAAAAGAGGTGAATGATGTTGAAGAGAAGCAGATTTGAAAAGAGGTGCTCCTTGTACAGATAAGACTGTCATACTGCTTAGTAAGATGTTCTGCAAGACTGGACCAATACAGTTACTGTATCTTGCTTTCATGCTGGACTGCAGTGTAAACTGTAAAAAATGTTCCTAAAATCCCCTTTTTGTGTGAATTTAAGTGTGTGTTGGGCCATTGGTTTTATCATCTCATTTAAGTGATATTGTGAGTAACTGATCTTCTGTGTTGATGCAAGTATCTAAACTTGACTTTCTTTACAACTTTTTATGTATAGAAAAAAAATCATTAAACTGTTCTGAATTGGCAAGTGCAGGAGTGTGAGTTCTTGGCAGATGCAGGACTAAACTGGTTGCAACTGTTGCTTTTTAGTAGGGCTAAGTATATTTATTAAGAATCCTGTACACAGAACATTTTAATGGAGTTCATGACAGAATTCTTGGCATTGTATCATCTGTCCCCGATCCCCCTAATGAGGCAGAATGTTATCTCCAGTATTCATTATCCAATTTTCTGTACTTAAAATATAGACTGAAGAGGTAATACCTGGTTGGTTTTTTTTCCAGTCTTCCTAAATATCAGTTTCTAATAGACCACTTGGCAAACAATAACGTATTGACTACCAAATGTGTAAAATTTCCTGTATTCACTTTGTCTTATTTGTAAATAGTGAACTGAGATTTCTTGCAGATCAGCAACATTTGCTGAACTGTTTTTAAGCTAATATGTATTCTTATTAATTGTTCCTATCAAGAAAAGATTTGTAATATATGCTGTCTATTTCTAACATTGCATTCATATTGAGGTTCTATCTTATTTTTATTAGAGTACTATTCAGAACTTTCTTCAGAAGCAGCTCATGAGTGAAATGTCTAGAAAGATTGGAATAAACCTGTTAGGATTAGGTTATTTACTCATCCATAAAATGAAGCACTTGCACAGACCTGGATTTGGAGTTGAGTGGTTTCTGGTCAAATACTGAAAACAACAATTTTCCTATTCCTCTAAACCCTGCAGCAGGCATTTCTGCAGTGCCTTCCCGTTGCATGCTGCCGTCGTTGCAGCATTTCTGGTTAGAAATGAGGTCGTGGCAAAGTAATTATGCTTTGAGCAGTTATTTTTTCCTTTACTGAACTGAAGTCAATACTAGAAACAAGAAATGTAATTTCTAACTTTCATGTAGATCTTGTTAAAGTAAGATGAAGAAATCCTGTGTAATCAGATGAGGTCAAGTTGACAGATTGTAAATTTGCCATAAAATTTTATGTGAATACAGCAGTTCTGTGGTAAATCACTGGGGGTTTAATATATCCAGCATGAGCAATTCCTGTGGCTGTTCATTGGTATGTACTTTACCATAATGGTAAAGATAAATATTTTTAGCACAATGTATCAAATTGAGAAATGCTCTGAGAAATTTTTATGCAAATCACGATTTGATTTCTTTTTATATAGAGCAAAGTATATATACATTGTGACTATACCTCTCACAGTAAACAAGGGGACTGAAGGTATTCATAACTTCAAGCTCACTTCTTTATCTTATGCAGATATTACACTTGACTCAAACTGATTTTTTTGTTGTCGTTCGGATATTAAGAGCGCCTATTTAAATTTAGTTTTTACCAGTTTGTGAAAGGAAAAGTCATCCTACTTAAACATACATATATTAAGTTGACACACAGCAAAAACTTTGCCAGTAGAAAAGGGTGAAATGTATGAATAGGACACTAATAATAACAAGGGATCATTTAATGGCTCAGTGTATTGCCTATTTATGCATTTCTAGTTTCTCAGCTTCTTTTTGCAAAGGAATATTATTAAAATTACAATAAAAATAAGATTCTGTGAATTCTCTTCAATTGGGGTTACTATTTTTATGGCACTTAAGCACTCTAGGTTCTGTAGCTGCAGGTCTCAACTTTTTAACTGTTCGCTTTGTGAGGCTCTAGTTGTTGCTTAAAGTATTGCAGGTACCTCCTGCCTGAACGGGAGCTCAGGACAAGTGTGGTGGCATCCCAGGTTGGGTCCTGCAGCAGGGAAGGGATCGTGGCACAAAGCCGCGGTTCGGGGGAGCGCGTGCTCCCGGGCTGCTGCGAGCACTGTAGCGTCTCTTTTCCTCCCAGACCCCAGGTACCAGACAAGATTTGTCTAACTTTGTAGTCTTGCCAGGTGTAGCCTGTATTCCACTAGTTCACTTGCAAACCACAAGTAATGTTAAGCTTTGATCTTGATTAGAGTTCAAGCTTTACTCTTGCACGTAACCCAGTGAACTTCCAAAACTGATCCTTCTATTCAGCTCATCGGGGTTCAGTGGTGTAATTTATGTGGAGTTTTGAACTGTGTGCAAGAAATCTTAAGTGTTTCTTTTATATAAAAGAAATGAAAGAACATTCTCATTTTTGTTCTCCATTTTGGAACTCCAAATACAGTAATTGAATGATCGTTTGGAACTAGCTAGGGTCTGTTCACAAAGATTCAGAAGGATAGGTGAGCTCTGTTGATACATTTCCCAATCCCATAGTCTGTAAAAATTCGTCATAGAACTGGTCAGCGTTTGCTCAACCAAAACAGCTTTTGGGGGCCGCGTTGTATGTAACTTGGTCAAGAGCAAACGCGTGGGTTATGCATTAACAGGCCCCTGGGTTAGTCTCGCATCTTCTCCTTGCTGGGTGATGCACGTGTGGTGTGCGCAGGTGACGGTGTGTGTTACCGTGGGAGTTAGAACATGGCTTACGTTAAGAATGAAACTTTGGCAGATAAAAGACGTGGTGGATGCAGGCTGCGTGCCAGCTGGTCTGTCTGCATGACTGCAGTTCTCTGACACGACAGCAAGAAGATAGTCTGGCACTTGATGTAACTATATGCTCTAACTTAAGATACTTTTGTAAAAAGATCATTCATGTCTCAATTTTTGTTGTAAATGACCCTGAGGTTTAAGTTAATCCAAAGAAGTAAAAGGCAACTTGCTTTGAAATAGGAGTGAAAAGTGTACAGTGTGCTACTTGTGGACTTCTCAATTACCTCAGCAGGTATCCTGCCATGTAATTACTAGTGATTAGTGCTAATTTAACCAGCTAAATAGGTTCAGGTCTTTTGTTTAACTGTGCCCTGGAATTAAGTGGCCTACAGTATAATATGGCTGAGTTACTATCCAAGAAAAAGGGTGTTCCCCAAACTTTTGAGAGTAGAAATGTGCTATTAAGTGTGGATAACTTGTTTCTTGTGAAATGTCACCATTGCTGTTACTTGTGACATTTGACTGTGTCAGCATATTCAACACTGGATCAATGAAATGTCTTATAAACATTTCTGCAAGCCACTAGAACAGAAGTCTTTAAAATTAGCTCAAATTTACCATTCTGTTGTATAGCCTAGTTTATTGGCTGACCCTCTCTAAGCTTAGGTAATGGCAACAGTGTTTTGAAGCTGTGTGTATGATGTACTGGGAGTAGGCTTTTTCTTGTTTTTCTTATTCTCTTCCTTGGAAAAAGCAATAAAACTGCTTTGTCTGTTGCCTATTAGCATGACAGGAATCCTTTCCTTTGGATAGTGATTTTATAGGAAAGTTTGTATGCATATCACCAAGTCTAGCTTTTAAAAATAAAGTGTGCAGGAGTTATTGATGATATAGTGTGGCATTTTATTTTAAAAATTGGGGAAAGTTACATATTTTTTTAAAAAGTAGGTGTTTGAGTAAATAATGGAGGTACTTTTTTAAAAAAAATTTATATGCCACAGTTTACATAGACATATTTCAGACTGAACATATGCATTGTATCTTCAGATATGGTGATTTCTTTTATTTTCTCAAAATGCATGTACAGTAACTCTTCCATCTAGTTCCTGTGTTTGTCTATGGGGATTCTACTTTATATGCTTTCTAATGTATCTAAATTGGTTTTCAAAAATGGCAGTTAATTTGGGTATCTTTATTATAAATGAACTATTAAATGTATGAAATGCAGTTTTGGCCTTTTCTATTGAGTGATCTTACAGCTTAAGGCTACTTTCTTTAGAATTCATTGAATTTGTACAAGGCAAGGTACTAGAACAGTTTTCCAAGTTTGACTTGTTGCAGCATTCACTCTAGAGTGTGAGCTACGTTTCAAAAAACAGAATAGAGACTGCAAGTCTGCTAATGGCCTGCAAATGGGGGTATTTCTTAGGTTCAGAACACCATGAAATATGTATATAAGCCTATGAAGATTTGTGCAGTTGAAAGCCTGTTTTACATGTAAACATACTCATGGAAGGGTTAAGTTCATGGCATTCTTTGATTATTTCTTGCTTCCAGTAATTAAACTGGTACTTTTTTGCACATAGTAAACTTTGCTCATCTTTTAATATGATTCTTCAAAAAAAGTGCTGTTTCTGTGGTATTGTATTATCTGAATAATCATATTTAACTTTTTTTTTTTTTAAACAAGGTTACAGTTTCTAATTGTTCTGTTCCTGTGTTTTTGCTGGTGTGTAATAAAAAAGTTTTTTCTTTCCAATGGTTATTTAATACATTAGCTGCCTGTAAATATTTCTTGTTAAATACTCTGGAATGTGGTGTAGAAGTTGTACTAGATCAGTTTAAAACATTGTTTGAAAACCATTTTGTTTCGGTTATTTCTATTAAATTAGAAAAATGAAGAAGCTTTCAATTTGAGTTTCTTTTTTGCAAATCTGGGTTAGGTCATAAGGTACAGACGCATCAGTTTCCTGATACTTGGAATAAAGAAATATGGCTAAACACCTCGGTGAAATTTTATCTGCAGCAATTAAAATGTGACTGACCACCTGAGGGTGCATGATCTGCGCCAATGAGCAGTTTAAAGAGAGCAAAGACCGAGTTCTAAACTCAACCCAGAGTTTGGACTTAAGACAGTGGGGTTTCATCGCCCTGCACTTTCGGGTCCGTAAAATGATTCGTCACCTGTATTTACACCTCGTACTTGGGATACGTATGGTAGGTTAGGGGTTGCAGGGTTTTCTGTAGGCTCTTTTCCTGACGCTAATCAGAAAGCTGCTGCTCTGAGGTTCGCAGCTCACTTAACTAAACGCTGCGACTGAGGTTTTCCTTAACGGGCCCGGATGATTTCCGAAGGCTTGGCAGACCTGGCAGCGGGGGCTGCTCTGGGCCCCACTTCCCACGCCTCGCACAGCAAGTCCCGGAAAGGCAAGAAAGGCGTCGAGTGGATCCCCGGTGACTTGTTAACATTGGCACCCCTGGTTAAAAATGCTTCTTGTCTACCCTGCTCGGCTCTGCTTCCTGCTTTGCAAATGAGTCCGTAGCGAACGCATAGCTAGGGACAGCGTGTTTCTTTGCTTAGTAAACGAGTTTCTGGGGGCCAAACCCATGCATAATGTATAAATGTGGCTCCAAATACAGGGAACATGAACAGCAACTACTGGTTGGTCAGTCCACATCTCAGGGATCGAAAAACCCCCATCGAGCAGCTTTGCCTGGTGCTGCGATCAGGGGAGGACACGGGAAGGGCTTTAGTGCCGGAAGGGAAGAGGAGGCTGCTCCTGCCTGGTCGGCAGTTCTTTTACGCAGCTCAGAAACGGCCCGTGCCCGCACACGCGCAAAACTGCGGTCGTGTTCATTTGCCCTTGAATCACAGTTGGCGTTTACGCCTTCACCTCTCCTCCTTACTGATCAAATCCCTTTCTCCCGCGCTGGTGTTGCCCCTGGGTGCGCCACGCTCTCTGAACTGAAGGTGGGGCCCGGCTGAGATCTTCTCGTAGGGCATGACCAGGTTCAGCTGCAGCTGTGGAACTGAAGCAGGAATGAGTGTGCTTCAGGCTGTAAGTCCTTGAGAAGCTGTGTTTTCTCTTACTGATCATTTCCCCTGTTTTCTTTTACTCTTCATTTCAAATACTTGTGCTTTAGCATTGCAGAAACACCATGATGAAAAAGCTGCCTTTTAGGAAAAGGTAGTATTAACTTTATACTGAAATACACGTTTGTTCCAGCTAAAAGTGAGACTACCCTGCTTACCACGTGAGACAGGGTTGCAATCCAGTGCCCAAAATCTGGTGGGGCTTAACCTCCTCTTTCCACCCGCGACTCCACCAGCAGGTAGAAACCCTGTCACCAGCGGCAGGTGCGAGCGCCTCCCGTGTCCCTGCGACGAGCACAGTTCCCTTCTGGGACAACTCCTCTAACTGCCGGTGGCCTCGGTGGCTGCGGGAGCGGCCGCGGGGGCTGTTTCTAGTTCTGAGAGGCGCTGGGACAAAGGGTGCCACTCGCCGCTCCGCAGCCTTGAGCCCGTCCATCTGGGAAGCTGGGGGTTTTAGGATGGCTCTTCCAGGAACTTTCTCTTCTTTTCCTGCGACTGCTGGCTGCAGCCACGCATCATGAAGGCTCCAGCTCCCGTCGCCGCCGGCCTCGCCGGGGCAGCAAACAGGCCCAGCTGGCGCTGCCACCTGCCTGCACTCGTGCCCAGCTTCTCCGGCTGTAATTAGGGCTGATTGCCTGCAAGCTGTGAAACTGCTAAAAGCAGTGTTGGCTGCAGTTCCTGGCTGTGGGTCTCTTGGGATTGACCCTGTTGTGGCTCTGCCTTAGAAATGTTGGGAATCGCCATGTTATGGGAAAGGGTGGCAGCCAGCCCCGCCAGCTCCTGGTGCGTCCCAGCATGGTGGCAGCGCTCCTCCACCCTCCTCTGCTGCCTGTGCGTCCCTGAGCACGGAGTGGTGGGCAAAGCCGTGGTGCCGGGGTCGCTGCTGTGGATGCTCTGGATTGCAGGTTTCCATGAATAACCACTTGGAGAGACATAAGTCAGTTGTTTCTGGGGCACCGGCTAGCAGAAACTGTCTGGTCTTGCTCGCTTGTGTCCCACGAGCGTCACAGGGCATCTCCAGCGTTTGGTCTGTGTCAGCAGACTGATCCCAGTGTTGCTGTCCCGTCTAGCTTTCCGCTGTAGCGAGCGGATGTTCCCGGTGAGGACGGCCAGGCCCCGGCCACCACTTGTAGCAGCCTTGGTCCTGCTGCCAGGGAAGTTCCTGTGCCTGGCCACGGCTCCAGGTTGCTGCAGGGAACTGGAGGGCAGGTGTCTTGATTTTTTTGCCCCCCATCTGCTGTTCTCCAAGGGTGATTAGGGGGTTGTTGCACAGGACAGGCTGGAATCTGGGAACGGGACAGACCTGGCGTGCAGCCGTCCTGGGCTGCCTGGCAGATTACAACTCCTCCGCGGGCTCAGAGAGTCGTAAAAACAGTAGTTCGTGCTCCTTAGGGTGGGCAGAGCGCGTGTGATCGGGGCCCCGCGGCGCCGGGGCGGGGGACGCTCGTGGGTAACAAACCTTCCGTGGCCGGACGCTCCTGCCGCTGGAAAGCGAGCGCGGGCTGCAGGTCACGCGCCATGCCGCGGGGAGCTACGTGTGTTCAGCACGGGCTTTTGAGGTCCCGCAGGTGTCACCAGATGGTGCTCGAGCGCAGCCCGGTGCGCGCGGGCGCCTGCGGCCCTCGGGGCGCCGTCGGGGCGGTTTGCCGGGAGCGGCACGGCCGCGCGTGCCACCAGCTGCCGCGCTCCCTGGGGTCCGGACCGCTCTCCCGCTGAGCTGCAGCGCTGCCGCCGCCGTCTCCGCTGCCTCCTCAAGCGCCGGCAGGCGCCTAAAACCAGCCTCAGCTGGCCACCGGCGTCCTGCCCCGGCAGGGAGCGGGTCCTGCCGCAGGACGGAGGTGGCCCTGAGCGCGGAGGCTGCTGCGGCGCCGGCTGCGGGCGCTGCTGGAGCCCGCTGGCTGGACGGTACCGGAGCCGGTCGGACCGCGGCCCGCGGAGCGGACGGGCCCTGCGCGCGGCCCGCGCCTCCTGCCACTGCCGCGGCCCTGGTTTTATGCGCGTTGTGCAGCTCTGCTTCCCTCTGGGGAACAGGATTACTTGGACGTGCCGTCAGCCCTCGCTGCTCCGCTTCGGTCTTCGGAAGGAGCCTTCTTTCCCGGCTTGGTGCCGGGGGCGTCCGTGAGAGCGCCGCGGGCCCTGCCGGCTCCCCGCTCCCTCTGCAGCAAGCGACGCGGTTCTTGCCGGGCTTGCCTTGGCCCACGGGGTGGCTGCGCGCGCGTCAGACCAACCTCATCTGCTGCCTGATTTCAATCAATCTCGTCCTCCTCCAGATACGCTCGGAGCAAGCATCCTCCTAATGTCTGAGCAGAGCACAAATGGGCCAGGCCTTCGTATCTGCTGCTGGCTGCTGCCAAATAAAGGCTGTAGAAAGTAATTCAATAACGTTACTGCTAGGCCTGGAGACTTTATCGTGCTCCATCTTTGCAAGGAGCCCTCTCTCTCCCGTCCTCGCAGTGCGATGAGCCAGACAAGGGTGCCCGGATGCACGCGCCTGAGACGGGGGGGATACGTAGCTGTGGGGCAGTAGATGTAACGGGAACCACCGGCTGGGAAAGTCCCATCTGCCGCATGGCTGATGGACAAAGCTGGTTATGTTTCTCTGCAAAGATCCATGGGAACCGAAATGATTCCCAGTGTATCTGTCAGCTGGGAGTAACCCTTCGGTCTTCTGCGACCTTTGGAAAGAGCTTATTAGGCAGTGAAGTGATCAGTGGGTTTTTGCTGCTTTTTGCTAGCAGGAGTATTGCAAGCGCCCCCTTGAGCACCAATGACCAGACCCTCGTCCCGCTCCGGAGACGCGTCCTGCTGGCAGGAGGCCCTGGGGCCGCTGCGGTGCCACTCGATGGCCCCGTCCACCCGCGGGTGCCAGCCAAGGCCCGCTGCAGAGCAAGGAGGGGAGCAGCGCTTCCTCTAGGCTTCTGTATTGCTTTGTGCCCTAAGTGGAGCCTTAGCGAGTTTTATGGCTCAGCTGCACGAGGGACGGGTCCTGGGCGCCTTTCCTTCGGTGAGTGCTGCTGCTGGCGAGGCACCGGGGGGGGGGGGGGGCTGCGTTTTTGTGCAAAGGAGCCTAAATTGTCCACAGAGCGAAGCCACGCGGAGGCGTGCAGCAGCGCGCGCTGCCCCGTGTTCCCAGTGCTGCCGAGGGAGCCGCCTCTGCTGCCTTTTTTTTCCTGGCAAGAAACTGAATTATTTTCAAGCTGTTTCCAATTATTGTATTAATTGGGAAAGTAAACAATATCACAGTATTAGTTAGAACTGGCATAAATAAATCCAGCTCCTCTCTCTAGACTTTACTTTAAAAAAAAAAAAACAAAAAAGCTGCGAAGGGATATTAATCCAAGCTAAATACATAGGATGTTCCCATTAAGTTCTCAGCTGGACAAAGATATCCCTGTTTCCACCTTGGTAGCACACTTAGTTTCCACAGATGTGGCCAGATGTGTCAGATGTCGAATCCTGGGACATGTAGTTGGCCATGTTTGGACTCCAAACAGGCATAGCCCGCGATTAGATACGCATCGAGTGTGCTGCTATTAATCCGGCCGCAGTGCAATGCAGACCGTCCTGCTCCCTCGGGTGTTAGAAGTAACGTTTCCTTGGTGCTGGTGTTGTGCTTCCCTGCAGGGAAACCATCCTCCTTTCTTGGCCTGCTCACTCGGAGACGGAGACCAGCGTCACTGCTCTGAGCGTGGTTGCGGGCAGCGTGTGCAGCCCTACAGCCGACGCAGGCTGTGCCCCGGGTTTTCTCTCGGTTGCCTTTGTCTGGGCACCCCAGTGGGTTCGGGAGCGGCCGCGGCTCCGGGCAGCCTGGTGTGTCGAACAGCCAGCAGCGCCCAGGACATGGAGGCAAAGTGAAAAGGTGCCAAAAAGTCTGTTTTTATGTTCTGAAGAAATAATTCTCGCGTGCATGCACGCTCCTGCCAGGGCCTCCTCTTGCGACCCAGCGAGCTTGGGCTCCTCTGCAACATGAGTGAAGGTGAATGATTTGCCCAGGGTGACTTTAAATTTAAAAGTAAAAAGTTCTTGGTATTACCTTTGGAATAAAATTAGCTTCCTTCTTTCCAAATAATTTGATTTAGTTATTGATTTCTGTGTTAGAAGCTCTCAATTGGGCATTAACCTTTCTCTGAGGGTTTTTTCTCTTTTGCCTGTTGAAATCTCTTTAAGGTAAATCCGATGCAATCTATGGTGGAGGTATTCCAGCCTTTCCGCTCCGGGTGCGAGTCCTGGGGGCTCAGGCAGGAGCTGCCCGTGCAGCGGAGGGCGGCAGCGGCGGTGTCCGGGGCCGGGGGCCAGCCGAACGCTCACCTTCGCGAGGTCGGACCTGCCGGGGCTGCGGGGCCGGGGCGGGCGTGCGGGAGGAGCAGAGCCAGGGCTGCTCCCTTGCCCAGCCGCGGGTGCGCGGGTGGCCACCGCGGCGCAAGCGCTGCCTGTCGCTAAGCCTCATCCGCGACGCGCGCCCGTGCAGAGGCCAGTCTGCATCCAACTTTCGTGGTTGCAGCAGTGCAGGGGGTGAAACAGCTCTGTTCAGCTGAACCTTGGCGTGCTGAGATGAACGCTGAAGCGGACAGCACCGCAGGTGGTCCCTCTGCCCAGGAGGTTATCACTAGGTGCCAGTGTACACGAGCTCTGTCGTGCGGCCAGGACAAGGGCTCTGTGAGCCGTAGCTCCAGCCCTGCTGCTCTGCCCACGTGATCTGTGTGACTCCACAGTGGCATCCCTGAACATCGCTGCTGCTTGGGGCTGTTTCGGGACTCTTTGCTAGAGGTTGCATGCTCCTGGTTTGGGACAGTTGTGTGCTCCGGCCGACCGGGAGGTGGTGGCTTCTAATTAAGAGTGTCTCTGCATGACCAGTCGTGGGACATTGCTGGCTTAACAAAAGATTTCAATCATGTTGTCATGGCAGCAGAAGTTTTTGCAGGGAGAAGTGCTTAGCAAGCAAGCTGCGGGCGCCGGACAGCGGTGGTGCTGGATAAAGCACCAGCCAGGGCATCTGGGGTCCCTGGCCTCGGCACTCAGCGCTGCGCCGCTGGTGGGTTGCGGCCGGGCTGGGGGGCTGCGGGGGGCCAGTGCCTCAGTGCAGCCTGTGCGGCTCTGGGGACTCGCACGGGGCGCCGGTCCAGAGCCCTCCGGCCAGCAATTAACAGGCACAACGAAGGCGGTGGCACGAAGCCGAACGTACTCGGAGATGTGGGGCTGAGGGACCTGTGTGGCTTATCCCTGGCTCTCGAGCACGCTCGTTATATCTGCACAAGCTTCTCTCCTCCAGAAGCTGCAACAAGTCATCCTGCTGAATATAACTTTAATTGCCTGTTACGTGATCTGCTGCTTTTCTCATGCCTGTCAAATGTGTTCTCTGTTCAGAAGTGTAGCTCTGTCATTTGGCGTGACCTGTCTGCTAAACTACAGCAGGAATCAAAAGATGCTGCAGAAAACTAAAAATCTTCTAACCGCAAAATGCAGCGGCAGTCTCAATCTCTGTTGCCATGTGCAGCCTGGTGTGCTAGCACTGGTGCAAACAAATCAATAAGACTTACTGCTTTTCTGATGTTGCCCTTGGCAGTTAAGCAGTGTGCAGTGCCCACCAGAGCTCTCCAGCTATTCTGGGCTGGCAATGCGCTGCTCTTAGCCAGAGCATTTCAGCAATCATTTTTTTTGCAAACATGCTCTGGGGCTGGGATTCAAATCTCTGCACCTGGAGAACCGAGAAGGAGGGAGGCAGCCACGAAGGGGTTAAGAAGAATTATCTGGGCTGCAGCTTTAAAAATGCAGTATGGAGGGTATCAAACTGGATTTGGTAGGAGGTTCTCCGTCTGGTACACGCCTTGGCAGCGAAGAGATATTTGATCTCAGAGCAATAGGATGATCGCAGCACTGGCAGGGTTGCAGTGAGCTGTGGTTTCTGGGGACTGACCTGTGGCTTGGTGGAGGCTCTGCGGTGCTGGAGCCCTGCCTGGCACCAGCTGCCCCTTCTGGTGCTGCCAAGCCAAGGGTGGCACCGGCGTAATTCTGTTACGGCGATTAGAAGCGGACAAACGCTCTTCTAGTTAGACTTTCCCGGGCAGCAGAGAAGGGGTGGCAGAGGATGCGGTGTGGGAGATGAGCGGCACCAAGGATGACGGCCGCTGTCAGAGGGCAGTGCGCATCGTCGCCGAGCTGTGCCGCAAGAAAAGCCTGCCTAGTCTGGACCTGGACTCCTGCCGGGAATTCCTCCTGCTGCCCTCAGACCAGAGCCTGAGCATCTCGGAGCCAGGTAGCGCACCCCGCTCCCGGGCGATGCTCGCCGCCGCAGAGCGGCCGCACGGGCACGAGGGCTCTTGCGAGGGGAGGGACGTGCTTGCTGGCGCCGGTGCCGGAGGCCAAACGGTCTCGGCATGTATCTGTGTCGATCTGCGCGTTTGCGCTGGTTCCGCAGCCGAGCGGCGTGCGGGGGTGGAAACACTTCCCAACCTGTTGCGGTGGGCCATGAGCCCGGTGGGGTTAGCAGCCACGGGCACAGCTGCAGGGGAGATGCTGGTGAAGAGATGGCTGATAACTCAAAGTTTCTGTGGAAGCTCTTTGCCTTACTAAAACCAGACTCCTGTCCCATATAAGACAGCAACAAAAAGCCCACCTAAGAAGCTGAGATGTCAGGAATGGATCGTTTTTACCCCAGTGCAGAAGAGGTAGGACTTGCGTGGGGGTGTGTGTTAACCAACGGGGGATCTTAATGTCCCCTGTGGCGTTCGCCTTGCTCTGCCCCAGCCCTGCGCGACGCTCTGAGCTGCGCGGTAGCCCGTCAGCTGCTGCCCGAGGCTCCTCGCGCCGCCGGGCTGCGGTTCCTCCCGCCCTGCCTGCAGGGGTTTTGCTTTTCGGGGACGCAGCTGGCCCCAGGGCGCCCTGGCAGCTTCGTGGTTTGCTGGATTCCTGTTGTCTTTGCTCCCGGCGGTGCTTCCACCGCGCTCTGATCAGTTTGTCCAGCCTAATGTCTCAGTGTCGCCTCCTGCTCTGCTTGTAAGCTACTCGTTATCTTAAAGTCGCTGTGCTTTACACCTGCTTCTTCTGGAGGCCTCTTCCCACTGGTGCTGTCCTGACGTGTTGCACCCCGTACAGCTGTTTTCTGCCTTGTGAATAATTTCCTGTGGTGTTTCGTAAGTTCTTACCTTGGTACCAAAACCGATGGTTTGGTAACTGCGTGGCAGGAAAGCCGGGGCTGCTCCTCCCGCGCAGGCCGGTCGGAGAGGTGCCTGCCCGCGTCACCGCGGGCTGTTACGGTCTGTCACGGACCTCGTTACCCACCTGCAGGCCGCGCTCGCGCCGCGCGCTTCGACGGCCACCGGGGACCGGCCTGGCGGGCCCCCGCCGCCGCTGCGGCGCTGTCTCTGCTCTGCAGGCCTCCTGCGTCTGGGCGGCCCCGAGGACGCTGCCTGGCCCCAGCGCTGGGCGCAGAACTGCTCCGGCAAGGGAAACGCAATGCCCGTCGCTAACGCGGCGGCGCTGGTGACCAGCCTCCTTTCCCGTCCGCGCGGCCTGCGCCCTGCCCGCTGCCGTGGCGCCGCGCACCGTCTCGGGGAGGCCTGCTGCGCGGCGTCGAGGGGCGCAGGCCGGGCCCCGAGGCAGAGCGGGCCCTGCAGCGCGTCCCGCGGCGAGGGCAGGGCCCGGGTGCCCGGCGCCGGGCCGGCGGCCAGCAGCGACCGGCAGCAGAGCCCGCGGAGGGCGGCGCGCTTCTGCGGCGGGGGCAGCCGCCCCGCCGAATCGGCGGAGGGACGGCGTCTTGCGCGGGCGGCGGGCGCCGCGGAGCCTGCGGCCGGCCCCAGAGACCGCGTCCGCGGCGCGGAGCGCTGCTAGCCGCCCGGGGGGCAAAGCCGGCTGTCGGGCCGGCGGCCACCCCGAGCCGGGGCTTCCTCCTCCCGCCGAACAGCGCGGCGCTGGCCCGGTGCAGAGGGCCCCGAGGGCTCCGCCGTAGCTCGTCCCTCTAGGGGTGGACCGCAGATGTTGACGGCCTGGGTGCGTTAGAACAAAACGGCCAGCGCTGTGTGGCGAGGAGAGGGCGGCGGGCGGACGTGGCTGCCGGCTGTCGCCGGAGCAAAACCGACCCTGTGCCGCTGCGGGGTGAGCTGGGGCCTGTCGCCGTCCGGGCGTCACCGCGACAAACCCCTCGCTCGCCGGTGAGGCAGCCGGGGCCTCACCGCCCGCGGCCCCCGGGCCGGGGAGCGGGGCTGCTCTGCCGGGCTGTGTCTGCCCTCTCGGCCGCAGCGGGGCTCGTTTGCCCGGCCCGCTGGGTGTCAAGAGGGCGGTATGCGCCGGGGACGCTTGCCGGCTTTGCAGCACCCTGCGCAGGGGTTGCAGACAGGGATTTGCACTGCGCTGGGAGCGCGGCCAGGACCCCTGGGCTCCGTTTGCGCCAATGCTCTGCTGCTTTATTTAAATCTTTTTTTTTTTTTTTTTGCCTGAGCGCATCCATTTAAAAACAAAACCAAAAAACGAACTCCTCTGACCTATAGAGTAAGAGGTGCGTACTGAGGATGTGCAGAGGTGCTGGCGTCTCCACCCGACCGCCGCGGTGAGGCCCTGCGCGCAGCCGTCCCGGTGGCCTCGGCGCGGCGCCTGCACCTCCCAAGCCCTTCCCCGGGCCCTGATCTCGGGCTTTCCTGGCACGGGGTACCAGGCTGAAGGAGAGGAAGGCGAAGGACAGCCGGGGAAGATGCAAAACCAGAAGAGCCTTCGATAGGGTTTCAGTTTCCCGGCACGCTTTGCCAGCTGCCCGCCGGTGCTCTCGCCCTGCAGATGCTTTAGCAGTCAGTGTTCTGCCCTCGGCGTGAACTATTCCTCCCCAAACGGCAGTACAGCGTGTGCAGCACTGAGCACCCTCCTGGCGCTTCGCAAAGACTAATAAAAAGCTAAAACCACATGTTCATGAGTGTTTCTGCTGCAGGCAGAGATAGAGGTGCGTTTTTTTGTGCAATATGGGTTTTACTGCAGGAATGCTGAAGGGAGGGAAACTGGTTTACATAGCGAAATTGCTTCTGAAATATTTTTCATGGAAGAATTATTCCCTGATAGTTTGAGTAGTGGGAAAATTGATGACATACCCATTCACTGATAAGAAATATCTCCAGCCTCTAGTTATGAAATATGGATGAACCTTGAGTTAACAAAATGTCTGTAATAACACTCTTCTCTGAATCACCGTTAAAGTGCATTTTACGGGAATATGGTTCCGTAACAGTAAACATGTTTGGAGCTATCCAGGCAAAACTAATATTAATCACTGGAGCGTGTGTTTCCAGTGGCCAAGCATGTGAGGCGTAGCAAGGCCCTTGGGGCAAGGATCTCTCCTGGCACCGAGTAATGCTGCTGTGAAACGGCCCTCGCCAGCTTGCAGCGGGACAGCTCTCTAGCTCAAGTGAGACAGGTTTGTGCTTTGGTCCTGAAGGTGTCAGGTTCAAACCTTGCTGTTGGAAGGGAGGCTTCCACAACTATTATCAAATTAAGATTAAATGCACAAAACTAGAGGCATAATGCATTATATGGCCCGGATAAATGCATTATATAGCCTGTCTACGAACACGCATCAGTGCTTATGTATTGAGCGCTAGCACTATCTGTGCTCTGTGATGGTCCCAGTAAATAAAACACTCCTTGGAGCGTGTGTGTTTAGGGGGCTTGTTAAGTCCTTCTCTGCAGAGACGCAAGTTTGGATCTGGCCGATAGCTGCTGGCTGATCGGTCGCTGAAGCAGCGCGGGGAGCTGGCGGCCGTGCAGCTGCGGCAGCTCCTGCTCAGGCAGGGACCGGCATCGGCAGCGCCATAGAAACGGGCAGCCAGGTCGCTGCTGCTGTCAGCTGCGCGCGCCAGCCCAGGACGGTGGCCAGGCAAGCGCCGGGGAGCAGACGCCTCCTTGGTAAGTCCACGTTTCCAAAGTTACTTCCTTCGTTTTTTGCCTTTCTTCATAACATGGGCCCTCTTTGCCTTAACGAACGTTTTGCTTCAGCGGTTTGCCTCTGCTGTTGAAACGTTTTCTCTTGCTTTCGGTATTTTCCCTGTGTTTCACTGAGACCCAGCATGTGCTTTTAGCTGGTTCAAATCAGGGCATACCCTTACTCTAATCTTCTCCGTTGTTTTGCAGGCTGATTCTGTGAAACTGGCATTTTTGTGTTTGCAGATGTTTGTTTCTTGACATCTCTGCTGAAGTCGTATCGGTGCGATGTGTGCAGCCACATGCATACACCATGTATTCACTAACGTTCAGTCTCACGTATGTGCATTCGTTGTTCAGAGACAAAACCAGGACTTTATGTGGAGCTCAGTTCTGATATAATTCTTCATTTAACTTTGTAGCGTCAACTATCCTGGTTTTTTTTTTTAACCTGTTTAATCTCTCACTGTTCATGTTTCTAGGTACAATCTCATTCTTCCTTACGACTCTGTGTTTCCATCTCATGTTGGTTGGGCATCTTTATCTAGCTTTAATATTTGTTATTTCCTCTTCAGAGGCAATAGTGTGTGTATATATGTATATATATATACATATACATATATATATATCTTTCCATCTGTAAAGCATGAGAACAGGAAGCTTATCTGTAACAGCCCTTATCATGCCCCTCCAGGGGACTCATTAACGTAATGGTCACCTACGATGGCAGTGGTTCAGGGGCGATGCGATTCATCTCTGTGCCATGCATTGTCTTTAATTGTACTTGCACGTTGCAAAATGGCATCCTGGAGGGCTGCAGAGGGCATGTTTGGAGTGACTGTAAATTAAATTGTCTATGGAAAAGAGGAAGTTATCCTGCAGGTGTTTTATACCTAGTGAAACTGCAGATGCTAATTAGGGGCACCTTTATGTTTAGTCTGGTTTGTTAGGTTGTTGCATGTCAGTGTTTGACAACATCACGGGAAACCGAGCAGCGAAGACTAAAGGCGGGATGCCAGAAACTCAGTTCATGCAAGCCCTATTTTCAAAAATAATTGGGACGTATAATCCTAGAATATTTAGTTCCATTGATAGTAATTGCCCAGAAATTCTAGCACACCAGGTCTCTAGTAATGTAATATTACTCTGATTTTTCTATGTGTCTTGGTAACTGCTGCAAAGAAATGCATGTACTGTTGTAATACCGTGCTGAGTATAGCAAGCACCTCCTTACAAGCATTCTGGCTATACGCAGTAGTTTATCTCTCAGATGTCTGCACGCCTTTGCTCAGACTTATCCAGCCTCAGCTCTGAACCTGGTCCCTGGTCGCAATGTTCATGCTCGTAGGGTGTATGGTGCACGGCACAGAGCGAGACGAGTCACTGCGAAGGGGAAAGGAAGGCTCCGTCTGTGAGCCTGCGGGCCGGGCAGCCGGCTGTGCACGGGCGCTGCTGCATGCTGCCTTGCAGGGGTTAAGCATCTCTTTGTTGCCAGCTGCTGGGAGCAGTGGCGGCGGCAGCCAACAGCAGGAGCCGCGCGTTCAGGCTGGAGCTGGCAGTGTGCGGCACGGCGGGAGCCGCTCCTCTGCCTCGGGAGCAGGGAGATGCCGGTCCCATAGCGGCTGCATTGCCGGAGGAGTGCAGGTTCTCCGTACCAGGTACTGGTCCTCTGCACGGAGGAGACAGGCATCCTTCCTGGCTGCTCCGCAGCCAGCAGAGACACTGCTTGCAACGCTTTGGTGCTTTTTCACCATGCAGACCAGTGTCCTCTGTGCCAGGCATCAGCAGCAGTGGCAAGTCAGAGGTGGGAAAGGAAGGGGCTTACGCGGTCACGTTGGCGCTAGATGGGTGTAGTTGGCGACCCAACCTCCTGGACGTGCAGATCTGTGTGCTGCGCAGGCCAGAGGAGCCTTTCCAGCAGCGGGGCCAGGGGAGCTCTGCGTGAGCCCCCGTCCCCTGCGCAGGGTGGGTCTGCTGCGGGACGGCTCCGGGCAGTGCAGCTCGTCCCGCGCTCTCCGAGGTGGCCAGCCGAGGAGGCCTCGCCGCTGGAGGGCGGCGTGTCCGGGCAGCGCTCAGCCGGCCGTTCCCGCGGAGCCCTGCGCTGCGGGAAAGCAGCGGGAAAACTTCCCGGGCTGCCTGGGCCCCAGCTGAGCGTGCTGCAGGCTGGAGAGCTGCTGCTTTTTGGACTGCGTGGTCCTGCGCAGGAGAGGCTGGTTCTGGCGGGATCGCCTCTCCCTGGGGTCTGGTACCGCATCGAGGGTTGCCGTTCACTTGCCTGCTCTTAGCACATTTTGCAATCCTGGGCTGGAGGCTGGGATGGGACGGGAGGAGGCCCCAATTCTTCTTCCAACCAAGCTCCATTCTCAGATGTTTTTGGGACATCTTAGCTGTGGTTCTTCTGAATCACAATGGGGTCAAAGAGCCCCTTGGAAGTATTTCCCCCAGGCTAGACCTCCTTGTTAAAAGCAAGGTAGTGAGATGGCAGAGCTGCTGCTGGCAGCCCAGACAAGGAGGCATTGCTGTCCCCAGCCTCTCCGGTGCTACCTCACACCACTTACAGCTATGGCCAAATTTTTGAAGGGAAATTATAAGGTCCAGAGTCTGCGCTCGCTTAAGGGAGCCAGTGACAGTGAAGAGCTTTTGCTTGTTTTGTTTACATTGCATCTGGAAATGAAGTCGTGTTGGTACGTCCCAGAAGTGTCTGTGTCATGGTGCTTTGCTGTTTACCTGGTTCTGCTTGGCTTCAGGCGGTCTGGACAGAGACATCTCCCGTTTCGAGCAAGCTTGGCGAGGCTTCCCCGGCATTCCTGGTACACTCGCCCCAACCCTTCTAAGTATGGGCTCACTTCATGGGCGGACGATGAGATTTGGTGTCAACTACTTACCCCAAGCCCGGGACACCATGTGTGTTCAGCATTACTGAGTCATTTACAGATGTTGCTGCAGCATATTAAGATAAAATGTCATGGGGTTAGCACACAGCTACGTACTATAATTATAGTCAGCGTGGCTTATAATAGTTCATTAGATTGTCATCTGTTAGGAATAAAGCAATGACAATTGTTACAATCTCACTTATAAGGCTCTCGAGAACAGCTGATTGAGGCACAAAGCAACATAAATCATTGGGGAATGTTTCCTTCAGTTCAGAACAAATTTTTTTCCCCACTTGTGACAACAGAAATGCGACATTACTAGCAGCTCACGGTTTTCCCCTTCTGGCTGTACACACCAACAGAAGTTTGATAAACATATGTGCCTTTAACGCAGTCTGGAAGGAAAGTCGCAATTGGCGTGTGAGTTGCCCCCAGAATACCAAAACACTTGGTTTCAGCAGCCTTTTGTCTGTCCGGTCGGGCCTGGGCGTGCTGGCTGTGCTGCGGGCGTTAGGAGCCCAAGCAAATGGCTTATGTTCTCAGCCAGAAGCCATTGCAACAACTGCACAGCGATTTTGCACCTATAGACACGGAATTGAGTAAATGGTGGCTGCTCGCTGCCTGGAGCAGGTTCCCGTGCTGCAAAAGCAGCGCTGGCTTGGTGTTGGTGACCGTGCGCCCCTCCCCGTGCAGGGGATGGACACCGACTGGCACAATATGCTGCGAACATATGGAGAAGTTGGAGCCGTCCCCAGACCAGGGACGGGCGCTGGGAAGGCGGATGATTTGTGTCCCTGCCCTCTCAGCACCGGCAGGGGAGAGACTGACCTTCCTCTGCTGAGCGGGTTTAGGTGGGTTCCTCATCACTCTGGGTTTTGGGTGCTCACTTGGAGCAGCGTGCGGTGCTGCGACCTGCGGTGGTCGCCTGCGCTCCAGCGCTGCACCTCACCCGAGTCCTCGGAGCGGGGGGACGAGGCGGCTCACGGCCGAGGCCCTGCAACCATCTCCGTGTCATTTGGTCAAAATGTTTTCCAAATGCTGCTCCTCCTCCTCCTCCTCCTCTCCCGGGACCTGTCTGTGCTGGAGCATCCAGATTTTCCTTCCGCTCCGGGAGGGGGTTTGAAAGTTGCTGCTAACTTGGCTAAAGGGATGGAAGTGCTTTGGCAGGCCCCTTCCAGCCCTCCGAAATGCCCCTATTCCCCTTACTGTGGGTATTTGGAAAGGGATGCCCCTTGGGTCCTGTCTGCTTTCCTTGCTGTTGCTGTGTGTCCAGGCTAGTCTTTCTATTCCATCTCCATTTTCTGAAAATCTTCAGATTTTAAAGGTGCAGTCTGATGGGAATAAAAGACTTAACTGCTAGCTAAGCCCCAAGACTAATTTTAAAACAAAGTTCTCCTGAGCATTAGAAGTTTCTGCAAATGTGGGTCTGTAAAGAGTATCTGGACATACCACACTAGCAGTAATTCCTTCATGGATAGAGAATGAATAACGCTTTATTCCATGTGCAAATTTATTGTTTAAACATATTCTCCTTAATCATAATTTGAACTGTAGTTTTAAAAAATTGAGGGTTGGCAAGTACTGTCACTAACAAGCTGATACCTGGAGTCCTGGACAAGGAACTACATAACTGCTTAAGTAACAAATGGAGAACAAAACTTTGCATGAGGCTGTCCGTACCTCACTGCGCTGATTACTGTCCCTGCTGTAGAGCCACATCCCCTGAAGAACTATAGTAAATGGTCAAAAGACCTGACATTGCTTAGTGAAGGCGGCTTTATTGGACTGGAATTAGGAGATTGCTTTTTGTGCCTGGGCTGTAGATCATAGCTGGTTGAGATGCTGGTTCCCTCCAAGTTCTCCTTGTGAAGCAGGCTGTCTTCACACTTAACGTGCAATAATGAGATGTTTTCAACTTTATAATCTTATATAATTACTCTCAAAATAGCTTCTGATTCATCCCTGCCTTTGAAGCTTATAGTTTGCATTCCAATAAGCTCCAGTACTGCGAGAACCCTGTGGTATCAGCAAATTAATTTTTAAGAAGTTACTTCTCTCTACAGAAACTTTGGCATAGCCGATCTGAGCTTTCATGTCTCTGTCCTCTCCTTGTCCGCTCTGTAGCTGGGATGCGCCCGGAAGACGGTGGGGCTCTGTCTGGGCTCTCGTGGAGGAGGCTGGTGGGAGCTGATAGCGCCAGACTCGGCGTCTAGCAGCTCATGGACAGGATAAATCTTTTAGTTTAATGTGGAAGCAGAGAGAGCGTGAGATAGTGTCTGCTCTGCTCACTCCATAACTGCTTTGTGACCTGCTGCTTTTAAACCTGTTGAGAACGTAGTGAAATATTTCCCCATTGCTAGTGACCTATACCTTCGTGACCTGGTTCAGGCAGGAGCACCCGCTGCAGGGCTTCACAGCACAGTGACTCCTGTGCTCTTGGACTACTCGACCGCAGTTAGGCTTCAGAGTGACAGCTGCTAGTGACCTCCGTAGCTGGAGAATAGTTCATGACACCCTGCTATGGCCCATAGCCATCTTGAGAGCATGGCCAGTAAGTCAAGGACAGAAGTGGTGTTGATGCCTTAGATGCCACCCAAATGGCAGCAAGCAAACCCAAGCTGTGACAATGAGAACGTCAGCCAGCGGCCCGGCACGCTGGACACGCTCCCGGCAACCCCATCCATCTAGCAACGTTCCCTCTCACGCACACGCTCTGCACAGCCCGGAGCCTGCCTAGCTGTGGGCTCTGCCAAACAGAGCTCCTCGCTGAGGCAAGAACGGGCAGCACGTTGGGAAAGCTGACCTGCCTTTGCTCTGTTTGCTCTCCTGTGCCTGCGAGGGGGGTGAGGAGCAGGCTGGGAGCTGCACGTTGCTGCACTGCAGCTCTCCTCTCTTATCAAGCCCAGCATCGGGCCCAGAGCTGAGACCGACCAACAGCCAATTTCCTTTTCGAAACTCCTGTTTTCAAGTGCTCTACTTGCTGCTTTGCGTTGGTGCATTCTAGGATTTGTTCTCAGCTGCATTCCCAAGGGGCTTGTTCCCTGGCTCTGTTGTAGTTCTCGTTTTGTTTTTCCTGTAATGCTGCTGGATACGGTTCTGCTGCATTGCTTTAGCATTCTGCCTCTGTCCCCCGTCTGTTCAAACCTCTGCAAAGCTTCAAAGCTGAACAGTATTGCTGAATAAACATGTCTATAGCTGGGATTTAATGGACATCTCTTCCTCTCATGCCTTGTCCTGCTCTGACCCCCCACCCCGCCCCCAGCTATGTCTGCGATGCACCAGTTCCTCCTGCCAGAGCTGCAGGCCTTGGCTTTTGGGCTAATACTGCTGACGCTTCTCCAGGGAGGGAAAATTAGATCAGCAGTTGGTGGGTGCCTCACGCGGTCCTCTGTAGCCCCAGAGCTGCCTGTCTGCTCCTCCAGCAATGAGCCTCATTGTAATCCATCACTGCGATGCACGATCTCTATAAAGGCTTGCAGAAATAGAGCAATATACTCTCTCACAAGCCTTGCTGCAGGAGAAAAACAAAGCAAACTGGACAGAGAAGCCTGGAAATACCTCCTGGCTCATACAGTATGAGCGATGGTCGATATATCGCCCTGGAAAACCAGTCCCGCAGCCCATACAAGCAGGGTTGAGGCATGCCACCGCCACCTCCCGACTCCTCTCCTCGCTCTTCCGGGCAGCGATGCTCCTCGTCACAGATCGGAATAGCTGAGTGTCGCTTTTTAACTGAAAGAAACCTAGGGGAAAGCAAACCAGCCAGAGCTGTCCCTCATGTTAAGGCTTCCCTATGGCCAAGCTTAAGCATAAGGAAGGGGCATGGTTGCCCGCGCGCCCTGGGAACGTGGACCTGGGATCCCGCGGGTTCGCGGTTCCTGCCACTACGCGCTTCCAGCCAGCTCTGCAGGCCTCAGCCTATTGCACTTACACTTTTTTAGTCCTGTTGAATTTCCACTCATGGTATCCTAACTTTGTGTAAATCCAGCCTGTGGTTAGAATGACTAATAGATGCTGGAGCGCTAAGAGAGCCGTCAAACGTATTTTGTTTTCTCTGTGGGGAGTGGGTGGAAGAAAAGCTAAATTACATCTACTAAGATATTAAATATAACTCCTTATGTTAAACTCAGAATTATCTATGAATCTCCTTAATGATAGCGCAAGCTACTTCAGAGTAATAAAAGTCAATGTTGCCGTAATTAGACCAGTATTATCTTGCAGTTAATAGACTGCTGTAATCATGGCTTTGTCATATTATTAATCGTTTTCTGTTTGGACTTTGCTTATTATCCCCTTTGGTATCTCAGCTTGGGTAGTATGAGGTCAGAAGGGACCTAAAGCTGAAATGTGGTTCCACCATGTTCTCTTAATTAGTTCCCGTCCAAGACGAAACAAAAGGGGTGCTTTTACTAACGAGCTGCTTGCAGAATGTGTGGGCACTGGGGCAAGGGCTGGGGGTTGGACTAACCAGGAAACGATCCCCCTTTCTTAAATTTTCTTTTAGCTTTAAAGTTTTAAATTGCTACGCCGGTCCCTTTTCCCTGCCCTGGGCCACCTCATCCTTTATCAGAAAGGCGCAAGAGATGCAGCAGAAAGTAGCGACCTTCTGGGAAGTTTTATAGGTTTGAGCCCTCTTATGGGCTTTGTTATATGCATCAGTAGCAACATTATTAGACCCTACAAAAACAGTAAAAACCACAAACTAAGGAGTCAAACCAAAAGAGGAATACGATCGTTCTCTGTTAAAGGTCACAGGTTTCAAACAGACTCTGTGGTGCTCTCGGCATTCCCGTCACTCGCTGCAGGTTTCAGCTTACTGTTCTGGCAGTAAATGGTTTTTGGTTTAGAAAGTTGTGTTTCGCTGTATACCTAATGCCATTTCATGCGGGCAGGATGCGCTCTGGGCCAGCGGTCTCTTGCCACCATGTCGTTAATTTGGTGCTGAACCGTGCAGACGGGGAATCTGTGGCGTGGCTTGTGAGAGGCTCGTTCCCGTCCGAGAAGAGCCTCCTCCCGGTTATCATGGTGCGGTGAAAGCCTCTGCTTTGGGGCGAAGGACTAGGGCTGCCGGTGGCAGCTGTCCGTGGTCATTGCTGGGGCACTGCCGTGGGATATGAGGACTTCGTTTCTGCAGGGTTTGGCCCAGGTTCCCTGCTTTCTTGGAAGTCCGGGTACACACACATAAAACGTAGGCGCCACGCGAGAAATTTAGCTATTCCCACACTGTCCAGTGTTAAGACGGATCCTCCTCGTAGCTGCCAGACCCACCACCGGCATCTCTCTCCGCCCCTCCGCTCTGGAGGGCTCGACTCCGACGGGGACATGCAGTGGAGTGCTGTAAGCACACAAAACAATCGTTTTCTGAGGCTGGAGTGTCCTTTTGGTCTCTTTCTGTCTCTGGAGAAGTCTTTGGGCGGATAGGCCTGACCTACTTTGATGCCAGGAATATCCAAGAAATGTCTGGCCCTAGGGCCAAGATGAGCATTTTCGATTGGCGAACATTGTCATGTTTTTACAGTTCATGCTTTAAATGTCGTTTAATAACATTTTGAATACTAGGGTTTTTTTTAAATAACTGATATTTTCACTGTCACAAGAGAAAGCTCATTAAATCAATTAAAGTCAACTCTGTCCAATTGATATTTAAGTTTAATAAGTCAAGAAAAAGTCTTTGGTAATTCAGTGTCATGGTCAGACAAGCCAGTATTCTTCTAAGGCAGATGCTTTAAAAAAGTCTGCAAAAATCCCGATCCCTTCTGCTTGTGTTTTACGTGAGCTGTCAGAGGGAAGAGGAGGAGGTCATGCATAAAAGTATCTGTGAATCCTGTCAAATGTGTTATGAATGCCAGCTCAGCAAGAAGGGACAGGGACTAAGATCTTTCTCAAGCTGGCAGCAAGTTTTCAGAAGGGATAACTGATCATTTCTGATGTTTTTCATTAACGAGTCTGGTGTGCTAGAAGATTTATGCATGCTATTTAATTTCCTGGAATGGATAGAATTATCTTAACGGGAACTTTTCTGCCACATAAGCAACTTCCAGCAGTGATGGATTCTGCATTGCAACTCTTTCCTATGTCAGATCTTACCCTGTAAACTTAAATAACTGAAAGGGATGCAGGTCAAGGGGAGGGCTCGTGTTATCAGCTGTTGTTTGCCAATGAAAGAAGCTGGTAAAAGTTAAATCTGCAAAGCAGATTTGGCCTGAAAGCATCCCTGTTGGGATGTTGGATTTTAAAAACTATTTTTATTAAGCCTGTGGGATATTCACCACGCAAGTCTTTGAAGCTGAGCTGTGTGCAGACATGGTCTTTAGTTTCAGCTGTGTCCTTACAGGCTGATAAAGGTATCTGTGATTCAGTGCCCACAGCTGACGTCACTGCCAGCAGCAAATGCCAAGTATTATTTATCTCTTCAAAGCTCATTTTTGTTATAGTCATAGGAGTAATTTAAGACAGATAAAGAAGCTTCCTGGGGGAAAAAAAATCTTTTGGGTAGCTCCTTGTCACTGAGGCTAATTCTGTCTGTGCGTGTATGGACGTCTCTGTGTGTGTTTGAGTCAGGCTCCAGCTGTGGACGTCTCACAAGGATTTGAAGGAATAGTACTGGAAAAGATTATTGGATTTCTAAAACCATTTGCAGAGGAAAGAAGCAGAACGGGAACAGCCGACATGTTTGCAAAAAATCCAGCTTCTTAAGTGTTCTTTTGAAACGGTGTGAGTATCCCGGGCGCGATTCCAAGACTTAACTCAAAATACAGGAGAGTGGTACCTTTGTGCTCCCTGCTCTGCTGAGAACACCATTAGCCAAATCTCTAAGGACGTTCTGCTGCTGCTGTGCAGTCCTGTTTGCTATAGACGAGGTGGGACCTATTCTCGCACCCCAGCTGCGGTATGCAGAGGGCTGACAGGCTGACCTGTATGCAGGGCTGGTGAGGAAGAGGAAAAGTTGCTTGCCATGATTTCTATTTAAGGAAAAACCTATTTCAGGGATCACTTTTATAGTAGCTATGATGAAGCGCAGATGTGAGTTTCCCAGATGATCTACTAAAAGCTAAGCTGCCTGGCAAGGATGTATTTTGAGAGAGATTGTTTTAAATGCAATGTCTGAGTGAGTCAAGAATTTCTTAGAGCTCTTGGAGGTGAAAATTTGTTTGCCTTAACTGTAGTTAGACATAACCTGAAGAGGTGCAGTGAACTCACATGGACAAAAATAAAATATTGAGCTGATAGTAGTTTGTCCATCTAATCCATGTCCATCTAATCCACTTCCACGCACGATGGTCTAATTTCTTAGCAGCTACATCTAATATGTTCCTTTCTTCAGTTAATTTTACGTGTGTGTGTGTTATATTCACTCAGAGTAATTTTAACTCTGAATTTAGACAAGTCAAGGGCCTTGTGTCTCCAGTCTGTGGGGACCTAGTTAGCTGGCTGCCCTCTATTTTACATGTCAAAGTAAAACATCTGTGGTCCAAGCAGGGGCAGAAACAGAAATCAGTAAGAGGTAATGGTTATTTTGTTTAAAAGTCTGGAGTATTTAATTTTTTTTTTGGTCTATTTTTCTGTCCTGCTTGCGCTTACATAGTTCAAGGAGTATAGCTTTACTGGTCACTACAAATAATGCAGGAGGCAAGACACCACTTCTCCTTGAATGCATGCTAACCTGCAAACGAGTCTTCCGTGGTCCTGCCACAGCAGGCTGTTCCAGGGCAAGGCTCACCTAGCTCTGGGGGCTGTGTGTCCCAGATGCCTGGAATGCTGGTTTGGGTGGGAAGCTGAGACTGTATACTGTAAGCAAGGAACTAGAAGTAACCACTGTTTTCTCTTTTTGAAGAGTTGTGAATGTTTTCACAGCCTAGATCATGTATATATGCTCTTCCTTTCTTCCCAGAGCTTCAGCTGGTATGGAAGCTCTTCCCTCTCCAGGGAAGCTTGAAATGCTGCAATATATAGCAGATGAGGTAAAAGTGACTCAGAAAGTCAGGGGACACGCACAGCTTTCACTTTGGATTTCTCTGTGCTCATTAGAATAAGGAAGAATGTGTAATATTTTCTGTACAACCTCCTTCTATATTTGGTTTCACTGCATCAGCAGCTTGTGTTTTTTGTTTTTTTTTTAATACCCCATTGGCACAGCTGGACGAGATGTGAACATTAATAGTCCAACAACAATCTGCTTTTCAGGATGATGGTAGGTAGATTTTTTTTTAACATAGTTGTCTGAACACCTTTGTTACGAAGCGAAAAGGCAGTTTCTCCTAGTGCTGCACTGAAACTCATTTCCATCATTCAGCTCTTCTGCAATTCTGCTCGGTTTGAGGCTCAGCTCTTTGCCAGCACCACAAACCAAACCGAGCATGATGCTTTATGGTCCGGCTGAGTGTTGCAGCAGAAGACCTCACCGGAGGCCATCGGAGACGTCCTTCTCTCCCAGACGTGTTGGGGGCAGGAATCCAACAGGGGATATTTGTATGGGTTTGACTCTCACTGGCAGAACCTGAGGGAGATATAAGTCTGTTTGGACCATCTCTTCCTTTTACTTGCAGCTTTCTCACAATCTTTCTTTTCTTTTTTCCTTCCCTGCCCCTTCCTCCCCCCACCATTGCCACCTTTTCCTGCCCTGTAGAGCTCTCCGTCAGCCTCCTTGTGCTGGTAGTTGTTGTGTGTGGACTCGCCCTGGTGGCAGTTTTTCTCTTTCTCTTTTGGAAGCTGTGCTGGGTTCCCTGGAGGAACAAGGCCATTTCTCCTAACCTGGCCGTCTTGCAGAGCGAGGCAGACTACAGTAAGGAGAGTATGGCAGACAAGCTCAAGGACACAGGCACCATAAGTTTCTTGGAGGCCGCTGTAAAGATCAGCCACACATCCCCAGACATCCCAGCCGAGGTCCAGCTGTCCATGAAAGACCACATCATGCGGCGTACACGGATACAGCGGCAAACAACGGAGCCCGCCTCTTCCACCAGGTGAGTGACACGCCATGCTCGGTGCAGGAAAGACGCCATTTGTCTGCGGAAAGCGGCAGGATAGGAGGAATATTTAATTGAGCCTGAGGTTTAGCTATGTTCAGTGAGACCAAAGAAAATATGCCCACCTACAGGCTGGATTATTCTCCAAAGGCTGGTCATCAACCGATTGATGTATTAAGACTGGCTTACTGTAGGGCCTTTGAAAAAATAGAGGATTCAAACCCTATTACTGTGACTTGACCTCGTTGTGTCAAGCTGTCAGCATGCTCCTGGCCACTTTAATTTGGTTACGACATGAGAGGCAGGCAGAAGTATTAATGATGGTATACTGTCGGACAGAATTAGCCCCTTTTGCTCTCTCTTGTGCATGTGGCTCAAAGCAGAAACAATTAGATGAACTGGATTGACGTACCACTCGCTGCACAAGCAGAGGACTAGCTGTGTTCAGTGCTTGCGATCAGTGGGGCATTTCTGTCTCAGCCAGGGACACAGATTTTGACATCATACTCTAAAACCGGGGAGAGGCTGCGTGAGCCTTTGGGCACCTTCTCTGCAAGAGCACCGAGCAATGCGGCGCCTTTGCCGTGACACAGAAGGCTGCGAAAGTAGGGCAGGAAGCGGCGATGGCAGGGTCCTGGCTGCATCCCAGCGCTTCTGCTCGCGCTGTTGGCCCTGACCGCGATGTGTGGGAGAGTACAACTGTGAGCGCAGCCATTGTGCAGGAAGTTGGCTGCAGAGCTGCAGGATGAGCAAGACTCTGAGCTCAGCCTTCTGTTGGAAGAGGCTGGAGTTAAACCCAACGCTGGGACAAATGGCATTCTGCCACGTCCTGCCTTGCTCTGCCTTTTGGACAGCTGCTTGTCTCTGCGTCAGGCTCACGCTCGCTCTGCTTTTGTTGCTCCTTTTCTTTGGAGGAGAAAACAAAAGCTCAGTCTGTCCAAACCAGGACAAACAAAGTGTAGGCGGGAAGGCATCAAAGCTGCCTTCCCTGGGGACAGAGCCCAGCAGGGGCTGCAGGCAGAGCCAGGCCCAGCGACACGGATGAGCACCCCTGTGCAGGCTGGGAGCTCAGATTGCAGCCCAGGCCAGGACACCCCTGGGGAACCTGCCAAGGAGGAGCAAGGTCTCAGCTCCGCTTGCCACTGAAAGCTAACTTTCTGAGCGTACAAGTTCTTAGTAGGGTCTTAAATAACCTGCTCTTGTAAACACCAGGTAATCCAAAGTAATGCCATGAGTCCACAAAAAGCTTTTACGCTTCACTAAGATAAAGCTTTGCTAAGATAAAGCTTTGCTTACATAAAGCTTCCCTTTGTGCTGAAGAGAGTTCAAGGCAGGAGACGGCTTCTGGACAAGGCACTATGTTTCTGTCGGGCGAGAAGCCTGTGTCATTTTTTGATGAACGTTTGCTGGAGAAGTTTGGAAGCAGCAATACCCAGAGCAAACCCTAAATTTCTGAGATGGCAATGTCTTTCTCACTTTAAAAGCTCTACAGATCTTTTGCCTGAGGGAAATTCAATGCCAGCATCTTGCAATCGTAAGGGCTTGAGAGTGGGAAAGAGTCTCCCCGCTGTGTCGCTTGTGGCTTGGCCAAGGAATATAACTGGTCTCATATATTTAGCTATGGGCTGTTACTGATGTAACGGGTGAAAAATGCAGCTTGCTGCAAAAACTCTGAAAATTAGGAAGATGTCCTCGTGAATGTTCATTTTCTGTAACATACACGCTGTCTGTGCAGAGGTCAGGAGCACCGATTCTATTAATTCTTGCGCTCTCCCTGCTTTCCTTGTGCTAGTCCAAGGGAGAAAAAGGAGAAAAACATCCCTGGAAAAGCTTACAGCTGTCCTGTCCTTCTTGTGCAGGCACATCTCCTTCAAGAGGCACCTTCCTCGGCAAATGCATGTGTCCAGCGTGGACTATGGTACAGATGTGCCTGCTGTGGCAGAGCAGTCAACCAGCATCGGTCGCATTAAACCTGAACTCTATAAGCAAAAGTCTGTGGACTCTGAGGACCCCAAAAAAGAGGCAGCAAAAACCTGTGGGAAAATTAACTTCACTCTCAAGTATGACTACGAGAATGAGACGCTGACTGTCCGAATTCTCAGGGCTTTTGATCTGCCAGCCAAAGATTTCTGTGGCAGCTCAGATCCCTACGTGAAGATCTACCTCCTGCCCGACAGAAAGCGCAAGTTCCAGACGCGTGTCCACAGGAAGACTCTGAACCCCACCTTTGATGAGTCCTTCCACTTCCCCGTGCCCCACGAGGAGCTGGCTAGCAGGAAGCTCCACCTGAGTGTCTTTGACTTTGATCGGTTCTCCAGGCACGACATGATCGGAGAAGTTATCTTGGAGAACCTGTTTGAGGCCTCCGATCTGTCCCGGGAGACAACCATCTGGAAGGACATTCAGTACGCCACAACCGTGAGTATCTGCTGTGGAGGGGCAGCCCTGCCCTGGGGCAGCTGGCGGCATGGGAGAGCTGTGGTTTCGGTCAGGTTCTGGTGTCTGCCACGTGCGCATGAGACACAGTAAGCAATAGCTCTGGAGGGGCACCGCTAACACATCAGCTCTACTGAGTTTTGTTACACTGAGAGCATTACGCCTGATGTGTTGCTGGCAACTATTTCAGAGTTTGATATTAGTAGTTTTCTTAAATTCTCTTTGAAAATGAAACCAAACATCAGAGAAGGGTATGTTCTAGACACTTTCAACACTGCAGACTTCAGTTAAAGCTAGCAGGAGAAGCCACCTTCTCACACTGATCTCTCAGTACAGAAACGCTGACATTAACCTCCCCGTAATAACTGTCTGCTCGTCCACTGTCCTCCCAGGAGGACCTGTCTGATGCTGAGGACAAACAAGTGATTGATCTGCTTTGCAGCTGGAGACCAAGCTGGTCTTTTTCTCTATCGTTTCATGTCATTATTTCTGAGACTATGGAATATGAGACATCATCATCCCTGTGGCTGAAAGCGTGGGCCCTGTCGAGTCTTTCCTAGTGACTGACATAATCCCATGACTTGCAAAATCTGCCCTGCAACTGCCTTCAGAGCGGGTTTGATCTCTTTCCTTTCCCGCTTGCTGCATTGGAGAATGAACTTCTATGTATAAATATCTGTTGTAATGTGGTCGGCAGCACTGAAGGACGTTTGCCTTGTAACTCAGCAGAGAAGGGGTCCAGGCTGTATCTGGGCTTGACTGTACCTTAGTGTTCGGTGTAACTGCCTGGGGGTGTGAGAATCGCTCTGCAGTCCTGTAGCTCTTGCCAGGCTGTTGTGAGACCCCGGCACGCGGCTGATTTTTGTTGAGCCTGGCAGGCTGTTGGGAACAGCGGGTGTTGTTGTTACCAGCACTGCGTGTCGGGTTGCAGGCAGGCTTGGATTTCGGATACTTGCGCTTGGCCTTAATGAATTTCTTTATCTTCTAATCTTGTGATGCAAACAAAAAGGGACTTTAGTTTCTGCCAATATTGCCACTAAGTTTAGGATGTTTCTCTAATACCTTGGAAAGAGAAAGAAAAAACAGGCTGATTGAGAGGTCTTTTCTCAAAGCTTGCCCAGAGGCTGGTTCCTCAGGTGCTATTGCTCAGAAATCTGAGGCGGCCACTCACGGTCTATTTCCCTGAGCACATCTGCAATGGGAGTTGACCTATAGTTTGGCTGTCCAGAGAGCTCGAGCTGAACTTGGCCTTTATTTCTTTATTAATAAGGCCACGGTGCTTTGGGAACGGCACTTGCTTACACCCCGTTTCAGTGCTTTGGAGTACAAACAGGTGATGATCAGTCTTAGAGGAGATTTATACAGGTTATGGGAAGTAGTGGATATTTTTCTAGCTGACCAAGAAAACCAATGTCATAGGAAAAAAAAAACAAAAAACAGGTGGAGAGAAACCAACAGAGGACTGTTGAGGGATAAGGCTCTGCATCCCTACCAGTACATCCCAGCCAGCTGTAACACACCCAAGGACATCTCTGTTTACTTGAAAATGAGAAGGGTAAATACAGTTTTCATAATACCCAAGGAAAGATTTGGGTGACTAATAATATATTAGATCAATCGTATGGGTAAGAAGATAGGAACACACTTTAGCAGTGATATAAACTATTCAAATCACCAGCACTCAACTATTTAATTAAGACGCTTCAGCTCATGAATCAGTGAAGCATTTGGGGTTTCAAGTTTGCACAGAGTATTGAGTCAGAGCTTCCATTATTTCCTAAGAGCTGCTGATATGAATTTTGGAAGTGTCCCAATATCTATAATCTGCAAGCAAATAACGTGCTCACAGGACACTTTTTACTCTGCCTTATTTACGGACACAAACAAAAAAAAATCTCTTGATCTAATACAATGGGGTCAGAGAACGATTTATGTGCGTTTTACACCCCCGAGCAGCGCTAGGAGAGGAACAGCAGGTGAGTTGGTGCCCACAGATGCTCTCGCGATCACCCAGCGATCATGTCTCACGCCTGTGTCCAGCCTGGCTGCTCCCAAGCTGGTGCAAGGCGAATAATGTGTGGAGGAGCAAACATTTCTAGCTGAAATGCCTCAATATTTATTTTAAGCTCTTTCCTACTTCAGTCACTGAAGTCTATAGCTGAGGCTGGGAGCTGTAGTGTTTGACTGGAGCTGGAGAGGTCTCAGTGCAGAGATGCAGTTGCAGCCCCACGCCGAGTTTGGTGCCCTCCTCGCGGTGCGTGCCGCACGGTGCCCAGACGCTCGCTGCAAAGTGCTGCCACGGCACAGGATTGCCCGTCCGGGCCCTTGGTTAGGTAGCGTCACCTGCTGTGAGAAGAGGAGGGGTACTTCTGAAGATGACAAGCAGTGTCAGTGTTTAAAAAGTAAATGGGAGTTCCAGACACAGTTTTTGGGTGTTGACCTGAAAAAAAAAAAAAAAAGACACTGCAAATGAAGCAGGTGCCATGAAATACTGAGCCTCCTTCCTGTCCTCCAAAACTTGGGACCACCTGAAATCGCAGTGTGGCGCCTGTAGCTGCCGAGCTGCTTATTCACCAGCCACTTTGGGGGGGGAAAGGAGGCGTTAGGGGCTGGTTTGACTGCTCCTGCGGAGAGGCTGCTGCGAGGTGTCACCAGCACGAGTTGGACGGCAGCGGCAGTGAGAACGGGAAACGTTTCGGGAACCTGAGGACTGAGGTGGTGGTGTCCGCTCGTAGGGTCTCGGAGAGCGGCTGGATGGAGGCACCCGTTGCTTTCAAGCTTTCTCCCCCCGGTCTCGCTCAACAGAGTTTGATGGGACTCGGTTGAGAGCTGGATGCTGCAAAGGTTCCAAAAGCTTTTATTATGTGCTGAAAACCCTTCCACTAATTTCATAAGGTACTTCGTTAATATTCTGTGAGGCCAGAAATTTAGCTCCTGGCAGACACACCAGGAGGTGCCAAAGGTAGAGGAATAACAACTCAGTGACTGTTTTCGCCCATTTCATTACTGATCGCTGACGAGATTGTCACTCAGATGAATTTTGTTGCATGGAAGTGAATGCCGTTTAGGATGCCGTTGGTTTTTTAAGGTGAGCGAGAGATCTGTGTGGCTATGAGTGTTAAAACTCTTACTTATCAGTGCCTTCAGATCTCTACAAGTCTAGTCATATATTCTCTGCACAGAAAACATTTGGCTGCCACCGTTTCTTTGGCATACTCCATGCCTGAGAAGCTTTTTTATTTATTTGCCAGTCAAGTGAAGTGTCTGTCAATAATTGAGACTTTTATATACCACTCATTAGTATTCTGTATGTCTAAGTGGAATAAATATCTAATCTTTGCCTTAGCAGAGAATGAGAAGGCATTTGGCATAAATCTCATCCATCAACAAGATCTATTCTCCTAACACTTAGCAAAGCTTTAAGTGCCTAATGCATTTACTTGTCTTTCTAGTTCCATCACTCTACTACTAACAGCTACAATTTCTTTTCAGCAGATCATTAGATCACAGTGAAAAGAATCAAATACTCCCTCTGCAAAAATAAAAGGATTGTATGCTCGACAGATGTGGGATTTCTGTGCACAAGATAAGAATTTTTATCCTTTTTTGGAACATATTTGGAAAACATTCTGCTGACTGCAGAGTATAATGTTTTATAATTGTTTAAATAATACCAGCCTTGTTTGTATTCTCAGTTTGGATTTATTCCTCTTTTTCCTGAATCCCCCTGAGCAAGGCAATGATAGACGCCGGGATGGGCTGTGGGAGGTGTAATGGGCCTGGCTGCACGCACAAGCGGTGCCAGGAGCTCTGTGTAAAAGCTGCTCACAAAAATTAATTCACGGGGCACTAAAACAGTAAATTACATTGTCCTCTATGTGGCCAGAAACCATTGAATGTTTCTGAGTGCCATCTGCTGGTTAATTCACCGTTTATATACGTGCACCTATGTAATTAATGCTGTGTCTGTCAGCTCTTTGAAGGCACGTGACGGGGCTGCTGGTTCAGGCTGTGGTGGACACGGCAAAACCCAGAGGCAGGGGGTCCTTCATGGCTCTCTTCGGTACTGAACCCGTGGCGCCCCGGTCCGTCCGCCAGGCAGTTCGGGCTGTCCTTAGCCAGGCTTTGACTCTCCAGCGTTTGGGCACACTTCTCCTCTCCATGTGTGCCATGTATTCGTCTTTAGAAATTTAAGACGGGAAGGTAAAAGACTTTTGGTATACACTGAAAAATAAATTCCACAACACAGCCACACAGTATGGTGTCAGTCACTTAAAAATGACGGGATAACAGCTATTTTAGCGTTAGTGCCACATGAATCCTGCATGAAGCATCGCACTGGAAAGCCTTATCGCCACCTATTATCGCCATTATATGATGAGGAATCCAGGACCGTTTAAAACTCCTTATTTTCCATATATGCTTTCACTGTCCAGGTACTCTGCCCTCTGCTATGGGCAATCCAGAATTAGCAAGGCACGAAGCAAGCAGTCCCCTCCAGCACCCCAGAAGCATTTTTCAAATAGAATTTTCTTGGATGAAAGCAAGGAAAGTGAAGCGGTTGTGTAGGGCTGAGAGAGGAACCAGGCCAAACGGCCACCAGCAGGCCGGGGAGGGGCGGCCGGCCGCCGCGCTGGTGCTTGCACATCTCCAACAGAACGTGTTCTTTGTTTTATTGAAGGAGAGCGTGGACCTGGGAGAGATCATGTTTTCCCTTTGTTATTTGCCAACTGCCGGTCGGCTCACCTTAACAGTCATTAAGTGCAGAAATCTCAAAGCGATGGATATCACCGGTTACTCAGGTGAGTGCCGGGCGCTGGGGAGGCTCCGGCGCCTCCCGCCTGGGGCAGCCTGGACCTCGCCGCGGGTCCCTCCCGACACGGACGTGCCCAGCGGAGCTTTGTGAGCGCTTTCCGTATGCGCAAGGTCTCAAAACGAGACTGAGCCCCCGCTGGAGGGTCCGTGGGCAAGGCGCTGAGCTGTCGCTGGGGGGGAAGCGTCAGCCCGGGGGCAGATGCTGACCGCGGTGGCTTTATGCGAGCAGGGAGTTTCCCACCGCAGGAATTTCGGATGGCCCCTTACAGCCAGAATCAGTGTTTTCTGCCCAGTATCAGGAAGGGCTCACAGGCCGCCCGGATTAGCCCCAGGTGAACATGGGCTCTTCTGCCCGGTGGCCAGTATTCAGCCTTCAGAGCCACTTCAGGATGGTGCGTGTTCACTGGGGCAGAGCTGGCCTGGAGGCTCACGGTGCACAAATTCTGGAATTCGACATAAAAAGCAGTTTCGTTTCCAGAGAATCAGCATCATAGTATTTGAATTTCATTGACAGCTTGTGTAATACACAGTCACAATGCATTAAAAGACCTTTGCAGACAGCATTTCTGCGTAGTTGGAGCTTGATGCCATTTGAAATGTGTGAGATTTGAGAGTTTGGATTATTTCCATAATAATGCATTGCACATTTAGTACAGCTTCAGGTTGCACTGACATTCCCCCAGCGGTCAGCGCAGCAAAGGGGAGCTGTTTGTAACTTAAAGGTGTTCAGCCGTGATCGGATGGTGGAAAGCAAGTGACATAGCATTGCCTTAATACCGCTTCTTTCTGCTACTCCCCAACGTTGGGAAAACAGGTTTTAAAATTCCCCAACTCACTGCAACTCTGGCTCCCAGATCATGTTCTGGAGTCTCAAAATATTCTGTAGATTCTTCACTTAGACGGGAAACAGTATTTGCAAAGAGTGGAAACTTTTCTGGAGTTATGGAGGAAAAAAAAAAAAAATCATAAAAATAAGACTTTCTGCCTAAGTCATCAAGCAGCTCCCCGGACCGGGCGCTGGCCGCCTCCACTCCTGGGTCCTGCCACATGATGTTGACAGCTGAGCAGTTTTGGTGGCAGTGCAGGAAAAGATGCCTGTAAAATAACTCCCTCTGCCTGTTCTGATCTTCAAAACGTACTTACGGTACATCCTTAGCTAGTGCTGTTTCTATACTGTGAAGGCATCAAAATAAAAACCCATAAACACAAGGCTTTTTCCCATCTCCTCCTTTCCAGATCCATATGTCAAAGTGTCTTTGCTCTGTGACGGGCGAAGACTGAAGAAGAAGAAAACCAGCATAAAGAAAAACACGCTAAATCCCACCTACAATGAAGCAATAATCTTTGACATCCCCCCGGAGAACATGGATCAAGTCAGTCTGCTTATATCCGTCATGGACTACGATCGGTAGGTAGGAGACGGGGGAGCCGAAGGAGAGGAAAAAGTCCCCTTTGGCACAGGTTTTCCCACTCGATAGCCATTTTCCGTAGTCTCACTGCCTGCATTGCACAGCTGAATGGCATCAGCCTGTCTCGAGGGATGGGCTGTAAAGTGCCATTTATATGTAAGGTTATGGGTAATCACCCGCTAGAATTGCGGGTGCAGCAGGACTGATCCCTTCTGCTCCGTAGCATTTTCTCCTGGTGTGACTAGCGTGTGCCCCTCCCGTTTGCGCGTTCTGCAACCCCTCATCCACGGGTGCAGCCGCCGGTGCACGAAATCCCCGCGCTGCATGGGGGGGCCGCGTCGGGGGCGCGGGGTTCGGCGCAGCGGGTGACCGCGCCGCCTTTCCCTCGCTCCGCAGCGTGGGCCACAACGAGGTCATCGGGGTTTGCCGCACGGGGGTCGCCGCCGAGGGGCTGGGCCGGGACCACTGGAACGAGATGCTGGCCTACCCGCGCAAGCCCATCGCCCACTGGCACCCGCTGGTGGAGGTGAAGAAGTCCTTCAAGGAGGTGCGTGGGGCTGGTTTTTTCCTTTTGGCGCAGGCACTGTGCGTGGCCGAGCTGGTTCAAGGCTTCCGGAGAGCTCTGCTCTCGCCTGGGCGCTTCTGACCAGAGCTGGGGGAAATTTCTCGCCAGACATGAACTCCGGAGAGCGAGCATCTCCGTGCGGTCTGAAATAGCTCCTTGTGCCTGAGAGCAAGAACGAAAGCGATCACATCTGCAGATCTGATTGTTGCTGTAGCTTTCTTCTTCTTCTTCTTTTAATTAGAGATCGAGAGCGGCAACGCTGTTCTGATTGCAGAAAAAAATTGTCCAGGGTATCATGTATTTCAAGTTTTAATTTTTTCGTCCTAAAAGATTTTTCTGTTGACTCATCACCAGGCCTTTGAGGGCGAATAAATAGAACGAACATAATTGCTCCAAGCATCTCCCGAGAGAGAGATTCTCCCGAGGCAGCTGCAGATGATAAAATGGGTCTGAAGTGCCTGGGTAACAGTTCGACCGTCTCTAGCATTTTCTTTCTCCATTTCCTCACACTTCTAGACAATTGTTTGCCTTTTGCCTGGTTCAGGTGATAAATTCTGAAGGAAAGAGATATGGACAATGACACTCACGTTATTGACATTTCTGATATAACAATAAAGCCAGCATTTGTGCCTAGGAGTGGTAGTATAAAAAAGGTAAACAGAAGCCGAATTAAGACACAACAGAGAACATCTTCAAATAATGGAAATCTGAAAATTCATATTTGCTTGTATGAGCCCCATCATGTTCTCATATTGCACCATCGTAAATCTGGAATATCCACCCAGAATCGGTTCTTATATACTTCCTCTGTAAGAGTATATATATATTTATGTAAGGACATAATTATTCATGATGAAATTCAGAGAAAAAGAGGAAGGCATATAAGATGACTCACCTTTTAAACTATACATTGAAAACCATGGCTGAGCCCCCAAGCCTTTGGAAAAAAAAAAGTCGATTGAATCATTTCACCCCATAGTGCACAGGTTAGGAGCGCTGCCAAAAAAAAAAAAAAAAAAAGTGGGGGGTGGGGGAGCCTCTGATGGTCTATTCTGGTATTTCTGCCCCAAGCCAGTGCACAGAGCCAGCAGGCCCCATATTCATTTGCCCTTTTAAATTTTAGCACTGCTGTCTGCAACTCTCTAGTGCAGCAAAAAAACCCGAACAGGATCCTGGACAGAAATTCATGGGGAAATGCTATTTGTTCATTACATGTAATCACATCAGCTTTTTCATGTGTGTATGAAACAGAAGCGTGCATGTTTGCCCAGCTTTTAAAATTAATTTGAGTTTTGTATTCGCCGTCAAGCAACTACTGACTGGCGCAGCTGCTTTTTGGTTCACGGCTGAGGACTTTTGGAAGAATTTCCTAGGTGTTTTTCCATGCCGTGGCCTCGGCAGTGCTGCGCACCAGCCAGGCCTTCCCTGCCGCTGCCCATGCATCGCTCATCGGGTTAAATGATGTGTTTACAAGACGAAAATTACAGGGGCTCTTTCCAGACTTCAAAGGGGATGCTGAAAATTGGGAATTGCTGTGTTATGTGTGACAGACTGAAATGCTGTCTGGCATCAGAGAGCAGCAGCATCAGCCAGGTGCAAAATTGCTCTTTGATGTTGCAAAGCACCTCTGACATTCAGCACAGGTGAATTTATTTGTTTAAAATATTTCTCCAGATAAAAACTGGTAACTTTGTTGAGAGCTAAGTCATGCCCCTAATGAAGAATGACCATTTATCTTTAAAGCTATGCAAAATCATCCTCTTCCAGACTTTTGGGTATGTTTGACTTTGAGGGAACTGGCGATTCCTAGTTTCTGACTGTTAATTACTGAATGGATGGTTCACTCTTTCTAATTAAATGAAGCAGAAGTATCTTCAGGTTCCCTGTGGCACAGTGATCATTTGAACCCGATCTCAGGAGAGCTTTCATCACATTTATGGAATAGCAAACGTCACTGCAAATGCAGGCAGACCAATGCAAGCAGCATGCTGCAGACTCCACTAAAAGCCCATTACTCTTGTAATTTCTGCTTGCCTGTTGTTCTCCTAGGAAGTCTATATCCATATTGTCAATTCTTCAGGAATTTTAGCAATTGCACTTGACATGTATGTGAAACAAGCAAGTAGCTATTTTCTTGCCCTAAGGTGGTCTGTTTGGAAGGACTGTGTCCCCTGTTTTGCAGCTGGGTAGTAACGTATGTGCCTGTAAAGGTGCTCAGCCTCCCTCCCCTCCTTCCCCTTTGCAGGATGAACGCCCTGTGCTTGTGTAAAAGTTGCTGCAGCGATGCCCTGGGAGCAGCCGATCCCTGTCTAAGGCCACGGTTGCAGCGGCTGCAGTCTTTACATGTGGCCCCTTACAAAGTCTTGAGTTCCCTAACATTTACCGTCATGCTGAAAAAATTTGCCCTGCCCTCGCAAGGAAGGTGCAGATCCTCAGCGTGTGGTAGATGCCCTATCTATCCATCCGCAGCACCGCAATTTGTGTGCTCGGGGGCCCGGGTGAATTGCTGTGATTTGCGCCCCCCCCCCCCCGGCCCCCCGACTAGCTCCCCTGGGCTGGTTTCGTGCAAATTGCCTAATGGTTTTTTTCCTACAGAAGTGAAATTTGTACTTTCTAGGGCATTATTATCAGCCAGCAAAGACTTTTTGCTTATGCCAGAGAGGAGGCAATTGATCCAGGGGCAAAAGCAGCAATGGAAGTATTAGGCCTCTCATTGTCTTTGGGAGATGTCTATCATTTGTCATTTGAATTTAATAAAATTAGAGGGTAAGATGAGAGAGAGAGAGCGCTCAAAAGCCTGAGTGGTAATGGTTTTGAATTATAATAATAGCCCCCCAAGGCACATCACGAATAATTTATGATCCCGTAAGTATGGCCAAAAATGTTTGCTACATCCACTCTCTTGCTGATGTGATTTTTCACTTTGAGCAACGTCTCTGGCACTGTGGATCTAGTTTCTACGGAGTAGTATTGCCAGACTGGCAAGAATTGGGTAACTTTGCAATAATTCAGTATTTATAAAACAAACAAAACAAAAAGGTAACAGTGCTAAAAGGGGAAAGGCAAGCTTTGCCTGCAAAAATGTGCATAGACATTTTGGGGCGGGGGGGGTAGCTATCCTGAGAGTTGTGGATCGATTTGTGAAGTAATAAAATAAACTGTTCCCTAGCTGTTGCGGACAGGATAAACACGGGTGCTCTTACCCCCAAGGTTTTGACCGTGACCAGGTGATGGGGCTAGACAAAAACCACTGTTTTGGAGCGTGCTGTGCAGCAGATGATGAGAATAGGTAGCACAGGGGTTGGTGAACAAGGTTAGGGCATAGGAAGGGTTTCAGACAATCCCTTTTGTGCAGACTGATATGTATGTATGTTGGGTGGGTGGGTGTCATTCATATATATACATATATATACATATATATATATATATATATCTTTGTATCTATGGATGTATGGCTATGCATATTTTCTCCGGCAGTGGCACGGCCGCGCAGCGAGCATCGACAGCCAGGGCTCCTGCCCCTCGCCCAAGCCCCCACCCAGCCCGTGAGGCACATGAGCGGCCAGGAAAACGGGGCTAAACGAAGCTATTTTTGCCCTCGGCTGCAGCCGTGGTGGCCGGCTGCGAGCGGCAGCGGCGAGACCTTCCCACCTCGTTGCTCCCACGCCGGGAAAGGCAGGAACCGCCCAGGTCGGACTCGTCTTCGTCTCACACGACTCCCACGGTGATGTTTTTGTGTGTGGCTTTCACCGCATGGCTCCGTTTCCGGATGAAGAGGGCGGACTGGGACACGAGCTGGGAGCTCGGTCTGTAAAATAACGTGTAAAATATCTTTTTGCGCGCGGGGTGGCCGGGGAGGCGGTTCCAGCCGGCCGACGAGGGCCGCGGGAGCCGGGCACCCGGCCGACGTCTCCCGGCGCCGGCAGCTGCTTGCCGCCCCGATCCGCCCAGGGTTCCCCCTTCGCCTAGAGGTGTTCATGAGCCGTCAGCAGTCTGTGCCGTGTGTACCCCAAACTCCTTCTGTAGTATATTAAAAAGCGGAGGGAAAGAGCCGCTTTTCTGTGTTTGCAGTCTCCATAGGGCCCTGCGCCCGAGCGACCCTCCTCACAGCTGCGGCTCCTTCCCCGTAAGCTCCCGTTATTCGGTGTGGGGAGAACTGGGCTGTCGCAAGCAGAGTCTGGACACAAAGCGGGGACGATGCTACCAAAATTGGTGAAATTCTTGCATGAGCTCGAGGTCTTTAGTTCTTACATCATCCTGGAGAACAAAGGGGCAAAGGGAAATATATAAACATAACCAACATTTAAAAAAAAAAAAAAGCTATCCCTTTTTTTTTCCTGAACTATCAGCAGCTCCTTGATGAAAAACGTTGCTAAGGCCCAAACGCTGGAAGAAGCGCAAGCACCGAAGAACGAGCTCTGCTGCAGGGGCCGTGCGGGACGCTGGCCCTGGGGTCAGCTGCTATCAGGGGGCTCCGCCGGCCGCCGGGGGGCTTGGGGCACTCTCCCGTCCTGGAGTCCCCCCGGGGCGCTGCCCGGTCCACTGTAGTTAAGTGCATTCAATTAAAATATTTTGTTTTAGCATTTGCTGGAAGGGCAGCGGTTCCACCTCGCATGGGCTTGTCAAGGAGCCGGATCCCCCAGCACAACCCCATTTCCCTGCTCCCAAATTTCACAGCATCGGCCTCCGCCGAGCCGCACGGCCCGCCCGGGAGGACGCTTGTGCGCGGCGCAGGAGGGCTCCGTTGTGCAGGGAAGGGCAAACACGGGATTTCTCATCACACCTTGAGTCTTAATTCTCTATATGTGCCACATGTGATAGAAACTCAATAAAATTATTGTATTTGTAACTCTTGTCTCACGAAGCGCTTCCTCCTTTTGTGGAAGCCGCGACAGTGTGCGGTGGGATTTCGGAGGGCTGCAGCAATCGCAGCAGCTGCCACGAAAGGCGGTAACGGACCGGGATCTGGCGCGGGACGCGGCACGGGCAGGCTCCGGTCGGGGCTTCGCGGCCTCTGCTGCGAGCGCAGCCCCGTCCCGTGCGCTGAGACGTGGGAACGTTGCTGCCTGCTCCGAGCAGAGCCTGGCCCACGCTGGAGCCCCAAGTCTTTCCAATGTGCATCGGATGCTCTGCATGCAAATCCCAGCCGGGTCCGCGTCTCTGCGCCCAGGAGCCTCGGGACACTGCAGGCCTATGGGTGGGTTCCCTTGTATATACACATATATATATGTATATACACACACACACAAACATATGTGTATATGTATTTATATATGTGTATGTATATACACACACATATATGCACACACACACACACACACACATATGTATGTATATCTGCTTTTTCTCTGGAGGAACATATGCAGTTTCCTCTGAGCCTCTTCCTCTGCTACTGGCTTCCAACCTCATCACGTTACTGCAGGATTTTTCTAGACACCAGTAATGCAAGGTTTGGCAAAGAGAGGAATCCTGTCAGAATAATCTGTATTTGTTCTCAAAGAGCAGTCTTTCGTTTCTAATTACGGCATGTTCCTCGCAGGTAGGCAAACGACAAAGGCAAAGAAAGAAGGGGGCAAGGAAGGAGGCGCAGGCAGAGCGCAGAGGTTTTGCAGGGCCGGAGGCGGCGGCGCGCTGCAGCCATCTGGGAAACGCCTGGGGCACGCCGTGGGTGCGAGGCAGACCGGCCGGGCACGGGGGGCGTTTTGCTTTCAAAACCTTTTGCTAACGCGCAGTTCTTCGGTAGCCTCGTACATACCCAGCCCCGAGCGCGTGCCCAGTCCTGCTTCAGTCCGCGGTCCAGATGCGCCCGGGGGAAGCGGAGTTGGGCTCGTCTTTGCACAGGCTCAGGATAACCGGCCCTTCGCCCAAGTGCCAGCAGCGTCCCCGAAAGCCCAGCAGCACCTCTTCCCTCGCCCAGGCTGAATGCTCAAAAAATGCTTATATTTCCAACACTTTTCTCATTGATATTTTGTAATTACATTTTACAGTTATATTTTAAAACAGTGCGTTAGTCACACAAATACATCTCATGCTCCCATGTCATTTGCAATTAAAAATATGGAATTTACAGCTCGCCTATTTCAAAAGGCCAGTACAGACGTCTATCACAAACGCAGTTCACTAAAGGCCATCAAGTACCTTCGAAGGGGTCAGTGCAAACCCGAGCGCATGCTCCGTTGCCATGGAAACGGCCAGCACCAAAGCCAAGCGAGACGAGGTAACCTGCAGCATCAGGAACAAAACGCAAAAAGCACGGCCCAGTTGTCAAATTCACATGGGTAAATACTTCCTGGGTTAATTACCACCAAGCGAGAGACTTGCTGCTAACCACCCACTGGCAATTGCACATCCCTCTCTGTTGCGAAATGCCGGAGAGGAGGGGGTTTGCTGCCACCAGGGACAGAGTGGAAGAGCAGCAACGATTTTTTTTTTTTTAATTAAATCGGTTTGCTAGCGCTGCTCCTGGATCTGGCGGTCGCGAGCCACGCCAGGTGCTGCTCCTCGCTCGCCGGTTTCCCCGACGCATCCGGCCCAACGCCAGGGTTCCCGCAGGTGGGACGGAGACAAGGACACCACGCGGAAGGCGCTTCCCAGAACTGCTCGCTGCCTGCGCGGGCAGGGCTGGCGGGGGCGGACGGGCTCGGCTGGGCGCGGGCGGCCCGAGGGGGGCTGCCGCGGGCGTCTCCTAAGCCGAGCTCCTTCCCTCCTGTCGCTGTGACACGGCGGACGTTCACTTCTGCGGCGAGCCTGGCCTGGGACGGGAAGGGGGCGGGCGACGGCGCCAGAGACGACCCAGTCGGGGAAAACGGCTTCTCGCTTACAACTCGCCGTCCTGAAAGAGGCGGCGCGGGAAGGACCGCCCAGCGGGAAAGCGCCCGTCCCCGCACCGGCAGGGTCCGCGGCTGCCGCGGGGAAACCCGCCTCGCTGGGCGGGCGGCGGCGGCGGCGGCGGCGCGGCGGGAGGGGCGGGGCGGGGCTCCCCGGCACCCTCCAGCCGCCGCTGCCCTCGCTCCGCCGGCCGCCCCGGCCGGGAGCAGCGCCTCCGCACTCATTGGTCGAGCGGGAGCACGTGGGATGAAGCTGCGGTGAGGACCTGACACCTGCAGTCTTCAATTTGGTCCGCCAGCCAGGAGATGCAAATGAAGGATCCAGGAGTAGCCAATCGGCACATCGCAGAGCGTGCCTGCGGCCCCGCGGCTCCCTATAAAAGGAGCGCCGCGGCCAGTCGCCGTTGAGTAGTAGCGGCGGCGGCAGCGTCAGGAAGGTGTTGTGGCTGTGGGGCGCCCGGCGGCCCGGTCCGTGGCGGGGCTGGCGCCGCCGCCGCTGCTGCTCGAGATCTCGCGAGGGGCCGCGGGCGGCGGAGCGAAGCGAAGGGGGGCTCGAGCGGCGTGTGCGCTCCCCCCCCCCCCCCCCCGCAGTTGGTGCCGCCTCACTCTGCACCCACGAGCGGGTGGTCTGCGGGTGGGGAGGGGGCGCCGGCAGCTGCGGGCTCTTTGCCAGGGTTCAGCTGCCTGCCAGCTGCGGCTGGCTGGATTCACGGTAGTGATACCAGGAAGAGGTGTCCGCTTGGCGTGGCCTTTTGGGCATCTGCCCTCTTATTTCTATATGTGGTTTGTGTTTCTGCTCATTTCAAGTTACTTTAGTACTGCCTGTACATACACATGATACCTCTATTCCATCTTTGTAAATTCTGATGTATATATACATACAGTAGTTACACTGTTCACAGGTTATAGCTGTTGCTGCGGTCGTTATTTGATGGTAAACGTTACTGTCAATTTTACTGGTAGTGGTGGTAAATCTGTTCATCACCATGCAAACACCTGTACTGCCATCCTGGATCTGCTTAGGTTGCGGTTGCCTGTTCGTTTCGGTATCCCTCTTACTGCACCTTTCAGGTGGTGCAGGCCCATCAAACCATGACAGCGAGTCAATAATGCACTTACGTATTTTATTAGCAACAGAAAAAATGGGTAGTTTGTTTCTGTAATAATCACAGTTTCTGTGGTTATATCCCCCCCCCCCAAGCCGTCAGACACCTGCAGCAGGAAGGAGCTGTGCTGCTGTCAACGCTGCCAGGTCCCGGCTCCAGCTGGGGGGTCCCAGCTCCCAGGGAGTCAGCTCCAGCCTGGGAGGGTCCCTGCCCCCCTTCGTCCTCCGCTCACTGCCGACAGGGATGCCAGACAGGCTCTGGAAAGCCGGTTTTCAGAGGGGAAAGAACTTAAAGAATTGTTCAGCCCGAATAGCTGAGCTTGTATTTTTGTGACTTCAGGGAACATCTTAATACCACTGTTCTCAGCAATATTAACCCTCCCTGCAGGGAACTGCGTGGGGCCCCGGGAGGTGCGAGCTGCTGCTGCGGTTTGCTGTGTGCAGTGTTGCCCGGGCGGGGAGCAGAGCATGCAGCAAAATCCACCTTGATGGAAGCACGGCAGTAATTGCAGCTTCTCCGTTAGGAATCGGAGCTGTCCGGAAAACAATGAAACTTTGCATCACAAGGCAGAGTTTCCTGGGCAGGGCGGTGAGCTCAGAACCCAAAGGATTTTGCAACTATTCTGCATTTTCATTACAAAAAGGGCAAAGGGCCGTACTGGAAGGACGGCTGCTCTGCGCCTCTCCTGGCGCTTTTCAGCTCCCAAGCGTGTCTTCCCACCCCACTGGGAAGCCCTGGCAGAGCCTTTGTTGCCTCTGAGTTCATGTGCTCAACCAGATGTTACGTGGGCAGAAATACCTATTTGAAGCTAAAAGCCTGTGCTTACGCTTGCCAACCAGCCATTAAGAAAGCATTAAATGGAGAAATTACCCCCCCACACACCTCTTGTTTCAATACAATAGTGTCTTTATAACACGCTCGTTTATGCTGCCGGCTCTTAAGGCTCCTGGTTGCCAAAGCCGTGTGCGGGATCCTTCTGCCTCGGCAGCAGCTCTGTGAGCTGGAAAAGGATCAGGCAGAGAGAGAGAGGCCAAGACCCTCGAAAAGCAGTCAAAGGAGAAAAAAAATTAGCCCTAGAAGACCTTGCTCCCAATTGCCTACTCTTAAACTAACGTCTCCATTTACTTTATCAGCTCGCCTCCCAAGGGCAGCGTTTTCAAGTGGGGCAGAGATGAAAGGGACAATTACTTACAGAGGCTCTTCTGCAAAGAGATAAAACATTGGGCACATCAAGGGCGAGGGGAGCGGGGACGCCCGCAGCGCTGTCACCCAGCACGTTGCCCCGAGCCCGGCACCATGGGGCGGGGGGGCGATACCCCGGTTGGGGGATGGGGGCAACCAGGCGCTTGGAAGTCCCTATCTAAAAGAACAAACATGGGGAGAAAGGGCCCACCCGTCTGTAGCGCCCGCAGGTGCCGCTGAGCAACGGGCAAGCAGGGGCCCGCACACAGCGCGGGGCATCGGGGCCAGCCGCGGTCTCCCGGCGTGCGGGGAAATCGCCTGCTCTCCTCCCCGGTCAAGAGATTTTGCTGTTTACTCACAGTTTTGCAGGTGCAAAATAGGCCAGCCCCAGCCGGACTCGGACGGGCCCTTGCTGCAGCCGGAGCCGCCCACAGCCCCGGCCCAAATCCCCGAGCTAGACCCAGCCCAGACCCCAGGGCAAACCCAGGCCGGACTCAGCCCAGACCCCGAGCGCTGCGCGGGGCCGAGGCGCGCTGGGGCAGGACCGGGCGCCCCGCGGATGCGCTGCTGCAGCAGCGAGCGGGGAGGAGACCGGGGCCAGGCTACGGAGGGGAAACATCTTTTATTAGGTCTGGCTCCAGGCGCGTTCCCGCTCCGCGCTCTGGTTACGCGGCTTCTCGCGTCAGTCCATGTCTCCGCCGGTGGAGCCGGGTCCCTGGGCCGGGGCCGGGCCGGCCGCGGCACCTGGGGGAGCTGGCGGGGTGCAGCGCTCGGTGCTGGGGACGGGTCCGAGACGCCGTGCTGCGGCGCCGGGGACGCCCCGCTATGGGCCCCACTCAGACCTCCAACTTCTTCTTCATCTCCATGCGGTAGATGATCTGGTAGCCGTCGTCCCAGGCGTAGATCTGCCTCTCGCGGGGGTTGTACTTCATGCTGGAGTGGGAGCCGTAGCGCTTGGGGAAGTAGACCAGCGAGGCGTCCTCGGCGGCCAAGGTGCCGCTGACGTCGAAGACGCACTGGACGCGGGAGCGGCTGGGCAGCCGGGTGTTGTAGACCACGTGCAGCGCCCCGCACACCACGAAGGCACCCTCGGCGTTCTCCCGCGGGCACGGCGTGTCCCACATCTGCTCGATGTCCAGCGAGGCGGGGTCCAGCTTGGCCAGGCAGATGTTCTTCTCGTTCTCCTTGGTGGCGTAGATGGCCCAGAGCCCCTCCTCATCTGCGGCCAGCTCGATGTAGGTGAAGGAGGAGAGCCCAAAGACGGGGATCTGCTCCTCGGCCGGGAACACCGAGCTGTCCACCACCGTCTTGTTGACCAGGTTGAACTTGATCACCTGGAAGGGACCCTGCTGGCGGATGTAGTAGAGGTGCCCATCGTAGACCAGGTGCCCAGTGCCCACCCAAGGGTAGGGCAGCTTGATGCGGGCGGCCTTGCGGGTGGCTGAGAAGAGGGTGAACTCCCGCATGCGGGGGAAGACGTACACGGTGTCATTGGCGGTGCCGTCAAAGACGTAGATCTTCTCTGAGCTGCCCGCCGCATCCTTGCTCCAGAGCCCCGAAGGGCCGCCGAAGCGCTTCAGGATCTTCATGGCCCGGACACTGGCGATGGTGTCGCTGCAGTCTGTGTGAGCCAGGCAGCCGTGAGCGAGGGGCGGCTGCCCTGCAATGCGCGCGGCCCTGGCGCTCCCCTCTGGCCCTCGGGCCTTGCAAGCTCGCCGTGGAGGTGGCAGAGCCGTCCCCAGCAGCCCGGAGCAGCCAAGCTGTGCATGCGGGCAAGGGGCAGGGCAGCCACCCGGGGCGCTTCCCGGGGGCTCAAACACGGCCTCCACGCACTGGCAGCCGCGAGAACACGGGGATTGGGCCAGAGACACCCAAAACCCACCCCTGCCTGGGAGTTATTGCCAAGCGGATGGTCGGGGAGACCTCAGCCTGGAGGGTCCCCCCCGCCCTGCGCACCGCGGCCGCCCCTCACCTGTCAGCTTGGTGTACTTCTCGTTCTTCCTCTGCTTGGCCGTGGCCACCTGCTTCTCCATCAGGGTCTCGTCCACCTCCACGCAGGGCGGCGCAGGGTTCTGCGTCTCCAGGTAGTCCACCTCGCGCTCCAGGCGGTCCACGCGCACCGCCGCGCTCTCCACCTCCGCCCGCAGCGCCTCCCGCTCCTTCTCCGCTGTCTCCAGCATCCCCAGCACCTGGTTCTTGAAGTCCCGCAGCTCCGTGGAGTAGCGGCTGCTCTGGTCGTGCCACTGCGAGATCCGCTCCTGGGGCGGCCGGGGGGACACTGAGGGTCCCCGCGCAGCGCAGCCCCGGCTGCTGCGGCCGGCCGCCGCGGACGTGCGGTCACGGGAACGCCGGGGCCACGCCACGCTCCTAGCCCGGCACTCGCGTCTCCCCCGGCCCCGTCCCGCTGCAGGCACCTGGGTCTAAGCGGTGTCTGCCGGGCCCCGTCCTGCTGCGCTCCCGCACCCGCAGCGCTCCCGCGCCCGCGACGCTCCCACCCCTGCGATGCCCCCGCAACGCTCCTGCACCCACGATGCTCCCACACTTGCAATGTTCCCGTGTCCGCGATGCCCCGCACCCGCAGCGCTCCAGCACCCGCAGCGCTCCCACGCCCGCGATGCCCCCGCGCCCGTGATGCTCCCACGTCCGCGATGCCCCCGCGATGCCCCCGCGCCCGTGATGCTCCCACGTCCGCGATGTCCCCGTGATGCCCCCGCGCCCGCAATGCTCCCACGTCCGCGATGTCCCCGTGATGCCCCCGCGCCCGCGATGCTCCCACGTCCGCGATGCCCCCGTGATGCTCCCACGTCCGCGATGTCCCCGTGATGCCCCCGCGCCCGCGATGCTCCCACGTCCGCGATGCCCCCGCGATGCTCCCATGTCCGCGATGCTCCCACGTCCGCGATGCCCCCGCGATGCTCCCATGTCCGCGATGCTCCCACATCCGCGATGCCCCCACGCCCGCGATGCCCCCGCGCCCGCGATGTTCCCGCGTCCGCGATGCCCCCGCGATGCCCCCGCGCCCGCGATGCTCCCACGTCCGCGATGCCCCCGTGATACCCCCGTGCCCGCGATGCTCCCACGTCCGCGATGCCCCCGCGATGCTCCCGCGCCCGCGATGCCCCCGCGATGCCCCCGTGCCCGCGATGCTCCCACGTCCGCGATGCCCCCGTGATGCCCCCGCGCCCGCGATGTTCCCGCGTCCGCGATGCCCCCGTGATGCCCCCGCGCCCGCGATGCTCCCACGTCCGCGATGCCCCCGCGATGCTCCCGCGCCCGCGATGCTCCCACGTCCGCGATGCCCCCGTGATGCCCCCGCGCCCGCGATGCCCCCGCGATGCCCCCACGCGGGCTGCACGGGCCCTGGCGAGGGGGGCCGGGGCCGCTCCGCCTGCTCTGCCGCGCCGGGCTCCCCACCGGGGCGCTCGGCTCCCCCTCGCCCCAGGCCCCGTGCCGGCCCTGCGGCGGCGGCGAGGCCGGGCGGGCGGCGGGGAGCGGGCGGCGGGCGGCGGCGGCCGGTGCCCACCTCCAGGAGCGCCAGGCGCCGCTCCATGTACTCCATGAACTGCTGCTGGGCGCGGGGGGCGGCGGGCAGGAGCGCCAGGAGCAGCAGGCAGCGCCAGGGCCCCATGGCCGTCGGTGGGAGCCGCGTCAGCTCAGCGCTCAGGAATGCTCCGGCCTCTCGCAGCCCTTATTGAATCCAGATGGGACCAGAGGGGAGGAGAGGCTGCTCCTTCCCCGGGAGGCCAGACCCGGGCGCCTTAACCCCTTCGCTGTCGGGGCGCTCCGGCAAGGAGCCCCAGCCCCGGCGGCGCTGTGGGCACGGCGAGGGACGGGGGGACATGGCGAGGGACGGGGGGACATGGCGAGGGGGACAGTGAGGGGGACGGGGGGACACGGCGAGGGATGGGGGGACATGGCGAGGGGGACAGGGCGAGGGATGGGGGGACAGGGCGAGGGATGGGGGACAGGGCGAGGGGGACAGTGAGGGGGACGGGGGGACACGGCGAGGGATGGGGGGACAGGGCGAGAGGGATGGGGGACATGGCGAGGGGGACAGGGCGAGGGATGGGGGGACAGGGCGAGGGATGGGGGACGGGGTGAGGGATGGGGGGACATGGCGAGGGGGACAGGGCGAGGGATGGGGGGACAGGGCGAGGGATGGGGGACATGGCGAGGGGGACAGGGCGAGGGATGGGGGGACAGGGCGAGGGATGGGGGACAGGGCGAGGGGGACAGGGCGAGGGATGGGGGGACAGGGCGAGGGGGACAGGGCGAGGGATGGGGGGACAGGGCGAGGGATGGGGGACATGGCGAGGGGGACAGGGCGAGGGATGGGGGGACAGGGCGAGGGATGGGGGGACAGGGCGAGGGATGGGGGACATGGCGAGGGGGACAGGGCGAGGGATGGGGGGACAGGGCGAGGGATGGGGGGACAGGGCGAGGGGGACAGGGCGAGGGATGGGGGGACAGGGCGAGGGATGGGGGACAGGGCGAGGGGGACAGGGCGAGGGATGGGGGGACAGGGCGAGGGGGACAGGGCGAGGGATGGGGGGACAGGGCGAGGGATGGGGGACATGGCGAGGGGGACAGGGCGAGGGATGGGGGGACAGGGCGAGGGATGGGGGGACAGGGCGAGGGATGGGGGACATGGCGAGGGGGACAGGGCGAGGGATGGGGGGACAGGGCGAGGGATGGGGGACATGGCGAGGGGGACAGGGCGAGGGATGGGGGGACAGGGCGAGGGATGGGGGACGGGGCGAGGGATGGGGGGACATGGCGAGGGGGACAGGGCGAGGGATGGGGGGACAGGGCGAGGGATGGGGGACATGGCGAGGGGGACAGGGCGAGGGATGGGGGGACAGGGCGAGGGATGGGGGACAGGGCGAGGGGGACAGGGCGAGGGATGGGGGGACAGGGCGAGGGATGGGGGACATGGCGAGGGGGACAGGGCGAGGGATGGGGGGACAGGGCGAGGGATGGGGGGACAGGGCGAGGGGGACAGGGCGAGGGATGGGGGGACAGGGCGAGGGATGGGGGGACATGGCGAGGGGGACAGGGCGAGGGATGGGGGGACAGGGCGAGGGATGGGGGACAGGGCGAGGGGGACAGGGCGAGGGATGGGGGGACAGGGCGAGGGATGGGGGACATGGCGAGGGGGACAGGGCGAGGGATGGGGGGACAGGGCGAGGGATGGGGGACAGGGCGAGGGATGGGGGACAGGGCGAGGGGGACAGGGCGAGGGATGGGGGGACAGGGCGAGGGATGGGGGGACATGGCGAGGGGGACAGGGCGAGGGATGGGGGGACAGGGCGAGGGATGGGGGACAGGGCGAGGGGGACAGGGCGAGGGATGGGGGGACAGGGCGAGGGATGGGGGGACATGGCGAGGGGGACAGGGCGAGGGATGGGGGGACAGGGCGAGGGATGGGGGACAGGGCGAGGGGGACAGGGCGAGGGATGGGGGGACAGGGCGAGGGATGGGGGGACAGGGCGAGGGATGGGGGACAGGGCGAGGGGGACAGGGCGAGGGATGGGGGGACAGGGCGAGGGATGGGGGGACAGGGCGAGGGATGGGGGACATGGCGAGGGGGACAGGGCGAGGGATGGGGGGACATGGCGAGGGGGACAGGGCGAGGGATGGGGGACATGGCGAGGGGGACAGGGCGAGGGATGGGGGGACAGGGCGAGGGATGGGGGACAGGGCGAGGGGGACAGGGCGAGGGATGGGGGGACATGGCGAGGGGGACAGGGCGAGGGATGGGGGGACAGGGCGAGGGATGGGGGACATGGCGAGGGGGACAGGGCGAGGGATGGGGGGACAGGGCGAGGGATGGGGGGACATGGCGAGGGGGACACGGCGAGGGATGGGGGGACAGGGCGAGGGATGGGGGACAGGGCGAGGGGGACAGGGCGAGGGATGGGGGGACAGGGCGAGGGATGGGGGACATGGCGAGGGGGACAGGGCGAGGGATGGGGGGACAGGGCGAGGGATGGGGGACAGGGCGAGGGGGACAGGGCGAGGGATGGGGGGACAGGGCGAGGGATGGGGGGACATGGCGAGGGGGACACGGCGAGGGATGGGGGGACAGGGCGAGGGATGGGGGACATGGCGAGGGGGACAGGGCGAGGGATGGGGGGACAGGGCGAGGGATGGGGGACATGGCGAGGGGGACAGGGCGAGGGATGGGGGGACAGGGCGAGGGATGGGGGACAGGGCGAGGGGGACAGGGCGAGGGATGGGGGGACAGGGCGAGGGATGGGGGGACATGGCGAGGGGGACAGGGCGAGGGATGGGGGACATGGCGAGGGGGACAGGGCGAGGGATGGGGGGACAGGGCGAGGGATGGGGGACAGGGCGAGGGGGACAGGGCGAGGGATGGGGGGACATGGCGAGGGGGACAGGGCGAGGGATGGGGGGACAGGGCGAGGGATGGGGGACATGGCGAGGGGGACAGGGCGAGGGATGGGGGGACAGGGCGAGGGATGGGGGACAGGGCGAGGGGGACAGGGCGAGGGATGGGGGGACAGGGCGAGGGATGGGGGGACATGGCGAGGGGGACAGGGCGAGGGATGGGGGACATGGCGAGGGGGACAGGGCGAGGGATGGGGGGACAGGGCGAGGGATGGGGGACAGGGCGAGGGGGACAGGGCGAGGGATGGGGGGACATGGCGAGGGGGACAGGGCGAGGGATGGGGGGACAGGGCGAGGGATGGGGGACATGGCGAGGGGGACAGGGCGAGGGATGGGGGGACAGGGCGAGGGATGGGGGACAGGGCGAGGGGGACAGGGCGAGGGATGGGGGGACAGGGCGAGGGATGGGGGGACATGGCGAGGGGGACAGGGCGAGGGATGGGGGGACAGGGCGAGGGATGGGGGACATGGCGAGGGGGACAGGGCGAGGGATGGGGGGACAGGGCGAGGGATGGGGGACAGGGCGAGGGGGACAGGGCGAGGGATGGGGGGACAGGGCGAGGGATGGGGGACAGGGCGAGGGGGACAGGGCGAGGGACAGGGGGAGGGATGGGGGGACACGGCGAGGGGGACACAGAGAGGGATGGGGGGACAGGGCAAGGGGGACAGGGACAGGGCGAGGGGCAGGGGGAGCGGGCGAGGAACGGGGACGGGGGCTGCAGGGCGCCTGGCGCACACCGGCCCCAGCTCAGAGCCCCCGGCTCCCGGGCCCCCGGGGCGGCGGGCAGGGGCGGGGCGGGCCCGGCGGGGCGGGGCGGGGCGAGGGCAGGGGCGGGGCCCGGGGCGGGGCCTCGGCGGGGGCGGGGCGGGGCGGGGTCGCTGCGGGGCGGGGTCGCTGCGGGGCGGGGCGAGGGCAGGGGCGGGGCCCGGGGCGGGGGCGGGGCGGGGTCGCTGCGGGGCGGGGCGAGGGCAGGGGCGGGGCCCGGGGCGGGGCCTCGGCGGGGGCGGGGCGAGGTCGCTGCGGGGCGGGGCGAGGGCAGGGGCGGGGCCCGGGGCGGGGGCGGGGCCCGGGGCGGGGCGGGACGGCCCCGGCCCCGCTCGCCCGCCCGCCGCGGAGCAACCGCCCGCGCTTCTCTGGAGCGAGCGAGCTGCGCTCCCGCACGGCAGAGCCGCAGCGAATGTAGTTACGCTGTGAGCGGCAAACGACTAACGGTTGGTGCTCGTATTTCATCCCAGATAAGCCAAAACCCTTTTTTCCGTCCCCGTTAATAGATCAAGTGACCAAATGAGTAGAGTACAGAAAATTAACCCTTTTTATTGATGCATTGCAATTGTTCTACATTTTTACCATATTATGTAGAAAATACTTAAAATACAAGCTACTTTGTAAAACCAAAGACAAACATTGAATCCAAAGATAAACTATGTTTTCACAATGGACCCTTTTCCCATATAGTTAGTATTAAATTTTTAAATATCTATTTCTTTTGTTAAAATGATTTTTACATACCCCCTAAGTACATCAGCAATACAAACATAGATCAGTAATTGTCAGAAACTACCTGTATCTAGCGGCTTGTAAAAAGGAAGAGCACAACCATAAAAGAAAGTTAAATTTTACACAGTAACTAGCATATCAAATACATTTAATAAAGTAGGAATTCCATTGCAATATCAAGGATTCAAGCAGAAATACTAACATTACATATAATGTACTGCTACATGTAGTGAGATAGATATATTTCAAGCCAAATCTGAAATCACACATTATATAAAGTTTAGCAACAAACAACCATGTGGACATGCGGCACCATTCAGGAGTTTAAATAAAAAAGAAAGCAGGGCTGTGCCAATCCTGTCATTTAGAAGCAATTTAGTTTCATGTACTAAAAGAGATTGCTGAGTCAGAGGTAAATTACTGCATCCCATCAACTAGGTGCTAAAGCAGGAAAGCTTCAGGAAGTTGCCTCTGCAGGGGCTATCACAGCTGTGAACGCAGGTCAGGTAACAGGAACAACTCTATTTTAATAGTTCATAAGTCACACAAACGAGTCTAGATGGGACCACGGTTATAAAAATTCAAAAAGTGAACCCTAAACTTCATCTATGGTGGGCAACTTTAAAAAAAAAAAAAAAAGAGAGGAGTTAAAGAGGACTTTAATTTCTATCCAGAGACAGCATATTGCTTAGCAAAATCTGTTTAACAGCTTTGACAATGAGGACACTCGATTCTTTAACCTGTTTTGAAAGAACCTGGATATGCATGGGAAGAAGGGATGTATCTCCTTAGAGCAGACCAGAATATACTTAAACTGGGCAGCACACACAGGAGCCAGACTCAGATCCGCCACACTAGTGAAGCCAGTGCTGCGATGAAAACCTGGCCCTGCTGGGGTGGTTTTTTTCTTGCTTATTTTATGCCGTGCATCACCGATACATTTCAGGGTAACCGAAGACTTGCTCCAAATGGAGTACGTTTCATCTCACCCCGTCCCCTTGTTCCAACAGTTTTGGAAACGTGGGCAGTAGAAGAGATGCTACCAGGCTTTGTGAATACATTTGGTTGGGTTTAATTATGTAATAGGGACACAGGGACGCTAAAGACAGATGGACATTTCCGTCGCACTCTGCTTTGGGGGGAGGGGTGGGAAGGGCGGTTTCTCCAACTTATTAGCACATTTTGCTAGAAGTCTTTTTTTTTTTTTTTCTCTGAAACCCAGGAATTGGAGCTTTTTTGCCTTTTGATGGAAAGGCACAACTCTGTACCCAAGAGGTATCTCAAGGCAAAGATCTGAACACAAGCAATGTAACATGGGAAAAAGAAAGAAAGTGCTTACAGCAACAAATAGCATCATTTACACCAATGATGTGAAATACCGAGATTGGTTGGTTATCCTCACATTTATAGAAGTGCTCTGACTAAAAAAACACTGAACAACGTGTCGCTAATGCTACCGTCCAGTTCCAAAGTCCTTGCTCCCTCTAATGAAAGAGATGCCAAACCTTTAACAGGTCCTCAACTTCAGGTTCAGTCCAAACTTTCTTCTATCAATAATGTGGAATTTCAGAAAAGAATTTTGCTCTTCTTGTCAGACACCGGTCAGAGAACTAGCCTGTTTTCCACTTGGACAAACATAAACTGGGATGCAAGGTTACCAAAACCTCTTATTGCTGCAGTAATACTACTGCTCAAGCCAGTTTATTATCCTTTTGGATAAGATACTTATCTACGTACTGAGGTTGAGAAATAATTCCTAGTACAGGGGAACCAGGAAAACAAAGTGTAGTTCAAAAACTGCACTGATTATCCAAACTGAGTATTTCCTCTGAACACTAACTAGTGCTACAGCTGACAAACCTTCCCAACAACTCCACATTAGCAGTAGCGTTATAAAACTTTATAATGGTATTATGTGCTTTACAGCAGGCTCTCTTTGGTATAAATATTCTATCATCGAGCTAGCAATATTTTACAAGAAATGTCTGCTATTAACGGTGGGGGGAAGGTAACACCATACTAATCTAATAAAAAGTGATTGCACATATTTAATCACTTCTGCAATATTAGACTAAACATTCCAATGCATTCCCAGCACTACCCTATTCGAAATGCACTGACAGACATCTAACAGTACATGTGCCATTTCCAGGAAAAGCTTTAAGGAAACATCGCTTCACTCCAAACAAAAATGTAGCTTTTTATGATAGCATTAAAACTGAGAACAATGCATCTATGCAACATACTGCTCTTCTTGCTGTGATAAGCTTAGTGAATTGCTTCAATTCGACGGGGGCTTGCTGGTCCCTCATAAGGCAAGCTCACTGTAAACTCTATTCACACTACATCATCATTTAAGGCACTACAATAAGGGGACACACCAAACAACTCTTCATCACACATACCTGTGCAAAACAAATCAGAAGGTATCCTTTTCTCTCATGAAGCTCTACTCCTCTCTCAGTGCTACAGTGATGAGCTCTAACCATTGCATTATATCACATACATTCCAACATGTATCAATTCATTTTGGTTTAAATACAAAGGATACATCAATTCCATCCCCAGGAACGTTTAAGAATTAGACAAACACTAAGTACAGAGTTCAAGTATAATCACTACACATTTTGATTACAAAGACAGAACGTTTTGGGGTTAGCAGGAAGTTTTGCTTGTTATATTTTTCTAATCAATATGTACATATTTCATTTTATGTAAAATATTAAAACACCACCAATACAAAACTTCTAAAATAGTTTTAAATTCAGTAATAAACTTTAAAATCTGGATTTTTTTCTTTTTTTTCTTCTTTTTTTTTTTGCAATTCCTACATGCATGTACTGTATACAAGTCTTAATAAGAGCGCTTTAAAGTAGTTGTTGACATATCCAGGAGGATACGCTCACAGGAGTATAAAAAGCTGTACACATCAATACAGTGATGTTTCATTGTATTTCAATTGTTCAACTCCCTCCTAAATTAATCAGGTGAGGAAAAATATTAAGGAAAAAAGAACAAAGAAAAGCCCTGTGCTTTTGTGAAGGAACCCAGCTCCATTATAGGGCCAGCATCTAATATGCTGCGGAAACCAAATTTCAGCGCAATGAAGCTATCCGTTCTCAGCTGAAGAATACAGCATTCTGGCAAAGCTGTTGAGTTCTCTTACACAAGTGAGATCTTGAATACAGTTTGGAAAACTTAAAAGAATTCTGCAACGATAAAAATTCAGCTGTGGTATGGAGACACAGAATTTTCAAAAAAACAAAAGAGATTTCAGGGTTTACAGGGACTCCTGAATATCTGTTACTAGCACAAGGCAGCTGCCTCTACCAGTCCTTAAACAAAGCAGAGAAGTAAACGAAAACCTTGACAGTAACATATAAAGAGATGTAATGGCTTTTGCAGAATCAGCAATTTGTTAGAGAGAAAGTGAAATAGAAAATAAATGTCAAAATATTAAAACTTGATTTTAGAACTGCCTTAGCAATGTTCTGAGATAAATATGCATTATATTTTTAGTGGCAATATGGATTTGTGCAAGCTGCTAAAATATAATCTGCTAATCTTTTTGTTTAAATTAAGCTAGTTAAAAAAAAAAAAAATCATCAGGATCTTTCAGGACACTGATTTTCTTTTCCCCTTTTGATTAGCATACCAGGATAATTTTAAATAAATGGGAACATGAACTTTTAAAAGCATCTATAAAAAGTAAGTAAAATTTTAAAACCTTAATTAGCAACCCTCGTACTGGTAACAAAGCATGCTGCTCAGTTAGTGACTGAACTCACCAGAGACACTTTTGAACAACATACAACCAGATCAGGGAGAAACAAAAACCAGGCAGTCATCACCAGGTAAAGGTTCACCTGAAATCCTTCTCCATCTCTCAGGCCTATTGCAGGACAGTGCTCTTCTACGATCTACAAGTACGAGTACTGGTTGATCTTTGTAGGGCTCAGCGGATATCCAGTGTAAATAGCAGATCCTCTGGAAGCACCAATATAGGACTGGGGAGCAAACTGGTGTTGGTACTGAGTAGGCGGAACATTTGCAGAGGTCAACAGACTTGGACCAACACTCACAGGGACCTGGTGGACAAGTGTGCTAGGGTGGGCAGCATACGTGGTGTGCCGTGAAGAGCCCTGAGGGGAGAAGAGATGGGCGATGGATGTGGTGGAGCCCAGCGTTGCAGCAGTGGTTGGAGCATAAGTGTACATATGCGGTTGACTGGACAGATGCGCGTTTGCTGTTGCTGCTGCCAGGTGGGGATGCACTGGGCTGCTATGCTGAAACGTGTAGGGAGCCTGAGAAATAGTTGACGTGAGGGGTGCCACATAAGCTTGCTGCCTACGCGGGACTGCGTTTCCACTTCTCTCCTGTGAGGCCAGCACTGTTGTTTGCTGGTTCTGCAAGGTGAAGAAGTAAATAAAGTTAGTAGGTATCCTCAGTATAAAGCGCAGTGGAGAGGAGGTGAGCGAGGAAGGGTTCAGCCAGAGCCTCCCGATCAACACCTCTGTTCTAGTTGCAGGACTGATTGGCACTTCTGTCAGATCCTCCCTTCCATGAAGTCAAGACACCTGCAGCTCTGTGATACCCTCAAGAAAATTCAAGAAGGGTTACTGTAGTTCCACTGAGTCAAAGATTACTCTCCCTCCACGATGGGCCACACCTGGGATTCCACAGCGCACAGCTGTACAAATGCAGGCAGGTCCTGAACACAACGCTTACCTGGCTGAGATTGAGAGGCTGCACACCATTCGTCACCATGCGATGCGATCGGTACCCAGTAGGCGTTATACAGCATCCTGACGACTGCCCGCTCACGGAGGCCACTGGCTTGGTCTTACTGGTGCTGCTTAGGATGCCTGAAAGATTTCAATGGATTAGTCTGTTCTTCTCACACTCTATGCGCTGTGATAACCAGCTTAGGTAACTGAGGAACACGCAGGGGCTATTTCCATGACAGAGCTGTTTCTTTGATTACAGTCTAAAATCTGATGGAACAAGAAATCATTGAGAATTTTTACAGATCTTTGTAAATACAGCCTAACACATAAACGAAAGGTAAATGTACCAGTAAATCTGAAAACAGACCAAGGCTCAGGATATCAGAACAGCAGCTGAAACCTGAAGCTGCTGAAGACCTAATGCAGATAGTTCAAAACCGTGAGGACAAAGCTGTCAGGGATAAGACAGCATCTGAGCCATGACAAAGATTACTGAGCAGAGCAACCTGTGAGAGCACAACCTACCTGAAGCCTGGGTAGCTACAATGCAGTCATTAAGCTGTGTTTTCAATGGTGGCACAATGATAGTCCGAGAGCTGGAGCTATCAGCTGCTCCTCTGCTAGGCAGCTCCAGGACACCACCCGTATTCCTGAGAGAGGAAAGTGGGTCTGCGGCATAGGGACTGTTCAGGGAGGAGTCGGAATCGGGTGAGTCATTAACAGTAACGTAGCTGATGACATTAGATCTCTGCTTCATGCCCAAACTGCAGGAAAAAAACCAAGAAACATTCTAGCTTTTCCCACAAGACATATGGAGATCTCCCTCTGGGATCTCACACCCTCCTACTTGATGGACGAGATTCAGGTTAATAGAAAAACAACACAGTGGACAGGATACAGAACTCCCTGTCTTACACAGTGTTTCTTAGCCTAGCCAGGGCTCTGAATATAGTGTTCTCCAATCTCCCTGATGCCTGGGCTGAGCTCAGGACAAACTGATACAGGCTTCCTAAACAAACTTCCTACCTGGCAGGTTTGTATTTGCTGTCCTCTTCCTCATCAGTGTCGCTGCGAATGGTGATGACACTGACAGGGGGGCTTGGAGTGTCTGGGATCACAATGGGCTGGTGCTGCTCCTGCACTGGGACGAGCACATTGGAGGAGGAGGAGGTGGAGCGCAGAGGACTGCTCCCAATGAGTGAGTAAACTTGGGAGGGCGCAGTCTCTAGAGTTGAGCTGGGCCTGAAGAAAACCAAGGCAGTATTCAGCTACAGGTCAGTAGGCTGGGACACAGCAGCAGCAGCATTAAGAACAGCCACGCTCCAGAGCATACAGACAAAGAAAAACATCTTGAAACACACAAGGAGAGCATCTGGGCAGACTCCTTCACGGAACGAAACTCATACAGTAGAGAGCCATGGAACACATCCCAGAAGGGACCCATGCAGCCAGTGACGCTCTGAGCAGAATCGACTCATCTGGGCACTGCCAGAAACCTGCCAACCCATTAGTCAAGACTTCAATTCTGTAACTTGTATTGCTATGGCACCAACATGCCCTCTATGTGTAAAACCCCCCCTACGACCAGTAAAGCACTTGGTCAATCACACTCCTGATTCAGCTCACTTACTTGGCTGAGTTTGGTGCTGGCTGCTTGTTCTTCTTCGCTGGAATGTTGCTGCTTTGCTGCTGTCTCACAACATGAGCAACTCCAACATTGAGTGGCTGTGTTGTAGCTAAAGTCACATGATTAGTCAGCAGAGATGGCTGTTGCATGAGAGCGCTGTACTGATTTCCATGGGAATGTGCATTCCTGGGGCAGGAGAAGGAGAGGAAAAAAAAAAAAAAAAAAAAAAAAGAGAAAGAGAGACCCAGACCCCATGACTACACTGCAGGCACTGCAAGCTGCACCCAGCTACATTAAGCTGCTGCGTGATTCTGAAGGGGAGGGAGAAATTCTACTCACTGCAGACGGTACTGCAATGGTTTACATTTCCATTGGGCACAGAGTCAGCCCCTGAGTAATCCCTACCTCCAGTCAGCTAACTGCTGGCTGCTGCCAATCGTCTCCGGAATCACGGCTGTTGGCTGAACAGAGTTGTGCAGAGCAACCCCTGGGAGCTGCTGCCAAGTGGAAGGAAGCAATATCTGCTGGGTTCCCCCAGGCCAGGCCTGCTGCAAAACAGCAAACAGATAAACAGATTCATTAGATTTCAGTTCCTACAGAGGGGGAGAAAGAGACTTGTTCCAAACAATAAATTAATTCGCGTAGATTGTTAACTTGCAGAGATAAAGGGGCATCACTGCACTTCCTCAAACGGCCTCAGCCCAGCAAGAGAACATGAAAACCACAGAAACAAGCTTCCCCAAACACTTTGCTAATTTTTTGTATCACAGATGTCACCTGGGGAAGAGGGTGGTGTTAATATTGTACTGCAGAAAGAGCGCCTGCAAAAGGGGAGACAAGATCAGCCTACATGCCAGACACATCAGATTATTCAGGACTGTTTTTCATATAACTTTATCCATGCTGCTTTGCTGAAGCATTCCAAAATATGAGGCCATCTTGGTCCTTTCTGCTTTTCTGGCTCACACTGAGATGGCTGAGACAGTGTTATTACTACAGAAATTCACTCTACCTCAGTTAAATCACTGAAGGAGAAAATGTTAATCAGTACATTAAGAAAAGGTGCATTGAGAGGCATGCTTGGTTACACAGGAGATGCATAAAACTATTTTCAATTAATGAGGATTATTAACTTTCCTCTTCAAATTGATGAAATGCAGCATTTTCTGCAAAAAAAAAATGCAGTTCTGCAGTACAATATTTCTATGATTTTGAACACATATGGCTCTCTTTCTCGCAGTTTAAACTGCAAAACCATAAACACCCAGTGTCTTAAAATATTTCTGCAAGTAACAGATCCACTTATTACAAATACTGGTTCCAAACAAGAAGCCTTCAAAGCAGAGAACTGCTAAAACCTCTGCCAACATAAGCGGAATAATAATAATAAATAAATAAAAAAGAGAAATATGTTAAAAGTCACACCATGCGTCTTTCCAAAAGCCAACACCTGCACAAGACAAAGCAGAGAGTTTAATACAGCAAGATCTAAATTCCCAACGAGAGGCAGAACCCGGGCCTTCCAAGCGACGAACTGTTTTGACAGAGGAAGGACAAAAATACGCAAAGCTTAGCAAACGGCTAATGCAAACTCAGGGGAAGCAGCAGGGGAGAAGTGTCGGAAGCACTAAAGGTGAGCAAATTCACGCCAAAGGCTCCCAGAATCCAAATAGAAATTGTGAGTTCTCCATGGAACAAAATGTTGTTATATAAACTCAGAATCCAGGCACATCGTTTAGTAACAGCTGGCTCTGATCTCCCGTTGCTGCACAGAGGAGCTGAATGTCAGATCTGCTGTACATGCACAGGAGAACAGATCTAATTTGCCTGTTGAATCAAAAGCCCAAATACGCTTTTGAAAACATCACTAATAACTCACTTGTGCCCCAAGCTCTGCTACAGTCACCCTTGCCGTTTTCAGAGCCTAAACTGCGGCCTTTCAGCAATCAAAATTCAACAGGAGGAAAGGAGATATATCCTTGGGTCTTTTTAGCTCGGAGCTGTGACCCAGGAGAACCCATTCTCCTGCCTTCCCATCCCTCAGAAACAGAGAGAGGTTAACTTGGTTCAGAAGAACTCAAATGAGTGGGTTTTAATTTCATCCTCATTTGAGTATGGCTTGAGCAAATTCCACTTCAGGAGAGGTTTCCATCTTGGAGGAAAATGACACTCAAACTACCACTTTAAAGCCACAAGAAACAAAATGGTTCACATAAGAAATGGAATGTGCTTTGAAAGACATGTGAGGATACCAAGTACTTAAGCGCACTGCAATGTTTTCATAAGCTTCACTGATCTGATTCTGGAGTTTTACAATGACTTCTCTGTGGCATTTGCAAAGTTGTTCTGATGCAGACGCTGTGTTCTGATGAATACAGAAGAGGACAATTTTGAAAACATACACTTTAAAAAGATGTGTTTAGTCCCATCCCCCATCCTTTTAATTGTTCCAAAAGCCTGACAGCTAGCTATTGCCATTTTAGAAACTAGAGCTCACCTTTAATTTCAACCAAGAAATACAGTAAGAACTGAAAGTATCTGTGAAGAGCAGTATCTTTATCTGGATGAAGCAAGCTACCTGTGATTGGCTATAAATAACAAAAAGCCAGAAAATTGTCAATGTTCAACAGCGCTTAAGATAAATCAACTGCTAAAGCAATAAACTAAAGAATTTGCTATTATTAGAGATTTAGCCTGTGCTTAATGACCTGAAACATTTCTACATGCAAAGAAGCTTTACAAGCATTTAAAACAAAATATGTAGCTAACTTGCCAAGTAGTTCAAATTCTGGCCATCCAGGTACCTGTAGCAGAGTCAAGCTAGAGGCCGATTCCTTTGTTTTCAACAATCAAAAGGCAAAGACAGAACAGGAAGCAAAGAACAAGAACAATTATAACTCTTCTATAGTCTAGCTTAGAAGAGCTTTATAATGCTAGGCTAGTAAAAAAGTAATAGTCAATGGATCTGGATTCTTTACAGAGCCACACTAAACATCAGAGTCAGACAGTGCTTCAGCAATGTTGGGGAGGAAAACAACAAGACATTAAGATGTAGCAAGAACACAGCCACAAGATGGCACATGCTTCCATGCCCTCTGCAAGTCTAAGTTAAAACAAAAACTCAGTTAGTGAACACAATCAAGGGAGGCAATTACCAGTACTGCAGCCGTCTGTTCTACTAGCGCTGGCCGGCCGGCTGCGCAGTTCAGAGTAAAGGGGACCGCATACTGCGGCGTGATGGTGGCTACTTGAGGATGAAGAGTTGCTACCATTAGTGGTGTACAGCTTCCCTGAAATGTAGATCAGGCAGTGAGTGAAACAAACGTACTGAGGCAGGTAAGCGGGTTCAGCAATAGGGCCAGGAAAGGTTTCACCTCACTGGCATTTTATGGTTCTTGAGTAGATTCCAGAATTGTAACGGATGCAATGAAACCAACACTCTGGGCATGTTCCTCTAAGCAATTACATATCCCCAAGGGGAAAACATGGAAACAGGGAATTTGGGAACAGGGTCTTTCCAGTGGCACAGTTAAAAAATAAAAACAAGCTAGGGTTCAAGTATCACGGCACTTTTCTCAGAACGGGTCCTAGAGAGCAAGTTTTACTCTCTCTTATATATGCTGCACAAAGCCAAAACACAACCTTCACCCCCAGCAGGACACCGCGTTTAATACTCTACCTCGAATTCATGTACAGTACTCTTGGAAAGAGATAAACTAAGGGATTTAACAAAAGGCACCATAGGTCTTCTATATCATTAAAGAGCAAAGTTATATGTGATGAAACTACAAAGACACATATTAATCCATCAAATGTCTAATTAAAAACTAGATTCTTAATGTACACTCTGCACTTTCAGGAAAAGCAGGGTTTGGTTCAGGTGGGCCTCTTTCAAGTGTATTTTGCTTTTTGGATACTGTCACCCGTACAATTACCCTAAACAAAACAGAGATCACCAAATGCCACCAAAATTATTTGGACTAAACAAACTACAATTACTCCTCTACAAGTAGGTCAGTAAGTACAATATACTTCCTGCATAGTAAAATTAATAAAGTACGTTAATGTCAGCAGAAATTAAGGCTGTGCAAATAAATGTGTGCTTAATTATACAGGCAATTACAATTTTTCAGCGTATAAAACCTGCTAATCATGGGGCAGTCACTACATATTAAGGCAATATTCTTTTTTGGAAATAAAAATAGTTTCAGTTTACGGCACAATATGAACGTTTAGAATACCAATTTTTAGCATGACTTGCAACTTTTGATATCGCATGTTGTTTACACTGCAAACAGCAGAGAAATAAGTACGTTGTTGCTACCTGTTTCTTCACACTAACAATGCAACTAATCAAGAAGGAGGCAGAAATAATTTCACTGATTTAAAGATGAGATTATAATATGAGTAATCCGTATTGCCACTTCTGTTTACTAGGATCTCACTTCTCAAAGAACTGATTTATTTTCTTACAAAATTTGCTACCTTATTTTGAAAGGGTAGGCCAAAATGTACACTGTTACCTATAAGGCAAATACACCTGTGCAAAAATACAGCCTGATTTTAACAGCTGGAAACTACATATTTATTCCCCTTTATAAAATCAAACCCTAAACAAGGGAGGGACATGATAGCAAATAATTTAGACCTTCAATAGCCCGGGGGGAAAAAAGAGAGAGAGAGAGAGAGAGAGAGAGAGAGAGAGAAAACAGTCTTAGACTTGATCTGCATTTAACCTCTTAGAATGTTCGGAGAACCACTCTGCACCCGTCCTCAGCACCAGAGGGGCAATCAAGTTCTCCTGGATGGTGGTAGGGATTGCAGTTAACCCTGTGAGGTTTTTTGTTTGTTTGTTTACTGCTCCTGGTGGTTTTTATTTTTTTTTCTTTTTTTTTCTTTTTTTTTTTTTTTTTTACCTGTGTAAGAACTCCAGACTGGATCTGTAGTGGCTGCGCTGCAGGTGCTTGTGGTACAATTGGGACAGCATTCTCCATCCTTACTGGGAACCCAGAATGCTTTGTAGTTGCCTGAAGTCCAGCTGTTAGGGACAAGAATAAATCATAGTTAAGCTGCTTTATTAGTCTTCCTTCCTTCCTTCCCCCCCTCCCAAATCACATTCCTTCTAGGTAATCAGGAGGGGCAGAAGACAAGGTCAGATGAAGAAAAAGAAAAGCTGTTCCTTTTGACAAAAGCCCGCTAATAAAACACCAGCTGGAGTAAATGTATTTGCAGTCCTGAAATGCCAAAGGGCAATGATGGACAACCAGTCCTCAAAAGCTTAGCTCTGTTCAAGTCTGCAGTCTCGTTTTCAGATACAAGCCATCCACACGCAGACATCTAATACTGTGTTGCTTGAGGCTAAGAACAAACCTTACACTATCAGTTCCTGTTTCGCATATAACTCTCCGTACTAACACAGTCCAGGTAGATATGTAAATAACATAACTTTCATGGATTAATACAGCCACGCTTGTACTATATTATTTGCAATCTGTGATTGTTTATTACTTGCTAGCAAACTACATGATTGCATCCATGCTCGTGAACTGAGACTCAAACAGCAGATACTTACTCTTGACATTCAAAACATAGCGCACACTTTCTTGTTTTCAGATAGGTCTGGCTCCTCTGTTCATTGCTTTCTGAGGAATGCTGTTGTGTTCGGTTTTGGAGGGGGGGGGGGGAACTGGTTGAGCAACTGGATGAACACTGCAACCTAGGCAGGCAAGGTACTGTCACCTGTTCAAGCACGACGTGGAAGAGAACCAAATCGTCTACACATGTCTGACCTGATTCTGCACTCACATATGATGCAAGAGCACGGCATAACACACACAGAGTGGTCAATTTAGCCCAACATCTCATGTTTATCATATTGAAACTACAGTACAAAAGGGTTTTTCTACTTACTTTGAAAAGCAGGGGGACAGACAATGAAAGTTTGCTGGAATGGGTCAGTCTGTGTGCAGATCTGGGTGGTTCCAGGCTGTAAGGAAACACTCTGTTGTGCCACTCCTGCAACTGGTGCTGCAGATGATGGATACAGAGCAGACTGATAGTTTAGCAGCGAGACATCTGAGTTTGCCAGGGAAAGAGTAGCAGCAGCAGTAGAACTGGAAGCCAACACACTGGCCTAGAAACAAAAATATATAGACTTATACTCAGAGGTGACACTCATACTAGTTACAAAACACACAACAGAAACTATCAGGATTATTCTGTGAACAAAGCACCAGGAAAAGGTTGCAGATAAAAAGTAAAAGACAATTTGGGAGAAAAAACGCGAACTTCGCCAACTTTATTTATGCTGCTGGACTGACAGGCCAATGTGATTAAGCGAAGAAAAGAGACTGCCTTGGCCTGAGTTTTGGAAAGTTAAATTTCAAAACAAATTACAAATTCTGGAGAACAATTTAAATATAAAGCTTCACTAGCTGAGGGGATAACATGCTATGTGTAACTGCAGAAGTCTGTATTAGGCTGCAGCTTGTCCCCATTTCCTAAGAGAACTAACTACATCAAACACAGCTGCTAAATGAAAAGTTTAAAAGCCATCGCAATGTTTGTAGAGTTGAACATCGAGTCTTTCATGTAGAAATAATAACTGGTCAATCAGGTTGTATCAACATCATTCTATTAGTATACAGAATTATATATACTAATACTATATATATACTATTAGTACAGGGCCATATTTTGTTCAGCTGTGTAAGCCTTAATTCAAAATAACTAATTTCACCTAAGTTATTCACAGATGAGAACACGGCCTGAAGGCTCGAAATTAGACCGCTCCATTTCTTACATTACTATAACACAGCTAAAGGATGATATACCTACCTGATTGTGTACTGTATTAAGCTGGTTGTTAAAGCTCATCGTCAGATTTGTGCTTGTATTAGGAGCAACATGCGTTGTGAATGGGCTCTTAATCTGATTCACTGTATCATACATATTAACTCTTCGTTTGCAGATCTCCATATTCTGAAAGCAGGATTTCACACTGAAAGAGAACGTCAAAAGGGAAATATCAGAACTGTATGTAATATTAATATATTACATACAATGTACCTCAAAAGAGACATGCCAAGTAGCAATATAGGTGTACATGTATGTGAGGTAAGTCCTGGTTAAACATCCTGCTGACTCTCACAAATTGGTGAAACATGAAAAAAGCTTATGAACAGTCTTTTCATGGCATATGTCTTTACAATTTTCATATTAGCCAGAAAGTGCAGAAAAGAGCACTGGTGGAAAGTAGAAATGTGCTATTCTGCGCTTTTAATAAGTCTTCCAAGCTTACTGATTGCTATGCGGGAAATCCAGTAGATGCGTCATTGTAACAAATGGATGGTTCAAAGTCTTCAGCGGAGTAATTCTCTTATCTGCATCAATTGTCAACATTTTCTTCAACAGATCAATATATTCCCTTCGGTCAGCCTTCTCTGCCAACATGTCTGTCCCTTCTAAGTCTGTAGACATATTCACCTTGAAAACAAAATGAGAGCAGTTAATGCAAATATCAAATCCATTGCTGCGGAACAACTACATAATTTCACATTACGCAGAAATCTTTATTTTCTCTCTTAGCCTGCTTAATTTAGGTACTGCAATGCTAACTCACACAACTTCTCCCTTGCCCATGTCTAATGCAAGGAAGTGAAGCTTACGGACAGAATTCTCACCTCAATATGAAGTCAGTGCATTCAACAGGTATCAACCAAGCTTCATTTTTCACTGCCTGGCAGATATGCCCTCTTTACTGTCCTCTTTACTTCTGTGCAGAGGGGTACGAAGGACTAGCAAATCAGAACGGCAAGATTCTTCGTTCTCTGCACAGATGTAAAGCGATGATAACAGCTACAACAGCAATGGAAAATCGAGACCAACATATTTAAGGTTCAATGCCTCATGATATTATAATATATCCAGATATTCCTTCATTTTACCTCTGAAAATGGAATGAAAAAGAACAACTATCTGTAGTGCCTATTAACATGTTCCCTGAGATTTCCAAAGTCCAATAAAAGGCCTAATCCTATAAATGTAGCTGCAGATGCATAGCTTTCCTACTACTTGACTGGAAGTAGACTACTATTTTCATGTGTGTACTTAAAATGATAGTTATCTGTGTGTTAAAAGTCTTCTCCACACACCTGCGCCATATCATCCAAACAATTGAATATATATTTCCGAGCTTCTTTTGATTTTATTCCCGTCTCCAACTCATGTTCCTCTGGAGTCTACAAAATAAAGCATTTGTTAATATAAATTGAGATATCTTGTACAGAAATAAGAATAAAGAAAAAGCAACAAGAAGAGCTGAGCCAGGTAATCTTTTGCTTGCTTTAAAACAAATAATTTGCTAGCAGGCCAAACCCAAAACAGCCATGGGTTCTCATTTCCTACGCTGGGAAGAACATTCACTGCAAAGTTGAGACACTATCAAACTTGAATTAACAACTAGATCAGTGCAGCACTTCAAGGCTTTCTTGAGTAGTGACAAAAGAACCGGAGGGGCAAGCATGTGAAGAGTCAAATTTGAAGTATTTGTGATTTAGAAGAGGAAGTCTTCTTCGTAAAAAGAAGAAAGGCAAAATTAACTTCATTCTGTAGGTCAGGTTTAAAGGCAAAAATAAATGCACATCTGACTCTTTCCTGTCTTCTGCCAGTATACAAACAAATTTCTGTTGAACTAGCAAACACCATCATGAAATACTCTCTATTTCACTCTTTACGTTGTCAGGAGATGACAACAAGATGACATACTTCACCAAGACTGAGCAGGCTGTAATAAGCAACCATTATCTCAATTACTTTAACACCCACTCTTTGCTGGTGCTATCACTCACTGCTGCTATTGTTAGATAAGCACTAGGAGGTCTGTACAGTTTCTGAAGGAAAATACACAAATCAGCTATATTTGAACAGCATTTAGAACCCAATCTTTAATCGGAATCTTTTCACAGTACACTAAAACTAGATGTGAATTTATATCAAGTCCTCAATGAGCAAAACGGAGTTACGAGTTAAAGAGACAGACAAACCTTTAGCCTCCACAGTGGGTATCCCAAATTCGGGTCTCTGTTAAAAAACCTGCTTGTTTTCGTTCCCGCACTGAGAAGATACTCTGCTGGAAGGCCTTGCGTTTGTGAAATATAGCGAATCTAGGAAAGAAAATGAAAAGCATGAGGACTCCCAGTATACTGGACTAATAGTTAAGGGAGCAATTATCAGCCAGTTTTGTTCACAGTGAACAGGAAATAGCCTGTAAATACAGAATGCTCAGCTAATTGAAACTGCAAACTGCAAAATTAAAGGGACTATTCCAAGTATTTTTAAGGACATTCAACCTTTTCTACCTTATTATCTGAGGAAATTTTAGGTATTTAATGAATCTGCCTTATTTTATGGCTTTTTTTGGCCTAACCATACGTGAACAGACTGCTTACAAGCTTCTGGGACATGGGTAAAGCACTGGGTAAAACCAGTAGTGTTTTACATCAGCAATTTCAAGAGTATACACTTGGAGAGAAAATAACTGCAGAAGTTACCACATATGTATGCACACTTAAAGGCAAAAGTATCCAAGCAACACTACTGTGTGTAGAGCTACATACACTCTAGGCACGTGAGTTGAGCACTTGAGAAGAATGTTATGGCAGAGCTCTCACTGACTAAGAAAGCAAGACCAAACTTCCAGCTCAATCTGACCTTTACATCCTCAAAAGCCTTAATATACTACATTTTACAAGTAACAAAAAAAAAAAAATTAAGAATTATAGAAAATGCACCTGAGTAGCAGCAATGATATCAACAAGACACTGGTAAAGAGCTAAGAGGCAAAAACAGCAAAAAGTTAAAATGGGTGCTTAAAGGGAAAGAAAATGGTAAGTTATGAAAAAATACAACAATAAGCTTTCTCAAATATTCCAAATGTTGCCTGGATTGCTAATACTATTTCCTCTTAAGATGTACAGTGAGAAATGTGACATTGTTTTTGTAATGGCCCTCTCCCTGTAAAAGTCTATATAGAATTTTAAGAAAAAAAGGTGATAACCCTCTTATAAAAATGAAGATTGGAAACAGGGCGAAGGTAACTAGGCTATGTCCAAATTATCATATATAGTTCCTTTTAACACATCTCATTTCTGATTTGCAAAACTCTTCCTCTTCCACCGTTCTCGAGCAGCTGAGCATTGCAGGGCGCTAAGTTGGTTGGTACAGCTTGTGATCCATTTGTATTTGTTGATTCAGTTTGCCACCAAGGACCTGAAGTGTCTTCAGGTTAGCATTTTTCAAATTTATACATCAGTTCAATTAAGATATACATGTTTTTCTGAGATATAACTCATGCTTTATGGTCAAAGGTTGTTTAAAAAAAATAACTGTAAACCCCATCCCAGCACATAAACTGCATTGCTGGGGAGATCCCTTCAAAAGTTCTGCTTGGGCTTTCATTTGCTGCTGCAGAATCTCAGAAAATAAGCAAGCAAGCCATCCCTATTTTTCAGGGGCAATTCAGATATCGAAATCAACCACATGAAGTCATACCTCCCGCAGCCTCACAAAGGACTGCAAAATCCTGTATATTAAGCAATGGAAAAAATGCCTCCTCCCCACCCACCTACATGCCCAGATAAGATTCTCAGAATTACACAAAACTCACTGTGCAAGGAAACCACCATTCTGTACCTCGGTTATTTTCTAACTGTTTCTGCTCATTGAGGTACCAGTGTGTTTTTCATTTGGAAATTTACAGTGCTGGGAAGATATAACAGAAGTTTTAAAAAAATAATTTGAGAAAGGTCCCTTTATCACATAAGGAAAAGTATACCAAGCACTGTCACAAGGCATCACCATAAAAACCACAATGGAAAAGCTACCCTCAAAAAAACCCCTTACATAGACTTTTTGTCCTTTTATAGGCAACCGACTAGTTCAGGTAATAAGGTTAAGTATCCATGGCAAAAAATAATTAAAGACGCCTTTTCAGACTCTTGTTCCTGCATTTCAGAGACAGCTTGGGGCCACGCTTTGCATAAAAATTATGGCATTGGTAGCTATTAACAGGACAGGAATGATAGGTCTGCTTTGTCTCTCTGTGGAAAAACTGCCCTCATGATGAAATTACAGAGGGCTTTTCAAGCCAGGACACACACCTCACTTCTGCTTTGACAGGAAGGTATCTCAACAGCTTTTTGGGTTTGGGAGGCAGGGGGATTAACTGTAAATTAACTATGCATTGGATGAATACATTAAACTTGAGTAAAAACACACAGAATTCTGGGCTCTCCTGCACAATGACAGAAACAGGTGATGGGAATACCACAGACAGAAAATGAGTTTAGGATGACAGACAACAGCAATCTATATCAAATGAAATTTGAAGTAGGAACACTTTGGGTTCAGAGGGTCTGGACACAGATCACTGTGGTTTCACCAGAATATCCCCACATCCACCATGCACTCTCACCTGATCATACTCAGATGCTCCCGGGTACAGAGGCCAGCCTAGAAACAGTTCAGCTATCACACAGCCTAGTGACCACATGTCAATAGCTTCACAGAAAGGTAAACCCAGTATGATTTCAGGAGCTCTATAAAAAAAAAAAAAAAAAAAAAAAAGTGAAATCTTTGGCTTAGAAATCATGTAGCTCATTGTTATAAATTACTCTAGATAATGCTCTTCCTTCCTTCCTCAAAGCACTAGTACGTTTGTGTGAAACTAAGTGACACCCTTTAAAGCAGAAGACGTTTCCTCAAGTGTCCTCACAGATCCCAACCTTTTTTTCCACTTAACAGCATGGGCTGTTTTTGCTTTATTGCCACAGTGGCCTCCAACTCCAGGTGGGAATGAGTCCGAGCCAGCCTTTATGCAACTCTGATATAAGGTAACTAGCTGGTTAAATTACACAGGACAGAGTATTTATGGCTCTAGGCTCCCCTGAGACAACAGACCACCTACCCTAACAGAATTTAGAAGAAAAGCTCTAGCAGCAGCACTCAGACTTCTCTCTGAAGAAGGCCTCATTAGCCCAGGTAACCAGCTACAGAAGGCTGCCTGCTTTCATGTGGAAAAGAACTGCATCTGCAAAGCCGGAAAAAGAAGCTCTTCAGAGAGCTGCTCAGTTTCTATCAACTGTTTTTTATACAGGGTTTGTTTGGAGAGTTTCAGGTTTAAAACAGATGAAGAGAACACAGCTGGAGATTGTGACTGCTTTGCAAGGTTGTGTTACAGGTTTCTGTGCACTCAACCATACCTAATGCAAAATCTACCTGTCTGACCTAGCCCTTAGCAGAGTCTGATGGGAAAAGAAAAACCCTCAAACTTCAGGAAGGATTTACTTCTGCAACAGCTTGAAATTGCAGGGAAACTTCTGTCTGGAATTGACTCATAACACAAAAAGATGTTTTAGTACAACTCTTCTCACACACCATGGCTCTGAAACAACCTGAGGCAGTTCTGCCAGGCTAAATTCTACCCGTACATTTGCATACAGCACAAAACCCAAGCACAGCAAGCATCATGTGAGCTGGTACGGGAGTTTACTCTGGAAAGTACAGGAAATATTAAAACTTTGATTTTCTTCATGAATAATTAACACCTGTGCAAAAAGAGACAGAAAAGTCCTAAACTCCAGGCTATCTTCTTTTCTGGACATGATTTGGGTAGCCTGCCCTTAGGGCTTGTGTGCCATTTCTCATGTTACACTGTATGCATCTCTATTGTTAAAAAAGGCTCTGAAACCAGTTCTGATCTTTCTACAGAATTCTGAAAATAGGCCTTGCATAATGTACACGTGTCAACAGACCATACTCACTTTCATCCACTGTTCAACCTGAACATACCTCCCAGCCGGTTGTACATAGCAAGAAATGATTCCAATTAATCACCCTTTGTCCTGTGGTAACATAGACACAGCTTTTGTTTTAGGTGACTGTGCACAATTACAATCAGCCAGTCTCCAAAACAAATGTACTCGTCCCAGTTGCCCACGGTCAGTGCATCTGAGAACGTGCAAGATCTACCAAAAAGATATCTCAACAACCTGACTGCTGTAACGTAGTCACATCTACTCTCTATCGTTAAGCTTTCATGCAAGTAGCTTTTTTATTATGTCAGAGCCCCACAAGAACAGAGTCACGGCAATCTTCTATTCCGATTACTGAAGGAAGACTTCAGTTAGATCATTCTCACGCTTTCTCTATTAACTGTCATGGTCTCATTTACCCACCTGCTCTACCTGCCAATTGATCAGTTTCTACCTTCTCGACTGTCTATTCCTGGCACTGGAAAGCTTGGGAACAATTTCAGACATGTGATAATATAAAATGGTTATGCAAATAGGATACGTGTCTGATATTTGAATGCCGATTCTTTATATTTTAAAGAACTATGTCAGAACAGACGGGCATGAACAAGAGGAATCCATTTCTTCAGCACTTGAGCCTCCACAAGTACAGTGAGTATGATGCAGACATTCACAAAGGATTTTCAGAACCCCACGTGCCATTAATCTATTATGCATCATCAATGAACTGCAGTGATCCTCTCACTTATCCTACTTATTGAGGAATTTCCAAATCAGATAGTGCCCAAATCCATCATATGATGAATGCTACATGCATACATTTTCTCCTTTTGGACCGGTAAACATAAATTACAATGCAAGTGGCTTGCGGAATAAGCAGAGCAGCTAATCCTTCACAATTGCATGGAAAAAAGTCCCACTGATTCCAATGGAAAGAGAGATTAGTGTCAACAGAGGCTGCATGTGATAGCTCGTTAGTCTTTAACTACATCCTCAGACAGACTCATGTATTCTGAAAATTCAATACCAAAATGATAGTAAGTTGAATTCTGTGCATTGTATTCCCTGGAACTTAAAACTAAATAAATGAACTTCTCACAAGCCACCTGATTTAATTTTGATTCCAAGACGGAGCTGGTATATTGGAATCTCTCTCATCTATTGTACACTGGTGTTATGAGGTGGGAGTTGAAATGAGACAACAGGCCGAGGTCACTTCCAAAGCCGGGCTGTCAAAGATTAAAGTGATCTTCGCTATCTCAAGCTCTTTGAAATAGAAATCAACAACATTCTTTCTTTGCATATGCGCCTGCCAAATTCCGACTTCCAAGGTTAGCAAGTGTGCCCAGGCAGTCTCAGGGGAGAGTGGATTCACAGAAGTAGTGGAAAAAATCTGAAACTTACTTTCAACCTTTCAAAACATACTATGTTTATGTACGGGTCTCTAGCCCTCCTCCTTTTGAAGAATGATAGTAACATGAGGCTTGTACAACGGCAACTAGCAATGCAGTGAATAATTTGTGATCACTGCTCAAAGCCGGATTAGGAAGTGGAGAAAGTTAGATTCGGCAACATGCACTGCTGCTTCCCAGGCCAACATAACTGGGACAGAAATAGGGCACACAGCCCAAAGCAGAAGGAAGAGATCCTACTGCACACTGCAAGCTCCCTCAACACTTAGTGCCACCTTCTCACGGCCCAAATTGCTCGGTCCTTGAGCTCAGTACCTTCAGTCAGCTAGGCACCTCCAAACTGACCCACTGGAAACACCAGGAGGTTGGGATCTGAGTAAGGTTCATGTGATGGCTGTAATTACGTACAACACAGGACATAGATAAAGCAGTCTCTCTGAGCAGCAAGGAGATCAGTCTTCCTGGGGAATTTCATTTCTGCAAGCTGTCCACTTCCTTCTATTGTTTGTCCTCCCTAGGGAGGGCAAAAGCATCCATACCCTTCCGCATCTGATGTAGTGGGCATATATTCTACTTTTCAAATCCAAAATTACTACTAATAGATCTCTGCACTGCAAGAGAAAGTAGTCACCGCATAGAAGTGTGACTGCCGAAGTGAGTCTAACTTTCGACCATGCCAGGCCTCAGAGCTAAAGGATTCTTCACAGGCACTTTTGCTCACACTTTAAGTCACCCACGTCACAGCAGTAACACTGCCCTTCTTGACTGGGATTCTGCACAGGCAGCAGTAACGCCTGTGGAGAGACTAATCAGTCTCAGCCTTAACACTCCTGCAGAGATGTTAGCGGAACAATTGCAGATCTTGCCCTAACAAACCCAATAGTACATCCCACCTGGAAGCATGGCTCTAGCAGTGTCATCAAAGCAGATACAAGCTGTCCAACTGCCAGAAGGGCCATTAGGAACTGGAGCACTCTTCTGGCCTCCCCTCATTTGGACGGCAGCAGCCTGGGGAAGCGCAGCAGCCACAAAAGATGGTAGCCGCTTCCCGTGCTGTCACTATATATAATATACAATGGCCCAAAGCCTCACATCTGCATTTTTGTTGTGATATGTGAGTAAAGGTGCTAAGAATTAAGAGGCACAAGCACTTCAAAACTAGCCTGCAACATGAAAGATTTCTACTAGCTCAGGGCCAGAAGCATCAAGTAGTTCAGTCAAAACTCTCTGAGTGCATCTTGAATCCAACTGAATCAGTGAATTGAAGACAGTATAGCACAGCATCCCCCATTTTGTTGTCACATAGTTCAAGCCCAAGCAGCACACTTAAGGTGCATCTTTCTCAGCCGACAGTTAAAGCAATGGCTCCTACATATACAGAGGTTGCATTTTTTCCCCTCTAAACCTGCTCTGAGCTGAAAATTGCATTCAAACTAAGAGGGTTCTAGTGATCCGCAGCACTGAGTATAATTAGTAAAGGACCGCTTATTCCTTCAGGGTACACATATCAGAAAATCTATCTTAACAGTATCTGAGGTTGGCTGTTTTAGATTTCACTACATGGGACACAGCTGGAGACAGAGATTATGTAAGTGCCAGCAACAGGTATTAGAACCAAAAAGAAGTGAGCACAGAACAAGGGAAGTTTATTTTTAATAGCTGACAGTGAACCAAATCAAGAATTGGTCTATACTGTTTTATTAAACAGAGTGTTGAAACAATTTCAAACTTAGATCCCACCTTAAAACTAATTTAATGTGAATATGCTTAAAGCAATCCAGGTCTCCCACAACAAGTTGGTTTCTACACCATCCCCACAAGTTCCTGGAATATGGATTTTAGTAAATGCCACCATTAAAACTAATTACACAATACTCTAAATATTAGATTTCCACATCGCAGCATTCTTCAGCTTCAGTTGAGAAGGCAGTCTTAAATGCCATCTAACCTTAGGTTATTTGCCTTTCTAGCAGTGTTGGTCACCCCTCATCAGGGAGGAGGAAGTGGCTTTCAGTTCAGTTCAGCATACGCAGCCAAAGTAGGCAGCTTCCTTCCCTACAGCCCCTTTAAGATACTTATCAACCCTTGCTACTTTCACATCAGCCAAATCTGTTTTTCTGTGATATCAGAAACTGGGAAGCACCATACGCCTCCCCAAACTGCTTTGCCCACATCTGCCGCAAGTCCCATAGACTAGATTCTTGATCAGTGGTCATCTCTCTCAATGTAAAAACAACAAAATTAATAATGCATTTCAGACAGCAAACATTTGAACAGAGCCATGGTGCATAAAGACAATTGCAGTTAAAAAAATAGTTTAGACCAGAAAAGATCAGCACCCACAAGTTGGGAGAAGATCATTAGGAATGGATTAAGAAAAGGGCATACTGCATGAAAGAAGCTACATGGTAAGCTGGTACTAAGCGTCAGAACGAACAGAAAACAAAACAAAGGACAAGGATACAGGGAGTACGAGGAACAAACAGAACAAGTCTGCAACAAGCCAAGGCTTTAAACTGAGGCTAAGAAGATGGGAAAGACATCAAGCAGGGCAGAGACACACGGTGGGGTGGAGTGTCTTAAGTCCTCTCCCTCGTCCCAGCTGGAAGGACTAGATACTGGTTAAGTTTTGTGTCCACCAAAAGCAACCCCTAAAACACAGCACAGGCTTTTTCATGTCCCTCTGTTGCCAGAGGTTCTCTCTGCGTCCATTTATTGAAGTCTACTTCTATTTATATTGAAATACACACTATTAACAGAATCAAGGTGGAGGAATAATTGAAAGAAAAAGCACAGCTTTCTTTAGCTATGCAGCCTCTCACTTTTAACAAGTTTGCCCATAATAAAGGATTTTTTTTTTCTTAGATAGGAGTAGGGCTGAAGCCATTTCTACTTTTTGCTAAAGGAAGCACAGATCTAGCTCACAACCATTTAAAAACTACTGGTCTCATGAAAGCACGATTTATCAAGTATTGATACAGGAAGTTTTGTGTGTGTGAAGTGGGCTCAGGCCCAGATACTCTTCACTAGATGGGGCCAGAGTAAAAGGATCAAAAGAAATTGGCATCCCTTTGACTTTCATCCCTTTTAAATGGCTATGGCTAACGGAGCAGTTTCAGATTGCGACAAACAAGCCACTGTGTACTACTTAGTAGTAGCGTACCACTTCCCCGGTTTGCTCTGCACTCATTCATCATAAACTAGTGATAAGGTAAATCAACTTATTGCACTGGATAGGTGAAAGTATTTGACTGGATATTATATCACATCTGCAAAGCAGAAGTTCTATTTATTTACATATAAATTTCACAAGAAATCTCCATGTGGAGAGGAAACATGTGAGGTGGTGGGTAGGCTGATCACTTCCTCCCCCGCCCCCGACTGGAATTAGACTTTAAGATAGAAGAGGTAAGTGGTATTTGTAAATGTGAACCCCCCAGCATCCCATTAGGATCAGCTTAACTCTGACAGCACAGCATATAGAAGCCAGTACTGTGTCAGTACTTACCTGTAATAGCGTGACTGCAAGTAAGTGGAGCACACTGCTTTAGATACGTGGCTGGCTGAACCAAAGTCTATCACCTTCACTCTGTAGGGCTGGCGTGCAGGATCCACCAACATGATGTTTTCTGGTTTCAGATCAGCGTGTATCAGACCCAAGCTCTTTAGCTTCATCAAGGCAGTAGCCACCTGCTGCAGAATTGGCCGGATGTATTTCAGAGGCAATGGGCTAAATTTATTTTGCTTTAAGAAATCATATAAGTTCTGTTCTAGCATCTCAAATACAAGGCATGTATGATTCTTGTGTTGAAAGCACTCATAGGAGCGAACAAAGTTATATTCATCAGCATTCTCACTACTCAAGCGAGAGAGGATGCTCACTTCTATCTGGCCCTGCCTAGCATAGGAAGGATGGTTCTTCAGGATTTTGATGGCTACAATCTCTTTCGTGCTACGTTTCCAGCACTTTGCCACCTGCCCAAACGTCCCTCGGCCCAGGAATTCCAAGACCTCGTAGCTGTTTGTCATAGAGCACAGGATCTCATGCTGGACCAGCTGATAATCCCCTTCACCACTGGAACTGCTGCTCTTAGTGGTCACCGTGGTGGTCGTGGCCGCAGCACCCACCGCAGGTCTGTTTTGCAGCATGAGAGGTGGATGTTCCTCAATTATCTGCACACTACCGTTGCTGTCAACCTCTTCACTTTTCCTTTTTAATCCACATTTTTGGAATGGTTCCAGTAAAGAAACGTTGCTCCTATGCGTTAGGGCTTGGCTGTTCTGGAAGGTTGCTGTTGCACCACTGCCGGTGCTGTCTGCTGCTGTAACCACAATGTGCTCAACTGAAGGAGCAGGGAGAAGGAGGTTCTGATCGTAAGCGGGGATGCTGAAATTGGCTACCTGATGAGAGGAGCCTGCTTGCCCTTGAGCTGCTGGGAGGTTTTTGCTGTGGGTATAATACTTGTCACTACTGCTCTGTCCTGAAACATCCCAGACAGAGGGCTCCACTTTCAGTTTCTTGGCACTGCAGAAGGCACTCGAGGATACTGACGGAGGGGAGAACACCTGCAGCTGTGAGGCCATACCTGCAAAGGGAGAAGAGAACTCATTAGGATTGCTCAGCGGCAGCAGGCTGTGATGCAACAAGATCCTCTGTCAGCACAGGAACCAGAACAACAAGTATTATTCTAAGCACCCCAGCCTATAAACTTCACCACATGGTGCCTACTACCTAGGAAGATAATCCTTTGAACAGCTGCTCCTAAAGGCAACCACAAAGCGAGGCTGTCCTGTAAAATTACTGTCTTCTATGTCACTGGCTATACTATAAGGAGCAGGCAGCTCTTTACTCAACACCCTAAAGAGCTGAGGAAGTCCCAGGGTAAGACAGGAAAACAGGCCTGGAAGAATGGAGGAGGTAGCGTGAAAGTAGGAAGATGCCGTGAAAATTAAGAGCAGGATACTTTATTTTTCTAGGCCTGCCTTCCCCTTAACTGTCAAAGCAGAGCCGGTGGGAAACGTAAAACCGAGGAGCAAAACTTGTAAGGAGGAAGCGCGCCGGGGCAGGCAGAGCCCGACGCGCCCCCGCGCCGCGGCAGGCCTGGCGCCGGGGGCCGAGACGCCGCCCGCAGCGCGCCCGCCCGGGCAGCCCCGGGGCCGGCAGCGAGGCGGCGCGGGCGGGCCCGGCCGGCCCGGCCGCCCCGCGGCGGCCCCGCGCACTCACCGCCGGTGGGGGGTTCTCAGCCGCGGGCCGGACCTGCCTGGGGGACACACGGGGGTGCGGGGCCCCGCAGCGGGCGCATCATAGCCCCGCCGCGGCCGCCGGCCCGGCCCGCTCGGCCCGCGCACGCCGGGGGGAGCCCCCAGGCCGCTCCGCCGCCGCCGCCGCCAGGCTCCGCCGCGCCCTCCCGGCCCGGCCCGGCCCGGCCCGGCCCCCCCCGCCGCGCGCCGCCGCCGCCGCCCGGGCCCGAGTGCGCCGCGGCCCCGCCGCGCTCCCGCCGCGCCGCGCCGCTCCGCTCGCGCCAGACTGAGCCAGCCGAGCGCCGAGCCGCGCCGAGCCGAGCGCCGAGCGCGCCCACGTGACCGCGCGCCGCCATGACACGTGCCGAGGCGGAAGCGGGCCGGCCGGCCGGCCGCTCCTTTCGAGGCGCTTTACGTGTAGTGCAGCCTCCCCCCGAGCCACGGGAACAACACGAGGATCTTCCCAGCTTCCTCTGTAATTTAGTGTGTTTCAGAATAGCGTTTACTAACACTCGTACCGCAGCCTCAAAACCTTAACGACTTCAAGCCCGCTCTTAGGGGAACAGCAACGCCACAAGCAGGACCTCGCAGCTTTAACGAGCATTAAGGACCAAGGCTAGTAGTTTGCAGCCAGATGGAGATAAAGGTTAGCGGGGCGGGGGGAAAAGCAAGCAATGGAAAATCAAAAGAACTTCATCTCACCGCCTCCTGCGTGTGCTAGGTAGACTGTGATGGAGCTGAAAGATGAGGACGCTGCACACCAGTCTTCAGCAAAAGCTGCTGTATACCGTCATCTGAGGCCTTTCAAGGCTGTTGGAAACCCAGTCCTGCAACTCCGGAGCATTCTTGAATGGATCACAGAGATCCAAGGGTCAAACAGTGATGCTGAGTTGGCAAAAATATGCCTATATATCCCTGAATGTCACAGCACACCTAACATCACTTCCCTGAGGCTGTGACAAGTCTTGGCCCTCAGCCATAAAGCAAAGAGTTGTAGCACTAAGCACAGATTGTGCTAATCAGGGATAAAGTGTTACGTTCATCGTTAAAAGTACCAAGTAAGATCTGCTACACATCAAAACCTAAGAATGTAAGTACTGCCCGACCGATCGATCGTTCTGAAATGTGGTCTTCATTGGCCCCAGAGACCTTTGCAAGCAAGGTAGGCCAAAGAAGGCACAGTCCCTAGGAAAGAAAACACTTTGGAGGACCTCTGCAGACATCATCTCTAGCCCTGTGAAGTGAGGACTGAACTCCCCGTGTGCACGCGTACCTGTCCTCCTAGCACGGTCACAACTTCTCCGGCTGTCTCCAGCTAAGGCCTCCGCAGTCAGCAGAGCACTATGCCTAACATGGGTGGGAGAATTCACGCAGATGCTCCCCGGGAGTGCACAGACACAATCTTCAGCTTATTACACAAGTGTCTTTCCAAACCATCCTTAGGGCCATTGTTAGATCTACCAGGGAACGGCAAAGTTTGGGGTGTATTACTGGGGTTTTCTACTTTGCAGAATCTTAAGTGTAACTGTTTTCCAAGAGACAGTGCCAAGCAACTCTAACCACAGACGTGATTTGGGGCAGTAAATAACACTGTAACAGACAACGAAAAAATAAGCTGCCCATCAGAGAGGTTTGAATGGGACAGCAGCGCTCTTTTGTGTAAAATCCTACAAGGGACGGGGTGGGGTGGGAGGGTTAAGATTCAAGAAATAACATTTTCCGTTTTCTTCCTCTAACAAAACGCTATTCAGAAGCTCACCTCTCCGTACTATCTGGTGAAGGAAGGCCTCTGTCCTGCATGGTGGACTCAAGGGCTGCGTTTCTATCAGCCTTATTTTCGTCATGCTTACCCCAAGCTTCAAAGCAGGAAAGGACGTAAATACGCTTCAGCAAGGGCTTGGCTCAAAGCCCCTTGAAATCTAAGGGAGCCGTACACGGTTTCTGCACTGAGCTCGCTGCAGAACTCATTCCTTAATGGAAGGGGACTCACCTTGCCAGGCTCTCCCTGCTCCTCCCTCATGTAATTTTGCAGCTCCTCTCTGTTGGTGGGATGAAGAACACAGCTTTGCAGGTGGCCTGAGCCTTATGCTCCCACCAATTACTGGCAGTAATGCCTGAAAAACAAGCATAGGATCAGTGCCGCATGGTACTCCATGCTGCATGACTGACACGAATGGAGCATGCACACAACATGAAAATATTCTCCTTATCTTCTTAGGCACACTCCCCGAGTCAGGGCCAACAGGCTTGCTGTCAAGTAAGATTTGTCCCAAACAAGTTACTGCACACTCATGACTGCTTGTGCTGAGGCTGGTACGTGACAGTAGGTAAAAATGCAGGCGCTGTAGCCACCTCAGCAAAGAGATCCCAAATCTAGCGGAAAGAATAGCCGATGCACACAAAAAAGCATCAACTAGACAGCAGCTCATGTGAAGGATGCACCTCAAGTGACATCAGGGTGACTCTACGTTTTCTATACATTCTATTGCTCTTTTGGAAGAGTCCAAAAAGAGCACAAAGCCCGACAGCTGAGGTTTTAAGTTAATTTGGCGTGAGTGTAAAGCAATGACACATTGCACAGGAAATTATGTAAACTCCCCAAATAAATTTTATTGGTGAACGAGAAAAGGAGGATTTCCCTGTTACACAATCTTCATATCTAGAAAATAGCAACAAGACAGACTCTGTGCTACAGAAACGGGCAACAACTCTGCAGCAGAGAAGACAGAAGTGAAGTCATGAGTTGTTTTAGCCTTGTACTACGGGAAGCAGTGCTCTGAACACTACTGAGAAGAGTGCTTTAGGGTGGTACCTACAAAGCTACATTATGCTTGTTTGCTGTGGAGCACGCAAGCTATGTATTACTTCTGTTCCTACTGGGGACCTAAATCCCTAAGTCCATTTCTTTCTCTCCATAGGATAGCTAGGGCACTCCTTCATGGTTTTCTACACAGTTATAGAGAAGCTAGAGCCAAATAAATTGTTTCATAGAATACTGATTGGCTTGGCAACTGCACGGAAGGAGCTCTCAGCAGACAGCTCCTGCTCCCAGCACCATAAGCCTGCCTTACCCTCATGACAGGCTACTGTTTGATCACAGCTTGTTAAAATAGTGCTGAAAAGCTAAATAGGCAGCCTTGTGATTAAGGCACTTGCCAAGGGGAACTCAGCTCTTTTCCTACCTCTTCTTTAGACTCTGTGAGACTTTGGGTGAGTTGCTTCATCCCACTGGGGCTTGGCCAACTGTGGAACACAGATAAGCAGCTCAAGCATGCTCTGTGTATTTAGATCTGGAAGGGCTTTGGACAGAGCACCCTACTATTTTTCCTGCAGGGATGATTATAACACAGTTTCTACACACATGGTGCTAGATACTCTACAGCTAACACTTGGCTACAGGCCCTCATTGTCACTGCTGTGAGCAAAATGCACCCACAGTAGCAGTTCTGACAGAGCTCCATGCAGCGGAGCTGCAAGCATCAGGTTCAGACCCGGTGTACACGACGCTCCAGCTCTTTGACTGCAGTAACGTTCCCCCTGCGAGCTAAGCCAGTGGTAGGAACAGAGGGAACTTGTGGAGGCAAGCACAAGGGAGAACAAGGCCTGTAAGTGGCCAGCTATTTATTGCCAGGAGGCTCGAGAGGTAGCTGAAGGATTCTCAGAAATCTTAGAGCTCCCCCATAGGTCACTGCCACAATTTTCCCCAGAAGGCCATGTTTTGTTTGTCAGGATTTTAGGATAACACACAATAGAAGTATTTATGCCTAACAGAAGGAGGAAACACATTTTACACTCTAAAACACCTCACGCACCTAGCTGTGCAAGGATCTCCATGCTGACTGTTGGTCAAGACTCTCCTGCCTGTATTTTCTTTCAAAACTATGGAGAGGTTTTGCTTTCCCCTAGTTCTACATAATTTGGATAATTTCCTTCTGAAGTGGCAGGAATTACCTTTTATGCTCCAGTAGCAGAACCCAGCATTTCTTCTGCAGTTTTAACTGGAAGTTCAGAAAATGTGGAACAGATTCCCAGCCTTTGGAAGTCTTTGCAATTTTCAGTTCTGTGTGTGTGATCTGAAGAACTCTGTGGCCTCTGCAAAGCACTAACGCTCTTACTACTCCATTTTGCTCAGAGGTTCACCTGGAGGTTGTCTACTTCATTTAGGGATGATGAGAATAGAAGAGAAAAGGCTGCATGCCACAAAACATCATTAGCAAAATGCATCGAATCTCAGAGGTCATTTGCCACATACCTAAATGGAGCAGTGACTCAGAATGCAAGCATTCATTGAGCCACGGAGAGGCTGCAAGCCGAGAGCAGGACCTGGAATCTGGGAGTTCAGGCACTGTTTCACTCACCTGCCTGTCAAATGAATCATTTAAATTTCAACAATGTTAAAATACAAGCCAGCATCTCCAAGGCAGCCAGCAGCAGACAAACCACTGCCAGCGTAGGACAATGCTTCTGCTGGTAGCCTCAGGTGTTACCAAAGATGCAGCGCCTCCACTGACATTGAGCTGATGGGGCTCTGCAGTTTAATTTTGACCAGCAAATAGTCCACACAAATCTCCATGAAATGGGACATGTAGACCATGGCAAGAGGCTGGAGCTGTCCTTGCTACCACTTTTGAAGAAGAGTATTTGTAAGGCAAAACGCAGAACATTGCTCCATCCCTTCCAACACTGGCAGCCAGCAAGCAGAGTCAACAGTTGGTCCCGTTAAGAGGCATTGCTGATATTACGGTGATAATGCTGCAGTGCCAGTAAGGCACAGGGTTGGGAGCTAGGACTCATGTTTACCAGGTAGCTTTCCAAACATACCCACGCTGGCTGTCATCACAATTACAGTTCAAGACAGCCTTGTTTTTAGCAGGTGTGGCTGCCGCATCTACAGGCACCTCTGCTTCTCATTAGCCCTAGCTTTACTCAAAGAGCAAACATTTCCTTACCTGGCTTGATTCAGGGAATTCAATCTATCTAGCTGACTGGCCTTGCAGAGACCTTGCAGGAGAGACTCTAATCCTGACCAGGAGCATGTGAAACATTTGGTGTGGAAAGTAATGGCAGGAAGGTTAGAAAAGTTCAGTAACAAGCTGGCTTGGTGCTCCAGGAAAGAGCCCAGTGACTGCTTCCACTCTAGCGCTGCTGTTGCGACCCTGTGGGGAACCAGTTTGTGATCTGTTGCCAGAGCAGTTTGGCAAGTTTTCAGACTTCGCTGTGTGTACCCCCTGGCTAGTCACATTGCTGACACTTCCCGATTGTGACAGCCAGGCTGCAGGCTCTCTGCAGTTGACCTGACCTCCAAGTGGAGGCAGAAGTGCCTGACCTCCAAGCGGAGGCAGAAGTGCCTGACCTCCAAGCTAAAAGAGCCATTTTTGCTGTTTAGCCCCAGTATTCCAGCACTTTGAAACAACGCCACAAAGACTTAATGCTTTACACCAGTGAGCAAATGTTTCATTAACTCCTATCCCATTTGCCATTGGCTAGAAAGAACAGGCAGTCCATGGGAAAGCAATGCACCTAGCAGAATGCTTACAGTTACCAGAAGCACTTTGCAGTCAAGCGGAAACATTCAAACATGTAGACTTGAGTGCAGAGACTGCAGAGGCTATAGTAAGCCATTCTGAAAGGTCCAAAACCCAAGAATCCACACAATTCCTACCTTCCCAGCCTGTGACCTGAAAGAGCATTTATAGTTAACATTAATGCAGTGTTTTCAGAAGAGCAGAGCTGCAGCCAGCTGCAGTTGGCAAGATGCAAAAGCAATGCTGTGTTTGGAGGAATTCCAGTGATTCATTGATAGATGTAAAGGCACTTCATTTTCTAGATTTCTTTAAGTATCTTTTTTTAAACATAGTTTAATACATAATATTTGTAATGCATCTTGGAATGAATTGGTCATCGCCAATGAGGCATTGCAAAATATAGAAAGAGGAACATTTGGGGCTCTCAGATTCCCCTTTTTTGCTTCTCTCATTACATTCAAACCCGTTAGTTCTGCTGCAGATGGCTCACGCCCTCTGCTGCTCAATTTGAATCAATCTGGCAATATCTTTTGCCACAAGACTGATAAGTCACTGCAAAATGTAAATATAGGGCATGCTTGTAGTGGGACTACACCACCTGAGTGTAGTCTGAAGCCCTGGCATAGCTAGACAAATGAAAAAATAAATAAAGAGAAATCCTAACATATACAAACTAGTTCAAGTTGCTGCCTTCTCTGCTAATAAAGAGTAAAGAAAATAAAACCCTCATAGTTAAGCATTCTCCTGATGGGAAACTCCAAGAACGGGATGCAATCGTAAGACTGTCAGGATCACTGTTATTAATTGCATTGGCAAGTGTCATGAGTTTCCAGATGCTTCCTCCCTCCTAAAGAATTCTTCTACCAGCTTGTCAAATTTCTCTAAGGAATTCTGCTTTAGGACATTTAAAGGACTGAGTAAATACTGCTCTGCCAATCCACATGGAACAGTCTCATCAGAAACAGGTGACTGGCTAACAAGGTTAGTCGATATTACTACTGCTGGCTGTTCTCCATTCAGCTGAGCTGGTGTACACTGGCTATGGGGACTGTGGCTGTTGATATCCATCTTGATTTCCTCCCCTTTCTCCTTGCATGTGCGACAACAAATGCAGCCTTCTTTGGAGCAGAAAGCTGACTCACAGTTCTGCTGATGAACCTTAACATCCCTAAACGTTTCAGACTTGCCAGTATATTTCTCTGGGGATTCAAAAACAACTCCTCGAGGCACAGAACGCTGAGCAGCTCTTTTCAATGGACACACAGATTCCTGTCCTTTCTTTTTCTTTTTCTGCTGTACAAACTCTTGCACAGGCTCTGGGATTTTGAGGTCAGGAAGTGCTTGGCGATCAGAACTCAGATATTTCTCAAAGTAAAGTTGGCACATGCTGCCCCTCACAATCGGGATGACTGAGCATGGTTTCAGCCACTTCACAAACTCACAGAGCTCTGAAAAGGATGAATGGTCAGAGTAGGGAATAGGGTAGATGTTGGGGTGGGTGACCTTCACAGGCCTGCCGGTGGGGAGGATGGCAATGGTAGGGTGCAGCAGGTTCCAGCTGACGAGAGTGTCCCAGCGGATCTCAGCAACGTCCACGGCACGGATCCAGCCGGCCCCTTCCTCGGTGGTGAACACATCGGGCAGCTCCAGCAGCCGCATCTGCTCCAGGCGCCAGGGGCTCACCACAACCCAGGTGCTGAACTCCACCGCCAAATCCACCAGCAGCGTCTCCTTCCCCAGACTGTACACACCTGCAAGTAAAACCATCAGCAGAGGGACAGGGACATGCTGAGGGAGCGCGAGGCCATGCTGAGGGGGCCAAGGCTCTGCAAGGGGGCCACGCTGAGGGGGACGAGGCCACGCTGCCGGGAGGATGCTAAGGAGCGCGAGGCCAGGCTGAGGAGGACACACTGCTGAGGGGACCACGGCCCCACTGAGGGCAGGGTGCCGAGAGGGCACCGAGAGGCGCTGCGGGGAACGAAGTGCTGCCGAGGGGAGGCGGCGCCGGGGGAGCGCGAGGCCGAGGGCAGGCGGCCTGGCTGAGGCGGGGCGCGCAGGGACACGAGGCCGTGGCCCTCACCCACGACGACGTGGTGGCGCGGGTGGGCGCGGATGAGGCGGGCGGCCAGGCGGGCGGCGCAGCGGCGCGAGGGCAGGCTGCGCCCCGGGTGGCAGTGGGTGTTGTCCAGGTAGAGGCGGTCGAGGCGGCGGCCCCGCAGCACCGGCTCCTGCTGCATGGCGCTGGCGTAGCGGAAGTCCCCTGCGAGGAGAGGGCGTCAGGGCGGGCGGCGGCGGCGGCGGGGCCGCGGCGGCCCGCCCCGTACCTGTGTAGAGGATGGTGCCGAAGGCGCCCTCGAAGAGGAACATGACGGAGCCGGGGCAGTGGTTGGAGTCGAGCAGCGTCACCGTCACCGTCCCCGCGTCGCCCTCGCCCAGCACGTGGCTCTGCCCCACCTCCAGCGGCCGGATCCAGCGCGCCGGCACCTGCAAGGGGCCGGGCGGTGAGGGCCGGGCGGTGAGGGCCGGGCGGGGCGGCCCCGGGCACGTACCTGGAGGCGGCGGTGCAGGAGGCGGGCGGTGAGCGGCGAGCAGTAGACGGGGCGGCTCCAGGTGCTGGACAGCCCCACCGTGTGGTCCGAGTGCAGGTGCGACAGGAAGAAGAGGCGGGCGCCGCCCGCCCGCCGCACGCTCCAGAAGTCCACGGCGATCGGCGTGCCGGGGATCACCGTCCCGTTCATGGCGGCGGCGGCGGCCCCCCCCGGGCCGGCAGGGGGCCCGGCGCGCAGGCAGCGCGCGGCTCCCGCCCAGCCGCTTCCCGCCCAATTCGGCGGGCGGCGCGGCGCAGGCGCAGGCGGGGCGCGGGCGGGGGCGGCGCCGGAGCGTCAGGGGGCGGGGCGGGGGCGGGGGCGCAAGCGCATGCGCACTGCACCAGGGCCGCGAGGGGAGTCCGGGTGCCTCGCCGCCCCGGGGCGGCGCGAGGTCGCGTCCCGCTCGGCTCTGCCCCGCGGCCCGGTTCTGCTCCGCGGCCCGCTCGGCCCGGCCCGGCCCGGCCATGCCGTACCTGGGCGGCGAGGAGGCGCTGCGGGACCTCCGGCGGGCCCTGGCCAACCCGCACGTGCAGGCGGACCGGCTGCGGTACCGCGCCGTAGTCCTGCGCGTCATCCGGTACGGCGGGGCCGGGCGGGACGGGGGGGCTGTGTCCTGCCGTGACAGGGGGGCTGCCGCGGGGCGCGGCGTGCGGGCCGTGACAAGCCGTGACATGGCAGGCAATGGTGTGACGTGGCAGGCCATGCCATGGCGTGGCAGGCTGTGGTGTGCCACGGTGGGTCATGCTCTGCCATGCCGTGACATGGTGGGTCGTGTTGTGCCATGCCATGGCGTGGCAGGCTGTGGTGTGCCACGGTGGGTCATGCTCTGCCATGCCGTGACATGGTGGGTCGTGTTGTGTCATGCCATGACGTGGCAGGCTGTGGTGTGCCATGGTGGGTCATGCTCTGCCATGCCGTGACATGGTGGGTCGTGTTGTGTCATGCCATGACGTGGCAGGCTGTGGTGTGCCATGGTGGGTCATGCTCTGCCATGCTGTGACATGGTGGGTCGTGTTGTGTCATGCCATGGCGTGGCAGGCTGTGGTGTGCCATGGTGGGTCATGCTCTGCCATGCCGTGACATGGTGGGTCGTGTTGTGTCATGCCATGACGTGGCAGGCTGTGGTGTGCCATGGTGGGTCATGCTCTGCCATGCCGTGACATGGTGGGTCGTGTTGTGTCATGCCATGACGTGGCAGGCTGTGGTGTGCCATGGTGGGTCATGCTCTGCCATGCCGTGACATGGTGGGTCGTGTTGTGTCATGCCATGGCGTGGCAGGCTGTGGTGTGCCATGGTGGGTCATGCTCTGCCATGCCGTGACATGGTGGGTCGTGTTGTGTCATGCCATGGCGTGGCAGGCTGTGGTGTGCCATGGTGGGTCATGCTCTGCCATGCCGTGACATGGTGGGTCGTGTTGTGTCATGCCATGGCGTGGCAGGCTGTGGTGTGCCATGGTGGGTCATGCTCTGCCATGCCGTGACATGGTGGGTCGTGTTGTGTCATGCCATGGCGTGGCAGGCTGTGGTGTGCCATGGTGGGTCATGCTCTGCCATGCTGTGACATGGTGGGTCGTGTTGTGTCATGCCATGGCGTGGCAGGCTGTGGTGTGCCATGGTGGGTCATGCTCTGCCATGCCGTGACATGGTGGGTCGTGTTGTGTCATGCCATGGCGTGGCAGGCTGTGGTGTGCCATGGTGGGTCATGCTCTGCCATGCCGTGACATGGTGGGTCGTGTTGTGTCATGCCATGGCGTGGCAGGCTGTGGTGTGCCATGGTGGGTCATGCTCTGCCATGCCGTGACATGGTGGGTCGTGTTGTGTCATGCCATGACGTGGCAGGCTGTGGTGTGCCATGGTGGGTCATGCTCTGCCATGCCGTGACATGGTGGGTCGTGTTGTGTCATGCCATGACGTGGCAGGCTGTGGTGTGCCATGGTGGGTCATGCTCTGCCATGCCGTGACATGGTGGGTCGTGTTGTGTCATGCCATGGCGTGGCAGGCTGTGGTGTGCCATGACGTGGCAGGCTGTGGTGTGCCATGGTGGGTCATGCTCTGCCATGCCATGACATGGTGGGTCATGTTGTGTCATGTCATGACGTGGCAGGCCATGTTATGTCATGCCAGGCTGTTCTATGCCAAGCGCTATCTTCTCTGCAGGCACATGACACAGGGCACGGACGTGTCGGGGCTCTTCACGGAGATGGTAAAGGCCAGCGCGGTGGCTGATGTGGTGCAGAAGAAGCTGGTGTACCTGTACATGTGCACCTATGCACCGCGGCAGCCCCACCTCACCCTGCTCGCCATCAACACGCTCTGCAAGGACTGCTCCGACCCCAACCCCATGGTCCGGGGGCTTGCCCTCCGCAGCATGTGCAGTCTCAGGTGGGGCTTAGCCAGTGGGCCCTGCAGGGAGCCTGCCTGGCCATGTGGGGAGCCCACCGGGCACCGAGGGAGCCCACCAGACATCTGGAGAGCCTGTCAGGCACCAGGGGAGTCCACCAGTCACCTAGGAAGCCTGCCCAGCCCTGCGGGGAGCCCTTTGAGCACTGGGGAGACCACCAGGCACCTGCGGAGCCTGCCCGGTCCTGCGGGTAGCCCGCTGGGCACTGAGGGAGCCAGCGTGAGCTGCTGCCTCCCACTCCACACTAGCAGCGCTCCCTGTGCAAAGGTGTCTCTGCCTCTGTGCAGGTGGGAGGGGGGATAGTCCCCTGTAAGATCAGAGGAGTATCACTTGTATTTAAGTAATCTTTGTGTGTCGGGGTTGGCACCTCAGAATGCCTGAGGGATTCTAGTTGATGCCTGTGTGGCTCATGTGCTTGTTTGTAGGATGCCTGGTATACAGGAATACATCCAGCAGCCTATCCTAAATGGCTTGCGAGACAAAGCCTCCTATGTGAGGAGAGTAGCTGTTCTTGGCTGTGCAAAGATGCAGAAACTCCAAGGGGACTCTGAAGTGGGTAAGTTGGCTTTGCACTAGAGCACTCAGGCTTGTATTTTGTCACAGGGTGCACACTGGGAAGAAGATGATAACACTTGAGAGTTAAGTATTTCTCGCTCATGAAAACGTGTTAAGATTTGCAGTCTGTCCTGGATTCACTGAGCTGTCTCTTGGTTGTTGCGGGTGCGAAACAGGGAAAGAGAGAAAGAGAAGTAGGCTGCTGATGTATGTCAAATCATTAGTGAGATGTTAGGCACTGCGAGTTTCCACATTAGTGTCCCTTTCATATGTGCTTTTATGCTGCCCCCTGAAATACCTGACTCTTTCCTCTAGTGTCTGATTAACTGGGTACCATTCTAGAGTCTACAGATTCTTAGTGAAAAGTTGTATGAAAGGCAGATGTTGTTATAAAGCTGGAAGTTTTGTTCTCCCTATTCAAGCCTTATCTTCCAGTTGCAGTATGTGCTTATGGACAATGATCAAATTGCAGCATGCCCGCTGAATAGGGGCCTCTGCTTCTTTGCAGATGGTACATTGGTGAATGAGTTATATAGTCTGCTTCGTGACCAGGACCCTATTGTAGTAGTGAATTGTCTGAGGGCTTTAGAAGAGATTTTGAAGAAGGAGGGAGGAGTTGTCATCAACAAACCCATCGCCCATCATCTCCTCAACAGGTTTGTTTTCTTCGATATTAGTTTGGTGCTGGAAGCTTAAATCTAATTCTTGCTTTGCATATACCAGCAGAGCAGGTGTTTTTGGGCTCCTATGACAGCTTGAAGAGAAGGGTGAGGCACCCAAGATGGAGATGCCCGTCCTAAGAGAAACTAAACTACTTTTATGCTAGGGCCTTAAGAGAAATCTGAGGTGTCCTACTTTCCTGGGGAGACTGTGGTTCAGCCGCTGGCTTGTTAGGAATTATGAGTTATATTAATGTGTTTATTTTATCTATTTTTTCCCCAACAGTGCGTGTGATATATTTATGGGATAACTATGTTCTAGTTTGTCTTTTCTAATCAATTGTAAGATTTATAACCTTTGCTTGAAGAAATTAATTTTTCTGTAGAAAAGACTACATGATATGGCAAAAGAGGCAACATTATTTTCTATTGCTCTACCCAGGGATCATGTCAAGGTTTCTCTCTGGCTTAGAGCACAAAGGGAGGTGCACGTGATTGATACTGAGTTCCATCTATATGTGTAAATTGGTCAATTCTCTTGAGATAAAATTCTGGTATCTACATCTAAAACATAGCTTTGGGTTGGAACTGAGACAACGACAAACTCAAAGGCACTCTGCACAGCACAGATCTTCATGCCCTTCTTGACTCCTGCAAACTATTTGTGTTTATTTTCTTGGCAGAATGGCTGACCTAGATCAATGGGGACAGAGTGAGGTGCTTGCCTTCCTTCTGCGTTACAGGCCCCGCAGTGAGGAGGAACTTTTTGACATACTCAATTTATTAGATGGATATCTCAAAAGCAGCAGTCCCAGTGTTGTGATGGCAGCCACCAAGCTTTTCCTAGTGCTGGCCAAGGAGTACCCACATGTGCAGGCAGATGTTTTGGTGAGAGTGAAAGGACCGCTGCTGTCTGCCTGCACTTCTGAGAGCAGGGAACTCTGCTTCACGGCTCTGTGTCATGTGCGTCAGATCCTTGGTAGCCTTCCTGGCCATTTTAGCAGCCATTACAAGAAGTTCTTCTGCTCATATTCAGAGCCCCACTACATCAAATGCCAGAAGATGGAGGTGTTGTGTGAGCTGGTGAATGATGAAAATGTGCAACAAGTGCTGGAGGAGCTGAAGGGCTATTGCACTGATGTATCAGTAGAGCTCGCCCAAGGGGCGATCTTTGCCATAGGTAAGAGCTCTGCCTTGCTTCAGAAGCAGCTGCAACCTCCGGTCTTTAAGGTGTGCCTTCTTTTTCTGAAGTAAATCTGGGAAAATGTCAAGTAACTGCTCTGTGCTGAAGCTCTACAGCACCATGCAGGCAAGCCTATCCAGGAATGTTTTGTACGTGTGTTTGTAAGCTGGGATTGTGCTGATTCTTTCAGAAGTCCTGGTGTTGAACTGTCTCAGGTTGCACATAATGTCTGAATCTTTTTTGAACATCTGTGCTCTGATGAGCTACTCTAGAGGAATAAACCCATGGGGAGATGGAATTAGATCGTTCCTACTACATTGCTAATAGATTTTACAGTGTTGAGCCTTAAAGAGACTATGTATTCGATGGACAAACTGTTTTAATATCTGCTTGTTCTTTGAGTTGTGAAGGGGGCAGAGTTAAGGCTATTTGGGGCATTCTAGTTTTTTTATTTATAAGCTTTAAAATAGATAGGTTTTGTTAGTATCCGTAAGGAGAAAGCATTTTTCCCTGGCTTTCTCATATATGTTATGTTTAAGAAAAGCTTAGACTTCCCATGGAGTATGGCTGCAGAAAAAGGAACATGTCCCTTGTGTGGGGAGCTAGGTCATTTGACTGCTTTTTCCAGGGTAGAATGACTATCTCTTTAAAATGAGTTTGTGATGAACAGTTGGGCTCACAGTTTTTATTTCACTGTGATAAAAGGTTGCCTTTTATGTCCTTTGGTGTCTCTGCAGGCAATATTGCTAGGACATACACAGAACAGTGTGTGGGGATTCTGACTGAGCTTCTGGGACTTCAGCAGGAGCATATCACTTCAGGTAATCATCTACAGGTTGTTCACCTGATTTGTGCGTTCAGGAAATGGCCTTGTTGGGGTTTGTGGTCCCAGAGCTTGAGGCTCTAAAAGGCACTTGGCTTTTAATTTGACTAGCATCTTCAGATGAAAGTTTCCCTAGTTGAGTGGTGGTATATAGTGTGACTGGCATCATAATTTTTCCTTCTGTAGGGGTCGTCTTTGTAGTTAAGGGGGCGATTGTCCTGGCTGCATTCATGGTCTCATACGGAAGCTCCTTTCTGGTTGCCGTCTGTTGGGTCAGGAAGTGAGGGACTAAGCAGAGACATTCTAGTGACTGTTCATGTGAATATCTTGATTGATGTGAATGCTCTTGCTCTGAGCTTTCAAAGTCACCTACTTACAAGCCAAATGTTGCATTAGATCTTAACAGCTGTTAGTGTTTCTGTAAGTGGACAGCAGTCTGTAAAATTTTGACCTAAAGTTGATGAGACTCATTTTGAATTGCTGTTACTTCTAATTTGTCATTCTAATGGTGAGTGCCTGAGACATCAGGAGTCAGTATCAGACTGGCAGAGGCAGAGGACTGTCCAGAAGAAAGGTTACTTCCCAGCAGCCAGAAGAATGATCAGAAGTTTCAGTGTTTATTTTAGGCTTTGTGCAACTTTGCTCTGATGAACCTGGTGTCACAGGGCTTTGAAGAAGGGTGTCTCAAATCATAATCGTTAGCAATGCAGCGACTTTCCTAGCTAAGAGTTTGCAAAATCTTTTTTTTTTTTTTTTTTTTCCGCTTAGTGGTTTTAAGAGCTCTTGAGGAATGCTGAGCATTCTGTTTCTTTGCAGCGGTAGTACAGACTTTTCGGGACCTGGTTTGGCTATGTCCCCAGTGTACAGATGCAGTGTGTCAGGCACTGCCTGGCTGTGAGGAGACCATCCAGGACAGCGAGGTAAGGTGGCTTTACGCCCTTAAGGTAATAGCTATGAGGATGGGTGGAATGTGACTGGCTTTCCTTTGACTCATAATTGGCATGAGGAAGAAATCCTCAGAATACTTATTCTCTTGTGTCAGTTTATTTCATGTTAACATCTTTTTTCCGATAAACAGAGCCAATTTACTGTTTATTCTTTGATTCCTTCAGGGCAAGCAAGCATTGATCTGGCTCTTGGGGGCACATGGTGAAAAAGTACAAAACGCCCCCTATGTTTTAGAGGACTTTGTGGAGAATGTGAAATCAGAGATGTTTCCAGCAGTGAAGATGGAGCTTCTGACAGCATTGGTGCGACTGTTCCTGTCTCGTCCTGCTGAGTGTCAGGACATGCTAGGGCGACTACTCTATTATTGCATAGGTGGGTTCACTGTGCTGAGTGTTCTGTTTCGCGGCGGTGATAGTACAGGCTTTTTGGGACCTGGTTTGTCTATGTGCCCCATGCATTGATGCCATGTGTCAGGCACTGCCTATCTGAGAGGAGACCATTCTGGTAAGGTGGTTTTATGCCTTAGGTAAGGTGGTTTTATGCCTTAGCTGGGGACCAAGTTGCAGCCTGTCTGCTTGGTGAGTGTAACAGGCTTAAATTGAATCCCTAGGCATCTATCTATTTTTTAATAATTAAAGGTTATTGCTTAAGGGGAATCTGGATGATGGAATTCTGCAAAAATTATGTTCCTCTAATTTCCAGAGGAGGAGATGGATATGGCAGTACGTGACCGTGGATTGTTCTACTATCGCCTCTTACAGTCTGGTGTGGAAGAAGTGAAACGGATCCTATGTAGCCCCAAGTCTGACCCCTCTCTGGGGGTCCTGGGAGACCCAGCTGAACGACCTGTGAATACGTGGGCTTCAGAGTTTAATACCCTTGCATCCGTTTATGGCAGAGCATGCTGGGCCCTTGTCACTGCTCACCAGCCAGTGGAACCCTGTTATGCTTGTTCTCCTTGTACTGACCCCAGGGACGGAAGGACAGGTAAGCAGCCTTGTCCTCATCTGGGATCCACTCTCCCCTTGTTAGCAGACATTCTCACATGAGTTTCTTTGGAGAAAGGTCACAGTGCTTTAGTGTTTTGTCTTGTGCAATGCCTGGCTGATCGCCATCTCATCAGGGAGATGCTACTGAAGGTGCCGTGATTCTAGACTTCTGATGGGGCCATCAGATAGATGTTCTTTGTGAAACTGGGAGCAGCATCAGATATGCTGTATCTCACGTTTCTGATTTCATTTCAGAGTCACTGATTTCTGAAGAGAATAAAGAAGTCCTCCAGGTTCATCCTGCTACAGGCAGCCTGACCTTAATTCCTGATGTGAATCTGACTGCGGAACAATTTGAGAAGACCTGGCTGAATCTGGACGTTAGCTGCCAGCACTCTCTGCCCTGGCGTGGAAAGGCTCACTTGGATACCATACAGGCTGCTCTTCATGTTGTCCACATCCAGACTATTGCTATGAGCAAAGCTGGTGTCCAGCCATGGAAAGCTTATCTCAGTGCTCAGGATGACACTGGTTGCCTCTTCCTAACAGAGCTATTGCTTGAGACAGAGGATTCAGAGATGCAGGTTTCAGTGAAGCAGAGCGAGGCAAAGCCTGAGGCACTGAAAACCTTTATTTCCCTTTTAAGGACTGTAATGGGGACAGTTGTTGGTCTGAGATCCTGATTAATCTCTGCTCCCAGGAGGATGCTTACTCAGGGCACAGGAAAGGTTTCTTTCTGTGGCTTCATTTGCCATAAACTACTGCTGATTTTGTACTTTTAAAGTGTAAGAGCCTTATCAGCCCTCCTTCCCTAGCCAGTAGGGACAGAGTTATACCTAGAAATCATGTATGTGAGAGTCGCTAGAGCTGGTGTAGGTACTGCATTGTGGTAACTGGTGAGCGAGGCAAGTTAAATGATCTTCCTCTGGGCTGGTGAAAGGACAAGATAATGCATTTGTTAGCCTGCTGCTTCTACCATGAGTCATGGATTTTAACAGTTGAGAGTGAAAGGAGCTCTGCTTTGCCAGAATGTGGATGGATAGGATACATCATGTTTATTAGAACCGGTGTGTTTCTTTTTCAAGAGGAAGTGTATTTTCCAGTTGAAAGGTATTGCTGCAAGGATAAATCACCCTGTCTGAAAAGTCCCACCTCAGCCTTTCTGTGGCAAAGGCTACTGTAGGAAAATGCAGGAATGAGCAAGTTATATTTAATGTTATGTTTCTGTGAGTTAGTGTGGCTTGAGTTTTGTAACCTGTGTCCCTTTGACCATATCAGTATGGTGTGAGTCCTCGGTACTTGCACCAGTAATTGAAGAATTGCTGTTTGGATAATTAATTTGTATGGTATACTAACTTTTTACTTAAACCAAATTTTACCATTTGTTACTTTGTGACCGGAAAGGATATGTAAAGGTTTTGTTGCCTGTGCAGTACTTACTTCTGTGCAGTACTCTCCTTCTGTCCTTGTGATACAGTATATGAGATTGGTCCAGTACTATATGACTTAATTTTTCCGGCTGTTGTTGCTGTCACTTGCAGGATTGTTTGTATCTCACTATTATTTTGTCCTATGTTTGTTACTTGTTCCCGTCAGTTCCATGTTGGGCGGCTGTCACTTCTGAGTACTGATCGGTTGTATTGGACACTCTTGTATGGACTTGCTGGCCGTTTCATTTCTGTATTTCTCATTTTTATTTCTATTTGTTTTTCTTTTCTGAATTTTTCCTTGTTTGTTCTTGGTGCCTAAATCTCTCCTCCACAGTTTCTTGATGGATGAGGCTTTTTCTGTATTCTTTATATATACATTTCATATAATTTAAGCAAAGCAAAATAAACTATCTCTCGCTATCTCAGGGCCTCACTTCCTCTTTCCCAGAATCTTTCCTCGTTTTATTTGGTTTGTTTCTGTTTGGCAAGCTTCTGGGGGTGTTCTTTGTGAATAAAGTATCATTGTAGCTGGACCGTTTTAATTAGCAAATGTAATTGTGCCAAGAATGTTACTGCCAATGCTTGCATGTTTCCTTTATTCAAATAAAAGAATAATTGGAAAATGCTATCCGGGAGGGAGGGACAGGACATTTTTCACATATGGGTTCCTTAATCTATTCAGGTGCCTGGATTCCTCATACAGGGAAGAATTAAAAATTATATTCTTGCGAACCTCGGGACTTGTATCACAAGGACAGCACTCTATCTGTTCCATTGAAAGTTATGGAGAATTGGACTTTGCAATGTCATGAAAACTTCCTTGCTACAGCCATGAAAATCCTCTCTGATGGTGAAACTGTTGGTCTTGCCACTTCAGTAGCTTTTGGTCAGGGCCTAGAGAGAAACAGGGAATGCTGCTCCTAATCCAGTCTGCAGATAAGAAGTCCATTAACTGTTTACACAATGGCAAAAACCTAAAGAGTGGCCCCTGGTTTAAGATTAAAGTACATTGGTTACTGTAACGGCTTTATGGTACAGAGTAAGGAGCAGGTTTCATTAACCCCATTCTGTAAAATTTCTGATTTTTTTTGCATGTTTTAATGACTGTATTGCATCTTTAAACTACTGTATGCTTTCCAGGCACTTCACTGGAATACTACAGTTAAAACAAATTTTAGATTTTATTTCTGGTTTTCCTTATAAAAATGTGAATCATTCCCAGCTGCTTTGTGGAGGATTTTTTCATTAACTGTTGACTCTGATGTCTGCCAGGATGGAATCTGATTTCTATTGTGGATCCTAAGAATTGCAGTCCAGCTCCTTCCTTTTTTTTGCACAGGGTTTCTCTCTCAACTCCTCCTGAAGCATAGTTTTGAAGGGCAATTGTGCAATAATTTATTTCGATCTCATATGTTAAATTACAATGACAGGCATGCTAACTACAGGTGAATTCAAATGTATTCAACTGTAGCAGGGTTCCTATGAACAGTTTCTAGTGCCCTTAGGCATGTGTTGGATTCCTGAGCTTATGGAGAGGTGAATTGGAACATTTGTGTCATGCAGTTTTCAGCAAAAAAAATATTCATTAGCTTGTCAGCTATTCCTCATTTACTCAGTTGTAGCTAGACTGATTCTAACCATTGTCTAGGATGGGGCTCTCATTTTTTAGCCTTTATCCAGGATACTTTTCTTGGTGAATGATCACGCCGGCAGTTTTTGACTTCTAAACCTTTATTTCAGTTGAGCTGTACAGTAGTGGTTTGTTATGAAACTAAACCACGCCCATTGCTTGATGATGACAGTAAGTGAGTGTATATCTGGACACTGTGCTGTCTTAGGGAGGAGTCTTACTGATATATCCTTCCCAGAAGGAAGAACCTCTGCAGGTCAGGTGGGAAAAGGAAACTAAAATTCTGAGGTGTCGCTCACCTGGAAAGAAAAGCAGCTGTAGGGGTATTCCTGACCCCCTTTGAACATCAGCTAGTTTGAGAGACGTACTGCGATGCACACTTTTGAGAAACAAACAGAATCCATTGTAAAAGCCTTATTCTCTGATCTCTTGAATGAAGAGGAAAGTGTTTACCGATGTCTGGAGAAAGATTCGGGAGGTGAGGCCTGTAGTTTGGTAGGAAACGAGAGAAAAGTTTTTTTGTGTTGGCTGAAGATTATAGAGAAGTGTTCTGACTGAAAATTTAAAGGAAGGAGGGTTCTAACTTGGGGTTGTTTGGTTTCTTAAAGTGCAGACTTGTGATGACTTATGAGTAATCTCTGTTTTGGGGGAAAAGAGAGCAACTTAAGGTTGTTTGAATCCTGGAAAGACCACAGCTGCAGTCTGCTTTGGTGGGAGAGGAGTTGAGGAAACAGGGACGGTATGGAGGATAGCATATTGTGTTCTCCGCATCTTGTGATTGTGAGTGTGTCTGTTGTTACCCAACAAGGCTAATAGAGGGTACTTACTCCTGGTGCTGTACATCGCGTATGTCTACACGTACTGAGTAACGTGTTCTGAACTAAAGTCCTAATGTTGTGCCTCTGAGAGCTGGGGTGCTGGAAGGCTGCCTTCTCATGGTGGAAAATTGGGCTAGAGATAGGCAAACACAAGTCTGTCTGTTAGGGGTTTTGAAAAGCAGGGAAGTAGATTGTCTTAAAAGGGATGGTGGAATTTTTAACTAGTTCTGATTCTATTACCAAAAAGAAAGCTGATATGTTCATATTTATTGGATAAGAATAGTTGCTTTAAAATGTAGGACAGGCTATGGTCTCTGCTTCACAAAATTCCCGATATGATTTGGGCCACTCTCTGTTTTGCTGAGTAATACTGCAAGAAATTCAGAATTTCTCCAGTATTCATGCTGCTTTTCCCATTACTTTCTTGGCAACGCAGTTGAAGAGCAAACGAGCTAAAATGCCTCAAAGAGGCACTGGGAGCTTGCTGATACTGAGCGCTGAGCAAAGTTCATTTCTCAAAAGCTTTATAGAAGCATGTTTGTAGTTTTGCCTAAAGAGAAGTCTCCAGTCCGCCTATTGCTTCCTTCAGTCTTATGGATTAGATGTGCATGCATCTGCTTTCACTGTCTTGACCACTGCGAAAACTGCCTGTTTGGTGTGAAAGCTCCACTGTGTGGGGTGCCTGCAGCTCAAGTGAATCTTTCCAGAATCTCTGGTGTTGCGTGAGGCTTAGCAGAGTTCTGCAAAGGGCTGTGCGTGCTGAAGTACTGGCATGTCAACCAGATATGCAAAGGTGGAATTTGTGGGTAGATGAGTGAAGGAGGGGATTGGATCAGGAAGTGATGTCTAAAGATAAAGTTGCCCACTGCTCTTTGTTAAAAGATCCTGTTTTCAGTTCCTTGTAATGTTGTCAAACTTGGAAATACTGTTGCTGAAATTTTCAATGCAAGGTTATCCCTTCTGGCTGAATCTTGTCTTGGTAATACTCAGAAAAATTAAACATTACTGTTTTTTTCTCAGAACACTTTAAGGGAATATGCTTTCTTCATCTGAGGCAAAAACCAAACAAGCAAAAACCCCTTTAAGTAGTTTAGCTGTTAAGTTCTAATTATTATATACTTCAAATTTGTGAAGGATGCTTTTTATTCCTCTGTGAAAACCTTCCCAAATTTGGATCACTGTATGAGACTTTGAAACATTGCAATTTATGCTTGTTCAGTGGAGACCTTCAGTTTGACATCTAAATTCTCTGAAGATTGTCAGCACTCAATGATCTGCAACATAGAAATGCTGGGGGAATATAAGCAGGACTTTGCCAGCTGATTGATGCTGTTTTGTCACTGGAACCAAAAGAGAGAGAGACGAGATGTCTTCTAAGTCCTTGTACTTCCCTTCCTTGCTTTTGGAAGCATGGAAGGAAAAAGCTGCCTGAAACATGGAGGGATAAAAAGAGAATCCTTAGGGATGTCCTGGGAGAAACATGAGTGGGTATGAACAGAAATTTGGGCATGAAGCAACTGAGATGAGGGGAAGAGACCTGGACAAAGCCTTGCCATGGTACTGACTTGCCTTACTTTGAGCTCTCTAAATGTATAACTGTATAATATTTCCTAAGAACTTTGATTTTACATATCTTAATGTGCTTTCTGAATGTAGTGCAGTTAAAAAAGCTTGGCCGCAAGCTTGCGTTCTCTCTTTTCCTCTGCCTTTTAATGCGTTATGCCGTAATCCCTTATCCTGTTACCGCTGTTCATTGTTTTAGAATCTGAGCAGTCTGCAGGAGAAGCTCCAAGTAATTTTGACCCAGTTGTTATTGCCAGTCGTCTGCGAAGCATGGGGGACCAGTGCAACATGGATTTTGAAAATACCTCGCAGGTTGTTGCTGAAGTACTCAAGGGAAAGGTAAAGCATATCTTTTTCTGCCTAGCCCTGGACCTGCTCTTTGTAGACCAACCTTGTGGTCTCATCGTGTTGGAGAATAGCAAAAGCCTGAGGAAGAGCACAACTTATGCTGTAGGAGTCAGAGAGGGAAAGGGACGTGATAGCCAGAAGCCTGCCTCCTTTTCTTTCCGTGTAAGTTCATGAGCATTCTATGAGGCATGAGCCACCAGAACAGAATCTAAACACAGCCCTGCTTAGACCCTTACTCAAGTAGGTGATTCCTTGTAACTTTTCTCTTTGTCCCCTTCCAAAGGAGCTGCTTTTTATCATCTGAGAAGTACTGGAACTTCCTGAGCTGGTCTGTCATTGCAGAAGATAATGTGTAGTTTGGAGTTGGGGGGAACTTGTGTGTGCAAGAGGAATGAAGACTGTCCTGAGGGGAGCAGACCAGATGCTCCAGTCTGCTCCAGGTGATCTGGCTTGAGCCAGTCAGAGCTCTCATGCCAGTGCGGTTTTGGTGCTAGGGCTGCAAGTAGTTCTACGTTAAGGTTCTTTGCAGCTCTGATTCTGATAGTCTGATCAGAACAGTCTAATCTGTTCTTCTTGGTCCCTCAATCGTGCTTGCCTGTTGCTGTAGTTTGTACAAGCCACAGTAACAAAGACAGCAGTACAGGACACCCTTGCCTTGAATGTTCTACACTGTAGGGATATCACCAGGAACCTTCAGGGGGTCACCTGCTTTAGTCATGGGGAGAACAAGAAAACCCAGGAATCTGTAGGATTTTGAGCCAAGACTTACGTACCATGTGGTCATTTAAAAAGGAAAAGCTCAAACCGTCCTTTTGGTGTTTGCAGATAGAGAAGTTTGGAGCTGCAGTGGATTCTCTCAGCAGGAGCTGGAGTAATCAGAATCCTGAGCTTTGCTATGAGAGAGCTTTTCTCACTGTTTCTGTGAAATTGGCCATGTGTGTTGCGAAGAAAGTCCCAGCTATGGTCCGTCACATTCAACTCGTAGAACTGATTAATGGAAATTCCCGAGTGAGAAGCTACATTGAGGCCTGTGGAGGATGGGTGAGCATGCAGAGTTTGCTGTGATGCTTGCCTTGGGATTTATGGCTCGGTTTCTTTGCTTCTCTTAACCTTCCAAAGTGCCATTCAGCCTTGTGTCTTGCTTGGCTAGCCACTGATACCCGACTGCACAGAGCGTCCTCCTCCCTCCCGCTCAAATAACTCCGCTTCTAGTTGCGGAAGCACAGCTTTGCTAAATGCATCGATCTTAATGTCTTAATAAGTCTTTATGAAGTCAACATCAAACTTCCCATCTCCTACATGGTGCCAGGATTTAATTCCTTATCTCAGTATCTAGGGAGTTAAGCTTGCTACGTTAGATAGAATCAAAATAATTAAGGATTAATCATACAAAAAGCACTTTCCTGCTCACATAGCTTTACAGCTGTGCCACTGTAAATTTACAACTGTACCACTTAGTACATTTTATGAGTGGAAAGTTGATATAAGTCTGGAAAGAGGTTATAGAGGAATGTAGAAAGCCTTTCTCTCCATCCTGCATCTTTTTCTTCTTCCCAGTTCCTTTAAACCTACCTGGAATTCTTTCTGTAAAATACATACTTATGCTTTTTTTGTTCTTTTTTCAGGAGAACTTGGACAACTGAAAGGGAAAGGGCTATGCTGCTTTCCAAAAGGTGAAGCTAGGTTTTTCACTGATTTAACTGGGACAATTGCTTTTATATTTTTTCAGGAGATCACAAGCACAACTGTACAAAAAAGCAATGTGTGAAGGAGATTCTTTCTGTGTCACTACAAACCAAAAATAAAAAATCAGTTTGTTTCAATTTGTTTTACTTCTTGCATTTCTCTTAAATTCGGCCATGGAAGTGGGTTCTTAAATCTTATTCAAGGTTTCTAGGCTAAAGGCTTAGTGCTGCAGTGATAATATTCAGATTCATCAGGTGACTATTTGTTTTAAGGCATATTTTTGCTGGACGTTCTGAACATGTCTCTGTTCCTCTGAGGTGGTTCAAAGGCTAGTTTTTACAAAATTGAAATTTGTGCTTAATTTAAACTAACAGTGATGTCAGTCTCAGTAATTAGTAGTTCAAGGCCCAAAAACCTTGTCGAAAGGCAAGCTATTCTGTACCGGATTTGTGAGAAACCACAGACAGGGAAATACATCCAGTAACTCTGTTTCTCTTCTCGATTGTAACTATACTTGGGACAGCTGAAGTTTTTGTTTGTGCACACTATGAGACATTGGAAAGATTAAGCTAGTCATTCCCGTACTTTTTTTTTTTTTTTTGCAGGTCGTTGTTTTTGCACTCTTGCAAGTAGGAAGAACGGATGGCGTTAGGGGACTTTGCTCTCTGCATCTGCTTCCCATTTCCAAATCATCTCCACTTTGTCCTGTGGGCTTTTTTTGAGTGCCTGTTAGTGTTACTGAGAGTACGGGTGAGGTGAATTAGGTTGGCATAATTCATTTATTTTTTAAAAGTCTTTGGAGTCAAAGGAGTTTGACCCTGTCTTCTATCACAGACTACTAGAAGAGGGAAATTATGTCTAGAAGAGTATGCTAATAGGTATTACTTCTTTGTTCAGAAACTGTTGTGCCATTCAGAAAAATAAAATGTGCAGGCTGGATTCATGTGCTCAATATCTGTTGAAAGAGTTCTTTAAGAATATGTTAATGTGGAAAACAGACAGAGTTATAAATGTGAAGGGGAACTGTGGATTTTGCATATTATTTTAGGGACTCTTCTAGTCACAAGATATTCTGAGTTTGAAACCTTCCCTTCTGACTATTTCACAGTGAAGTGCAACCTCCTGTGACCCAGTGAATTTGGTGTTTTCAGATGTTCTACTGACAGCAGCTGCCAGATGTATTCATCCTTCTTCACTGTGGCAAAGGCAGTGCCTATTGCTGATGGTGGCTGGAAATAGTACTCAAAAACCGGGGACACAGTTTCTTGTTTTGTTTGGTCATGCTTTCCAGGAGAATCTTCCACAGTCTCATAATTTAGACGTTTCTGCTGATATAAGCCTATATTTTCTGTTGCTGAAGTAACATGACATTTTTGTCCAGCTAGTGCCTTTCAGACTGGTATTGCCATCACTGAAGGACCCTTGCTGTAGCTGTGATCGTGCGCACAGAACTCGGTACTCCCATGTCTCTGGTCTAGCTCCTTCTACTCTTTTAAAAGGGTACTCTTGCTCTTACCCTATTGCCTGTTTCAGTATCTTTTTTCTCAACAGGTGGAGAGGTATCTGATCTAATCAATAGGTATCTAATTTGATTGTCCATCCTTCCTGTGCAAGAGACATGAAACTCTGAACTGTCATAGGGCATGTTTTTCATTAAGCTTGCCAGAGTTAAGTCATGGGGACACTGAAAGTGGTTTTCAGTCTAGATTGATGCATGTGGCTTCCCAGTTCCTTATCTCTCTGCTCTGTGTACCTGCCACTTATCATCCGAGTCCAGGTGAAAAGAGGGGAATGTAGTTAGCATGTCCCAGCAGTGTCGGGTGCCAGGTAACAAGTGGGCAGTGGTTTACTGCTGGCTGCATATGCAAAAGAAGGAAAGAATTCATTTGATGCTAGTTTTTTTAATTCAGTTTTAGACAGCTTTACAAAACCTGATGTTTTGCTGACACAGCTGTAAAATGGCTTTATTTAAAGCTTTTGTAAAAATGAGCAGACAGTCCTAGATTAGTATGCTGTAGTTGAGACCATTCTTGTAGTAGGCTACAGCTTGGGCCTAAGGAGAAATGTCTGCATTTGAGCTAACGGGGGATGAGTGAGGGAACATGGGAACTTGAGCACGCTATGACTTGGACAAGTCTCTCAGCAAGGAGATCTCGTATTGTTGAATGCTTGTGAGCAGTCCTGGAAGTCAGATTTTGAGGAAACTGCCTCTGGTCCCCAATTTCTGATCGTGGTTGTGCAATATATGGGAAGCAATTGGACACACAGGAGACATATCCCAGCCAAGAGACACCTGGGGCAGCACTCTCCTACTGCCAAGAGAAGCTGAGGAGCAGGAGCTGCTGGCTAAGTGCTTGCTTCAAGTTAGACTGCTTTGTTAGCTGGACAATTGCTTGCCTCGATAATGGTATAAATATCCCTGTCCTAGGGTAGAGGTTCATGGAAACATGAGTGAAGTAGTTTGCCCACTTGTAGTAACATGTCTCTGACAGCTATGCGGCTTCTTCAGGCCAATGTAAATCTCTGCTCCTTAGGTGGCTTTCCAGAATTCACTGAGGCTGTCTGAAAAGTTGTGCTGGTTGAATGTTTCATGGTTTAGCAGGGAAGCCTGGGCATGGGATATAGCCAGCATGCCTCTCCAGAGGCACAGTTTCACTTGGGAAACTGTGTGCCAGGGCCAGGGTACCGCAGAGTGCGGGCAAGTCTGGCAGTCAAACGTTCTGGCAGACCTGTCATCTCCGCAGCATACGGCTCTCTGAACACTGAGTGAGGTTTGCTTGTGAGAGCAATAGGATGAAAGCTGGCTGACAGAAGAGGCTGAAGAGCTTGGCTTAGTGCTGCTTACCCTTTCTGTGGGGCACAAGTGAATTGCATGTGTTTTTAAAAAGGAGGCGCTAGGGCCCCAGGTTGTGTTTTGTTTTTTTATTTGACCATGGTATGTGTTACGCACTAATTTCCTTTAAGACTTGTGATGAAGTCATAAACCACAGCCTACAGCAAGTGCTCTCCAGGCTGGTGCTTTCCGCTGTGACACGCATTTGACATGTCCGTTCCCAGGTTTGGCAGACCGGTCTCGCTCTGTCTCTTGCAACATGGACCAGAGGGAAATTCTGCTGCAAAACCTGGAAAGGGCCCAAAGCAAGAAGCTCAACCAAGAAGAATTTGTAGACGAATTTTTGGTAAGTTTGCTTAAGGCACAGTTCTGTGTCTCAGTTGATTTTAAAGGGAACCTCTCAAGTTACTTCTCCCCAAATGGGGACAAGATTGCATGTGACAGTAAGTTTTTTTTTTGGTTTTTTTTTTTAATAAATTTTAGAGCAGAATGAGATGCAGGAGTTGACTAGAGCAAAAAGAATGTAAAGACAGAAGAGCAACTTAATAGTTTGTATTCGAAGTAATACTGTTTTTTTATCCGAGTGCTTCCTGTTTCCTCCTTTGTGAATACACTTGTCAAGATATGGTTTCACTTTGTCCTGGTGATACAACTAGGGGTATAGTGGGGAGTATAATGCCACTGCCTCTTCTCCCCATTGCAGTCTGTTGTATGATATATGTGTTTCTGTCAGGAATCTCTAGTTGCCACTTGAGATAGTGGTTTTTTTTTTTTTTTTTTCATTTTGCTAGAAACGCCTCTCCCCCACCCCCCTGCAGAATAAGGAGCGGATATTCAGATAAATGCCTTGTGGTTCTGGACGGTTCTGTATCACCTTGATGTTTGGCACTTTGGCCAAGGCGTGAAGGAGACAGTAATCTGAACAGCCACACTGGCAGTTTCTCCAGGCTCCTGTGCTGTGCTGGTTTACGTGGAAATGCTCGTGCATCCATCTGGAATGAGTGCTGTAAAGTTTGTTAGTGTATCTGGCCCCCCTTAGAAACAAATTTCTTCTTCCTTAAAGGCACCAGCAGCAAAAATTGCTTATAGCTGTGGTCTTCACCTGTGCTCCACGGTGCCTAGCTGGCTGAGATCTGTGCAGTGCTCCAATCTATAAGCTCGCTCCCATCTTTGTATTTGTTTAGGTGGCAGGGATGAGACTTAGACTGCAATCCACAGTCTCACAGTTAGAGCCGATAGCTCTAGAAACTTGTGGGAAATGTATTTGGGATCTGGTGAGTGCTTTTGATGTTATCAGCTGGAGGAAGGCTATTTGGGCTGCTCAGAGGAGCAAAGGCATTGCTGAGATTTAGAAGATGTAGGGAAGAATAGAACCCCTCCAGAAACAGGTTGCATCCAGTAGACATCTCTGGGGAAAGTTCAGGGGTTATTTAGGAGTCCCCATGAGATCTAGACCCTGCTTTGTCCTGCTAGTGAAGATTTGCACTTCAAATGCCTGGGGAAAGTTTAGTGCTTGATTTCCAGGTGTCTGAGCCAGAGGGAAGTGATTAATCGGAGCCTGCAGTAACAGTCCTGTTGTTCCATGGAACAAAGCACTGTCACAGACTGCTGAATTTCCCCATGTTGCTGCCACACTGGGGTTGTACTGTGCAGTGGGAGGCTGCAGGGGTGTTGAGTCTGAGTGCATGTGCTAGTTCCAGCAGACAAATGTACAGCTAACTTTCTGGCAAAGATGGCAGGTAGAAGTGGTCAGGGCTGTATTTCCTCTTGTACTGGGAAGAGATTTTCCCAAAGACGGCCAGTGTTTCCTGCCGTTTTTGCAAGTGCCAGAACTTTAACAGACAGCTATTACAGCCCACATTTCCAAAGTTGGCAGAAACATGCAATCTTGTTTCTCCATCCTACCATCTCCCCTCTTTTTGTGTGAACAAGCATTTGTATGTGTACATTGTGGTGCTGCTGCTGTAAATGACAAGTGATTTTTTTGTTTAAGTCCCCATTTTCCGTGTGCAGTTTCACAGCGAGAGTTTGATCCTTGCTGCTCTCCCTTACTTTCTCACATGTAGCCATTTCCCAAGCTACTTTATGTCAAATTCTGCAGGGACAGAAAAGTAAGGTGATTCGGAGCCTTAGCTATGAGAAGGCTGGCTTCGGTGCTAAGTGATTCCAGCCCCCTTCCCTGAAAGCTTACCCTGGAAGTTGGAGTTGCATTGGAAGAAGGTAGGGGGAGGATGCAACCATACAGCAGAAGAGCTTGAGAGGTTACATGGATGTGTCGTCTGCGAAAACATCCTGCTGCTCACCTGCTCCCACGAGTTCTGTTGCACTGTGTGTGCCCCCGAATTCTTGATTAATGGAGACCGGACACGTGGACCGTGCTGTGCCTCCTGTACCCTCTCCCTGACTCATTCCATTCAGGTCAGTGAAATGCTGCTCTTGCAGTATTTTAGCTGGGGAGCAGCAGGATTTAGGGTTTGAAAAGCTGCAGTTTAATGTTAAAAAACAGCCACTCTGACTTTGATCTGAATCTGAATTTCCACGCACAGAAATACTGTGGATTAGATGTATCCTGCTGTATATACCGTTCATCTGCAGTAGTGCTGAGGGGTTGCTTGGCTTGATCAAACATAAATGAGCTGCAAAGCCCTCCATCTCAAAAGCCCTCCATTGCTGTGGCCTTTTGCCAATATCATCATTCTGTAATTTTATGCATATGAGCCCTGAAGGGTGTCATGTACCAGAGAGTGGTGGTCCAGAGCGGGCTGGAGTCAAGGGGAGTTTTGCCACTCTCCCATAGCTGCTAGTATGTCAGGCCTGCAGCACGTAAGGACAGAGGCCAGGATTCTCTAAACTTGGCAGGGAGTTTTGGGGAGTGCTGAAACACGGATGCTTATGAGCTCCAGCGGGAAGGTCATTGGTGCTGTCTGCAAACTGACCCTTGAAGCGATTCATGTTGAGCACTCAAAAATCAGGGCCCTGAGATGATGAGGCACTCGCAGAACACCAGCTTGCGCGCAGTCACGTTGGAGCTCACGGCCTCCACACCCTCGAACATGCTGGAAGTGGTTTGTCTGTACCAGCAGGAGGGAAATACCATCTCTTCCGCGCTAAATCCCTTTGACCACTAAGCTATTTTGGTCCAGTGACCCTGAGACCAGCAGACTCTGTTTTTCCTCTATCGTATGAGTGGCTGAGCTATTATTTCCACTTCCTGTTAGCAACCCCAGCTGCTAACGAGGAGCACAGGCAAGGTAAGAGAACCTGTGTCACCTGCTGGCGATTCAGGTGTGCTGGTGGTTCCTCCTCTTTGCTTTTCACTCCTGCACACATTCCTTTCATAAATGCGCACAATGCTGAGGGCTTTCCTTTTTCAGCCTGGTTCTCTGGACCCCAGCAATAATGTCCAACAGGTCTGAGAAGGCATGGCTTCGGGGTGGTGGAAAAGTGCGACTTGCTCTTCAGAGTGTCAAACCGCAGAGATGCTTATTAGAGAAATGGCTTTTTGTTTGAAATCAAAACCATTGCTTGGGAGCAAGAAAAACGGTTGGGTAGACAGTAATATTACAAAAGAAAAAATACAATGAGAATAAAATGGTACTTTTAAAGCTGATGATAATGAATAAGCAGTGTTTGTTTAAACAAACTGATGTCATTAAAATCAAATTCTAGGCTTCATCAGGAAAAATGCACCTGATCTGTCCAGGACTGCAGCATCTTTAGCCTGGAATTGAGAGAGACTAGAGATTCCTACTTCTACAGGTGTATCCCAGGGCTCCTTTTTCTCTCTCTTTCATCAGTGTATGTAACTACTTTGCTCTGATTTCTTGTGTGGCTGTAATTGCTTGACCGTTGCTATTTGCAGCTAGGAATGGGAGCATCTTTGCCAAAGTGAGAAAAATCAATTGCTTTATCTGTCTTTTCTGATGTCATTTGTTAGAGGTGTTTTAATATTGTTACTGCCTCTTGTCTGGGTGCCATTTGTACTGAGAGTGAGTCCCCTGTGTGTCACCTATTTGTGAGGGAGATGCTCTATGTTCTAGATAAAAAGGCATCATTTCACTTCAGAAGCCTACGTGCCTGGGCCTCTTTTGGCCACTGCCTCAGCAAACACTTTCCATTCTTCAGAAGTGTTTGCTGAGTTTCTCAGGTGGCTTCTGTGTCTCTATGCTTACTCTGAATGCCTTGAGAAAAGCCATTCAGGAAGGAATTAAAGGTACAGACCTTGCTTTGTGGTGGTGAGCCTGACCCTGAGAGATCTGCGCACATGCTCTCTAGTAGTATGTTGTATGTAGTACATTTGCTGTAATTTGTTCCGTTCTTTTATCACAGAAGCTGAAAAAGCAGTCAACAAAGTACAGATCGGATAAAATCTACCCTACAGCAGCATCTGAACAACCAGAGAACATCAAGAAGAACAGATACAAGGACATCTTACCCTGTAGGCTGGAAATAGCAAATGTTCCTATTCAGTCTTTCTTTTTTGCTAGCTCGATTCTGCTCTTCCTCCAGTATCTGCCTGCATGGTTGCTTGCATGTGAGCATGTCACTGCCTGTCAGTTGGCCTTGAATTCTGTTGCTCAGGTTTAAGGCTTCACCTTTGACTGCATCAGAGTATGCTCTGAAAGATTTTGGCACTTATTTTCTGGAGACTGGAAATTTCCTGTTCAGTAGGAAACACATCCTCTGTTGATTATCCTTGGAAGCTTTCTGGGTAACACGGCAACCACTTGTTTTGCAAGACCTTGTATAGAAGGGCTTTGGACAAAGGTACAAAGATGTCTTCATGATGTACAAATGCCATAGAGGAGGCTCTCTGCAGCCACGTGTTCTTACGGCATCTAGCACAAAGCAGGCCACAGGCAAAAACTGCTGTGGTTTGTCCTGGCTTGGTGCAGGAATCTCCAAAGGAAACTCTGCCCTGTGTGCCAAGCTATGGTCAGAGCAGACTGTCCTGTTGGTCCATTCTAGCTTGAAAAAAAAAAAATCGAAATCCGCAGACCTTGTTGGATCCTGTAAGATTGAGTGCAGGGAGACTCTGGGCTTGGGTTGCTCCATGGTCAGAGGAGAACAGTGTGGCCCTGGGGTAGCAGCAGCAGCTGCAGCTCTTGCCTGTGCCTGTGCTACCGCTCAGTGGAGAGAGCATCCCCATCTGCTGCCCACACGTAGGCAATGGCAGGTCTGTGTGGGGCCCTCAGCAGCTGCAGGAGGAGGCATTAGGTATTTGCACAGCCATTCCTCGTCTGTTCTGGGGAAGAGCTCTCAGGCTATGGGCTCCTCCAAAGCACCTCATGCTGCAGCCTGAGGAGCCCCTATGCCCCTGGTGCTACTGTGGTAGAGAAGCAGTAATTGTTGGTGCTGTTTCTTCTTTCCTCTTTGTGCCTGCAGTTGACCATAGCAGAGTGGAGCTGTCCCTGATAACATCAGATGCAGATTCTCATTACATCAACGCCAACTTCATCAAGGTATTGCCTTTCATGGTATTTTGCGGCAGAAAGGTGTTTGTAGTAGCTGTCTGTTGCCTGGTTGAGTTGTGCCCTGTGGTTGTGCTAGGTTGAGAGGACCAGAAAGTAGTTTCTGTGTTGTGCACCAGGATAATTTAGAAGAGGGAGTATGTCAGGAATTGTGCCTTGATCTGGAGAATATGTGTGTATAATCAGTGAGCCTGTCAGAAATGCTTCTTGCAGTACAGAGGCACAAGCTATAGGGCAAGGGACGTGTGCTAATGTTTAGTGGAACAGTTTGTGGCTCACAGCCTTGACGTCCTCTTCAGTGTTACTGCCTCTGGTAGGTAACAGTGGTGCAAAATAGCCCACAGCTAGATTCGCCTGCCTGAAACCAGGGCTCAGGCAGGAAGCTTAGCAGCGCAGCAGTGCTGAGACCCACTCACTGCAGGGGCAGGGAACGGGGCAGGCCAGCACCAGCCAGCTCCCTAGGAGGAGCTCCTGGGCTCAGGACCCTTTTGTGAGGGTGCAGGTTTCCTTCCGTCTCTGCCATCGCAACTGAGGGCTTTGTGTGACCTGTCGGTAGAAGCACACACCTTCACGAAGGGATCGGGGATCTCTCTTCAGCCAGCAGTCACAGGCATGCCAGGCTGCACGCTGCAGGGTTGGATCAGCCGTTGGGATGTTTACCTCCAAGCTCCCACAAACGCACTGAAAGAAATGGTGGTCTTCAGGAACAGGCCTCACCTCGAACCCATCTTCCTGGCTTGGGTTCTGTCTTTGGGAAGTTTTCACACCATTGGCTTTGATTTCCAGTTCCTTAATTAATTTAATTTAGGCGTCTTAAAATTTAACTATAAAGAAGCCTTTCTAAGCTTCTAATGGGCTTTTGTCATTGGATAGAAATAGGATTCAGCAAGAGAGATGATATTAGTTATTTGCAGTGAACTATGCAAATGTATCTCTATATCTAATTTGAATGCAATTTTAGGGCGTCTATGGGCCAAGGGCATATATTGCAACCCAGGGTCCTCTCTCCACTACTGTCATTGACTTTTGGAGGATGATTTGGGAGTATGAAGTCCTGGTAAGGTGCAGATTTATGTCTTTTTTTTTTTTAAATCATCTATAAAGCCACTCTGTGATGAACTGGATAGTGGGAGTGTCATCGTGGGAGTGCCCAAATGTTCCTTGTGCTCTGCATCTTTCCTGTGAGCCTTCATCACACACATGCTGAGGCTCACAAGTGCTGCTCATGGCTGCCTTTGCATGAGGGCCCTGAGTGCCCATGCTGTAGATGATGTCCAGAGTGTAATTTACCCAATGGTGTGAGTCTGTGAGCAAGACAGTCGAAGTAACTTCTTCATAGCTGATAAGTGCCCCCAGATGATGAGTGTGATTTTTTTCTGCCTGGATAAGAAACTTGTGTTCAGACTTTTCTAAAAAAAACTTTCTTTCTGTAGATTGTGGTCATGGCTTGTATGGAGTTTGAAATGGGAAAGGTGAGTAATGTATCAGAGACAGCCTCTGCTTGAACAGTGCCAGGGCAGGGAGGATGGACATGGGTTACTATAAAATTTCATTAAGGACATCAAGTTTCTGTTTGATGCAAACTATGCCTTGACTGCTGGAGTTGCCAGCTGCAGACTCTTAAGCCATCTCTAGGAGTGTAACTAGCCTCTTTGAAGGGAAAAAAAATAAGCAAGACCCAAACAGCCCTGCATCTTTCTTCCTCCCCTGCCTTGCCCTCCCCTCCTCTCCCACAATACCCCTTTGTGTAGCTGCACACAGAGCTGTGGTTTTGGTGGCCAAGAATGAGCACAGATAATTTACAAATGAAATTGTCACAGGTCTAATTCCTGTCCTGATGACTCCAGGCAAGGGGGAGACTAGAGGCTGGTCAGCAGCAGAAAGTGGGCCTCTTAGCATGAGTTTCACCAGGCAGGGTAAGACAGGAGATAGTGCAGGCAGGCAAGTGGTGAATAACCACAGACTTCCTGCTTCTTGCAACAGAAAAAATGTGAGCGGTACTGGGCAGAGGTGGGTGACTCTTCCCTGCAGCGTGGTCCTTTCTCCATTGCCTGTGTGAGTATATCTGCCTCTTAATGCCCTATCACATCATGTGCGTTGGAAACTAATGTCATCTGAAGCAAATCTGACTCTTAATTTATTGTTCTGCAGGAAGCTGAAGACAAGAAGAATGAGTATGTGATTAGGACTTTAAAGGTGACCCTGAATGAAGTAAGTAGGAAAGGTCAAATCAGGAAATGCAGCTTGGCTAGCTTTATTATATAAATAATATATTAAAATATGGGGCACTTTGTGCAGAAAACTTTATGCCCCTCATTATGCTATTTCGGATTTCATAGTAGTTGCAGTAATGGCGTAGAAAAGTAATTAAATCTTAAACCTTAATTTCTGAAGCTGTTTGTCAGACCCTGGATCAGTGAGGCAGTTAGCAGGTAACATCAGGCATGTCATAAAATGACAAGGTCTCCAAGAACAGTCACAAAATGCACTTCTAACCTTCATTCTTTGTCTACCAATATAGAAGGGAATTTGAGGTGGCTGCAGCATATCAGCTTTCACTTGCTGTTTTGATTTCTGAAGTCTGTGCCCGCATAAGCATTGAGGCAGAATCTTCTTTTGTGGCACAGGGCAGTCCCTTGCCAGTGTTCCTCTTCTTTTATAGGAAATCCGCACCGTCTATCAGTTCCACTATAAAAACTGGCCAGACCATGATGTTCCCTCTTCCATTGATCCCATTTTGGAACTCATCTGTGAGATTCGTTGCTACCAGCCAGATGACAATGTTCCTCTCTGCATCCACTGCAGGTGAGTGTTTCATGCACCGACAAGGAAAGCGCTGCTGGTTCCACCCTAGTTTCTCTCTCACTTGCTTTATGAGAGTCCGTACAGGTGGATGTCTGGGTTCCTTTGTCATACAACTGTTTTTTTACAAGACTTGAGCCAAGTCCCTGTCTTAGAAAGTTCTAAGGATGAAAATGCCCTAGTGAGCAACTAGTACAGCTGGATATCAGGAAGAGAGACAAATAATGACAGGCTAGGGATAATATATATAGTTAAGAGACCAAGAATACTGTGCATTTCCATGTGTAGGTTGGTCACCACAGGAGGACTGAAGAGTTGTTCATAAGACTGTGAGATGGGCTTTCTTCCTTGCAGCAGAGCTGTCCTCAGGTGGAGGACAAGGGTACAGTCTTATGTGAGACTGAGTAAAGCTGTCACCGGGAGTAGAAGTATCGGTCTGCATTGTTCGCAGTGTGGGATGGAGGTTCTACTCTGCTGCAGACTGTGTGGTGGGACCAGGAGCTAGCGTCCTTATGGAGATGTGCATGTGAATGTAAGCCAGCTGCCCTTGTGAGATTCGTAACAGTGGGTTGAAGGTTAGGGTTCACAGGGGGCAGTGGATATTTTCAAAATGACCATTGCTAACAACCCCACTGTGATGTTCATTGCAGTGCTGGCTGTGGGAGAACAGGAGTCATCTGTGCTATTGACTACACCCGGAAGCTGCTGAAGGACGGAGTAAGCGTCAGTCTTTTCTTGTGCATTCAAATGGCACTTGTATGTAGCTCCTGTGCATCTCTGTCTCTCCCTCTCTCTCTTTCTTTCTCTCTTTATTCCCAGTTTTACCTCTCTTTGACTGCATTCAGAGATACTTCATATATTAACTGTAAATAAGAACTCCCTGTAATCTGACTGAGGAACAATGGCCAAACTGGCAATACTTGATATCCACTTTGTGCTTTTTCTTTCTGTTTAGGCTCTTCATCATGCGCACAGTGTCCATTGTCACTACCTTCCTTCCACACCCTGATGTGAATAGCTCCCAATACTGTGAAGTGGTCTGAGGTGTACAGATAGAGTAGAAAGCTCTCTCCTGTTACTCCTTTGTAGCCTGATCTTCAGATCACAGGGCTTGGCTCTGCTTTGGCCTTCAGTCTTCAGTACAAGTTTACTGCATGTATTTGACCCTCAGCGCTCTGGTAGCAGAAATCCGGGGTTTCCAAATTAACATCTTGTTTTACTTTGACTCTTCAGTAAAAAAAATATCTTTTAACAGTGAAGTAATCCCTGTCCTTGTGCCAGATTTCTGGGATTCTGAGGAGTGTCTATTTTCTATATTGTAGTAACCTTGAATCCATTGGTCTAGATGGAGCAGGATGCTATGAAATCAGTATCTCGTCCTTTGTCCTTTTTGTCACAGCTGTTATCAATGTTATCAATGCTGTTATCAAAGAAGGATATTTTCTGTGGCCTGCAAGACAGGAGGGAGGAGGTAAAATGGCTCATAATCAAAGCTGGCACTTTAAGGAGGTCCTTTGTTTAAAGTTCTTGCAGTAACAGGCCTGATTTTCTGACCCTGGTCTAAACTGCATCATGACTTGGAAGCTGCTTGGAATTAGATCTATCTTTAATTTTTTATCTTTTCTCTTTCTTGCAAGATTGTTCCAGTGAACTTCAGTATTTTTAGTCTGATCCAGGAAATGCGCACACAAAGGCCTTCAATTGTGCAAACCAAGGTACATGCAGGAAATTTTCTCAACTGGTATACTCTCAATACTGAAACCTCAACTTCTCTCTAGGAGAGTTTGCAAGAATGAAACATAAAATTGTTGCAGTGCTGAGAATTTGGATTTGTTAATGTTCTTACAGGTTCCTTTTCTGAACAGAAGAATGATTTAGCAGAAATGAATTTGGTAGCTGACCGTTTCCTTGTAGACAGCTGGAATAGCTTAGTGTTTTCAGTTGCATATATTGAATACTTACATTGTGAAAAAGCAACTGTCCAAGAAATAAAGTGGGAACTGTTCTCAATTGAGACAGACTGAAGAGGAAACGCAGTGAAAAACAGTGTTGTTTGTGCTGCCAACACCAAAACAAATGCTTCAGCCTCAACACTTTGAAAGTTGTGGCTTCTGTCTCTTCTGAGAGTTTGTCCTGCCCACAGACTGGAAAGTGGCAGCTTTTCTTAGGAGCTGATGTTGTTTGATTTGGGTAACTGATGACCATTTACAAGTACTGCTTGTGCTGGCTCTCATGTCTGTTTTATTTGTCTGGAATGCAGGAGCAGTATGAGCTGGTTTATGATGCTGTGATTGAACTCCTGAAAAGGCAGATTAAAGCACTTGATGCCCAAGAAGATTCTGCTGCTTCACAGGTAAAAGTCCCCAAAGTGTAAACACTGCCTTTTGCACTCTCAGGCATGCCAGCTCTCACCTAGATTCCTCCTGCAAAGCTCTCCTCTGCAGATCTGGAATCAAGGACCTTGTCTTCTACCCTATATGTCCTATTTATTCATAATTACATTGTGACAGAGGCCTCCAGTCTGTGGAGGTCCTTTATGTGATCCCAGTTTCTCACCTGTTACTTCATTTCCCTGCAAGGAAAAGAGGTTAAAAAGACAGAGGGAGAGACAGGGTTCCAGCCCAAACTGAGCTTCTTTTCATGGCTTAACTTGAAAATCCAGCTGTTTCCTTGACTGTGCGCTGCTTATCACAGGAGTTGGCCCCAAGGGAGAGCTAAATTTTCTTCTGTCTCAGAACTATTTCCTGTATAGTTTTATATTTGTTTGATGTAATGAGTGAATAGAAAAGCATCAACTTTCTCCAGTAGTGGCTGATTTTCATGTGGACATCCCAGCGAAAATTGGTTTCATGGAGTGTTTGCAAGCAAGAGTGAGTCTCAGTCTAGTTCAGGAAGCTTGAGTGCGCGCGGCAGAGTGTCAGACTGCAACATGGGGAATTTGGATTGTGGTATTCTAGCGAGATAATTATCGTTACAGCATGTCTGTGGGAAAGAGTAGGCTAAAGTATCATGTGAAAACCCGTGCCAAATCCTTTCAAATTTGATATACCTCTGAGAAGAGTGAAGGATTATTGGCATGAATTTGCACAAGCAGGAAAATCAACACATCCATGGTTAGGCTCTTCTTTGTTGTTGCCTTTCTTCTCCGATTGTTGGCATGAATCTTACCTTGCTTGTGTACTTGTTTGCAATCTTGCTGAAGTAAATGCATTGCCGTTCTTAGGCAAAGGCTGAAAAGTTAGTTAGCTTATTTTGTCAGAACCTTTTGTCTAAAGAGTTGGGAACAGAATCCTGCAATGGGACATGCACCTCAGTCTTGCCATGGTATTCACATGGTATTCATTCCAAGCCAGAGCTGGGAGACAAAATAGCTGGCAACAGCCTTTTTCTCATGTGCCGTGGATGGTCTGTAAGCAAAGGAGATAGGAGAGTAGGTTGACATAAATACAGAAAACAGTTGAAGTCCGGATGTGGTTCTGTAGGTCCTGATGAAACCTCTTGCCTGTGGAAACCTCACTGCCCTTTGAAAGCACTTTGTAGAGCATGGGGGATGGTCATGTGCAGAAGTGTCATAAATGAAACCAGCTCCTGCATAGCCAGGCTGAATGCCTGTGTGGAGGTGTAAAGGCAGAGTTGTCTGCTCAGGCTCTTTTACAGGTGTTTGGAACAGCTGGATTGTTGTATGGCCCTTTGTACTGTCCTTTTAAAAAGGTGCTGACAGGAAGACCTGTTGAGGAGGATCTGTCTTCAGTTTTCAGCTCCAACTTGGTGTTTGTCATTTCCAAACTGCATTAATAATTAAAAGTAGCTGGCACAAATTTAATCTCCTGAAATAGCGTGTTTGTGTTCTGTGCATTCTTCTTCTTCACTCTCTTGTATTCTAACCTTTTCTTTCACTAGATTCAAACCAAGTGTCCTGTAGCCAAGCCACTTCTGACTTCAGTGAGAGAAATTTATTCTCTGAAATTACCAAACTGGTAAGGCCATTGCACAAGTATCATGTAGGTTAGTATTTCCAATTATACATATAATTCGAGGAGGATGCACTTATGTACTCTGCTGTAGGTGTGTGCATTATATGTGAGACAGCTCAGTTCAAATCTTGCACTTAAGTTTTTGTCAACAGGATCTGCAAACTCCTTTGAGTCCCACTTGGATTCTCAGACTTGTTCCTAACATAATTCCTACATCTGTTATTGATATGGCTCTGAGAATGAGTCTCAGCCTCTCCTCTTCATTCCATTGTCTTTCTTCCCCTTCTTCCCTGGGTCTGCTTTATATTGTCCTCGCACAAATTGTTTCGCATATAAACTGAAAACACTTCATAGGGCAGTATTAAAAAAAAAAAAAAGGCTCATGCACTTGGAGATAGCTCAGTGCATTCATTTCTGTCTTCTGTGTGAAACTGTGCACGCCGTAGGGTGCCCCGAGATTGTTTCATCTTTCATTTGCATATGCCACTCAGGTGCTTGTTACCATAAGAACTGAGTGCCTGAAGAGCCCAGTTTCCAGACAAGGGCGCCTTCACAGATGGGTATGATCCTTCTGTAGATGTGTTTTGGTTTGCATGTGTCCACTTTCTGTAACTAGTTTTGCTTTTTGGTATAGTCTGCACTGAGATAGTGCAGAAACTGCACATAGTTTATCTATGGAAAGAGGCCTCCTCCGCTCACCATTTAACGGTGTTCAGATAGGGCATCAGGCTGCATAGTCCTTCCGTGTGCTCATTGCTTAAGGCCAATCTGAGCTCTGAGTTCCTGGAGAAGGGATCTGCTCCTAGGAGTAATGTTGTGGGGCCTTATTAATAGGCAAAAACAGATTTCTAAGTACTAGATGGCTTTGACTTCATGCTACTGTGCTTTATTGCAGCTCAGGGCAAGAGGAGCAGGACATACATCAACATTATCCTCCTGTGGTGCAAAGTGAAGCATCCCTGACATCGTTGTCTGCCACAGGAGTATTTGACAGCTCTGGGCATGGAGTCCCTGCCATTAGACAGGCCGTTTCCTTTGGGACTTTGAACTGCAGCAACAGTGGGAAGGCAGTTACTGCTGAAAAGTGGGGCACAGGGGAAGCTCTCCAGAAACACCATAGTTTGGAGTTCAACAGCGTCTCTTCTGAGCAGCTGCTTCTCAACTTGAAACCTAAGGGAGTAGGCAGGAGATGGCCTCATGACAAAGCACCTCTGACACGGACTAAATCAACCCCTTTTGTGCTGGTGCAGCAGAGAGAAGCCCAGGAATGGGATGGAGGGGATGTAAAGCCTCTTTTGAGTTCACAGTTGCCAAATGCCTGTTGTCCAAGTTCTCAGGTAAAGAAGCAGGCTGGTTTTTCCTCTTTTGAGCCGAACCACTCAAGCAGAGCAGTGGACTGCCCCCCAAGACACAGGAACAGTAGGCAATGTCCTCACCCTCACCTTTGTTCAGCAGAAGACCCTTACTTCTCATCACTCTCTTCAGATGATCCCGCATCCCCAGTGTTTACTGAGTGCTTTGCAGAGGGACATGATGCAATTTTCCCTTCTTGTACTGTGACTGCCCCAGTGCAGCCTGCCTTGACCAGTTCATCACCCAGGCCTGTGTCCCAGCATGCTCCCCTGTTGAACGATGAGAGGATATCCTCACTCAGTAAGTGGTGCAGCGCTGTCACAAGCTGGACTTGTTCACTCTGGATTTCACTATGCTGGAGGGAGTGCAGAGTGCTGCCTTTTAACATCCACGAAGGGCTGTAGCTGATCTTTCAGGGTATTGCACTCTTGATAGCTGCCGAACAACTCAAACAGGTTTCAGTTCCAGTGGGAACTGAGGGAAGAACAGGGCCTCACATTGTTTCATCCTGCCTTAATTTTTTCCATAAAAATAAACAACATCTTTAGAACAGCATGAATTTGGGTTTCACTTCATGTAGGTACTCTGGACTCCCATGTCACCTTAGCTAATAAGTTGTACAGCTGTCATAGGAAGACAAGGATTGGTGCTGATCAGTTCTTAAAACGGGGTGCTGCGAGAAACATTCAGAAAGCTCCCAGGAATGGGTTTTGCTCAGGATCTAGTTTCCAGGTCAATAAAAATTCCTTTGTGCTTTCTGAAGAGAGTCCTACATGGGAAATCTGGCATCCCACTGAGACAGAGAGAACCAGGGGTTCAACTTTAGTGTCTTGCCTAGATCTATAGCCTTAACATTATCTCCTGCCCTATAAAGAAGGTAAGAATTCCTTTTCTGGTCAGACCTGACCAGAACATTTCCATTTGTCTGCAGCTTTGGCACTGCTGAGCTTTGTCCTGTTCAGACTCTTCTGGATTCAGTGTAGCAAGTGCTCTCTGGTTATCTAAATGCTAGACACTTTTAGAAAGTCATGGGAGTTGAAGTAAAAGCCAAGTTGCAGTAGCACTACTAACTGTAAGATCCTGGGGGGGGGGGGTGGGGGTGCTTGCTTTTAATTTTCTCTGCTGCAGTGGGAATTCTGTTTTTAACACTGCTGGAAACGTGCCCTTGGGAGCACTCTAACAGCAAGTGAATTGGTGCTGAGAACTGTTTAGATTTTTAAGTAGAGTTTTAGATGTGTTTAATCTCTGATGGCTGGTTGGGTAGCAGCAGTCAGGCCTCAGAATCTCTGCAGAGGTCTGTAGCTCTCCAGCCATGTGGTGCCATGCAGGTAATCTGTCCATGTCTCCTCAATTAGCCCTCTTGCCACAGCCAGACGAAGATGATCCTCCGCCCCTGCCTGAGCGAACCCCAGAGTCCTTTATTGTGGCCAGTGAATCAGGTAAGTGCATTTAACACAGTGACTGAGATGTGTTCTGAGGACCCTCCTCATGCTTGTATAATACTGTAGCATCCAGCAGTGCCTTACTCTGGCTTCCTAGGGTGAGAAATGATGTCTCTTGTGTTTCATTATTTCTAGGTGAATTCCCTCTGGCAGCTTCTGATTTTCAGCCCCCAGCCAGAAATAAAAACATTGGAACCTCTCTGGAGTGGAATGGTGTGTCTCATCCAGAGGTTTTTAATGACCCAGTGAGACTGAGACCATGTAAGGTAAATAAGTGGCTTTTTATCTCTTCTCCAGCACTATCGCTATGCCAATTTTCTTGTTTCCTGTTTTTGTGAGAAAGACTCTAGTTTGGACAAAGTGTACTTTCCATAAATTATTTCAGGATTCAGGATAGGAGTAAAGAAACAGTCTCAGTCAGGTTCCTCCTTATCAATATCTAGTTCATTCCAAACATTAATTTATTGTCCAAAATCCCACACAAGATAGGAAAAATATTGTCCCTATTTTAAAGAAGGATAACTAAGACAGGTTAGTGTCCTTTTGAGGTTCAGATCATCCTGTGGAACAGAGAGGAACTGAGCAAAACTTAGGTTAGTGCCACATCCAAAAGAACATCTTTTGATCATCTCATAGATGAATTATGGCTTTGCAAAGTGAAACAATAAGGCGTAAGCCTATCTTCCATTACCGGAGCATGGAGGTGTGTGTGGGAAGGTGTTTGCATGTAGCATCATTTCTTCTTCTCTGGCTTGCTTGAATGTAAGAGAGTCACATTTAGCTGTAGGAATTTCAAATACCTTCCTTGTTTTTCATTTCCAGAGTGTGAAGCTGCGGAGCTGCCAATCAGGTATAAGTTTAATGTTGAGATAACTATTGTTTGGTGCGCTTGCTGCTGAACCCGCTTTAAATGGTAACAAACTGAGTAAACATCTCTAGGATTAGTACTCAGTGCAAGAGATACGTTGCGTTCACTGACTAAATAGTTCAGCAACCAAATGAACTGGTAGTTTTATATTTCCTAATCAGCCACTGCATCACCTTGCATCCTCTTATTGGGATGTTCTTTTCAGTCTCCTCAGGCTAAAAGCAGTCTCATCTCTGACTGTATGTTGTGCCTTTCCTTTGAAAGGATTGAGATAAATGCAGGTTATATTGCTGTGGTCTTCTCATTGACTGCCAGTGTATTTTTTGAAAAGCCAGATAACCAAATCTTTTATCTTTGCCATCTTAGAGAGAAACAGGGATCACTCTAACTCCCCTCCTCCACTTCCTGAAAGAACCCCGGAGTCATTTGTTCTTGCTGATGCAACAAGTAAGTGACAATTTATTTTCTCTACCTGTAACTGAGATTTTATACTTAACCTAAACCTGTACATAGCTAAGTGGCCCACTTGTTCAAAATATTACCAATGGTAGTGCTTCAGGACTTAACCACAGGAGAGTTTGGCAGATGTAAAGGAAATAAATGAAACCAGGGGACTTGCTGGAAAGATTAAAATCACTTCTCCCTTCTGGAACTGAGGCATTAGAGGAAATGAAAAGCAGTAGCAAAGCACTTAGAAACAAAGCAGGAAGATTCATGAATGGCCACTAAAAACGTTTTGATGTATGTTCTCAGGTCTGCAGCCTGCTGCAAGGAATTCCACAAGTAGCCCTTGGGACTTAGGGAACAAAGCTTCTGAAATATCGTCAAAAGAGCCTATGACATGCTTCAGGAGAAGCAAGGTACAAAACAAAACAAAAGCTATTGAAAAAGGAGAGGGTGAGAAGGAACAATCTTTCTAGCTACAGCTACTGTTACTTTCTTATTGCTAACTGTGTGAAAATGATAGGAAAGCAGTGGCCTGTTTTTGAGACTACTTTCATATTTAGGGCAAGGAAGAAGTCTAGTAAAAATATTTTGTTGTAAAACTGGAAAGAAAACCTCAATCTGCGGTAGGAACAGAGTAACACGGTCATACCTATGTGAATGGTTATGCCTAAGCACTCTGTTCCCCACTTGAAATGCCAATTCCTCTTGGAAAAGTTGCTCAATTGGAGCCTTAATTCCCAAGTAGGACAGACTCTACTCATCACTAGTTTCCTCTTGTTGCTGCCCTAGTTAATTACCCTCATAAGCAAGGCTACTTTGCAATGTTATGGTTCAGTTGTTGAGGAAAACAGAAAGAATAATACAAACTGTAATCACTGGGATGCTTCAGTGTTGGCTAGAAAAAAGAGATGAAGCAAATGGCAGAAATCTGCATTGCTGTCTCAAACACGCTACACAATACTTTTTATGAGCTGTAACACATGTGTATTGATCAGTGAATTCCTTTTATCATAGTTCCTGATGTAATGCTTGCTACAATTTTTTTCAACAAGCCTTCTTTTTCTTTACATTTTTACAGAGCTTGAAAATACTGAAAAATGTGAGAAAGAGTAAGTCTCTCTCAAGCTAATGTGCATCTTCTTGACGGCTTTAAGCAAGTATATAAAGAAATATCTGAAATTCTTCAAACAACTGAACTTGTCTAGTGTGAAATTCCCTCCACATCTGCTTACTTTGGAGTGGGTATATAGAGCTGTGCTGGCTAGCTGAGTGCCATCTCATCTTGAGAGCAGCAGTTGTTTTAGGAATACCATGAGGATGCTGTGCCCTTCTGACTCCCTTTGGGCACCTGGCAGGCAGCTCCAGTGTATCCAAATTACAGAATTCTTCAGATCGTTGAAACCTGTGTTGTGGGACAAGTGCTCTAAACATGGGGGAAAGGGAGGCTATGGGGCATGTGATCAACTTGAGTCCCATCCTGGATTCTCCTCAGTTCATTTGGAGCATTAAATATGGAATTTCTCATAAGTTACCTTTTGATATAAAACTAAAATGCTTATCTTGAAAATAAGACTTTTAAAAACTGTTCAAGCACTTCTGAGCATACATCTTCCTGGTAGATTGCACTGCAGTAGTGCATTCACTCCCTACTATGAGCAAATCATGCATTTAAAATGTGTGGCATTCAAGCTCAGATAGCGTGGAAAATACTCAACTTTGTCTTGTGCTGAAACAGCATCTGTGTCCAGCCTTACTGTGCATATGGCAGTATGTGTTTTCCCATAGGTGTATGTGAATCTAGCTTTTCAGGGAATTAAGATAGTCACTAACTCCTTGAGTTTAATATTGTCTTTCCAGGTATCTGTAGTCCGTCTTCACTGACAAAACCATCAGAATCTACCCCGTCAAACCATTCAAGCTCTTTTCTTAATTTTGGTATGTTCTTATTCTCTTTGCTTTTTTGATATAAGAAGTATCTTTTATTTAAAAGTCTAAATGCAGGCATCAGGCTGAATTCTAACTCTTCCAAGTGAAGTGACGCCCGAAAATGGGACCAAACAATTGTGTGTCTACATAATTTAATTTACCTGAAGCCTGTCTGTATTTCTGAACACTTTTAATCTGGTATTGTGGCAATTATATGGTGTTCTATCTAAATTTCTGGTCCCTACATGTGCACAAGAATTAGGCCTTTGGATATGTGTAAAACTGCATTGCCCTCTTCTTGCAACATTATAAGTAACACTTACAATTTTTAGACATTTACAACATTATTCATGAACTGTTTTAAGGAACAGAGAAGGGTAAACACGTGAAACCTACTCTGACAAATGTGAGTATGTAAAGAGTGAGAAAAATGCGTATTTGGCTTTCCCGTATCTGAAAGACTTAGTCTTTATGTGGTAACAGAGAACGCAGAAGATAAATATAAAGCTGTAACATTTCCATTAGGCTGCTGCCTAGTATTACATAATATAGGAGAGGAGAATCACTATGTCTTTCTTAAAATTATTCTATTAAAGCTATTAGTGATTTATTAGATTGCACATAAAATCTCGTTATGTTCTTGATATTCACGTTATAATGATAGTATTTGTTGACAGACATTTATAGACTATATATAGTTTTTGTAGCAGCTGACTTTCAACTACAGGATGTTGCTTTAAGTCAAGCATATCTTAAAGTTCAGGAAAGAACTGAAACTACACGTATTTTCAAATGTCATATGATCTTAAGGAATGACATGATCAACATCTATAATTACATACTGAACTTGTTGCATTAAAAAAAATTTGTTCCTAGGCTTTGCAAATCGATTTTCGAAACCTAAAGGACCAAGAAATCCGCCAACAACATGGAATATTTAGATGAACTTTATAGATTCTGTGTTACAGATTTGTGAAGTCCTTCTGGCATGCCTTGAGTGCTCTTCCCAATAAGATTTTCACCAGAATAAGTGCATCAAAGTGTGTTGCACAATATTTGCAGTTGAGGCACTACTTGCACATTCTTTATCAACTGCAGTCTTAAAATAAAGAAGACTATACAAATAGCAGCAGCTTGGCACTTTCAGTTAACTTCCAACAGGATGGAAGCTGGAAAAAAATAGATATTTTATCCTAGTAAGTGACATTTTTATCTTGTTTTGGGATGTATTGACTTCAAAATGATGGACTTGAGTCTTCAAAACAAAGCGGTATTAACTGGGAGTTGGTTCCAGTGAAGACAACGGAATGATATGGAAGTCTAAGGGACTGGACCAAAAACACGAATCGGGATGCTGCAAACATAGTGTCTGTATAACTTCACTCACAATGCATACTTCTACTGTAATCGAAGATCGACATTTGCTTATATGTTTACAGTACTGGGACTAAGAGAATTAATATCTCGGATTTTAGAAAGACTTTGTAAGTTAATTAAATTGTGCCTTTTTTTTTAATCTCAGGCAGATAATTTTTCTAGATTATTTTGGTCAGTGAGACTAAGATGTTTGATTGTTCATATAGAAACTAAACTCATATATAAACAGACTGCATAATTAGCTGGCCTAACTGCCCTCACCATCTGAAAAAAAAAATATAGCAAGCAAAATGTAAATGTATTTTAAAGGCAATGCCGTTTTTAAGGATTTCTGGTGCTTCAACTCAACACAGACATACAAAGTTTCAGGCAGATAACTTGGCAGGCAGATTTCTAGACTGACACCCCCTTCCCCAGTCTGGAAGCTCTTTTCCTGTTATTTATATCTGAGGTGAGGAGAGGCCAAGATGTTGAAAACTGCTTCATATGCTTGTTTTCCTGTGGGGCCTGCGCCATCCTCTGTTTAATTTAAAGCAGTCTTAATTAACAACAAAAGCTTACGACAGCAAGTCAGAAGGAATAAAACTGACAGCTATTTTTATTTAATGTCTTTTACAGTGGAGTATCTTCAAACGTTGGACTAAAATTCAGTGAGCCCATATTTAATTTATGAAGCATTTTGTGACCTGGGTGAGAAATGCTGTAAAAAATAAAAAGTTTATCTGGCTCACATGCTTGGGTTTATTGATCTGGCAGCTGAAAAAACACTGATTATAAAATTCCTAGCATGATTACTTAAACTGCCTAGTGAACAAAACACGCTGATGAGTCTTGTATTTGGGGTGACTAAGTGCTTTTTCCGTGACAGTGACCTTATAAGCCGTGTTTTCCCCGGTTATGCCTGTGGCAGATTGCGCAGTAAGTGCCCTTCCTGTCTGTGCAATCGCATTTCGCGGCTCCTCCAGCGCGGCCCGGGAGAATAAGACCCGCCGCCGCCGCCACGGCTCCCGCGCTCCCGGCCGCCGCGCCGACCGTTAGAGCCGTTAGAACCGACAGCGCGGGGGGCCGCGGGGGGCACGTGACCCGCCTGCGTGACTCGGGGCACGCGGCCGCCCACCGGCGTCCCGCGCACGCGCCCCGGGCGGGACTACATTTCCCAGCGCGCCGCTGCGAACTACAGCTCCCAGGGGGCGCCGCGCGGCGCCTGCGCGCTGCCGCCTGGCGCTCGGGCCATTTAAATGTGTGTGAGGGAGACTGTGAAATGGCTGCGCAGGTCGCTGCGGTGCGCGCCGTGTCGCGGGCCCCGGAGGAGCCGCCCCCGCTCCCCTCGGGGGACCGGCCCGGCCGGCCTCGCGGCGGCGGGCGGCGGCGGCGGGGCCCCGCGGGCGAGGCGGCGGGCGCCAAGCGGGCCCGGCTGAGCCAGCAGCTGCTGGCGGGGCCCGGCCCGGCGGAGCCGCTGCCCCCGGCCGCCCTGCCCGGCCTGCCCGCCGCCGCCGCCGCCGGGCTCTTCACCTTCTCGCCGCTCAGCCTGCCGCCGGCCGCCGCGCTCGAGGAGCGCCGCCACCACCACCACCGGCACCGCCCCGCCGCCGGGCCGCCGCAGAAGGCGCGGCGGGGCAGCCCGGCGGACGGGGCAGCCGGGCGGCCCAGCACGCGAGGTGAGGAGCGGGCGGCGGGGCGCGGCCGGCGGCACCTGCCGCCGCGCCCCTCGGCGGGGCCTCGCGCTCCGCCCCCGTCCCGGCCGGGCGCGGCGCGGCGCTTCGCGGCGGAGCCCCTCGCTCGGGCTGGGGCTGGGGCACCGGCTCGGCCTGCCCGCCTGGCAGAGGCGGCGGGAGGAAGGGCTGCGTCCCTGCTCTTCCCCGCCGCGCTTAGGCGTAGCGCGCGCGTGTCCGTGTCGGAGCCGCGGCTCCCGCAGCCCCTCCCGCTCCGCTCGCGGCTGAGCCCAGGTGCGGGCGGCGGCGGGCCCGGCGCACCTCCCCGCCCCGGCGAGGGGAGCTCCTGCCTCGCGGCTTTCACGAGCTGTTGCTGCTCCTCGGAACTGCCCTCGTCGCAGGTTAACAGATGCAAGCGTTCTGATAGTAAAACTTCCTTCCTGTTGTGCTTGTGTTCATAGATACTAGAACTGAGAAGCGGCCAGTGTAATAAACGCCCTGAAGTTTCTCAAATAAGGAAGGCTACGGTTTTTGTGTTGAAGTCTCTCTCTTCCCCCCCCCCCCCCCCCAATCTCCTCTCCTTACAGAACAAGATCACTGTTTTGGTTGTGCTCGCATATTTGTGATAGTGTAAAGCCTATTGGAAGGCGATGTAGGCAATCGGTAAAGCTACTGTAATAGAGATAACATATTGTGAATTACGTTCTAGGCATATACGTGAAGGTATTGTGCCAAGGTAACCAAAGATGCATGTGCTTATAAAAGAAAGTTAGGTTTATAGCGTAAACTATAGCTAGTACTTCAGGAGAAACAGAAGTTGTAGAGAGATCTTATTAGACTGGGAATGCCACTATACAGCAGTCTAAGCCAGTAACTAAATGAGTGTGTGTGTGTTTTCTTTTTCTTTTTTATGAAGTCTTAAACACTGTTAAAATTACCAGCTGAATTCCAAACTTGCCAAATGAAAACTGTTGGGGTTTTTTTCCATTTACCGTCTCTCACTATCGGTTCCTATTTCCACACGTAGTCTAACTTAGCTGTCTACTTCTCTCTACAGTATTCCTATTTTGGGCCACGTGTGCCAGTGAACATCTCTAATGTTTTTGTTGATGTTAGTAGTGATACTAGTTAGTTTGGTTGTTGGTGTCTAATAAAGTAGCTGAATTACTGGCACTGCTATCATTCTATCTCATTGTGAGAGCCCATATGTCTGCTGATGACCTGGCTATAGACCTCTTTCTATTAGTATTTGAGATGCTAAAGGTTGTTCATTCACTTAAAAGAATAATTTAAAACTAAGTCTCCTTCCAGACCTTCAAGGTTTGCTAAAATGCTACTGTCTAGCTTCACTTACTGAGTCTACTTTACTGAGTCTACTCTCGGTGTAGCAGGGGGACTCTGTTCTGTTGGATACAGTAGCGAAAGGTGGTCAGGATGGTTTCCATCCTGAAAATAGACCATAGTGTTCAATGGAAGCCTCACAATACAGAGAGCACTAGGCTTATGTCTGATGTGAAGTATTAGGGAATTCCTTCAAACAGGAAGGTATTCTGCATTATAAGTAGTGCATGGCTGAGGCTTTTACACAATATCTAAAATTAGAAATGATTAAAATAAGACACTTTTAATATTGAAAAATCAACTCAGAAATAACAACAAGGAGGTATTCCTAATACCTCTGTGGTGGTATAAAGCTCGTGTAGTTTCAGTTTGGATTTTGAATCTCTGGTCCCACCAGAATAAAGATCTTCTCTGTGCAAATAGCATGTTCAATGAAGTTAGTAAGGCAGTAGCTGTACTTCAGAGCTTAGTGACTGGTAAGCTTATGCAAGCTTAACTTTTAGGATTCAATAGTAGCTTATTCAAAGAGCTGTTTCAGTTGTGTTATCAAAACAACTGATAAAACCTTTTTTTTTTTTTCCCCCCTGGTTTCCCCAACTGTAATATAAGAATTAAGGATAGTTGCTATTTGTAAAGGTTAGGCATGACAGCAGTACCACAAAAACTCGTATTTCAGGTCCTAACGCAATTGTATAAAGTTAGTATTAAGCAATCAACTATTTCTTTGCTTCATGAGTAATTCTGTTCATTATGCCAGGCTGTTAAGAAGGTCAGCTGCCTTTAGTAAAGAGCTCTGGGAAAAAACTACTAATAGTTTAGTTGAATACTGCGGTTAGGCTGAATAACTTGAAGCTGCATTAATTTACTATCTCTTCTTGTAGATCACAGTAGTAACACATTTTTCTCCAAGTACTGCAAGAGAACAAAAAAAGGAACACAGACCTGATGACTTTGCAGACAAAGAAAGTAAATTCAGTATGTAGCCTTGTGCCATGGGCAACAAACTTTAGCTGTGGCATCTTTTAGTCAGATGTTAACTTCAACAGCAGATTGTTCTGATCCCTTTAGCTGTCCTGATGATATGGCACTTAGTGTTTTATATGCATCACTGGCATGAAATAGTCTTTTAATTCAGGCAGATTAAAATCCTGTTTTGGCACTTGGCTTTTTTAAACAGCTAGGCAATCAAATTTCTAACCACCGTTGTTACTAGCCATGCTTTATTTGAACTAATTCTTAATTCTAAAAGATAAGCTGCTAAACTACTGCATTTAGCCTGATGGAACTGGTTCTTTCTATTTTATCTCTAAAAACCTTTGAATCTTCTGACCTTTTGAAGGTTGATCAACACTTAAAATAAACAAACAAAAAACCTTAATTCCTAGCTTTGAATTAGCTAGATAGCTAAGTAGAAAACAATACTAAACCAGCAAAAGATAGCTGAAAATGTGAATGTGATGGTTCAGATCTTTCTGTTCTAAACAGGTATGTGGTTCGGCAGCAGAGGTGACTGTTGTATTCCATCTGTACCAAATAGTATTTATTTGGTCACTCTGTGAATGTGTTGGGCTTTTGAGCAAGTCACTAACTGAAGACTGGATGCCTTGAGGTAGTGTTAGAGAGCTACAAGGTCTGTCACCATTTTAACAGAGCAGATTTATAATGGGAGTTAAAAACGTTGTTATCTAATAGGCTTACGCCTATTAAGTGTGTGGTCAGTATGAGATCTTTCACCAGTTTGTTGCTTTCTGCTGTCCTTCCTCCCATTTAGGAACTGGCACAGGAGCCAGGAAGAGGGCAGTGAGGACTGTGCTGCCTAGAACCTGGTCTTCTATCTAACCCTTAATGCCAAAGAATGACTGTATTAATGTATAATAAGTATATTAATGTATAGCAAACTAGGTGCTGACTGTTCACATTATGAATGTGATTTTATATATTTCACTTACCAAGAGCGGCTGCTCAGCTTGACATGATGAAACTTGGTTTTGATTAACAGTATCTTGGAAATACCAGTTGTAAGTCTTTGCAGAAAAGATCAGTAGTCTAAGTTCGTGTGGGTTTTTTTTTTGGTGCCAGAAAGTTAACTGCTTTATATATTTTTCCCTCTAAACGTCAGTAACGGTTAGACCTCTTTAGTTGCACTCTGCCTTGCTTCTGTTATGTATCCAAAATTAGTGAGGTGTTCTGTAATGAAAGCAATGTTTAAATGTTATGTGTTGCTTGTTTATCCTCTTTCCCTGGATGGCATTAACTTAAATGTCAGAAGTTAGTAATGTTCTGAACTGTGGACTCCTTTTAAAGGAGTTCTAATAAATCTCTAAAAATTGAAATATTCCTAAATTGGAATGTTAAGCTTGAGTTTTGGAAATTTTCCTTAATTTGAGGCTTTTTTCATAATAACTAGACATACTACTTCATCTAATTAAAAGCTCTTAAGCCAAAAGACAAGATATTACTGTTGGTCAGTCTTTGTGGGAATAGATAGCTTTAGGAAATGAGATGTCCCAATTCTTTTGGGGTGAATAGGTGAATATGCTGTAATTGTAGAACTCTAATCTTCTCTTTACTGTTGCTGCCAGAAACTCCAGATGAAAATGGCAAAAGCCAGCGAGCTGACAGTCTTATTATGAAGAAGATAAAGAAAAAAAAGAAAAAGAAACATCGGGAAGATATGAGGGGAAAACGCCTGAAGATGTACAACAAAGAAGTGCAGACAGTTTGTGCTGGACTCACTCGCATTGACAAAGAGACTCTGACTCAAGGACAATGTGATAACTTGGAAGTGAACAAGGAATCCTTCAGGTATCTGAAAGATGAGCAGCTCTGCAGACTGAATTTGGGTATGCAGGAATATCGAGTACCCCAGGGAGTACAAACACCATTTGTGACTCACCAGGAGCATTCCGTTCGCAGCAGCTTCTTGAAAACTGGCACTAAATTTAGTAACTTCATTCATGAAGAACATCAGTCTAATGGTGGCGCTCTGGTCCTTCATGCTTACATGGATGAACTCTCATTTTTGTCTCCAGTGGAGATGGAGAGATTTGCAGAAGAGTTTCTTGCTTTGTCGTTCAGTGAAAATGATAAAAATGCAGCTTACTATGCTCTAGCCATAGTACATGGGGCAGCTGCTTATTTACCAGACTTCCTGGATTACTTTGCTTTTAACTTTCCTAACACTCCAGTGAAAATGGAAATTTTGGGCAAGAAGGATATTGAAACAACAACAATTTCAAACTTTCATTCTCAGGTAAGAGCTGTTTAAAGTTATGAAAGTTAAACAGTATATGGATTTGATTAATCCAGAGTGGTGATGGCATAAAAGAGATGGTCTGACAAAGTATAGAAGCATTTCTGAGGCCTGAAGTTTTTCTTATAAAATGAAAAATGACAATGCTGGAACTTCTACTGTGCTGTTCATTACTGTTTCTACCTGAAGTGCTCTTGTGCTCATCGATAACTGTTGAATCGGATTTCTGACACTAACTCTGACGTAGAAAGGTCTTTACTGATCTTGCAGGTTTCCATTTTATTTGTTCATGTTGAGAGAACACTGACACTGTTCAAAACAGACAAATCTATATTAACAGCTCTCTAAATTGAAGCGGGAGGGGTGTTAGTATTTTCAATAGACCTAGCTCTTGTAGTGACTTTACTTTTCAGGTTTCAGTATACCATGCACAATAAGCTTTTTTTATAACATCTTCTGAATTCTGTTAGTAGCTGCTGATGAGTATTGCTTGGTACTGAAACTTTCCAACTTCAGAGAGATGGAATTTTTTTAATTGGTCTTGGAAAGGCTTTCACATTTTAAACTACCTTGCTTTTTCACAGTGGACTTAAAATATTCTGAAAGCTTTGTAGGATAACAACACTTTCATCCTTAGTTTAAAAAAAGAAAAAACAACCTCAGTTGAAAGCTATTTTCTCAAGACTCAAATTCCCAAGTTTTCAAGCTGTATATCTGTGTAACTTAAATTGATGCAACAATAATAGTTGAGTTAATTTCAAGATTCTTATGTGAAAAACCCTTGGTTTTTTTTTTACTGTTTTGTCATCAGGCTTGGAAGTATCTATGAACGTTCCAGTTCTTAAATGTTTAGATAAACTTGTTATAGATGGAACAAAACCTCTTCCTGCTCAGTCCAGTCTGAGAACAGATTCAAACTGTTGCTTGCTTTTTAAGTCTTTTAAAGAAGTCGCTAAGGTCTTGAATACTGATTCACCTATAAGAAAGACCGACCTAAAGCTCTCTACTGTAGTACTGTTGGAACAGCCATCCTTTAGCAACATATTTTGGAAATGTGATAGTTCTGATGGGCTGCCTGGACCTCTTCAAAGTTCATGAAGTGCTCTTATAAGCAATATCTGCACTGGAAAACAGATACTGGTCACAGAAAGCTATTTGGTAACTTGCAGAGACTTTTAATACTTCCCAGCATTTATTATAGATACCACTTAAATTAGGAATTATATTAGCCTTAGCTTTTGAATTTGTTATTTCAAAATGGGTATCTGCTACAGCACTTTTTAACAACTCTTGCTTCATGGGTTAAATTCTCTAAACTGGCAGAGCTGCATCAGAGTGCATAGTACTCCAAAAACAGTCTGAGTATACAAATAGTTCCTTATCAGCAAGAACACTTTTACACGATACATATCTGAACCTGCGCTCTACAGACATGCAACTTGTCAAGAGGTTTTTTTAAAGTTTTCTGTATTAGTCATTTATATCATGTTCTTTGGCATTTTGGTTACATTCTAACTTACTTGGAGTACATGTAACAGCTCTCTGAAATGGCTAAACAGCACCAATCAGATATGTAACAACTACTTTTTTTTTTTTCTGGCTAGTGGTCTTGGTCTTGTGAACGTGAATAGCTTGTACTGGAAGTTTGTATGTATGGTAATGAATAAGAGGCTTCACTGGGTTGTATTCTACTCTGATAATTCAATTTTAAATACTGTCTACACTTGATTAAGATTGAATCATGACATTAACGTCAGTTAGGCTAAAACACCTCTCTAAATCCAGCTCCAACATGACCTGATTAATCTGCTATGGCTGAAGTATGTTAGTGTGGTTCACTAACAGTAAACAAACATGTATAGAGGTATAGCTGTCACAACTCTGCTGTTAGACAGCTGAAGCATGAGCCTTTATGGATGATGCTAAAATATCTCATTTAAAGATCCATTTAAAGTGATGGTGGATTCAACTATGGTAGCTGCATCGTGTTAAAACTCAAGATCAGTCTTGAAAGCTAGCTCAAAATAGAAGGCTAAAATGTTCTACATAAGAAAGAGCATAGGCAGGAAAAATCTAGCTATTTTACTTCAGAACAAGCAGGTGATTCTTCATCTTAGAGCTGGTCTGCAGTGCTGCCATTCCTTTGCAGCACTATTGAAGAATGAACAAACAGGCTAAGCTTAGCAGAAGAACTTCTGAACCTGGCTGTATGAGAAATTATAGAATACAAAAATACACTGTGGAACATCATACCTCTGCAGATTAATCATGCTATGGGAATGTTATATGCAGTAACACTGATCTTTATTTTTTAATTGAGGGTGCTCAGTTAAGTCTCTTTGTATTCTTGAGTCCTGGAGACTTGATATTGAGAAATCGGAATACTTTGGTCTGTAAACTGCAAGTCCAAAAGTTAACTTGACTTCTGGCTTGTACAACATCCAGCTGTTTCTCGTATAGTTGCCAGATTTGGAATCCTGGTCACACAGACTGAATATCAGTAGCAAGTGGTTCCAATTCAAAGTAAGGACCTTATCCTAGAAGACTTCACAAAGTCTATTGGTAATTATCTTACTTGCAGGGTGAATCCCTTCATTCTCAGGGCAATGAGAACAGTGTAAGCTCCATTAAATTCTTTCCTATCCATACATTAATATGGACTAGTATTTGGGTATCTGCTACTGCATATAAAGCACTCCATCTTGTATTTTTACACTCTACAGATACTATACCCTGTATGGCTTCTGTACATTAAAATACTTACTAAGCTTGAGTGTTCTCTGGGTTTTTTTGCTTGCTCTGGCTCATTTGTTCTAACTCTTAAGTGCTGAAGATAAGTTTCAGTTTGGAGCTATTCACTTGGACTAAGAGCTTTCAAGACTCAAATTGCTGAGAACAGCAATTTGTAAGCTTATTTCACAATAAGGGCATAGTTTAATTTGAAAGTTCTTGGCAGTTGCAGCTTAAGCAGTCTTATTCTTCCTCATCAGTTGTCCCAGTAGAATAGCTTCTAGGGATGGGAATATATTGAGTCTTGAAAAAAACACTTCTATCTTTTTTTTTTTTTTTGTTCTCAAAAAGAATCTGATCAGCTGCCTGATCTGTTTCAGTATGTGGTCCAAAGAACAGTTAAACTGTCACAGCTGAGTAGGTTCTGGAAGCAAGCCAGGAAAGAGTTGGGGGAAGTAGGCTTGTGTAAACTGATACTGCTGCTGGGAAGGAAGTGGGAGAAGCAGCAAACAGAATAGTAGGATAAGTTCTCCTATTCTTAGAACATGCTGTCAAATAAGGTTACAATTGGTATTTTTTGAGAGCTTTGATTAATGAACCATATCACAGCTTTGTCTGCCCCCTTTAACATTTTTTTAACTCCTGAATAAAAGCTTTCTTATGCTGGATGGGCAACTTACATTTTTTTACAGAAGCTATCAAAGTTTAAAATAAAGAAATCGTGCATCTGTACTGTAAACTCTGTTTACATTGCATTGCTTAAAAGCATCAAACTATGTCTGGTCTTACGGAAGTAGCTGACACATTTTGAACAAACACACAAACCTGTATGCAATGGCTTGTCACACTGTCCCCATTTCCTTCTCTTATGTTGTAAATAGTAAGCCGCCTTCTATTCTTTCTTCCTTGTAGCAAAGTGTTTGCATGGTTAGCTATTAGTATTTCAGGTCAGCTAGGATGCTATCAGTGCCCCTTTGATTCATGCTCTTGTTCAGAGAAATTACTCTAAACTTATTTGTCTCAAGCTTATGCCTCATCTGTGTGCGCTGTTCCTTCCTTCCTGCTTGCTTGGCCCTTCATGAGGTGGGGGATCTGAATTATCTCAGTAATCTACAAATACCATAGCTGTCTACTGCTGTTACTCAAGCATGTGAAGCACTTAAAACACTGCTAGGCACATCATTCACATGCCATAAAATGTCTCAGTGAAAACTGAAGACCTATTTTAATTATACCTATAGCTTAACTTTTAGTGGGAGATGGTATAGCTCAGAAAAAGGAGTAGAGGATTAAAAAGGGTAGTGATACCTATTTGGCATTTTGAATGGGCATATGACACCACCTGAGTGGTCTTACTAACCTGATAGACTCATTACCAAAGTGTGTATTTAAAAAAAAAAAAAAAAAAGCAATGCATGATCTGATCCCACTGGAGATAGTGCTCAGATGATCCATTCTTCGTAAAGAAGCATATGAAGCATAGTATCTACTTCATACTGATATATCAAGTGAGTTAGATGCAAAGTTGTTGGAAAGAATTGGATAAAGATACTAAAACTTAGGTCTGAGCAAACCATTGCAATGAAGGTACTGTGGTAATGAACTGTTCTTGCAGCCGTATAAACTGGAATGATTCAGGCTAGGTTCATAAACAAGAATCACATTTAAAAAATGAGAAACTGTATGAGAAGTCGCAGTGGATATATTAAAGTGTATATACACCTTGAAGTGCTATAAAAACCTAGGTAAACCTTGAAATCCTAGTGTTCCTTAAAGTATTTTTAGTCTATCTCATTTCTAGCTCTTGAATTCTTTTCTATTTTTGCATCACGCTCCAATGCATTAAATAAGCACTGTCAAAGCTTCTGCTTTTCCTTCCCTTTGAAAATATTACCTATATTACAAGGAAAAACTGCATACACTACTTACCCATCTGTTTGTCAGGAAAGTCTAAACAGCTGCAAAATACTAGTGGATCTCAGCAAGTGGTTTCAAGAGAGCATACCTTATCTGAAAGTGGTCTATCTCCATAAACTTATGCAGCTGCCTAGTGCTATTAAAGTAAAACTGGCATAAGGACCAGAGCACCTCGGTCCTTGTTCTCTTGTTACTGCAAAGCAATAGTCTAATACTATAGCTTTCCAGCACTACTGCTCTGAGTTTCATTCTAAGTAGCTGGTGAAGTTATTCCACCTCATTGACATTAGGTAGGAACCTGTGTCTGAAATGTGCTAATAGGATTGGGAGACTTTCACTTGGGTTGCTAATTCTCTTGGCTGTTGGCCTGTGAGGATAGTGCCTAGTTCATAAAATCAGTATTGTCAAAACCAGAAAGTGAGTGTATGCTCATTGAGCTGCTAATGATAGTCTTGATGGACTTGAAGGTAGAGTGCTTGAGCTACATAGTGAAGTTTCTGTGGATGACTTAGGATGTAACCTTCTGTATATGCAAGTAGAGGTGATGTGGTGCAGCAGGTAGCTCAGGGCTGAGAAATAAAGCTAAATGTGGATTGATCTTGGGCTCTATTTAGATTTTAATGTAAAAATAGGTGTATGTAGTTGACACAAACTGCCTGTATATGAAGCTAAAGAAAGAGAGACTCTGGAAATAGGAGTGAGCTAAGCTCCTATAATTAAGAAGTTAGATATTTATGCTTGCTGCTAGAGGATAAAATCAGAGCAATAACTAATTCTTGCTTTATTAATCTGGCTTCATTAAACTTTACAGCCTCACATAGTTGTTTAACTACCTTGTAATTTGCTGGCCAAAAACTTACAAAAGCAACTCCTTAAAACAAAGCTGCTACACCCCCCCCCCCCACACACACCCCCCTTCTGTAACTCCATTTGTAGATGTATTGTATCATGCTTACTATGTACCACTATAAACTGCAAATTTCCAAACGCCCTTTGGTCCTTCCTACCTGTTCCCCCTGGTGTCATGGAGATTGGATATCACTAGAACCACTTGAATATAGATAGGCTGTTAAGGACGACGGACGGTTCAGAGATAAATTGGGTATACAAAATAGACTAATCATGGCAAAATTTCTGATCTTTTACGATTGGATAGCTGCTGCAACTATGTACTCTGTGGTTATAAGGCATATTATAGCTATAGACCATAAGAAGAGACTGTACAACACTGGAATCTTGCTGGGTGTTCTGCTGTATGAGCAGGAAGCTGGCAGGCAAAATTTATGGATGACCCAAGAAAACAGGACATTCTGTGCTACAGAGGTCAAAAAACAGTTTCAGTCAGTTTGAAGTGTTTCTGACCACAGCTGTGACAGCAGCTTGTATTAGAAGATAATCCCAAAGCTTTTGTGGCTTATCACCAAGATGTACACCTGAGCACTAGATTTCTAGTTAGACCTTTCATTTCCTTGATTTCTCATACAGTTTTACGTATGCACATATTAGAGCTGCTGCGTGGGACGTTCTCAGCAGTCTCTTCACATGTTCCCAAAGTCATCCCTTTAAAATACGTAGATGAATCTTGGACTTGGATGAAGACTCAGCTGTGGCCTGGTACATTGTATTAATAATTTTTAATTTCCTGTAAGAGAACTAAAGCTGTGGTGGTATTGTTTTTTCCTTTCTGGCCACTCAGGTCAATCGAACATACTGCTGTGGAACCTACAGAGCGGGACCAATGCGGCAGATCAGTCTTGTTGGAGCAGTAGATGAAGAAGTTGGGGACTACTTCCCAGAATTCCTAGATATGTTAGAAGAATCTCCGTTTCTGAGAGTAAGAAGTAACTTGTGATGTTCTGTTTGAAGTGCTATTGATATTTTAACAGTTACTAAATTTCAGATACTTCCAAGCAATTAAAAAGCTTAAAGCCAATTTCTCCATTGATACACTCATCATTTGGGCTACTGAGGACAGTGGTACATTCTTTCCTCTGTCCAAATGAAAGGTACTGAACTAATGGGATAGTCATGTAAATTATTCAAAAACTAAAATTTGGTTCATCATGTCATACATACTACATAATTACCTACTTTCCTAAAAACTAAAATTTGATAAGCTTAGCTTAGAATATATTTTACCTCTCAGAACTTGCATCCGTTTCTACACAATTCTTTTGACAATGAGTTTGAACGAGTTTTACTAAAGGCATTATTTAATTTATCCATCTCACTCACTGTTTTGTGTTCTGTTTTTTTTTGTAGATGACTTTGCCCTGGGGTACTCTTTCTAGTCTCAGGCTTCAGTGCCGGTCACAAAGTGATGATGGTCCCATAATGTGGGTGAGACCGGGAGAACAGATGATCCCAACAGCTGATATGCCAAAATCGCCATTTAAACGGCGCCGGTAATGTTTTGATTTCCTTTACTTATTAAAGGAGAATATCAGTTTTATCTGTTTTAGATCTGAGAATAACAAATAAACGTTTACGTGTAATTAGTTCTTCAGAAGGCTAATTTGCAACTGTTAGCTTATCATTTTCGTTCCTGTTTAAAATTGGCTTAGTGAATTAAGCCAAATGTGTTATTTGTGATGGTTATGTTATTTCACTGCTTTTCAGAGCAATGCATGTTAGATCAATGCTTTCTTAATATTGTAACCTCCTGTTACCCTTCAGGTGTGGGTTTTTTTTTTTAATTCATCCAATTTCTATGAGAAGAGCTAAGTAGGTGGTAAGGGTTGGTGAGATGCTCTAAAACAGTAGAGATCCTTAGACCATTAAAGTTGCATCTTAATGTTAGTGCATAAGTAGTTGCAATACTGTCTGCTTTCCCAGGAAATATTGTGGGGTGTGTGTGTGTATATATATATATATATATACACACATATATATTTCTACACACGCGCACACATACACTTGATATCTTCTCAGACTAAGTGCTCTATATGGCTAATTTTAGGAGACAAAGAATTGGAAGCATGTTTTAATTGTTACTTTGTGCAGAATATCTGAAGGTCCTCCCAAATAACTTCAGTATCTGTTAAAATAGCTCAATTTTACATGCCATTAAATTTATAGAAGACTCCTTTCAGCTCAAAGGAACAAAATTTATTTTTTGGTGACTAGCTCTCTGTTCTGTAAAGTTGGCTCTCATAACCTGAATTGTATATAGCTGTGTTTTGCTCAATCTTTTGTTGTCAAATAGACTATTGGAATAAATCAAAGGGAAATGTCTTGATCTTAGATTTTGAAGCCTACAGGAAACACCATTTTTAAAGATTATTTTAATACAAGTACATATTTTTCTGAGTAGTCTGAAGCATCTTTCAGTATGTCTTTTGATTGTGCTGTAGATCAATGAACGAAATAAAGAATCTCCAGTACCTACCTCGGACCAGTGAGCCCCGTGAGGTTCTTTTTGAAGACAGAACAAGAGCTCACGCTGATCACGTGGGTCAAGGATTTGACTGGCAGAGTACAGCTGCTGTAGGTGTTCTGAAGGCTGTACAGTTCGGGGAATGGTAAGTGCAACTGAAATAACTATTCTAGCGGGAGGGAGGAATTCTAAACGTTCTCTCTTAAAAAAAGAAAATTCCCTGGGAAAAAAGCCTAATTAAAGAAAGCATTCAAATCTTGTAATAAGGTAAATGCTGTCTAGAGCTTGAAAAATGTAAACTATTTATCTATTCTTTTTCCTCCCTTTTTGAGGCGCTATAAAAGTTATAACAGCAGTTTTCAGAGAATTTTAGTGGCATACATAATAAGCCTCAAAATACCCAGGCCATCATCTGTGATTGTTCTTTTTCTGAATAGTTATGTTAACTTTTGTAAACTGACCAATCTAACTGGATGAATTAATTTCAAAGCTATAATGCTTTCTCATTTCATATACAGATGACATTGCTCTCTTGACCTTGCACAGAAAAAAATTCTAAATTACAGACTTGCAACACTGTTATTTCTAACAATTACAGTAGAAATTGGATAGCATCATCAGCAATCTCATTAGATTTCAGTATGAGTAAAAGGTGCCAAAACTTCCTTAACTCTGGTTCACTGCCATTGGACAGAGAGAGCTGATATATCCTCATCATTTCAGCTTCAGAGTGCCACGTACTTTTAAATTGTTCCTTTAATACGCAAATCTCGGTCCGATTACAGAATGGACGAATTAAGGCAAATTGTGGCTCTGAGAACATAACAGTAAATTTTATTAGAGTGGCAATTTGAACCTAGTTCTCTGAGGTTTTAGGAAAGTATTTATGCACAAAAACACAACTTGTGTTGCACATGCGTTAAGCAAAAAGCAAAATGAAAACAGCAAATCTATTATACCTCCTTTCCTAAATAACATGCATTATAAATAACATGTAATAACTAAATAACATGTAATAACAACTGAGAAGCAATGAGACTTCGTGTCCAGTTGCAAATCAGTTAGCAACTTTGTTCAGTGAAACACTTCTCTGGAAGAGCTTTAATTCTCTATAACTCAAATGCTTAAAAAAAAAATTCCTGGAATTCTCATCTTTCTAGGAGTGACCAGCCTCGCATAACCAAAGATGTGGTTTGTTTTCACGCTGAAGATTTCACTGATGTTGTGCAGAGACTTCAGTTGGACCTGCATGAACCTCCAGTGTCACAGGTACTGAATCTTCCCTGGTGACGGTTCATTCTTAATATTTTGAAAGTAGTTTCTGATAGTTTTCAGGTTCACTGTATATCCAACCCTTTTGTGTCCTCAGCAGCCCTTAGTTCTCAGCTCTGTAAAGCAATTGCCTTTCTCATGTTTCTTTTGCACCAAGCTGGGATTTATGCTGTGAGTCTCTCTGTGTTCTTTTGTAATTTTCCTCTCAAAAGTCTTAAGTTCAGTTCAACACCTGCAGCTTTGTTAGTTACATAGTTACAATGACTGAGTTAACCTGTGACCAGCAGGCCCTCACAGAGCAAAACCTTCTTATTCAGGATAAAGGCATCACAAAGAGAGTGTTCTGTAGAAAAATATACACCACTAATGTGTCTCTAGCATAAATATATATTTTGCATATAAGATTCTGGCAGGTATGGTATTTACTAGTTGAGTCCAATGTGAATGACTTTCCTGCTTCCGTCCCAGATGCCCAGGTTATAACTATACGCTTTGAAATTGTTTGAGGGGTTTCTTGGACCAGAACAAACTAATCTGCGGGGTTTTTTTTGGTTCTGTTGGATGGTCTGTTTCCACATTTTTTTTTTTTTTGATTTGTCTTAGAGGTTGCAATGATTGCTACAGGTACCTTGCCATTTGGGACTGGAATTCCAACTTTTGTACTCTATCGGTGCCTTTAAACGCTCATGTGTCCATGACATCTTGCATCTCAATGTTATGCTTGCTGAATGTTTTGTACTTCTAAGTAATTTTTTCAACAGCTTGTGGATTTTCAATTGCTTTAAGTATACCTTTGACTTGATATCTTCTAGTACCATTGTTGGATAGAGTATTTCTAACTTTAACGGCAGCAATGTGATTATTTGAGGATTATGGATTGCCTGCACTGATACCTCTTTCTTCCTTAGCCTAGATTTAAGTAGGTCCCACCCATTTTTGGTATGAGAGGTCTATCTGGTATCTAAGAACCAGAGGCTGTTAGGTCGCTAGTTCCCTGACAGATAGTACTCCTGTGTCTAGCATATGATATGTACTACAGGAACAATTATAAGTTAAGAAATTATCATGCCTGTTTCTGCCTTTTATAATATGTTAGATTTTTGTCTGATGTTGTCTTAGAACGCAAAGGCACCTGAACTCAGGCCTGTTTGCCAAAACAATGCAGCCTCATGCTGAACCTGTTTTTACCTGTAACTGCAGAATGCTCTTATCTATTAATTGTCCTCTCAAAGATGTGCATGTTATACAAGTTACAGTTAAAAAAAAGTGTATCATTCTCATGTAAAGGATTGCAACTGTACCTATTAAACAAACATTCTTACTTGGACAAAGAATATGATCAAAGTGGATACTGAATTGTTTACCCTGAACAGAGTATAACACTAACTTTACCTTCTTTCTTCCTCTCAGTGTGTTCAATGGGTGGATGAAGCCAAACTAAACCAAATGAGACGGGAAGGCATTCGCTATGCTAGAATTCAGTTGTGTGACAATGACATCTACTTCATCCCTAGAAATGTCATTCATCAGTTTAAAACCGTGTCAGCAGTCTGCAGCTTAGCATGGCACATAAGACTTAAACAATATCACCCTGTGGGGGAGACTTCTCAAAACACAGAAAGCAATTCAAGCTTGAACAATAGTGTTCCTGGAAAGACAGAGTCAGAAGATGAACCCCAATGCGTGAGTATAAAAATAGAGTCTGAAGAACCAGGTATAGAAATGCAGCTTACAACAGGGGTGCTCTCCTCCTCTTCCTCCTCTGTTTCTTCAATATCAGGACTTGCGCAACCAGATCAGGTGGCCCAGCCCCTTCCAGGTTTTAAAGTAGAGTCTGCTCAGCAACACAATCCACAGGATCATACAGGCTCTTCTGTGTGATATGTATATAATCAAACATTTTTTAACAACTTTTTAAAATTTTGATGTGAAGTTATAGTTTTATAACTGGCTTATGTTTTATTGGAGAAATCTTGCCTATAATTCTATAAAGAAAGGTGACATTCCAAAATGTCAGGCATATCTTTTTTACACAGATTATGCAAAATTCAAGTTGTATTTTAACCCCTTAGTACAACCTGTAACAGTGGTCTACCACTTCTTTCTGTTTAAGTAAAGAGATATTCAATATCTCCTCAAAGTCAGAATGAAATTCCTCCAGGAACGTAAAATGATTGAACTACACTGGTCAGTGTTATTTCCCTACTTTTACTTTATCTCTAGTCTTCACCATAAAGTGAGGCTTTTGTAGAAGACTTGCAAAGTGACTTTCCCATCTCATTTTAACTGCTAAGAAAAAGAGGAAGCACAGCACTTTTGATGATTTGTAATTTTTTGGTATGTCTGTTCCTGACATCCTCGTTTATATACAAGTTAATAGCTATAGAAATTGATCTCTCTTTCTTACAGTCCTACAAAGGTGATCTGTACAATTAACTGAAGAAAGTGTCTGATCCTGTTGAAATGTAATGACTTACTGACCTAACATTTTTCATAGCACTGCTTATACTGTTTGGTGTGAGGATTTTGCTTCCAAAATACATCTTCCCAGAACATGATTAATTCTGGTGTCAAAATTAGAGAAGTTATTGGTAGTCTTGTGGAGGAAACTGCTATCTTTGAGCACTTTAAGGCTTTAAAATACTAACCAACTTGGCAGCTTGTTTTGACCAGGTCATAATAAATGTCCAATGGAACCACACTTTCCCTGGTACTGATGCACTTAATATATTAGCATTGAGTTGATGACTGACTTATACAATAAGACTGTCCTTATTTTAGGAAGTTCTGTGTTACTATTTCACAATAAAGTATTATGGCATTGGACTGCTGTTTCCATGTGTAGCTTTTGGGTGCCCAGGTACTGTGGAAAATCAGTGGCACATGCTAAATATGTAGTGTCAGCTATCAACCGTTTTTTAAAAATCTTTCAATATTTCTGAATGTTAATGTATAGTCTGTATTTGACTTTCACTCACCCCATTTATAACTGTCCTTTCCAGTCATCAAAAGGAAAAATCCTGTCCTGTCCCTTCTCCTCCACCCCCAACCTCTCCTGCACATTTAGTGTACAAGCTGGGTTTTGGTGCAACTGAAGTTGTCTCCAGATAACTTTATTTGTTCTAATCCTCACTGGGATAGGAAAGATTGAAACACTATGTTAGACTAGACAAAAGCAAAGATGCTGTGTTAGTTCTGGATGCATCTTTTTAATATCAATTATTACTCTTCTCTTTATAAGGGTCTCTAAAATATGTTACTCTATTATAAATCTTACTTTGTGCAATATTGTTTGTGTAGGCTTTTATATACATATTAGCACCTCAGTGTAGAGGTCACTATTTTAAACTGATAGAAAAATAATCATCAGAAGATACTGCAGTGACTAGTTAGAACCTGTATTACTCCTTATGTGTATGTATGTATTGTCTTCGGTACAAAAATGAGGACTAGGAAATATTTCAATTTAAAACTAATTTACAGATTGAAGTGGTAGTGACTTGTTTAGTAATCTGTGTAAATAAGGTGTTAGAATGGAAAGCTTTTATGATGAAAAGTAATGTGATTCACGCAGGGGTGTAATTTAATCTTAGCAGAAATTCTAGATGATCAAGAATGGTTCAGAAATGAGCCGTCTGTTCTCTGGTGTTTTTTTCCCCCACTTTTATGTTGAGAGGAATTTCATAGCTTTAAGGGTTGTGCAAAGTAAAATTCCTCACAGGCAATAGTGGCTTCATTCATCCTTCATATTCAAAGATCATATTACACAAGTATGTTCTTTCCTTTCTACAAAGCCTGCTAGTCTTCCAAGTGCCCGTTTCCCTTCTCACATGTGCTATTCTTTGGTCATGTCAGTAGAGGGACATCAGTAAGGTGGCCATTCTTTGACAGCCAGCACTGTGTACAATCGCTCAGGAATTGACAAATCTGCAGATCCTACAGTCATTCTGCCCACGTCTTTAAAGGCAGAATAAACAGATTAAGAGCCCCCATACTCCAACTTGTCTGTATTATTTTAGAACTTGAAATAGAATGAAAAGGGAATTGATTTGGAAGTCCTCTGTAAATTATATTGTAATAGCATGTTTTTAAATAGAAACAGGAAGACAACTAGAGTGGCTCATGCTGCTTTTAAAACTGTACTTCCTTTAGTGCAATCTGTGACTACAGTCTGTCTGAAGTACCAGGAAAATGCTCTGATTTCTCTTTGGATGGAGGGACATGACCCATTGTATCATGCTCTCCTTATATTCAGTTCAGTTACTAATTTAATATCTAATGCCAGATATTAAATGTAGAAACATTGTATCTTCAAACGACTTGGCTGAATGATGCTGATGCTATTCTAGAATGCTTGTGTAAGACTGAGGCAGAGAGGAACAGACTTTATAAAAAGCTATGACCTTAAATACCTTATCAACTTTAGTATGCTTAATCCCAAGTGACATACTGCTTTCAAACTCCACTTCAGATCTGGATATAAAGCATGGGAGGGATTGCTTGTGAAGCTCATAGCCAAACTGTCTAGCCATTGCTTCAAGGTTCCTTCAACTGCACTGAAATCAGCAGAGCAGAATTGGAGCACCTTGATATGAAAGATTCAAATATTTTTGTGAACAACGTGTGGAATACTGATTTCATAAGTTATAGCTATTTTAAAATGAAATAACAAATTCAAGTCATTTAGTGTTTTCTGAGCAAAAACAAATCTCTGGCTAAGTCTGAGTAAATATTTCTGAAAATATATCTCATGATAAATAGATGACTGATGAATTTCTCAGATTTCATAAAACAGCTTACATGTAGGGATAATCAAACTTTGGCAAATTTCTTAGTTTTTTTTAAGCTGTGCTCAGTTTTAACCTTCTGGATAGGCACAAAAGAGTTTATAAAAATCAGTGCACTGGTCAGTTAGTGTAAATTATCATTTCTCCATTTGAGGATCTGCCCTGGGATGTGTCTCTTTTAAAAACAAAAATCTACAGTCTACAGTTGATACCCAGGAAACGCTCTTGCTTTATACCCGAGACACCTGCTAGTTGACCAAGAACGTAGTGCTCTGTCTATAAAGAGTGATCAGCTTTAAGCTGCAACTCGGGCTTTGGCTTCTATTTGAAATAGTGTTGTTGCTTTTTAAAACAACTGTTATTTGGGGTAAGGATGAATAGATCAATTATGCTAGGAATTAACTAGCAAAATGCAATCTAAAGATGGAAGATCAGTTTCATATTCCTCTCTCCTTTAGACATGCTACAAGTCATTTTTGCAGGGACTTGACATACCTTAAGAGTAATTTGTGAAACCGGACACCTGTCTCATTGCGATATTCTCCTCCAGGAAGGTGAGACACTCGGTGAAGTGTTCTCAGGGGATATATAAATCATATTTTTATAGGTATAGGTCTTGCCATACAGTTAAAGGGCTCTGTACTGTACTTTTGTCAGTTTTCCTACATGTTACAATTTGTCCAGAGGAGCTAATGCTAATCATCAGAGCTTTTACTGAGGACATGAATTCAAGTCCTTCATCAGGCACGTCCTGCCATTTACCAGCCTGAACTGACTGAGTAGTAAACTCCCCAAATCATAATTTCCTAGAAATGGTAAGTGTTTGTAGCCATATGTTTGTTTAAAGGGTGCAAGAAAAGAGGAATATTTGTCTTCACTCCCCCAAAAGTGACCTCTCTAACCTGAAAGCTCGTACTGTATATTCTTATGTTGGTCCAATTAGAAATCCCAACAATATTTTGGCCTTCCGTTGATATCCATAGTAGTTTTTAGAATGCAATAGCACATGTAGTTGAGAAGGTGTCTCTTACTGTGGCACTCTTGAATTGTGTTTAAAGAAATACATATGCTTCTAATTTCTTTGTACAACATGTAAAGAGATTTCTGTATTGCTGTTTTTGTGATTTAATTTGATTTTGATTGGCAGCTAAGATTTTTCTGTGGTTTTAATTTATCTAAGGTCTTTGCCTCAGAGGACATGTACAATTGCCTGGAAGACTGTTTGCTTTGTGCGGCCTTAGTATATTTATTGACATTTAGCAAGTGTTTTAAAGAGGTTTTATAACGAGTAGTGTAAACAGGCGAAGCTCTGAAACCTCTCTGTGAATACTCCTCTAACGCAGCGCATTTCTTTCGGTAGCTGACTGTACGAGAGTGTCAAACTGTTAAGCTATTTCTTTGTAAAATAGTCAAACGGAATGCATAGATTTTTTTCCTGTAAAGTATTTTTTTAATAAACAAAGTCTGATTTTGTCCTTTACCTGGATCGCTGGCTGCGGCTGCTGTGAACCGCCGCGGCTGCCGGCCTCGGCGCTCCGCTAGCGCTGCCTGCGGGGGCGGGGCGGGGCCGGGCGCGGGGGCAGGCGGAGGCAGTCGAGCACCGCGCCGGGCGCCGGGTGTGGGGCGCGCGGCCGTCTCCAGGGTAACGGCGGGCGCGCCGGGCCGGGCCTGGGGCCTGGGGCCTGGTGCCGGGGCCGCGCCGAGCTCTCCTGCCGCCGCCGCCGCCGGGGCCCGGCGCCCCCCATGGCCTCCCGCGACGGCGATGCCATTTCCTGGTACCAGAAGAAGGTGAGTGGCGGCGGCGGCGGGGTGTGGGGGGGTGTCCGGCGGCCCCGCGCCCACCGCCCGCTCTCCTCGCAGGTCGGGGCCTACGACCAGCAGATATGGGAGAAGTCCATCGAGCAGACCGAGATGAAGGTAACGGCGGCGCCGGCGGCCCCGCGGCCCCTCGCCCTCCGGCGGCTAACAGGCCTTTGTTTTCGGCTTTGTAGGGCCTCAAAAACAAGCCTAAAAAGAAAGGTCACATTCAGCCCGACCTGATCGATGTTGATTTAATCAGAGGTGAGTACCCGAGAGCGAGGCGCCGCCGCAGCCCTGAGGGGCATCGCCGCTTCACCCGGCCCTCTTGCTCCTGGCAGGTGTTTTCCCTTGAAACGTTAGCGCAGCGGGAACGCCGAGGCTGAAACGCTCGGCCCTCCGGCAGCCGCGGTGCCAGGTCTCGTTTGAGGTCTCCTGCAGACCTGCTCAGCCCCAGGCTGGTAAGATGCCCGTGCTTCTAGTGTTGGTGCGAGACGAGGACCGGAAACCTGTACGCAGGGAGAGGAGGAATTTCAGAGCGGTCCTCGGTGCCTTTTTGGATGAGAAGTGATTCAGCAAAAGCAGAGTTAAAGGCTTGATGGGAATAGACTTAGGCAGGGGGAAGGCTCAGTGGCAAGTTTGCTGAGACAAAATGAGGGGCTCCTCTTGAACACACCTGAACGCATTAGGCTGAGGTTGGGCAATTGTTCCCCTGTTGAATTCATAACGTGTTCTGGTAGAGTTTGGCCTTGGCTAAAGGAGAAGTCATAAGTGAGAAAATTCTTATAATTCACAAATAAAGACTTATGTGTTTTCTTTTAATTCCAAGGCTCCACATTTGCCAAAGCCAAGCCTGAAATCCCGTGGACATCACTAACTCGGAAAGGAATTGTGAGAGTCGTATTTTTTCCATTATTCAGCCAGTGGTGGATACAGGTTACTTCCCAGCGTATTTTTATGTGGCTCCTGGTGCTCTACCTTATGCAAGGTAAGGAGTGGGAGCAGTCTGTGCTATAATCTTTCTTTCGTAAGAAACGTGATATTCTTCTGTGGTATTCTGTAATGCGATAAGGATCCTATCTGAAATGAGCACTACCTGCAGGCATGCACAACTTTGTCTCTTGTGTGTGTTCAGGGTCTGCATTCGCGTATTTTTAAGGTGATTGCGTTACTTCTTGTGCTGTGTTTGCTCTGCTGTGTCTTGTTGATGGGGCTTTGGACCACAGCTTGAGCTGCGTTTAATTCACAGCTGCTCTTTTCTGTGTGCTTCGGGGGTCCCATCTTTATGTGAAGTTATGATGGTATTTCATTAATGCATGTAAGACACTGGGAGAGAAGGTAATCATCTGGGTAAGAAGAGTTTTGAATTTTCCTTTTGTTGTACTGAGTTTTTCACAGGCGCCACCCTTCAGACAGCTTGTTTATACTTACAGCTCTAGCCGAGCTGCAGTGGCCTGGCTCAAGTTCCAGATATCGATGTGATGTAGAAACAGTTAGGTGGGAAGTCTTTGATTGGTGTTGCACAGATCTGATTGGAAAATTCTTTTTTTTTTTTTTTTTCCTAAAAGTCTGTAGTTTTAGGCAGGCTCTTGCTATCCTTTTGGACATTTAACATTTTTACCAATGAAATCACTGCAGAATGTTTCCCTGTAGTTCCAGTAGCTTTATGTATCTGATTTACCTTATGTTGTGACTAGACCCCTGTCTCTCCTTTGAGGTGTTCTTTCAACTTTCTTTGTCTCTCAGTCCTGTATTTATTCTGTGGACAAATTTTATACCTCACCAGTGTGTAAGAGAAGCTATTCAGGCAGGATATTTTCTATCCCAGTGCAGAGGAACATTTCTATGGCAGTGTGAAGACTTAAAGCTCAGGACTCTCTTGTATCAACCGAGTTCTGTCATTGGCTTTCTCTGAACTGCTCGGGAACTTTGTCTGCTGAAGATTGAGTTGCTCTTTCAGAGAACACAATTTAAAGAAGTGAAATTCCTTTTATATATATTTATAATTTCATTCTTTGTGCTTTTGAATCCTATATTTTGATAGATTTATAGACCGCTCTGCAGAATAAGCAATTTCCATAAAATAATGCCTAACAAGATATATGGCACTAATGTTTTGCAGAAAGGATAAAACACAATAAAAATGAAGTGAAGACAAGTAAAAAGTCTGAGAGCTCCCAATTTCATTTTTGCATTTGATACAATTTTCTGCTTTTCAGTGGTAGCAGTTGTGTTGTATTTCATGATGCCTGTTGTGAGTGCGAGTGAAGTCATGGGACCAATGTGCCTTATGTTACTGATGGGGACTGTTCACTGTCAGATAGTGTCCACCCAGATAAACAAACCCTCAGGGACCAATGGACTCAGCAGGCGACGGAGGTGAGAGTGCTACCCAGTTCATTTTTTGGGATCAAAGCCTATGGTAGATTGCTCATAGCTGAAGTTAATGGATAAACATTCTCTTCTATTTTTATGTCAATACATTATTTAACTATAATTGTGAAAATGAGTATTTTCTGTCTGACTTGTAATCTTTTCACAGCTTGGACAGATGCTGCAAATTTACTGGTTACAGACTATGATAAGTCTACTTTAGTTTGCACCTGGGCCTTTCTCTTTCTAAAGTAGCTTTTTAATCCGGGTTGTTTTTGTGGCCCCAGGAAGGCATTCTGCTTGTAAGGCATCCTCAAGGCTTTGCAAAGCAAACTGGAGTTCTGCTTTGGCCTTAACTGCAGGGAATTGCTGATGCGTGTTGATAAGAGGCAAATGACGGCAGAAATGACTGTGGTAGATTCATTGCTGGCACTCTTTTGTGTATATGGGAGATGTTACAATTCATCTATTAGATATTTAACTTCCAGATGTCTGACTCAGTGCAGATGCTGATAATGCATCTGAACACAGGATGATGAATGTGGATATGTTTTTGCCTCCGTTAGATTTCTACACTAAAGATTGTGTCCAGATTTTGTCTGTTGTATCCTTTTCAATTCATTTATTAGTGATGCTGATGTCCTGTGGGTATATACATAATTTCTGTTGCTCCTAGTAAAATTTACTTTATTATATATGGAAATGAGCCTTCTGTGTTGCATGAATTATTTAAAATAGCATCTACAGGCTGTTCAACTCTGATTCAGATTTTTACCTAAAAGTAACTTGCCATTCAAACTTAATTCTCCCTTTTTTAAAAAAATCAGGAAATTACGCAAATCTGTGGGTGTTGATGGGAACAGTTGGTCTTCTCCTGACAAAGCCAGTAAAGAAGAGCAATCAGAATCTGCATCCATTCTTGACAATTTATTTGGCACGCTCTTCCGAAGGAGGTTTGTGATCTTCACTGGGTTTGGGTGTGAGTGTTTGTAATGACATTGTGCGAACAATTCAGTATCTCGAAAATGCAGACAAAATGTGTACTGTCACTAATGTCCCAAAAGTCTGCCAGTTAGTTTCTTTCAAACTAAAAGCACTGTTACTATTGTAGGAGACTGTTTCCTCATGGCTCTCGAGTCTGTTCTTATTAGGAGATTGGACCAAATCTCATGCTCTAGCTGTAATTGTGTTAGATGGGTTGCAGAAAGTGGCAAAACATATTTTTATTTATCGGGTAAGTGACCTTTTCTGAATATATATGCTTAAATTATATTATTATTTTGCCTAATTTCAGAGCAATTGTGCCTTCTAGTATAAGTTGCCTGGACAGTCATCTCACTTTTCCTTCTTCCTTTTTCTAAAAGTAATTCAGGGAAAAGGAGGATACATAGTTTGGGATATTATTTCATTGTCTTCTACTGTTTTCTCAGGTGAGTTTCTTGAATTTTCAACTGACAGGTCCTTTCTCTTGATGCAAACTTCTTGTCTTCTTAAGTTGCTCTTTATTAGTTTTTCAAAATTACAATAAGAAAATATTTCCCTCTGGATTTAGAAGTTTTAAGGCACTAGCAGATTTACAACAGGAACCAACTGGTAAGGGTGAAGCAGACTGAAGTCCCTTCAGTAAAAAGGGCCACAAAGTGTCTGACAGCAAAATACAATTCTGTAGTCCCTTAGTTATTGTTTAGTGTGGGACCTGCATGGCAAGTGAAAGAGACCCTGCTGTTATCTTCAGAGCTTTTCTCTGACATAAAAGCATCTAATTGTATTTTCTCTCACAGAATCAGAAGAGTAAAGCTGGTAGCTGAGAAAGGGACTGAGACAGAAAACGGTGTGAGTGCTGTGAATAATGGCATTAAACACAGACATGCCAGATCTGAATACAGGCCATTGCCCTTCAAAGAGAAAAATAAACTTTCCGATGGGGAAAAGAGTCATCAGGTACTGGCGGGAAAGATCCGTTTCAAATGACAAATTTCAATACAGTCTATACGTGCCCAAAAGTTTGTTGATACTGGACTATATGGATTGACCTAATACATATAGAGAAGATACTCTCTTTCTCTACATATCTTTGTTTACATATAGGAAACCTAAAAACCCTTTCTACTCTTGAGTTGAATGGTTGACGTGGTGCAAATACTTTACTGTCAACACTTTTTCATGTGTGTGTTACTGCTGTCAAGTATGTTAAACACGGACAATCCTGGGAAATAGCTGTTATAGCAAAGTGCTTGTTTAGTTGTAGAGACTTCAGGTCACAAGCTGTTCAGTTAAGGAAAACTGCTGGTAACGATTACAAATAAATAAGCAAATGCTCAAAAGCATTTATGCAAAATATTTGCCTTGCAGGCATTTCCCCTTATTATCTTTCTAGGATTAGGCAGGAAGATAAAGACTGAAACATCTCCTTGGGGAGAGAGGAGGACTGAGTTAAAGCATCATGACTTCTGTGAAAGCTTTGAAATGTAAAGCTTTGTGGAGTTGTTTTTAGGCTCCTCTTGAGTCAAAGGTGTCACCTCCCATATGAAAAACTTAGATGAGGATCTGTGCTGAACAGCATACTGCCCTACCCTCCCAACTTGTCTGTTTCTAGGCATTTGGAAAGAAGCGGAGGGAAGGTATAGGGAGACACATCCCATAATTCGGGGTCTGCTGGGCAACAACTTGTAGAGATGGCTGTTCTTTTGGGCTTGAAGTTGCTGGTAAGACATAGCCCCAAGAGCTGCTCCCCCACCCCCATCTGACCCTTTACCGCCCCCTTCCCCTTAAATCCAACTCCATCGCTGCTGCAGCAAGGCAAGTGCAGGGGCAGAGAGCTGTAATTTGTGAAAACTCTGTGACGCTAAATTGGCTCCTGTTTCTGTGTTCTGTGGAGAGTATCTTCCACTGGCTCCTGCAGGTAATTAGAAGTTGTTGTGTGTACAGGTACACTAGCAGTGCTGGCTTGGAACCTCTGCTTCGAGGCAGTGCAACTTGGTCTTTTCTCAGTGACTTTTTTAGTCTTATTTTGGCTGCTGTTTTTCTAGGATGAGTGCACCAACATAGGTGGTATTTCTGATGAGCTTTCAAGTGAGGAAGATGCTGAAGCAATGGCACAAAGGAGCTTGTTGCGCCAGAGCGTAGAAGGGGCCTCCAGTGACAATAGCTACGAAGATAAGAAAAAGAGGCCCCTTGTTTCCCTGAACCAGGCTGTCTCACAGGTAATCATATTGAATTAATGTAATTTCCCACGCAATTTTATGCTATGGATAGTGAGCTGGTTTTTGTTTGTTTTTGGCAGGTCAAGCAGGCTCTTAAAGGTGCAAGAGATTCTGACAGTGTCGTGGAATCTGAACTAGAATCCACGTTATATAGCCAGGTATGGTCATAAATGCAGGAGACGTAGGTTCACTGAGCCTGCGCAGTGTAAATGACAGCGCTTGAGCATCTTTAGCCAGGAGGTGTGGCCTCTCTCTCTCTGCCTGTTTCCTGCTTTGTGAACTGTGTTCACAATTGTGAAGCTACTATTTTGTTTAACCAAAAAAAATCACTCTGCTGGCAGCAGCAACATGATCCAAGTTGCCTATAGTTGCTTAAGTTGAAGACCTGTGGTTTGTGAAGCAGCACTGTACAGTAGCTTTTATGCTAACATTTTCTTTTTGAAATGAAGAAATAAATCTAAATCTTCTGTTCTGTGATACATACTCATTAAATGCTTTCACTTTATCCCTTCCTATATTCCCTCCTCCCATGCCACTCCCACCCCCCCAAAGTATAAACAAATGCAAATAAAATACATAAATATAAAAGCTTATATAAATATAAAAATAAAATATAAATAAAATCTTAAAAGAGTTTATGTAAAAGCCAGAATTAATAAGTCAATTTTTAGTTTTTAAAGTTGGGAATGGGGATGGGGAAACTGCTATTTCTGTGTGTCTTCCTGTGTGGAACTGCCAGTTAAAAAAAACTGCCACTGTGTAATACTGCTTTTAACAAGTTGCACATCAGTTTGGCTCAGGTGGGTCTGACTGTGAGCTGAAAGCTGACTTAGCTGCTGTTTGGGGATATGGGACTTTTCTGTGTAAATGTTTTCTTGTCTTCCAAGGACTCAAGGTCCTGTGTTAGTACAGGATCCCGCAGCTGTAGTGTGACCCGGCGAGACTCCGAAAGTACCCGCCATGACTCTGAGACAGAAGACATGCTTTGGGACGATCTGCTTCACGGGCCAGAGTGCCGCTCGTCCTGCACCAGCGACAGTGAGGAAGTGACTGTGAGAGGGGCCAGGCGGGACTTGAAGGAAGATGTTTTTCAGCAGGTTTGTTGATTTGCAGTAGCTGAGAAAGCTATGAAAGATTTTTTTTTGTTTGTTTGTTTAATTTCCACCTCTCCTCCCCCCAGCATAATATTGTACCCACCCAAATAATATGAAAGACTGGTCTGAACGCTGTTGTCATAATATGAGCTACCTACTGCGAGATGATCCCGTTCTGTCAGCTGTGTGAGTCGCACAGAAGGCTGCAATGATCTGAGCAGCAGTAATGAACCCTCAACCCTCTGTCCAGGTACTATCTGTACCACTGCTAATCTGGAAACAAAGTATTTCACCCAAACACAAATTTGGAATCTCTTTCTCAACCTAAACTCTTACTAGACAAATTATGATTTAATAGAGGGGCAGAAATACATTGTATGCCCGTTGCGTTCTTTTCTCTTTTATAGAACCATTTGTTTTGGCTACAGAATACAAGTCCAGCATCTGCAAAAGTGAGTGCACTGATCTGGGAAGGAAATGACTGTAAGAAGGTGGACATGTCTGTGCTGGAGATCAGTGGGATTATCATGAGCAGGGTAAGAGGGCTGTAAGGCACTGCAACCTCTCCCCCCCACACTTTAAACAAAACCCACCAAAAAAACTGACATTAGCTATACCTGTAAATATGAAGTGCAGTATAAAGTTACCTTCCCCTCCCCCAGCAAATGCAGTTGGCTTGAATGTTCTTACCTAGTAATTACATAAGCAAAATTTAGGAAAGCTAGCAGGTCCTGTCAAAGACTAATGAGCACTGGTTATTGTTGGCTGTATGTCTCTGCAATGTGCTGAGTTTTTTTGGGGGGTGGGAGGGGGATGGTTTGTTGCCTGGAACAGGTGGAATTATTTTAGGCCATGTTGTTTGGGGGTGGTGGTAGAGGGGCTGAATGCTTGCTTGATTTAATGCTGCCACAGCAGCATGCCTTTCTCTTGATACAAAAGCACAAGTACTAGTGTTGTGTTTTTTTTTTTTTTGTTCCTGTTATCAGGTTAATGCCTACCAACAGGGAGTAGGGTATCAAATGCTGGGCAACATCATCACCATTGGATTAGCGTTCCTGCCATTCCTCTACAGACTCTTCCACACAGATAACCTGGAACAGCTGTGCTCCATTTCCATAAAGGAGCTTTTGCACATCTTTTGTGGAGCACCTGCTAGCACACCTGTCATTGTTTTGTCTGCTATCAACTTTCTTGAACGACTTTGCTTAACCTGGATGTTTTTCTTCATGATGTGTGTTGCTGAGAGAACATACAAACAGGTATGTCTAAATGTACCATTGCCTTTCCTGAACCCTGGAGCAGGTGGTCTCCTGATACCATTCTGCCTGTTGTTAAAAGACACCAGTAGGACAAGGATGTCTCAGCAAGCCTGAGTGTTGATGGGTACCTGGTAAGATGAGTTAGAAGTTTAGATAAGCGAGTCTAGTAAGACTCCTAGTCATCAACAACAAACATAAAGCTGCCAATACATTTCCTGCCCTCTGGACCCCACCTCCCTGCAAAAAAAAAGAAAAAAAGAAAAATAGCTTTTTAACAGCTTGAAATGGTACGCTGCATGGAAGTGAATGCTTCAGAATGGAACTATTTATGAAGAAGAAGGAAAAAAAAAAAACTACGAACAACTCAGTTTCCTGTTCTAAAATGGAGAATGAGATCGTTGGTTACATCACATCTCCCTTCTGACTATGGGCAATAGCTTTGTCAAACTGGCTGTAGATGTTGCATGCTAGGAAGGTGGGTGCCATTTATTGGTTGAGTGAGAGTTTTGTGGTTAAGCTTGCACAGCAACAGCAATTCTACCTCTGCTATACGCAAGCTGAATACTATTATTTACTTGAGAGGTCATGCAGTGAGGTCCCAATTAGGCTTTTCCAGTGTGGCATGAGGCTAACATTTTCTGCCACATCAAGGTAGCCCAAGCAACCTTTTTTTTCTTTTAGACTAATTTATGGTTTTTCTGTGCATATATTTGTGTGTGTACACACACACACACACACACACACATATATATGTGGTTTTTTTTTTTTAAATTTGCAGAGGTTTTTGTTTGCCAAACTTTTTAGTCACATTACATCAGCTCGGAAAGCCAGGAAATATGAAATTCCTCACTTCAGACTCAAGAAGGTAGAAAATATTAAGATCTGGTTATCCCTTCGTTCTTATCTAAAGGTGAGTTCTGATCTAAAGTGGGTGTATTTAATTATTACAGTGGGTATAAACAAAGTCTCTAAGCACATGTACTTTCCTCATTGCTGTCTGGCATTTTGGACATCAGTGGTTGAATATTTAAACAATTATGGCTGTTTGTGGAGAGCCTTGTCTTTGCAGCTCCGTAAGTCCAAAGCTTAGACCTAACTCAGCATCTTGGTCTCTGCAGAGGCGAGGCCCCCAGCGATCTGTAGATGTTGTTGTATCATCAGTCTTTTTACTGGCACTTTCAATCGCTTTTATATGCTGCGCCCAGGTGAGTTTTTAACATTTTTTTTTTCCTTTTAAAGACGTAAGTAGGAAAATAAACAGCTCGTGGAAGCATTTCTTTTGTCAGGCAAAGAAAATGCTTGCACTGTAGCCATTTGTCCCCAAAATATATGGTGGGTATGGTTGTGTGTTTTTTTTATTTTTGGGTTTTTTTGTTGTTTTTTTAAGCTTTGGTACTAGACGCTCATTCCCTCTCCCTCTCCATATATATATATATATATATATGTGTGCACAGAAAATTTGGGCTTTCTGGCTTTTTTGCACAAAGGAAAGAACTCTGCTTAGCTGCCTCTAGTCGTCACAGGATGTTTTATTTAAGAGGGTAGATTACAACAGCCCCTTTAACACCAGTGGTGCTGGCAGGAAAATAGCCAAGTTCCCTACAATGGAAAAGCAGGGCAACAGCTATTACACCTTTTAATTCGTAAGGAAATCTTCTGTTAAGTATTTTTAATGCTGGAGCCTGGCTTTTTTTTTTTTTTTTTTTTTTGCAAGAGACCCTTCATGTCCTTAGGCAAGTTCTTGATGCCATGAAGATGCAGTTGTGGTAACAACTGCAGATACTGGCTCCCACTGCTGTGATCGCTTTTGTAAGCCACAGGAAGGAAGTCCTGACAATCCCAGTCCTGATGAATGCATGCACGCCTAGGAAAGGCACGATCAGCTTAGAATGGCCATGGTGGTTTAAACTACCAGTAGCAGAAGCATACATGAGAGGAAAGACATTTTATTATTAGTTAATTGGAAAGAGGGACAAAAGGAAAAGAACAAGCGTTCAAGCTAACACATTCATTGGGGAAAGAAAAGCAAAGTCCAAGCTAAAACCAGGTTAGAAACAAGGCCTTTTACTTTAACCTAGTTCCATGAATGAATTACACTTCAAGGGAAAAAATTGTCAGTCAGTAGCTATAGAGCACAGACCTCTGTTCACAAGAGGAATAAGGGCAAGGCTTTTGCCTTGCTCCCAAGAACAGGCATGTTACTCTTTATTGATATTAGCATTTTTTTTTTCAACCCAGGTTCTTAAGGGTCACAAAACATTTCTGAATGCAGCTTACAACTGGGAGTTCCTGATCTGGGAGGCAGCACTTCTTCTCTTTTTACTGCGCCTGGCATCCTTGGGCTCTGAAACCAACAAGAAATACAGTAATATTTCAATCCTGCTCACTGAGCAGGTATCTGCATTTCACTCATTCTCTCTTTGACTTCTTGGCTTGTTTGGCTATAATTATTGCAGTTCAAACCAACTTAAATAATACTGGAATCAAATTTAAAAATTTAGAAGCTGTTACGTGTGCTGTGCAGTAATAAAGGGGAAACACTGTACAGCAGGGGATAAGCTATTAAACAGTTGAGCAGACTCAAAATTCTAGATTATTTTTCGCTTTGGGTTAAGAATAGCCATATAATTTGGGAAAAGCATGAGGTATCACTATTAAATTCCTCTGTCTGTAAATGTATCATTTAGGAATGACAGTTGACTGCAAAAAATGGCTCTAATTTCCTTCAGTTAGAAATGAGTTGGGGGGGGGGGGGGGGGGGCTAATGCTGGACTGTTAACCTAATCTGTAATGTCTGTCTGTTGTAGATAAACTTATACCTAAAGATGGAGAAGAAGCCAAACAAGAAAGAACAGCTGTCTCTAGTAAACAATGTTTTGAAACTATCTACAAAGCTACTGAAGGTAAGTTCATCTCCCTAAAAACATACAGTTGCTCAATTTTATGTAAACAATGACTAATGTTACCACCGTGTGTCTCTGTTCTTCCTGTTTCTATTGCCTCTTGGTTAGGTAAGTGCTCATAAAGGGCGTTTGAGTTTTTCTGTTTCTGTAGCCATGGCATAAGAGCTAGCAATACAAGACCCATGAGCTAATTGGTGCTGTGACCATTTGATTAGTAGCAGCCTATTGCAATTTAGGTAAGTTGGTGGACTGGCTCTTAAGAATGTAACATTCCTCCTTACTGCGGGAATCTCATTTTCCTTCAGCAGCTTCCTTGGGGGAAGCTCATTGTTGACTGTGGCAAGTAGGTATTTGAAAAAGAAAGAGCATAGTATGAGGCACATAAAATAGTCTAGTTAAATTATAGAGCCTGTTATGTAATGCTTATGTTCTGCAGCTTGTGTTTCTACAAAGTAGACGTCAGAATCTAGGTTTAAGGCAGGACATAGATGCAGTGCATGATTAGCAAATTCTGCCAGAAGACCAGTATTAAGCTAAAAGCCAAAAGAATAATAGTTACTTCTGGTTTGGACTAACTTTAATTGACCCCCCTTTTTTTAACCCCTCTCCCCTCCCCCCCCCCCCCATGCACTGCAGGAATTAGATACACCATTTAGGCTGTATGGACTGACCATGAATCCATTAATCTACAACATAACACGTGTGGTGATACTTTCTGCTGTCTCAGGTGTTATAAGTGATCTTCTAGGATTCAATATCAGAGTAAGTACAGCTGCCATCTAACCTATTAAGAAGCATCTTCTAGGGGTTACTTTTGTACCATTGCTAGTCTACCCCCCCCAACACACACACACACACGCACACACCATAGGTTTGCATAAGGCTCCCCGTAAATGGCATGGATGAAGCTCCATCCCTAGTAGCCAGGGTAAGGAGAAGGACTGACCTGTCTTAAATTGCAGTCCTGTTCAGCCACTTAAAGCCAGAGCTCAGAACCCTGAGTTCTTTTCCTTTAGAATGAAGAAACAATCCTGCTGTGGCTCCCTTTTAAACTCGAGCTCACTGAGCAGAGCGTTCATGCAAGACAGGCAAAGGAGAAAGAGTCTGGCCTGTAGATGAAAAGCATTCAGACCTATGGCTCCCTGCAGACTGCCAAAACCCCATTTCCTCATATTGAACCTATTCTATGCTGCACACAATATTTTTCTGTCTGCTCAAAAGGTGAGTGTGACTTCTAGCCCGTTTCTCGCATAGGTACAGGGTAAGAGGGGCAGAAAAAAAATCCTATTTAAATGAGAATAGCAGTTGCAGTCTGTAGGTTGCCCTTTGAAGTACAGAGGTAGGAAAAAAATGCTTTAATTCACATCAGTGTGAATTAAACTGTTGTTTTGTGGATTTGATACAGCATATTACTGCAACAGTTAGTTAGTGCTCTCAACAAGCACGGAAGTAATTTAAAAACAAACTTGATATGTGTCCTTTAAGAAATAATTGCCTGGTCATATCAGAACTGTATAGTTTAGTAATACTGAGAAGTTTAAAAAAAAATAGGTGTTTATACATTTTATCTATAACTAAAATTAACCGAAGAAAAATCATCATCTGTATATAAATTTGATTTCCTTATCTGCTGACTTTCTTTAAAGCGCCTCTTTCAGCCCAGTACTCCTTCTCAATCTATCTTTTCAGTTATGGAAAATTAAACCATGAACTGACCAACATCAGCAGTCAGCCTTCTCCAACAGAACGACAAGACCAGAGAAGATAACAGAAGATAAAAAGCAGAGGTGCTCAAATTATGGAAATCTGTAACTACACTTTCTTTAACAGATGTTCAATGTATGTAGCCAAGCTTTTTCCCTCTGCTTTACTGTTCTACAGCCTACAGAATAAACTGGTCTAACTAGACTAAAGTCACCCCCATGTTGTGCACATGTACTAAAACAAAATAAATGGGGGAAAAAAAATAGCTTGCACTGAAAACAGCAGGAACTATGTGCACATTATTTGGGACATCAAACACTGAAAGGCATGCTACAGTTCTTACTGGAAGGAAACAGATGATTGCTACAGCTGCCTTGTTTCTTTAAGATCTGAATCCTCTGCCAGTGAAGAGTCAGTCCTGCTGTTTCAGTTAGTAGCATCCTTTTTCAAAGAGCTCTGGTGCTGTACTCACATTTTTCAAATTTGCGCAGCTGTCTTCAGAGCTCTTTTCGGAGAGATCATCATCATACATTGATGCATTTATCTGAATGGACTGAAGAATCTTTCTCTACTTAAAAAGCTCAATGTGCTTTAGGCTTTGCCTCTTTATCCTGAGCTACTGAAGGATGCAGTGAAATTCACTCTGCATGAGATGAACATTGCCTCCATGTTGACAGCTAAGCTTGCAGCTGCATAGCAGCAGTGTAACAGATTCATGCTGAATGGCTTTATGTTAGGTCTGCAAATAAATGGTCATTATTTTTGAAAAACACTAGTTATATGAAAATAACCTTACAACACAGACTACAAGTAATGCATCTCTCAAATAGAGAATATTGTTGTTTTCATTCCTGTAACTCCTCAGCTATGTTTATACTGATGATGCTTTTTAGGTTTTTCATTCAACGGGCAGTTAATAGCTTGTGCTAGGTACAAAGGGCATCCTGTCATAACCTCTTCTGAGAAGCAGCTTAACTCAGCGTTGTGAAAAGCTGTTGCAGCTTTGCACTGCAATAGTGCCTCACATTGGAATAACAAAGAAAAAGATCTGTCACGGGGATCAGGTAAGTGGAAGAGCCAGGACAAAGAATGTCTTCCTTAAAAAGTAGATTATTGTTTAGAAATGGCACAGGAGATAAAATGTTTTAGTATGTTAAACATGTTTTCTTCAGTTTTGGTAACTGCTATCTTGTAGTATATTAGTAGTGGGGAAAAAAGAAAAAACAGGACCTTTTTATAGCTTCATTCTTTCACATAGGGGGGTAAGACAGAAGAGGAGATTTGGTAGTAAATTGTTTACAATTATTTTCTGCACAAGGAAAGGTTGTAAGTTGTAAAAGGAAGTGACAATTTTGGATATCAAAATGTACAAATAAACCTACGGTACAAGTATTTCATCATACACAATTTATACTACATGATTTGATGTTTTTTATAATACCTTTGTTGAACAATTGTTATCTGAACAAGGAGGCAAGGAAACTTCCAATAATAAATTGCATTTGTTTTCCAGAAGAGTATTAATGTTTATGGGTAAAACCTGGGTCATATAGTTAGCTGTTTAAATGCAGGTATCACACCACTGAAAGTCAACAATGAATATATGTTATACAGTGCAGAACCAACAGACTATGAACTGGAGTTTCTTTTTAATATCTATATAAAAAATAATGAGCGATTTACAGGTCTTTCTCTAGTCAGAACCTCAGAAGTATATATAAAGGTGCTGTACAATATATAAACATTTACACCCAGTACATCCATACATTGCTTAGCATTCCAAGGCCACATTGCTAAGTCATCTGATACAGTAAGTACAGACACAAGTCCTCTGGAAGGAAGAATCACAGACAGGTAAGACACTAAATCAAGTCACATTAACAATTAGAAAAAATATAGTGGTAGTTTATGACAGGGAAATCATTTCAGTGGTGCTAATTCATCTTTATATTAAACTTCTGAATTTGTTACTGTACTCAATGGTAGGGCAGGGGTGTGCAACAACATAAAAACAGTCTTCTGTCAAGAATACATGGTTAATATCTACATAGGCTACTTCGAAGTATTAAATATTTTCACAGTCATACTCCACAACATGGAGCATTTGTACATACGCTACATCAAATCAATGGATCATCCACTGTGAAGCAGCAGAGTGCAGTTCAGATCTGCCTTAAAGCCTATTTAATTTTCAAAAATGTTTGTTTAAAAAGCTGCTTGAGTAGTCTTCTGTACCTCTAAAGAATTGTCCAAGTCAGAACTCATCCACTGTGCTTCATTAAACTTTAAAACCATTAAACATTTCAAAGCCAAACAAGATGCTCAATCACTTTCAATTAGCAAGTTGTATTAGTTTGGATTTTAACATAAGTAAAGCTTGACTGTCTGTACTTCCTTCTGCTTCTGCAAACTGGACCAAAGAGCTGCTTTTACCACTTTTTTTTTTTTTTTTTTGCAATCATTAAAAAAAACACCTAATACATCAGGAAGTCATCACTAAAATTTCAAAGAAAATAAATCCCTTCAATTTTTTCAGTTCACTGTACTTAAAGCTAATTATGTGACTGGTGTGTAAGTAGATTCTGATGGTAACAGTCCTCAAAATTACTTTAAAAATATGTACTATAGCCCAAACAATAGATATTACATCTCATGTACCCCGTATTAGCATTCTATTTAGCACTCTTAGATCACACACTTACTTAAAATATGGGAGACTTCTTCTAATATGCACAGGTAAGATGAACTTCATTCAAAAGCTGACTACAGTAGTTGGTTCTGTCCTAAAGACCAACCATTATCTTTAGAGAGGAGAAAAAAAAAAAAAAGAAAATCCAATTCTTAAAAAAAAAAAAAGAAAAAGAAAAAGCCAGTTCTTAATTAACATTGAATAATGAACAAAGAATTTCAGTACACAGCACCAGAAAGAGGCGGAAAATAAATACACGCTTGCTGCATATACTTACAAAGAAAGCCTGCCACAAGTGAAGCCAAAGGAATTATGCTATTTAACAAAAACCCAGACTTTTCTCTCTCTTCAAACAGCTGTTTGTCAACAACAACTGTCTAAAGCATCCTCATGAATCAAAACAATAAAGCAGGTTTGCTGTGTTCTTAAAAAAGCAAAAGTTGCATCATGTCAAATATAATTTTTTTTTTTTTTAAATCTACATGCTTTTAATATTAGGTTTTAAAAAAAAAAAACAAAAACAAAACCCACATCTGTTGGACCAGCATTAGTGGCTCATTTGCTAGCCTAGAATTGATAGAACCAATCTACCCATCTTCTTACAGCAACAGTAAGAACATGGGTATTTCCTTATGTAAACATGCAACACGCTCTTGAGCGACTACTCATTTCAAACAAAACCTTGTCTTTTCTGTGACTGGAATATATATGAAAAGGATTAGAGTGGCTGGATACAGTAGATAACTTGGCACAAGAACAAGTGAGTCATGATCACATTGGCAATATAGGCATTAAATAATTTTGTTCAGAAACTCACAATACTATCTGAGAAAGCCGTAGCAGTGCAATGTTGAGAGCAGCAGAACACCGCCTTCAAAAGGACAAGGGGACAGCAGCTTATGGAGGAGTTTCATTTAAGCAATCCAAAAGGTCCTTCATGCAGCTTAGATAATTTAAGACTAACTCAAATACTTTCCACCCTCAAATCAGTTTCTGAAAAAAAAAAAAAGACAGCTTTATGAAAAGAAATGATGCTTTGAAAGGGCCATCATTAGAAATTTGATTAAAACTTTTTTTTTTTTTAAAAAAGTGTCTGTCAGTCAGTCAAACCTGTTTTTCAGCCATACTTGCTGTTTTGGTGACTTTACATGCACTTGGTACCTTCCAAGGTCCAGGAGTTATTGGTGCTTTCTTGACTGGTGAACTGTTCTCAGATTTTGAAATTCCAGCATCTTTGGTTTCAGCAGGTGGCTCCATGTGTGTGTCTCTGTGGTGTCTGTTCAGAGTAACAGTCTCCTGGATTTCTAGCCGCCTTTGTTTCTCCATGGAAAGCAGTGGAATATTGGAAAGACTTGACGTTTTGAATTTGATGGAACTTGGCTCTCCAGAGTTTGAGTTCTTTATTTTTACATCTTTGGATGTGTTTGTCCTAGAGTTACTGGCCTTACTGAACGGAAGTGTATTTTCATCAAATGCTGGGTATTTCCTCTCTGGAGCCCACCCTCCTTTCGTTTCAGAACTTTTTTGTTTTGCATCTTTACTTGTGACTCCTATTTTACTGTTTCCACCTTTCACTTGCTCAACAATCTTAACGTCACCACCAGTTGGTCTGTCTTGGTATTCTTGTAACTTGGCTAACATTTCTGTGTTTCCTAGCTTACTGAGGTACTTCTGGGGACTGGCAGACCTTTCTTGTTTTTCTCTGGAATACTCTCTCTTATTACTGTTGTTCATCCCTATTTCTGTGTGTTTATTCTCATCTTTTCTGGAACTGTCAGATTTATGTGAGAGGTTGCCATGGATTTTTTTAGGATCCCTCATTCTAGGGCTGTGGAATCCTGTTTGATGGTATCCCTCTGCTGTCCCTACCTTTTCTGGACTTGCAGATGTGTCTCTTCTGGTAAGACCACCAGTCCCTAATTCCAAACTACCTTTTGTCATTTCAAACCCAGGACTGGAAGGATGACCACGTCTGTTCTTCAGTCTCTGGGGAGAAGACATAGGCTTAATCTCAGACTTGTTTTCAGTTAAAGTGCTTATCTTTTCAGGCACAGTGTTCTTTGCTTGTTCCAGTTTCTCAGACAGCTGAACTTTCATTAAAGCTTCTCCTGATATTGGTAAATAACATACTTCGGATGGGGAAGCAGAATGTGAAGATGAAGATACCGGTGACTGTTCTTCATATATTACATTTGACGAAGACGGATTATAACTATCCCAATCACCTGGAAGTGAACAGGGAGAGATTTGACTAAGTCATTACAGAAAAATCAGCTTAAATATTTTTAAAATGTGTTTACTACTGAGGTTCCAGGCTGTTATGTGAAATTTTCAACTTCAAAAAGATTACATAGTGACGTATTCTCAAAGTCTGCTTAACCAGTTTTCTGTACTGCATTGTTCTACAATGCTACAATCATAAGGATGTGATTTTTTTGGAAAAAAATTTGTGCTTAGAATGCTGGCATGATCTCTGCAGGACTGACGGGTCTTGCATCAGCATAACTTTAGAGCCTACATAGCACAACTGCAAAATAAAAATTTCCCTGACCCCACATTGTTATGCTTTATGCTAAAGAAAACTGAAACAATGAAAAGCTGAGGTTATTGATAGCTTTGCACTTTAATAGAAAGAGATGAATCACAAGACATGCAGATTTACCAAGTCTTTAAGGAAAAACCAAGAAAAGCACTGAAAGCCCTTAATGTTGCTCAGGTTTCACGTAGGGACACAGACTGGAAGGAGCCAAACCTGAAGGAGGAAGAGAAAAAGCCCAGAACTACATACCAAAATCACAAGAGTACAGCAAGCAAGATTTCAATCAGAAATGTACAATTAACACCAAGACAAGAGGCAACACAGCCCTTCCCCTTCTCCCCAGCTGCTGATCTAATCTAAGTTGCTTAACCTAATCTAAGACCTTGCTTTTGACAGAAGGCTGGACCAGATGATCTCTAGAGGTCCCATCTGACTTTTCTATGATTCTGTTTTTCTGTCTTGGGTTCAGGAGATTTCAGTGAACAAGACATGCCAGGAGTGATTCCAGATAACTATTGCACTTCTTGGTGAATGTTAAACACTATTTATCACAGCTGAAATTATGCTGACCTTAAATAGCTGTTAGTAAGGAGAAAATTGGAGCTGCGCACACACCAGCTCCTTCTGTTCCAGCTAGTATATGCTAATTTTGAAGTGACAACAACCTCTCTGAGAACTTCAACAGAAACTCATCAGAACACAAAGGGAACTCTATCCTTCAGCCTTAATGACCAGGTAATTCAGTGTGAAACACACAGTCAGCTAGCTAGGGATCTAGCGAGATGGCATAGAACAGATTTTGTAGTTTACAGATAGACTGTTTCCATGCTATGTGCTAATTCTGATTTTACTGTGCTGTGCAATTTGAACCAGATGATGTTAAGTTGTATCTTCTAGTTCTCTGGACAAAAAAAATGGAGAAACTTCTGAGAAGATTTCATCTCCTGGTGGATGTCAGTTGCTGCCTGTAAACAACTGAATGTGACAAACTACCTGAAAGTTCAAACTGTGTGTTTTGAATTTGATTTTCAAAGTGTAAATCTATAGGTCATTACTATTTTTGAAGAGTTCTTTATTGGAAAAAACAACCTTAAAATTTAAGAACTTTGCCATCAAAATCTTGTTGTCAGCATCAAGGATTAAAAGATCAAAATGCTTACTTTAAGAAAGAACGTTCTCTGCTTTAAAATACTGCCACAGCCACAAAACTCTTTGATTTGTAATTTTGGAGCATGTCCTAATAAGACTCAAAATAATTAGTTCTGTGCTCTGCTTTGTAGGTGAACTCAGAGGTCTTGTAAGCATTTGCTTTTTTCTGCCCTCCTTCCCCCCTTCCCCCCCCCTTTTTTTTTTTTTGCTTATAAAGTTGTGCTTTCCTGTCATAAATGTAGAAGTCATGACTATAAACACACAAAATCTTATACTTTGTGAGCAAAGCTTTCTCCCTTGTTTCAAAAATTTTCGCTTTGAAAAAACAAAAACCAAACACGCTAGAATTTAGAAGGCTAAAAACAGGGTATTACATCTGTATAGAAACAACATACTTGCAGAAGCATTTTGAGCTGAGCACTGTATCATATAGAATCTTAAATTAAATTAAAAAGCAAACAGTGATAATTATCATATTTGCATAGGAGAATATAGGAGATTAGTTTGGACAGAGCAAAGAAACTGATTCCAACTGCAAATATGCAATAATTTCACACTTCATGTAATTTTCTTAGGTACTTGTCATGTATTAATTTTTACCAAAAACATTCCTTATATCTGAAAAGATATATGAGCAGCTTGTATGGCTATCCAAAAGGGAACTGCTAACTATTTCAGTGAATCAGCATAAAAGTGTCTTTATTAGACTCTATTCCATTGTCTTGGACCCTTAAAATGAATATTTTAGATGACGTACTGTGATCTGGTATCAAGCCAGTCCCTGGTCTCAGCAGCAGCAAAACTTTATTCCCGCCAGCCTGAATCAGCTCAATGGCTCGTGTGTGAGTGATTCCTTGGGTGGGTTCTCCATTTATTTCAACAATTTGGTCACCAACCTGACAAGAAAATAGCAACCAGCTTAATCGTTATGAATGACTGCCACCAGAAATTGTTTTTAATTTAGATAGAAAAATTATAGAGGCAGATGAGTCTATTTTTTTCTCTCACACTAAATCTACTCAGCAATAACAATACCATTCCATCATTGCTGACTAATACAATACAACATTGTGGCTGTTCAGAGTTCTTCACATAGGTCTTCTACTTAGCCAGCTCAGTAAAAGACCCCAAATTACTTAAAACACATCCTCCATTTATTTACTAGTGAGTACACAGATATAGCCATGTTCTTGAATACCTTTTCATCCTGTATCGTCTTATAAAGGGAGCTTATTGATGAATCATGTAAAACCTTGCAACATGCATCTGTTTAAAATCATGTGAAATTAGGTAAGTAACACAATCACTTCTCTACGTTTAATAAAAGCTGAATACTATTATGGCAGAACGGGCTTCATATAAAGGAAAAGACTTTTTATTCTAGCTAAGAAAGATCACAAATATTATGCAGTTAACAGTAATGAGGTCTCTGAGGCCAATTAGCAAATTAAAGAGATAATGGGCATGTAATTACAATTCACGATAACTTTCTGCTACCAGAAAGTGGGTGAAATAGAACTCTTGCAAAAAGTGTCATGAAATCTATTTTGCAATACGTGGATCAGCCAATGGATGTCACTAGTGCATAAAATTAGCTGCTTAAAGAGACTATCTATCTGGGCTCTGTTAAATAAAATGTCTCTGCCAAAGAAAGTCACTAGTTGGTTACTCATCTGATAGGACAGGAAGCTCCACACCACACTAGGTGCACCACGTTGTCCTCAGCTGCCATTAAGTGGGTGAGAAATTCCTCTTAGTTATTTAAAAGTATAGCCATGAAATGACAGCATTTTACAGCTGAAGAAGGAGAAACTGAATGTCATAAAAATAATGAATAATCTCATACTGGGTAAGTACATACTCTCTGTCCTCACTGGGACCTGTTGGGGCACATGGCACTAAACCCCTCCCCTGGTTCTGCTCCACCACTCCCACTAGTGCCTCATTTGTGGCTGTTCCAACACTTGCTCCATCTACCATCCACATCCACCAGCATCATTGCAGCGAATACATTCACTAATGAAATAATAAAAGCACTAAGATAGCTGGGGCTGGTGTCCAGTGTGCTGCAACAACCATGGGAGAAGTAGTGCCGACAGCAGCACATTTTACCTACTTTCTCACATTATACTAACATTTTTCCTGCTATTGCCACTCATAGATCTGCATTAAGCAATATTTTATTCACACAGATGCACCACCAGAAATGAAACGATGATGAAAAACAAGTCAGGCCTTTCAAACACTGGTGGGACAGGCAGCTGTCTCCGCTCCAAATCCCTTTTCTGATGCGATTGCACTAATTTTACACACAATTTCAGCATCCAAACAGCATGAATTTGTAGTTGAACCCCGCTATATTGTACGGTGTAGGTATCTATTAGTCAAAAGTAAGGCCTCTGGGAAACAGTAAGCCAAGAACTGAGCCTGTTGCTCATACATGGTTGAATCTTGCTCAACATGTTTGCCACCTACAATTAGAAGGCACCCCTAGTTTACTGGCCAGAAAGTGATCAGTAACTAATGGATAACAAAAAAGAACTGGATGAGACCTCATGAGAAGACCCACAAAAATAACTCCAGGTTTGCTTTTATTATTTACTTTTTAATCTATCTGTTAGGATAGGATTTCTTTTTATTAAGAGAGGAGACTGGAGAACCCAGGAATATGCAACAAGAATGTACTTTATTGTACCAAGACTGGATGGAGGAGGAAGAGACTGTGAGCATTTGAGGAACCTCCTGCAGGCGTTAACACATATTCCCTGCACAGTAAGGTACTCCCCAATAAGTGATGGGAGTGGGCTTTGCAGAAGACTGCTGAGGAAGCTGCCCAGGGTCCCTCCCCCTGACCCTAGGGATCTATTTTTGGACTCTTACTTGAACACAGCTGTGCTAGGAGAGACCATTAGCCCCATCAGGCCTGTCCTGTCCCCTGGAGGAAGACGACATGCACATGGAAGACAGTGAGTCAATATCTACGACAGTGTGAAAGCAAACACTTGGGAAATAGAGTGTTTTCAGTAATATCTTGCCATCACATTCCCCACAAATAATCTATGCCTTGGCACAGATGATCCATGTTAAGTAGAATACAGCCAAAGCACATCTGAAAACAGAGACTAAATGCTGCTGCTACACTCCAGAGCGTAACAGGAGCAGAGACAGGGGAGTATCTCCAGAGATAGAAATCCATAAAGCTGAATGGTGCCAGAGTTAGGGAACTGTATATTTTTGGTGATGTTTATCGTTGTTAAGTTTCTCCAAGCAAAGACCCATTTTCACAGCTGGGAACCTTTTGGTTGCTGCCGCCTGGAAAGCAAAGCTCTGGAGCTTAGTATAACACCACTTAAAGGAGAAAATATTAGTACTAAAACACTCACTTAGTCTCTCAAGCTTTAGAGAAAAAGTTAATTATTGTAAAGAGTTAGGATAATAGAAGTTAACAATATTTAGAATTTCTCGTCCAGATAAGCCTCACAGTAGCCCCAACAAGTATCTGCATACTGTAGTACAAGTGGAGGCAGAGTTGTGTCATTGGCCAGTATAGCAGAATGGCCACAGTATAACTGCAGGAGTTTAAGTGGGACGGCATCTCACAGGTACCTGGACTCTCAGTTCCATGCTCTCGTCTGTGAAAATTCAGCTTTGAACACTCGCTACAGATTCTCACACACCATCATTCTTTGCCATTGCACCCATGTGTTTTGCTTTTAACATAATACTTGAAAGTAAATTCCTTACACAAACGTAAGACTTAATATAGCAATCTTTGAAAAAAATTAGGCTTAGATCTTCAAACAGTGCACAGAACAGCAATAACATAGCATGCACAAAACTTTTTTTTTTTTTTTTAAATAAGTTCACTGACTTGGATGGTGACTCTTCTTTCAGTTTTCTGCTTCACTGTGCAATTTCTTTTCAGGGCTTCTAAAATATCATCCATCTTAAGTAACTGTTGCTCACAGCCTGGGACATGTACATTACCATAACTCAAGCATGTGGATGGACGGACAGTTTATTTTGGAGGGGCAGAGCTGCTCATATATTTTCTTCTTTGAAAACCAAGCCTACCACCATAGAATTTGCTATCACTGTACAATAATAGCTGAAAGACTGGCAGCTGTCCAGATACTGTTCTGCCTGCTGGGACCCCACACTCAAAAACACAAGATTGTTACCATTACAGGTAATTAAATACATCCAAAGGCCAACTTCTGTACTAACAAATTGATCAGAGAAGACAAACTCACATGTATTCTCCCATCCTTGATTGCTGGCCCGTCTTCAGCAAGTCGAAGGATGAATAAGCCCATGTTGTATTCCTTTCCTCCACGAAGACTAAATCCAAACCCTCGTGGGCCTCTTTCCAATTCTACTGGATAGCAGCCAAGATTCTGTGTAGGAAGTGACACACAAAAAAAGATGAGGAACTGTAGGCAGATTTAAACTTCTATTTTTCTGGAAAAATGTTTCATACTTTATGAAGAATGTGCAATACACAATTTAACTTGAATTCATCACAAATCATGTATGATTAGGTATAGTAGTGTCATGCTAAGTCAAAAAGTATAGAACATTTTTCCGTCTAAGTTTTAGATATACATGGAATTTCTTTACAAAATCTTGGCAAAGAGTCTGTAGTAGCCCAGTTCCAAAGATTTGCTGTTTGTTTTATAATGAGTATTAAACTACACTAAGAAGATAATCAAATTTAAAACATTAGCAAAAACATTCCCTCTAACGCTTTAGTCCATTTTTATAAGCAACTTTTATACTCATGTCTGACAGGAAAACATTTTACTATCCTGCTCTTGAATACTCAGTCGTAACTCCTCTGTCTTGACAAACCAGTATTTTGCATGCGTCTGAATCCTCTGGATTGTTACCTGTACCTGCGAATGACGGCTACCAATTACTGAAGCAACACCAGCATCAGATTGTGTCAAGTGCTTATGCTCGGGCCACGAAAGCCTGTAACTATTTGATACTTCTTTTCCAGCTTCACCTTCCATGGCTGCCCTACAGAGGTAAAAGGAAGTGGATGTTACCTTTGCATTTAAAGAATTATCATCATAAGTTTTATAATAGATTTAGTGTGGGATCCAACACACAGTAGTTCAGCTGACAGTACAGGCTTCTTACATATTGAGCATATAAATGACTTCATGTAAGGCTGCTTCTTGATCATCTACAGCTTATAAACAAAATCAGTATAAGCACACTAATGACACGTAATGTCAGACTCCTGGTGCAATGGCAGAGTTATAATACTTGCTTCATTCAGAGTATGGAGACTTCAATCATATTATCTGAGAAACCAAAGGAGAGTAAAACAAACAAACAAACAAACAAACAAACAAAGAAGAATACAGACTTATTCTCTGTAGCTCAGCCTCAATCATTTCCTGGGAAAACTTCTTCCCAAGTCCTCTTTCATAAAGACCTGCTTCATGTTGAGTTCAGAGCATCCCCAGTTCATTCACAGAACATGATGAAGTATTTCTGAATAATGCCTCAAACTTCCAATTTCTAGGAAGTCAACTCACATTTTTAATTTAATCCCATGCCATGTCACCACCACAATGCTGAAAGAACCTCCCTACTGATTTTCCAGAAACAAGGACTCACTCACAGAACTGCCATACTGCAGTGACCACTCCATTCTGACACTGCTCAAAGGCAGCTTTCTGTTTTAATATTAAAATAAGTGTTATGCGATTATTCTTACAAGCTGCAACAACCCCACTGGTCGAACTTTTCTTGTTCTCGGTACCTTTTACCAAACAAACAAACACACACACACTCTGTACCTCTCTGCACTGTTCTGTGCTGTTTCCAGAGGCCTGTGCTGTGGAGCTGGACTCTGTTTGGCGGAGTTTGTTCCTGACGGAGGACCACGATGTTCTAATGAATTCAAACAAAATCAACAGTCAGAGACCTTCCTATATATAAAAGTAGGTCACTGTGGTCTCACGATAGTCTCCCCTCAGCGCTGTCTCCTGTTCTCAGCTGCCTAGAACAAGGTGGCAGGTGTGCATTTCAGGAAAAACGGTCGGTTTTCTGAGAATGAGCTGAAAGGCAGGTCTGTGTAACAGCTGATACATTGTTCATAATGAATGCTACCGCTACAGCATCTTAGATTAAGTCTAACTCACACCAATTAAAAAGGGGAAGAGGATTTTCCTAGGTCTAATGCCATAAGCCAGGAACTATAGCGGAGTTCATTGCTTCCCCTGAAATACCATTCCTATGAATTTTATTCTTACCTACATTTTTTTTTCCTCAAACAACTTATTTTTAACTGAACCAGACATGAACAGAAGCATTTCAGATTGTATGCACATAGAATAAAACTAGAAGCTACTGCAGCTAGTCAGATCCACAAAGCTGGTTCACATATTCACTACAACAAAAATACATAAGAGAGGAAGAATAATTTGAGAATATATCCCTTTTTGAAAGTAAGAGAAATTTGAGTATCTGCAGGGGCCATCAGGATTCACAGGTGAAGATGGTAATGATCGGAAGGAAACTGTCAACTCTTCTAAGACACAATGGAGAGTGCCACAGGAAAGCTGCAGGAAAGGCTATGAACTATTCCCACAGTGAAATCCATGTGACTTGTTTACTGGCATATTATCAACAGGAATTTTAGGGCATTTTGCCTTCTCCCAAAGGCTAACTAAAAATTAAAGTGTAATGGCATTTTATGAAAATCTTGTAAAGCAGTTTTTAAGACGATTTTTTCCCTTCCACACAAAATACAGTGATTGGACACTTACAGTAAATCCATTGCATTTATGGAAAAACCTGTTTCCAAATACAAAACGTCTCTGTCACTTAAAAGAGCAATGAATCATACTCTATGCAGAAAGCTGCCTGTTAGCTAGAACCTTAAATGGTAAGTTGTAGCCCAAGATGGACTTATGTACTGAATTATAAACTAATGAACTCCTTTTCCTTTCAATGTTTTGAAAAGGCATCCCGAAGAGCCAAATTAGAGATGCTCCAGTCTTCTGTTAAGCGCATCACAGTAATCCATTTTTGAGTCAAAACAAACAAACAAGCAAACCTCACTAAAACATACAAAGTACACATGCACCTTAAGGTAAAGAAAACATAATGCAACTTTGTCTGTTGCACATTATTAGACTGAATTTCTCAGGTGTGCCAGACCTCAGAAGTCCTTCAGAGGACTGCTTGGCGCTACTACTATGACATGCCTTAAAGAGATTTTTTTTCTCTAGAGATGAAATGTCAACTTTTACTCCTGCTTTATACTCAGAATTTTAATTTATAAGCACAGCAAGGAAAAGGCCATCTGTTTGCATGAATTCTCCAGTCCTCTATTCAGTCTGCTCTCTTGCATTTCTAGCTAATACATGACAGAAGCTGACAGGCTCCTGCTTTTGTGAAAAATGTTAAAGAATGTCCTCTGGAGCACGAAGTGGAATTCGTTTATTCATATGAAAAGCAAAGATCTAACATCTGTGAAAGCTAGGAGGAAGGAAGGGATAGGTAGAAGGGATACATGGTAGTATTTTCATTGCCAGTCTCTGAGGATAGCACTAAAGATGAGGCACTGGGGAACAGTAAACTCCATTAGCGTTTACATTTTGTGATGCTGAAGAGCTTCTGGCAAAATAGGCATTTTTCTCATTGGAGTTGCATATCATACTCTTCCTAAGGGTTATCCGCTATCTTGTGAACAATCTCAGTAAAGCTCAACTCTTTCCCCAGCACCCCAGTAGGGGAAAATGATTGAAGCCCTGACTAATTTACATCCACTCTGGCTTCCTTCCCTAAGGGATTTTGCTGCATTGTGGGTTGTGTTGTGAGATGAACTATATTCTCCAGCTTTATAAAACAATGAGAATTTTGAAACAGTAACATACTCTTGTTTCTGTGGAATAGGCTCTGCTTATATTTCCTCCATTGTCCCAAAATTCTCTACAGCCAAAACATGCCAACTTCAGCTCCTTTAAGTCATGCCGTTTTTCTGACTGTGCTTTTCAGCTTAGTTTTATCAGCTGCTACTGCCTTTTTTTTCTCTCATCGTTGATTCTCACTCAGATTGGTATTTTATCTCTACATTCTGGCTACAAATCTGTAAATGAGGAAATGGAAAAAGCTAAAGTTCTTATACAGAGTCCAGGTAGGGTCAGGAAAAAATAAAGGACAAAAAGGTTATATTAGGAAAGTTTATTCCAAAGACAAAGCCGATTAAGAGCCCCAGAGAAATAGATCTAATGCAACCAACTCAGACTTCAATTGCATTACGAACGTTGCCACGGGCAACAGCTTTGAGGTGTGTCCCTTTTCTCTGGAATGAATTTGATTTGAAAAAATGAAAATTTTCATAGAAAAATAACAATTTATAGAAGTCTATCTGTTTCAAGCATTAGAAAGGGAAAGCAAGTCTTTAGTATTCTATATTGCAGGGTGAGCTAGTGTGTTAAATATTTGCAACGAATCTGAAATTAGAGAATGATCTGTTTGCTTTACTCACATTCTGGCTTTAGGTATTTATTATTTAAAAGGTGAGAAAAGCCAAATTTCTGGCACAATAACGATAGCCAGTTTAATTAAACTCACAAGCAGCAACCCAGAAAAATGCAATGGTAAGCAGGGTTGGAAAACAGTTTTTTCTCATCAAACGATTGGATTTTACATATTTATAGCAAATTGTTTGTGTAGGAACAATATCGTGTTGAAAGCAATGTTGCATGAGAGCTTTCATTAGAAAAAATAATCTCTGAAGATGTAACTTTGCAGTCACAAATATCCATTTTGCTGTTCAGAGGCTATGACTGCTGTGTGCGAAGAACTTGCTAGCAGCCTGGAAGGCTCTGCAGGAAAATAGCTGAATAGGATTTTTATGGTGGGACGTGACCATTTTTCAAAATGCATTTTTAGAAGACACAAGAACTACAGAATGTTTCTGTTGTATCCTAGGGATGTGGTACTAGGCAATTTGTATATTTTCACATAGCAATAAAAAAAGACACAGAGTGCCTAACTGGAGAGGATCTAAAAAGTAGATGTTCACAGGCTTAGGTGTTCATAGCACCTAACTTCTGCGCAGCAGCAGAGTTCCTGAAGGACAGCAGTCTGGCAGAGTTGCATCAGCCTGCTCCACAGTGTCCTGACAGACTACCTCGTACCCTTGGAACGGAGCCTTCCTGACAATGACTACAGCAGCGAGACATATGTGTTGCCCAGGAAGGTGAGAAAATTCTCTCTCCTAATGTAGTCTTGCTCATCTGCTGTAGTTCCCCCAGAAGAGATAACTTCTCTTTAGCTGAAGAATATGAGGTCTGGATAGGACATGTTTCCCCATTAGCAGCAGTCCCCTTCTCTCATGTGAGAAACCATGAGAATTTCTCTTCCCCTACATCACATCCTCCATACATCTTATTTTTCAATATAACCATTTCAGCACCTGTCTCCTTCTGTCCCACTTGTGCTCAGTTCCTACTGTGCAAATGAATGAGCTTCACTTTCTTTCATTCAATGGGAGAATATGTTCTTTAAATCCCAAACATCTCGCAATACTCCATTTTGTGTATTAACTTTAGAAACTATTAAACGTTAGACTGCCAATTTGGTAGGACATATTCACTCAGCTGTGTTATGCATCTTCCTTACCTTCCTCAGCAACGACAGTCAGAGTTACCACATTGCCTGCATCTTTAATCAGCTGTACTATACTGTCATGTGAGAGCTCAATGATTGATTGACCATTCACTGCCGAGATGCGGTCTCCCACTTTCAGCTTCCCACACTGTTCAGCTGGACTCCCATCTATAACACGCCCAATCTTGTGAGGAATCACTAGGAAACCAAGAACAGGCATATCAGCTTTTTCAGAACACAATTAATATTCATTTAAGTTAGGAATCTTACAGACCCAGAAGCACCTCACAGGCTGTTCCTGCTCTAAAGGGTAGCATTTTAAAATGAATTAAGTATTGGGGGGGGGGGGGGGGATGGTCACCAAGAAGCTGATGTGTATAATCAATAGAATAGTTCTCCTGACAGTCAGAGTACCTAAGCTAGGCTCCTGCTTTGAATCTGCACTAGAAAACCAAATCTCTCTCCCTCTGTTCTAACCATACGAGGAACCTTGATGTCCTGCACCTAAAACTAGTGGAGGAATAGTCTGCTGCAGTGCCACTTGTCTGCATGGCTAACTAGTGCTACAGAGAGGTGAGGAAGGTAAAGCATGGGTGGTCAACCTATTGCTTCTGGGCTGCAAGCAGCTCCTACAGGGCCATGTCATACCATGTCATGTCATTTTGGCACAGGGACTGCTTGGTGATCCAAATCTCTATCTGAGAAAGGGAACAAACCAGACCTGGCTGCTGAGGTCCCTCAACATCCAGCTACACCTCACCTGGCCTCTGCAGGGAAGGGAAAGCAGTTAGCTCACCAAGAGTGCCCCTCTTCCTGAAACATGATATATCTTGTGGTTTTAGGTGTTATGAAGACTTTTATACGTGTTGGTGTTATTAGCCATATCCTAGGATTAGTACCTGAAGATAATAATAAGATAGCACTGCCTCCCAGTGTCCCTCCTGTATACGTTGCTCCATGGAGCATTCAAAGGTGCTGAACCATGAACCCAAAGAAAGTTCACTGAGTACCAAAGAGAGGGATGCGCCTCTTAAATATACTTTCCTTCAGGCTTCTCTTCAGCTGGAAGTGCATCTCCACACTCTACCAGCTAAGAGCTGTACTAGTGCTTGTGGAGAGCTGTCATCAACCAGTGAGAAGCCATTGCAACAGGAGGAACATACCAAAACCTTGGGCAAAAGAAAGAGGCTCATTGTGTGCTTGCATACTGATACTGAAGGACATTGCATTAAATCAAAGCACATCACCATGCTTTCCCATGCATCTAGAGCAATCTTTCATTCGAGTCCCTAAAGCATAGCAAAACCAGATCCTGTCCTTACAGAATCTCATTAGGGCTCTTCTGCCCACTGTGCAGACTTCTTAGTAACTCCATTTCCAAGCAGAACTGTTACTTCTCTCCACTGACCTCTATACTTTTTCATGAATGCTCTTCCTGTTACTTCATGTAAAAACCTGTTCGTAGATCCAATGCTTGAAGTGGGTTTGACATGTACCTGTTTTATTAAGTTTATTAGTCCTGTTCTAAACATGCTTCCTTTTGAGGGATCAAAGAGGTGAGGAACATTATGCACTTTTCAAGATTATTATGAGCTAACATTTCAAAATCATGTCAGCAAATCTGAAACACTTTCAGAAAGAGACATCAGCTGAGATCATCATTCAAGATTAAAAAAAACATCAAGGTTTGTTTTAATGAGCAAACACACACAGCAGTTACTGCAGAGGAACAGACATTAAAGTCTTTCAGCATTTACCATGAGTTTAAATTTTAATTACGCTTCCTTTAAAAGACTGCTTTTTTAGTATTATATAAACCTAAGAGCCAACTGTGAAGAGAAAAACAGTGCAGGGTTGCAGACTCGCAACTGCTGATTATTTGCTTTAAAATATCCCAGCTTTACAAGAACACAGTGGCTTCACTTTAAACTGTGGCAAAGAAAAGTTCTGCATAACGCAGCACATTCACGTACCTATGTCTCCTATTTCTGTGTGTTACAAACAGCCCAGGACCACAGTGCTTATATTCCCAGTGCTGAAGTAAGCTTCAATTATCTTCTACTATTTCCAATTGTAATATCAAGCAAACATGGATTTGCAGCAGACTCTCTGACAAAAATGTTGTCTATAACAGCTTTACAGCAATATAATACCAGTATGTTACAGCAGAATTCTGTTTATAATATATTTTCTTAGTATCCAACCGATTAGACAACAAACACATCAACCCACAGTAATTCTAACACAGGACACAAATACTTGCACAGCGTCAGAGGGTGACAGTTCCAGGCCCGAATGTTACCATGGGAACTGCTTTTATGAAAAAAGTCTGCAGCTCTGCATATTGACCTCGTATGGCAGCAACAACTCACCGCTCTGCTGAAGCTCTGTCTTTCATAGCCTAGGCTGACACTGGGCGCTTTCCAAAATGGTTGGTTTTAGAATTCTTAAAAAAGGTATTATCTAAACCAAGACTGCATCACATTCAAAATACGTATCATATGAATTCAGCACAATGTTATTTAGAAGAACTATTTTTAGTGTGCTTCTGCTGTTTTTCATTGTACAGTAAAATGAAATGGAAAAGCAGAAGAAAGTGTCTGAGTTTATAAAAAAGGGACACTCAAGCCATCGTCATTGTATCAGCCTGGAACCACTTGAGCAGGTTTCAGAAATGTGATTTACATCAAGGAACTATGGGAATTGGGTAAGGAGTTCAGGAAATACTCAATTCACTGCTATTAAAAAATGGGTTAGTTGTGGGTGAATTCACAGAGCTGGTTTGTATTTTAAGGGCTGACACAGATAACTAACTCAATTGACAAAGGGAACGAATCTCAACAGGATGATCCTACTCATCAACTCATGCAGAAAATGTTCAGTAGTTTATACTTGGCACTGCTAGATAACTAGTAGCTATCAGCACATAGAATACAAAATGCATTTGATTACACAGAACAAAACTGCTTTTGTGTAGGGGGGCACAAATCTTTCCATTAATGGAGTTGAATTCCAGAGCTTCCTGCATGCAGCTTCTCTTATTCATTTCTGCTCACAACCTATCTTTTTATTTTTGCTTTTAACCTTGGTTATTTTGCTGTTTATCTCTACAATTATGCCTGAATCCAAATCTATATATCAGAACTGTAATACAAGACTGTGCTACCTTTTCATTTTGAGGATCTTTCCAGGCAAACACCCTATCTTCCTGACAATAACAACTTCCTTGCTTTCTTCCGAGTGCTGCAGTTTCTACTTTCTCAAATCCCCAAAATAAGAAAGTTCTTCCCGAATAGGGCATACAAAACCAAGACTGACGCTATACTTCAATTAAAATGCCTATGAATTAATGAAGTGTACAGAATTTACAACACTGCCACAGCCTGAAAACTGTCCAAGTCCTGACGACTACCCTGTCACAAATGCTTCACACTCCCATGCACGGACTGGTTGAGTATGATTCATTTTCTCCCTGCTCCCCACTCCTCATCCACAGTTGGGTGAAAGAGAGCATAGACATGAAGCAAGACAGAGTAAACTTCAGCTGTTTGGATTGTAAAAGTACTGCGGGTGAAACAAGACTATACCTACACAGACTGCTGTGTATGTAACATAACCACATCCTAAGGAAAGATCAATGAAGAACCTACAACCCTGAGTACACTTGCTAATGACAACAGCAGCACTGGTACAAACATCACACTATAACACTCAAGCATCGATGAAGCCAGGCGCCGAAAACATTGGCCAGAATATAGCACTTACCACCAGGTGGAGGTTTGTTTTTTGAGGTGAGAATGACAAAGCCAAATCCTTCATTCTCCTTCCGCTGTAGGCGGACATCATAGACCTCTGGGGACTGCTGGCTTGCAAACTCAACCCGATTCAGTCGGGGAGATCCATTTTGGGCTGAGATAGGCTGTGACTCTTCCTCCTCTAGTTGCTTTTCTCCTTACAGGTAACAGACAAACACCAAATAGGAAAAAATAATACTGCTGGTTTATTATTATTACAGCAAAAGCGTACATATCAGTACCAGCACAAAGAAACTGCCTGCCTGGGAAAGCACTGGGCAAATTTAGTAGCAATATAATTAAGATCACATAGAAATCAGATGCAGGATAAAGCATTCAAAAGCCTGATGATTTAAAGGTTCAATTTATCAAGATGTACTTGCTTTCATTTCATTTCACATATATACATTTCTCTACAGTCTTATGAATCATGTAAACCTCTCATTTCTCCCCTTCAGTCACCTTTTTGCTACAACTGGTGAGTCCTAGTCCAGTCAGTTTTTCCTAACATGAAAGCTTTTGTATAGCTCTTATCACCCTTCTAACCTCTGTCTGAACTTTCCTAGCTCTATTATACTCTTCTGAGATGGGGCAATCAGAATTGCATGAAGCATTCAAAACGTGGGTGCACCATGGAGTTCTGTAACAACGTGTTAAAATTTAAGTTCTAACGTCTATTTGACGTTAAGATTTCCCCTAAGCATTGAAATGTTGTTTCCAGAGAGCTATCAAGACTGGCTTATTGGTTTTTCTTGTGCATTAATAACCACTTTAGAGCTTATCAATTGTAAATGAACAGGTTATGTTATATTTTCCCTTGAATGCATTACTTTGTGTTTATTAACACAATTCCATCTGCAATTTTATCATGTACTCAGTAATAAGGAATCTTTTGGTAACTCTGGGCCAAAGTATGAGCCTGCATTGGGACTGAGCCTGTAGCTCACGCGTTCTTTCATCTACCTGAAAATGAAGAGACGCTTATGAGAATTTCACAGTTAGTGTTTTCATAGTTTAGAAAGGAATGTTATTCTACTTATACAAATTTGGAATTTATGGCTGAATGATGCAATGGAAAAGCAATACTAGTTCAGGGGACACTGTATCAGGACTTTGGTTTTCTGTCCTAGATCTGTCACTTATGTGATCAGTGCTATCAAATCAAGGATAAACACTCTTCTGTACACTGCAGATCTGGACACCATTGTAAAATTGTAGAATACAAAATGCTGCACTGAATTATCTCTGTTTTGAACAGACTTATTCTTGCTACACATAGATCCCAACAGACTTCAGAATATAACATGTTCTACAGAAATCAGGTTGTGTTATTATTCAATTTATATATATAGCATGAGTGACTGTTCTAACTAGTATCTGTGAAAAGGTTTGAGGAAAACATCAACCTCACATTAACTTTCAGAGCCTTTACCTGTGCGAGCAGTGCAAACTAGTAAGCACCAAAAGCATCAGCTTATTAAATTCTGCTTTTCCCCACCTACTCAGAATTACAGGTGACAGCCTTTAATCTCAGAAGTCACTCAGTTCTACTATGATAATTGATATGTTTCAGTGCAGCTTTAGTTGATATGTTTATAAAACTGAAGTATTCCTTTAGCCAGGCTCCATTTCCCACAGTACACTCTCCTGACAGACAGACACATACCACCAAAGAAGATCTTCCTCCGGACTGTGAGCAGCACTTGACCATTCCGTGCAGCACTGGTCATTAAGTCCAAAACTTGTTTGTGTGATTTCCCTTTTACAGGCACTCCATCAATGCACATCAGTTCATCAGCAGCTCGAAGCCTGCCGTCTTTTTCTGCTGCTCCCAGTGGGATTATGGCTCCAATATAAATCTATCAATAAAACATAGTGGGTTTGAACTGTAGAATATGAATATATCAAAATACTTAATGTTTGCAATCCATATGAACTCAGATAGATAAGTGCTTTTGGGAAGACATTTTTAAAGATTATCTGTTTATCATATTCTAGCAGAAACCATACATAGTCAGTGAGTATAGCTTATGCAAGCTGAATGAATGGATACAATTTGGGACTCAAAGCTACAATCACATTAAGGTTACATGAAAGATTAAGAACAATTATGGCCAATAGCTGTTTGAGGTTAAGCACTGGAGAGCAGATCACTGTACACAGCATTCATGACATTAGCCTGACACCTACCAACAGCTACTGTTGTTATAGAAACAAAAGACGATAAATACTATAAAGTGCAACAGAATTAAAATTGCTTGTTCTTCCTCAACAGGAGAAACATTGCTCTTCCTTTTCTTTTAACTGCATGTTAGAAAAAGGCTGGCACTGGATCACAGCTGTGAATGGAAAAAAACATCTTCCTTCAATTGCAATCAGAAGGCAATCTACCAGTGTATCTATTCCAAAAGCTTTTTCTCTTAACTTGACAGTTAAGGAATCAGTCTCTGACAATATGGTATAAGTTTAACAACTTCTTTCTAGGGAAATTGTTTGGCCTTTTAGGAAACAGAGTGAATCCCTCTTAAAGCCTGCCATAACAGGAACGGACCACCCAGGAGTTTCCACACAAGCATTTACCAGTCTACCTCCATCTTTGCCATTCCCTCACAAGGACTTAAATGATATCTCTGCTTGAGTGCTCAAACTATGCAGCAGCTCTGTAGGCTTAAATCAGGAAACGCTGTTACACTGAAGACTTAAAACTGTAACTGAATTCTAGTCATTGACCAGATTAAAACAAACCAGCTTCTAACCAGTGCTCTTCCTCTTGTACAAATGTTAGAACCACAGTCTGATGACAGTTATGGATGCAAAACACTACGAACATCCATCTACAGAAGGCATCCAGTCTAAATAGCTTCTGCTTCAAGGCTGTCACGAAAATCCTGAAGTACCACATTTTCTATTTTCCCAAGATGAGAGAGAAAAACACAAGGCAAGTAACAGCCTGAAAGAATGCACCGAAAGGCCATTCTCACATCCCTGAGTGGAACCCACTAGGAGGCAGTCTGACAGACAAAACAGAGCGTGCTTTTGAATATTTTCAGGTGAAGGGAAGGACACAAAACCCCCAGATTTGCCTCATTTTATATGGCTGCTTTTGAAAGTGAAACTTGATGGAATTTTTCCAGGGTAAGCAGAAGATTCCCTCCATGCATCTGCTTCCCAGTAAGAACTGGCACGCTCGCTAATACTGAGCATCATCATTGCTCATTCTGTGCCAAGACCCTAACAAGATTAGGTGGTATAATGTGCAAAGGCTTAGTGCCAACACTATCCTTTAAAGTGTTCCCAAGATACAGCAACAATTATAGAAACATAGATGAGTATTATAAGCTTGATGGAGAACTACTGATGCCAAAGAAAGTATCTAGACAAACACAAAGTGAATTGGAGTCTCTTGGACCGAAGTCAACCATGAAGAGGAAAGGAAAGAAAGGTAACTAACCATTTTCTTCCTTTCATTTGAATTTGAATAGGACAAGAGCTTAAACACTGTGTTTATTTAGAGCTGTTTCCCTTGTCTGCTCTCCCACAACTCGTATGAAAACCTAAATCCATCCTTTAGCTCTTCAACTGTTGGTTTCTCACAGATGCTCAAAATGATTACAGAGACTAAGGACACCTTTTGGAGTCCTTGGGTTATGATCAATGCATTTGTGCTCCCCAAGAAGGTACAATGCTAGACATGACACTAAAGGTCTTTGCTGCCTAAAGTAAAATACCATGCAAAAAATACCAAAGTGCATGCTTTGACCAAAAAAAAAAAAAACTACAACTCATCACTGAATACATATTAAGAACAGCCAGCTTGCTTGCTTAGACTAAGCACTGTTTACGTTACCTAGCTTTAACCAGAGCTGATTACATCTTCCAGCTTTAACTGGATTACTCGGGAATCTTTCACTGACAAAAGATGAGGCAATTTTCCTCTCAAGAACTGGACTATCAAACCAATTCTTAAATTCAGTATGAAGCTGGTAATTTGAATCTCCAATTCTTGATCTTTAAAAGGCAGTTGCTGAATTGATAAATTTTTCCATCTCAAAGCTTTATAAGCTATGCTGTGCTTGTTTCTGAATACAGAGCATGAAGAATAATTTCACAGTTCTCACACTGCGAAAATAAAAAGGTTTTTTATTCTAAGTTTCTGCAAACAAAATGTTTCCCCATGTCATTATGAAGGTTCAGCTGAGCCATACATGTTACTTTCCACAGCAACAAGCCAATGTTCTGCACCATTTTTTTCAGCTGTTACAAAATTGTAGTTTGAACACTGTTCCTCTCATGCTTAAATAAGAAACTAATTATATGATTACCTTCTAGTATATTGTTTAGTTTAACCTGCCAGTATGTAATTCACTCTGAAAAGACTCTGGGAAATCACTGTGAATAGGAGTGAAGCTGTGTAAACACATACTGGGTTAGATAATTGTAAAAAAAAAAAAAAAAAAAAAAGGTACTAAGATAGTCCTTTTCTGATTCTGACAGAAACATCACTGAATCATTTTGAATGGGAGAGAAATGAGAATGACAGAGCATGAGTCATTCTAAGAATAGTATTGTAAGATGATATGTAGGCAAAGGTAAACAATTTCACTTACTGGTTGATCTGGTCCATCTCCTCCAAGCACCCGGAAACCAAAGCCTGATTCTTGTTTTCGCAGGAAAACATCCAGATCTCTTGTGTTTGGAGCTAAGATAAAATAACATTTCAAAAACACTTAAAGAACTACCTTTGATTTTTGAAAGATTTCTTTTGTTGTGCTTTCTGATTCTTTTTACTGACAGAACACAGTAACCAAAAACAGTAAATAATTTGAACTGTTAAATCCTCAGTGGTTCTCCTCTCAACATGAGAAAAGTTTTATTTCAAGAAAAAGCTGAAAAAGGAAAGGATAGGCTGATGAATGCCAAAGGACAAATCAGAGCTGCTTTCATAAGCAGCACTTGGACAAAATTCAGACTGTAATACAGCTCAGAACTATACCGTATGAACACTGAAATTATCAAGTTTCCTTCAGATATGTGAAAATTAAAGCAACTTGAGCTTGAAGAGTGGTCAAATTGCTGTAAAAATGGTGCAGGTTCCTTTTTTCATGATCTCATACTAAGATATAAGAAACACAAATTTCCTACTGTGTTCCAATGCAGCTACTGTAACTGACTTTTGGCATGCTAAATTATTTGACATGTCAAGTTTGTTTAGTTTTATTTTTCTCTGATCTCTGATGTTACAGTCTTTAATGACTTAGCTTAGTTTGTTATAAACAGTATTTTTTTTTTTAAACTGTCTGTACAGTTTTGCTATGGAGTCATTTACACAAGTCTATCTGTAGCAAAACTCAAAACACTAAGAAAGAGTTCTTTCAGAAAATATCCCAAGGAATACTATCAGCCTCTTCTGGCCTGTCACTAGAACCTGTACTTACAAAGCTATGAAAAAGTGCTGCTAAAAGCATTGAACTTCTTTAACAAAACGATGTTAATATCAGCAAAACAGACTGTTTATGTTCTACTTCTTATAATCTTTATTGCTGGCTAATAAATGTTGCTCGGGAGAATACTAATATCTGGCTCTTGTCAGATATATTGAGATCAAGTAAAAGTAGTTTGATGAAATTCACTTAAGTAAAGATGAGGCTAAAATAGGCTATGTCTCCCAAATGGAAAGGGAGACATTTTGGAAAGGAAGTCACATTTACTTTTATCAGGCCCTCAAAGTAACCAATTCGTTCAGAACTTTCTGGATAGCAAACTATTTTTAGAACATTACATTATTTCTATAAATAATCATTTTATTGCAAGTATGGTTGGGGAATATGTTGGAATATGCACAGAGGAATACATTGGCTGATGATCAGACATTTAGAAGCAACGTATCATTTGCTGATAGGGGTCTCTTATGTACATTGTAATGACTCCTTTGTAAGTCTGCTTACCTTTTATACCTCCCTTGTTGTAACATCAGCCCTCTATCTTAGCAAGGTAGCCCATATTATTGATTATTCATATCAGGGAGTAGCTGTCCTACTGGCTCTTCCAGGATACTTATGGAACAGGTTTGGCTGGCACTCTTGGCACAACAAAAGGTTTTTGTTTATCCTATGTATTGTATTACATTTGATTTAATGAGTCAGTAGTTTGTATAAAATGTACTTGTTTTCATTAACTGATTATATATCTTTGTTAGTAAAACCAGATAATGTTATAAATATAATGCTGAACTATAATTTCCAATGCAGCTGTATGAACCACATTGTACAGTGTTCTTCCCAAGTGTGCCTTGAATAGTCACAAGGTTAAAGACCTGCAGTCATAACTGGACAAAAACAAACATGTATTTTAGCAAGGCTAATGGACAAAGCAAAACTTTTTTTTTAAAGGGTTCCATTTTTTTTTTTTAATTTCTGTATGAATTATTTCTCAAACATTCTCAAAATGTTATCTACATACAAGATAAATGACTAAGATGAAAGTCACAGTAGTTTTATCACATATATGACTTACAGGAAACATTATTTCATAACTGAATATTTCTGAGTTGAAGTTGAAATACTCACGCTTGTCCTCATACATAGTCTTAGACTTCAGGTAGACTTCTGAAGGGTCTAGTTTAGGAGAACCTGATCTCACAGCAGTGGGTGGAAAAGGCATAGGCTGTGGAATGGGGTCGCTGATAGCTTCTAAACTCCCTGAATTGTCCTGCTTATCTTTCTGAAACAGATCCCCCCATCCCCACAAGATCCATATTAAACTGAAAGCAGTAACTCACTTGTTTACATGTGTGTGCAAAGGCAATAAACATCAGATAGAGTTGAAATGCATAGCAAACCAAGGGAATAAGGAAAAAATATTACAATTTCACTTAGCTTTTTCAACATATAAGCTATGTTCACAGCACGGGTCTAACCAGACTACTAAAGGCTTCCAAACATGTCATAGAACTCTACTGAAGTCTGGGCTTAGAAAGATAAAGTGACTGATGCTCACAGACAAGTAAACCTATGTGATTCCTCATGATTACAAGTTTACTCTTCCCTCAGCTAACAATAAGAAATTGAGGGATCTCCTAGACCATCTCTTTGGTGGACACCTGCTGAATCCTTGCTTGTGATTCACTCATGCTGGCTACAGGGTGCTAGCAGCTCAATATGCAGATGCCTCCTCCCAACTGCAAACTGCTGAATTATATCAAAACAACAGAGAAAATATGAGGTATGCCCAATAACAGGATGTTTGCTGCAGATATCACAATAACATTATAAAATACTGAACAAGAAGAATATACTGGAGTATTATGAGGCATAAATACAATTAGAAATAAAAATTCAGTATTTGCATTTTTCTTTTATGATGTGATATTTGCTGCAGCACTCCTTATACTATTTCAAGAAGAAGGACACCAAATATCCTGGTAGTCTCCCATCGTAATTTGCAATGGTTTATGCAATAAAGTAATTCTGAATATTGATTCTGGGCTGAAACCCAAACTGGAAAATTGGAGCACGGTAGTCTGCAAGCCTCTGCACATGTTAAACAAAAACACAGTTAGAATAGACTTAGATGCCCTTTTAAGAAGGGTGGAAGAAAATTCCCCCAAGAGATTTAGTAGTTTGACACTTCTTGTATGTTTATAAACATAAGAACTCGCCCTTTTTAACTGAATTAGTTTGCCATACTGCTTAATGCCACTGAACATTGAGTGCTCTGTGGGAAAATTGCTATTGCATGTATGCTAGAATGTGAGACCTTAAGTCATAAGTATTTTTAGCATGCCTGCATAGAGTACATTGACATAGGAGCTTTGCTGACAAGATTTGTGTTCTCAAACTACACAGATTTATGCAGTGATTTATTTGGTTTAGGCAGCTGTATTCTCACAAGGAACTGAACCTGCACATTTTATAGAGTGCGGTCTGTTTTTTAAGCATAGTGAACTTGTATGCTCAGACTGCTGGGATATGACTTCAGTACTTGCACAACAGGACCAAAATAGAGAAAGAACTTGCACCTGCACCCAGATAATGGGGGTTTTCCTAAAATTAAATAATTTGTGGTGTCCAAGAAATAGTCTTAAAACATATCTGCTCTTGGGGAGATGAGCACCGACTAGCCTACTTCATAATAGACGTGTTCGTGACAAAAATATGAACACTATTACTATGAACATTATTCAATCTCAGGGTATTTTATTGATCCCAAGGATTCTTTACAGAGCTAATATATATCAAAGATACCCCAATAGATCAAACTTCCAAGAATAACGAACATCAAAACCAGAAATGTATAGCTACATAGAGATTTTTTCAACATATGGATTCCAGATAAGGAAGCGTTTTAAGAAGGGGGTACTAACCAGTTCATTAATTTTATGTTAGGATTGAGAAACAAAGTATCTTAAGTATCATTTAGAAATCCCATTTTACTTTAATACAGGATAAAGGTAATTAGCAAAGCAAAAAATGAGATGCTTTATTTTGTTTCCCCTTCAATGGGTACTCTGATAGCAGTTACTTAGACAATTAATTTGTGCCAGCTAAACAGAGATGGTTTTGCTAAATCATCCTTGCAGATTACCACAGGAACTAAAATCCAGAGGTGAGATTACAAAAGCAAGCCAAAGTATGCACACAGATAAATATCAAGTTACATATTTCTACTAGTAGCAATTTCAAGCATAGTGCAAAAAAAAGGGAATCATGAAAGAACTGGCATAGCAGTGTCATATTTACAATCATGGCAAATCAACAATACTAGATGCATTCTCATAATCAAGACCTTTGCTGCATTCTTCGTATTTCAGTAGTAAGAAAAGAGAAATTCACCCCCACTAAACAACTCAAAAAACTCACATGACTCTATGGAAGAACTATGTTAAGTAGACCATACTTTTGAGTCTGTTTTGCAACCAAAAACCCCTGAAATTCTTCTGTCAGAAATAGGCATAAACACATCATTAATACTCACCACTTTGGCAGTTTTAGTAGGAGAGGGTGGACCTAGAGGACAAAGAAGGAAATATTTATGTGAGAATGAAATTTGAAATACTAGATCATCATAACCGCAACAGCACTAAGCCAGTATAATTAGCTCCGCTTGGGTTGAAACTGACTCCTGCTCATTCACTATTCTTTTAAAAGGCAAAGTGAACATGCAGTTGACCAAAAATATCATTTAGAGGATAGCTCGAGTTAGAACCGCTAGTTGTACAATCATGAAAAAACATCTATTTCTCTGTTACTAGACACCAATCAATTGAATCACACATCAGTTCATGGAATAGTGAATTTGGCTGGTGGAACTTCACTTATTACCAAAGGTTAATTTTACTCCTTAGCTGATTAAACAATAGTAGCATTTATATAGAAAAAGATCTGGGGATTTTTGCAAATCTGACTGAAATGACACACTCAGGGTTGTAATACAAGCTTAAAGGGACACTAAGCAGTCACGTGCTGATTTATAATTCAGTTCCTTCTTGGCAAATGCACATTCAATTACTAGTCAGACTATTGGGAGAGGACGGCTAGTCTGTAAATGACAGCCAATACAGAAGTATAAATATGTAAATGTGAAAATAAGAATTTTATTAGCAATTTCCAGTGATCAGTTCCAACATACTGCTGATGCTTCCTCCTGTCATTTGTAGTCACCTGACCATTACAGTTGAGGTTACTGGAATACATTTACAAAGCCTCAGAAAACCCCACCCAATCATGCTGTTTGCATTACGCTAGAGACTACATTTTTGCTTTAACGTTCCCCAGATGTTTGGAAGGGATAGTGCATAAACACCTCATAATAAAATATTTGTAAAAACAAAACAAGCTGCATGCTCCCCTCCAAATACTCAGGGGTGTAAATTAAACTTAGAGTATGACATCTTAGAGACATAATAAACTGTTATTTAACTTTAAAAACTGGACAGAATTAATGTATCACACTGAAAAGGGACTTCTAAAGAGCATGTACCTGTATATGATAAATGAAAATTTACATATGTACCTCCTCTAAAGATAAGCAGTGGCACCTCTGTTCCTACTGGAAACTGCTTCAGCACCTCTACCACCTGCAGATGTGTCAAGTTCTGTACATTCTGATGGCAAATCTCTTTGATTACATCTCCTTTCTGAAGGCCTTGGCACCACTGGCTGTCTAAAATCATTTTCACCTTCTGTCCTGTAGGACTGTCTGCAATGGCAAACCCAAAGCCTTTAGGACCTTTGACTAGAGGAATGGTGACCAGCTCTGGCTGAGAGCCTCCTGAAGATGCAACAGAGACCCTCTGCTCATTTGTATCCATGGAAGGGCCATTCAGACGACCGTTGACTAACATAGGACTCGGCTTTCCATTCTGGTCCAAGACAACTGTGCCTCGTATTAAATCTTGGCTGGCCACACAAACATCTCCTTTGGTCACAGGTAGTCCATTGATAAGAGGTGTAGCTGTCACTATATCTACAACAGGGTCTTCATTGTCATCAGGAAGAGGATAACCACGACACAAAGTCATGTTCACATACTGGTTGACAGGAACTAGTTGAAACATCTGGACAACATCTGCATGAGTATGGCCAAGGACACAATTGCCATTTATGTCTACAATGACATCACCTGTTAGAAAAAGGAAATTCAAAAGCATCAAACTCACAAATTAAACTAGTCACATCTTTGCAATGTTCCGAGGCTCAGAACAAAAGCCTAACTGGAGAAAATCATTGTACACGCTTTAAAAATAACGAACAGTGGTTGTGCTATTACCTCTTGGCTATCTGTTGCCAAAAAAGCCTAAAGGATTCCCTCTTTGTATTTATTCTATCTCAGAACACAGTGTGCTAAATACATAGTTTAATCTGCAGCAGATTTAGTAAGTGATACTATACAGATACAGAAGATAAAACAGTGCATACACACTACTGCAAGCAGATGTCTTATGCTTTAATTCATATTGTACAGCATTCTAAACTCAATCCAGAATAAATCAGATTTTTTTTTGTTCCTATAATTATGTTAGGACTGGCTGAATTTAAGCTAGGGCCCACACATATTCCACGTTCTTATACTGTTGCTATACATGGTTAAAGATGTATTTTCAGTATGAAGTGGAAGTAGGTATCAGATCCTGAAACCTTATTTCATAATGATAAAGTGTATTGTTTTGATGATGGAACTTTACACATGTGCACTACAATATTCCCAGGGAACAAAGTGCCTTTTCACTTTAATCCCTGGACATCAGTAAAACAGTAACTCTCCTACAGCATTAACTATAACATGAATAGATATGCATCTTTTTACTTGAGCATGTCACTATAAAAGTGTGCAGTATTGTGTCCATTTCTATTCAGATGGAAGATGAACTGCGTACAAAAAAGATCAAACAATAGACCAACACAATTATTGTTTCATTTTGTAAGTAAATAGTATTAAATCATCAAAAGCATAAACTGTTTTCTTACCAGAAGAGTAAGAGAGCATGTCTGATATGCAAACGAGTATTTTGCCTTCTCTAGTATGTAAACCATATGTTACAGCAAGCATATAAATAATTAAATTAAACCTATAACAGTGAAAATGTGTTTTAATTCATGGATTACAGTTTCTCTCATCTCTCTTGCTTCCCCACTTGCCTAATTCATATAGCTTTGCTTGTTCTTTCTTACTGCAGTTTTGACATTTGGTATTGCGCTTTTTTGGCAGCAACCAGGAAAACACAGACAAGGTTTCAAATGTACTATTTTTACTTTACATATACAGTGAACAGAGACTATTAAGTAAATGACACCAAGTTCTAAAGTTCTGACATTCCCTCTATTAGAATTAATCAAGTAAATATTTATGTACTACACAAAAACGTTTAAAAGACCTGAAAAAAAAGAAAAAAGAGTCAATTATGAATACGTGTTAATGAATAAACAAAAGCTGTAGCTTCAAAGCACTTTTAACCTGAATGCCTCTTGCAAGGTCTGTTGCAAGGCTTATTGAAAGCTTTGGTACTGCAATAGTATGCAACCAGAACAACCACCCCTCTCCCCCTACAACACTAAAGGAAACAACGAAACCTGACAACGTTGGTACAGCAAGATTTCAAGCGCTCTATACAGTCCTCATACGTGAGAATCTAACATACTCAAAACAATATGTAGTATCACATAAGCCTACTACCTGAATCTAAAATTATAATATCTTGTGAGAACGAGGAAAAGCTGTGACTTATCCCACTCAGGAGCTGAAAATTGAGCAACCCCCCTTCCCCAAACCCAAACCAACCTCCCAAAGCAAAACAAGAAAAGGTATTAGTCTCAAGAGACACACTCATCCTCTTCACATACCAGACATATTTCTTTTTTCCAATGCAAAGGTCCCAGAGGGGCCCCCAGAAGGGCCTTATCCTCCGCTCTCTCATCTAATTGTCATTTATTAATCTCCTCTCACAGAAGCCTGAAGCAAAATTGTATCTCCTTGTGGAATACTCTTCCAGGAAAGGCAGGATTACTCATTTGCATGGCTGTTCTCAAACTTCCAGGTGCATGTGCATGAAATATTTTGTAATTAGAAGGTATCCCAGAAAGCTAGGTAGCTGATGACAAATTCTTTCTATTAAGAAAAACCCCTTTTCCTTGTTCATACAGGACAAAACAACACAGACTTACAAGGGCTGTAGCATATTTATAAATACATAAGCACACAGCTAGATGATAAATCAAAGCATTTTTCACTTGGCTGTAGTTTTAGCTTGCAAACCTTTCCACGAGCCAAAAGTCTCCACTGAAGCAGAACTACTGAAATCTTCAGAAGTGTCCTCAAAGTGGATTTGTATCTAGAACATTGTTTTCCATTTCAGACACTGACTTTCAGACATTGCTCTCTCAGATGTTTCATAACTCTGAAACAGCTTCACTTAGTCAGGTATTTCATATTCAAAGTCAGTGGATGAAGGCATCTAACTTCCTGTGTTTCAAAAACTGCATTGCTCTTAGGTCTGACAGCACCACAGGAAATGGAAGTTGAGAGAAATACTACTTTACCTGGTGCAATTTTCCCGTCTTGTGCAGCAGGTCCATCTTTTAACACATTCTTCACCTGCAGAAACTCATCAGGCCTGTCCCCTCCAATGATTGTAAAGCCAAATCCCATTGTACTTTTCTTTAGCGATGTCTGTATGAGGGCTCCAGTCAGCTGGGCTGGATCTCTAGTAAACAGAGACTTCTCTGGTCCTGCGCATGGTAAGATTCAACATAAGCCACCATCAACAATGCTGCTAGGAGGTGGGCACTAAATCCCCAATGGATGTTGACTACAGACATGTAGTATTGATAATCAGAGAAAGAAGGAAAACAATGTTTTAAAGGCTGAGGAGAAAATCTCTTCAGGAGTTTCCTAAATTATTGAATAAAAAGACCTGAAGATAGAAAACCAAGGTGGGTTTTGATAAGTTGGTTTTTTTTTTTAAGATATCATAAGGGTTAATGCTTTCTTTTGAATAAGAAGTTGCCTTTTATGTCTAAGGAGTAATTAAAGATGGTGTTAGGCATGCAGCATTCTTATTAAAAACATAGGTCTGAACTCAGCCATCTGTATATGCCTGGATGTCTACTAAACATGCAGGAAAAGTAATTTCATGATATTTTACATGCTCAAAAGACACACATTAGTTAACCTCTGCAGCACTGTTATGGAATAAAGCAGACAAGATATTGCTGCCCTTATTTCACAGTTGAGCTGAGTGAGTGGAAAATTATATGATTTTTCAAGACAACAGTCAGATTACAACAGAGATGGAATTAAAGCTCCCACCTATAATCTCCAGTTTCACGCTCTAACCTTTGAATACCAAATTCAAAGTAGGTGAAAAGCAAATAAAATTTAAGGTGTAGCTTTACCTGCTTCTTCCAACTAGCTCTTGCAACCTTCACATTTTCAAAAGCTGCTTATGACAGCCAGCTTTAGAAAGATCAAAATGCTTTTAAATCAGTCTTAGGTTCTCAGTTCAATTTTAACATCAAAAAATAAACCCAAACACCATACAGATTTCGGAGGGCAACACACAATGGCCAGCAGAAAGATAAGGCTACAGTCTTGATGAATTCTAAATTCAGATAATTACTATGTACAATTTCACACAGAGAATGCTGCATATTTAACCTATAGTATAAGCAGACGTTATCCGAGATGTGATCAAAAATGCTGATGATATGCAAGTGTTTTATCGATAACACCGAGAAATAAAAGCTGATGAAATGATTACGACACAGTGAGCCACCTATTCTGAAAAAATATATATTATGACTTTAGGCTGCAGAATTATGTACTAAAAATTCTCCAAATATGAAAATGATTAAGTGGATTTTTCCAACTTAACTTCTGCAGTTATTATACATATTGCTTTAAGCAAAACAAAACAAAACCATCATTTTAAGCATCAGGACAAACACTAACTAGAATATTTAGAACTACTAGCAAAAAAAGCCAGACTTATTTGAACTGATAGTCACCAAACCCTTCAATTTCCAAGCTATTTTTCATTGTTTACCTACAGATATCGGTAACAAAGAACAAAATATTAAGTGATACCTGATTTTGAAGTGCCAACATCAGTCTGTCCTAACTGTTTTTTTCTTTTGGCTTCCAACACTGGGTTTTCAAACTGAGTTTTCTGGTTAATATGACTGTAAACACAAAAGAGAGAACAGAATTTCATAAGAAAGCATTCTGGCTATTTCATAAGAAAGACAACCACAAAAAACACATGTACAATACTGTTTCTCTTTACCTCTGATTGATGCTCTGGAGAAATGAGCACTGAAGTATCACAATCAACATTTAAAGCCTTTTTTTTTTTTTCCTTTTCTATCATCAACTTGATTTACTTTAAAAGCCAATGCAATTTTACTTTCTGGAAGCTGTCTAAATGTAACAATGAACGTTGGTCTGAAACTTTAATGTTTCATAAAGCAAAGAAAAGAAATTGGCATTTTTTTAAAGCAACATTTATGATTTAACTTAATTTTAAGAGGGCAGTACAATGACTGAAAGATTCCATTTATCATCAAATGCCTAAGTTCAAGAGCTTCTTGAAACATACAGGATTGTTTGTCCTTAGGTGGGTTAAATACAAACTCAACTCCCTCTATAAAAAAATCAACCAGAAAAAGACTATGTGAACATTAACTGTTCTGTAAAAGTCTCTACATAAATATATGCAATCTGAGCACTGGATCAGCCTTCCCCTTGTTTGAGCTGTAAATTAAATTCTTAAGATGAGAAGCTTCAGAACCCAGATTCTTGGCAGCACACCTACAAGTGCTTACATTACTTATTTCTGCTTGAAATACTGACCTAGAAGGAAACTATGCAGTTTTGTTCTGGTTTGTTATTTTATATAAAGTTTCCAAGACACTCTCCCCTATGCTGTTCATTCTTGATTTCTATAACTGCCCTTGAAGTGACAGGATAAATTGAATTATTAGGTAGGGTAAACCTTAACTCCACTCTGCAAATGTTTAAAAGGCTCGAATAGGGAGATTAAAAAAAAAGGGGGGGGGGGCAGGAAAACCTGCTTTTTCTCTTGATGCCAACTATGTGTGGCCTCCATCCACCTATGATGTTCATAAAATCAGTCTTTATCTTTTCCTACCAAGTGCTAGAGTAGTATAGCAGAGCCAAAAATCAGTAAGTTTGGACAGGATTTAAATGCCTGTGTTGGCTTTGCAAAGCCAAAGTTTACTAGCTTGTTCTCTGAAGCTATCATTTTCAGCTTTGCTAATTTTCTTCTCCATGGTTTAAGACAGATTTCATTTACCCTGACTTGAAGAAGGTTGAGAAAAGCTGCTGCAGCAGATTAGTAGTTATTTATTTGTGATAGTTTTTTAGAGACAGCAAGGAGATATAAGTTACTCTTGCTCTTTCACATTTAACAGGAGCCACTCCTAAATCAAGCCACCGCATTTTTATTAGAGCTGAGAAAAATGAAATTATTTGCATTAACTAATTACTGTGACTGATATTCTCCCCCTCCCCCATAAGAGAAATACACTCAAATAACTCAGTAGGGTCACGCCATGGGTATTACTTCAGAATTGGGCACCATGTATTCACTGTCTCTAGAAGTATTTCTGCTGAGCATGTTTAGTACTTATATTGCATTCCAACCTATACATACGGACTGCTTCATTATTTTCTGCTCAAGTTAGCAGTTACCACTTACTCAACATAATATGTTCCATATTGAGGGTCTTCTATTTTTTCCCATCCATAAGGAAGTTCTGCAATCAGAGAGAACAAAATTCTCCATTACAGTGGGAAACTATCTGCAAATATCAGAGTTCTTATGAAATAATGAGATATTACAGACTCATGAAAAAAATGGAGAAAATGCAGATCTTTTTTCTTTCCTTTATTTCTTTGAGGTTGGTCCTTCTAAATAAAAGACTGTTAGCCTGTTGCAAGGAATTTGGAGCCCTATAGTTCTAGCTCTTTGTTCTACTAGATTAGGAGACTTACATTTAACGAAATCACATCACTTCAGACATATTACAGACAAGGCACAAACTAATCTCTTTAGAGAGGAAGAACATATAAAGAGGGAAGAAAAATATATTATTTAAAACTAATCTACCTATCAATCATCAGTTTGGTTTGATAGATGTTGATTCTTTTAACTACATGGCATGAATACAATCACACTGCCTGTGTCCCCAAATACATCACAAAAAGAGAGCTATAAATACCTCACTACATCAAATCCCAAACTTGAAACATCATGTGTCTCCATTCCTCTTTTACTTTGAATTCAAGACCACCTGGCAGGGGTAATGCCACCTTTATTCATTCTCTCAAAAACACCAGCATATTTCACCGCATTCTGATAACGTTTCAGTTTTCAGTCAACTCAAAAAGGCTTCAGTCAGAAGTATGACAAGCATAAGTGATGAATAAGATGACAGCCCCCATCACAGTAGGCTATTTTAATGTGATTATTCTGATGTTTACAATATAGTGCAGACATTCCAAAACTAGCTAGCATGCGTTTAGCTCTGGCAGCATCAAATTCAGCACTAGCACATCCTGCTGAGAAGACTAAATGTGGTTCTGTGCAGCTATAGTTTGACTGTTCTCTCAGCCCAGAGCAAGTTAGCTTATAGTGACCAGTACTCAGATCTTTAAGACATCCTAAATTAGGGGTCTAAGATTAAAAAAAAGTTACATGTGAAATAAAACTAAATGCTACAATCCCCCTCCCCCTGCAACATTTAAACTGACTGCAGATTTCAGAAAGCTTCTTTTTGTGACAAATTCACGTTCTAGTTTGATGATGCCCAGAAGCAGATCATTATTGACTGCAGGTGATAAGCAGTTAACCCAGAGGGCAGATTATTCTAGCTTTACTGTTCTAGTTACCTTGACCACGGAAATTTAAATATTAGAATAATGGATACAGTTAGCTAGCTAGACATTTTGAAGGATAAAATTTCTACATAATCTTGTTTAAGGCTGCTCTAAGTTTGAGGGTAAGAGCAATTTTCCCAGCATATAACAGCATGTCACCAATTATTAATACCAACATCACCCCACATAATTTGACAAGAGACCCAGGGGGACTATTCATTTAAGTACTGTTCATTTGGATATCCTGCATCTCTCTGTTTAAAGTACTCTTTTTATCCCGTGGTGAGCTCTACATATGTTTAATAAGCAGCAGTACAAGGCAGTTGCTCCAGCTGGCTTCATTATGAATACATGATTGTTAGGCTATGCAGTTTAGAAAGATGATAGGCCATTCTGAGTTTGCCTCAGCTTTTGTAACGTGTCAGATGTTTGCAGGAGATGGAGCTATTTGTTACTATTTTTTAGCTGACTAAATTGCGTGACTATGTGGGAATTGCCTGTAGGCCAACCATGAACATTCTGATTATGAACGTGACCTGTACGTAAGGGGATGAAGATTTGAAGGGAATCAGATTTTTCCCTTTATTTACATAATCACTTATTATGTCACATGCATTATGTATTATTATGTATACTGTGCCGTATCTTCTTTCATTATTTTTAAATTCCAGTACTTATGGACTCTTCCCTACTGCTGTATCCCACCTGCACAACAAGTTCCAGTGAGATCTTCACTAATATATCCAGCTCTCTCCTTAGCAATGACATTTGATTAGAACAAAATATGTCATTTTCTTCTCTGGAATGTAGATATATCCACAATTCAGTCCAATTCCTCCACTCCAGGTAAAATACTCTATGGCTCTTTCCAGTCTTTGATAACCTCTCATTACCACCAAACCATGGACACTCAACACTATACTCTGTTCACTCCAGAGAGTCATGCGTATCAGGAAGAAGCTCCCATTCACCACTAATGCATCTTATCCAACTGTGATGAGCTCAGATACTTATCAGTCATGGGTGACAAGTGAATTCTGAACATCTCACCTCCATCTTCACAATCTTCAGGAGCTTTGGCTTTCTTACAGAGCCGAGGATCAAGCCACGTGGTTGTCTTGGTGTTATGACTGTGGAGCAAAACATAGGCCATTAAAAGAAGAGAATTTCCTCTGACTGAAGAAACTTTATTGTACTTTACCTTCTAAATATTTCCTACCACGGGCAAACTGTAGCCTTTAGATAATTTAACCTCTATTTGCACCTCAGTCACATAACAAAACGCTAAAAAGGCAACCATGATGCTCAAAAGTATCAGCACACTGGAGACTCTCTAGCACAGATATGAAAAGAAATGTGAGAGGTACAAACACTCTCCTCTGCCCTCAAAACCATTTGAGGGAACATCAGCTGTTTCTACCTGAAAGGAAAAAAATTTTGAGCTTCTACTTATGCTTAACTCTCAGTAGGATTTTTTTTTTTGCCTTACAATTCCTAAAAGAGGCTATTTCACATTTGCACATATGAACTGCTTTCCTATCTTGGGCTTTAAACTGTGGTATGTATATTTTTAAGCATGCATTCCAAGTCAAAGAACACATGTAGAGAAGAAAGAATAAGCAAGTTCTCATATTTCAGAGAAATTTCACACAATAAAAGCTTATATGATGCTATACCTTACCAAGCAATATCCACACCCAGCTGTGTATTTTGTGAAATAACACCTTCGAAATAAACTGACTTTGCACATAGAATCATAGTGCTTTCCTGCATCACAGATTCATAGAAAACTATCCAAAAATATATTATTCACTGTATTTACATGGATTATACAGATGACATTCAGCACACAAGAAAATATAATATTGAAATCCTCCCGTACAGTAACTAAGAACCATCAATAAAGAATAGTAAGAGCTGCTTAGATGAAAACACAGTGAAGAGGTTTGAAACCTGTCTTACCCCTGAAATTATTTATCTTCTCGGAGACATACTAGTAAAATTGCTGCTCTATGGAAATTAAATCAGGTACATAGAATAAATGATTATCAGCAAAGAACAAAACAGCAGGAATACATGAAATGTCATACAAATATCAAAATAAGAACAGATAAAATGGAGCATAACAACAGCAGACAGATAAAATGGAGCATAACAACAGCAGACATCATCTTAGACTGCAGATTCTCTGGACTTGTTACTTTCAGAAAGGTGCATTAACTCTTCAAGAGATGTCAGTCTACTCACTCTATGAAGTAGATCATGCCAGTGTCTGTGTAGGCCATCTCCCAGTTCTTGGGTAGAGGTTCCAGCGTTTCGTCCCTTGACAAATAATTTCTGAAATCCATGGAGCTGCTTGTCTGGTTGTAACTGGGAACAGGTTTCATCCAGTCAGAAGAATCTGAATGTTTTTCTTTGTTTTCTGCAGTTGTTCAGGGAAAGTGTTACTATTTGTCAGATGTTTGTGTTGTTTCTCATTAAGAACCACCCTCTTATTCTGGCTATGAGTGAAGTCAAACATACCCCTTCATTTGATGTGCATTTTTCTATTTTTGTTTTTAAACTATGAACTTTTAAAAGCTAACATGAACACTGAACTCTGTTTTGCCCTTGCCAAACAGAATTAATTTTGTATTATTTGTCTGAACCTGGGCTGCAAAATCAACACTGCCAGAAATCCAAATTGAGTACTTCATTGCACTTCCTACATAGAGAACAGTGTTTGTAATACTATTGGAAAAATCCCACTAGCACTTCTCAAAGCACCAGAATCAAAATGTGGAAAAGACCCAAACTGCCAGAAGAATAAACAACCCCCACCACCCCTCTCTGCAAGCAACAACCAAAAAAAAGCTCAAAAAAAGCCACTGCAGAAAACTTTAAATGCAAACCTTAGCCCTTTAGTTTGGAGGATATGCTTAGTATCCTCAATCACATGATGATATCTGTGACATTAACATAACCACCAGCCAGGCCACGAGGGCAACTTGCACCACGGTGTGTCAGTCCTGAAGCCCAAGATTAGGCCCAGTCGGGTCAATATAAGTCTTTATTAAACACTCATACATAGGATCTTCTGCAAACGTAACGTGACTGTTTCTCTTCACTATCAGTTCTTCTCCCTCCCTTGAGATGAGTAACAACGACAGCAAAAAGAAATGGGCATCATGCCAGTCTTTAAAACATCCTACTGGACACTGGTCCAGCCTCAGTGCACTGTGCAATTTTTTAATTCCCTGCAGTTAGACCCCTGCATGCACCACTGCAGTTAGTTTCAGGTTTCTGATAGTTCATTTAACCAAAATAATCTGAAAATTCTTCAGTAAGAGTTAGTGTTCTCCCTTAAACCAATTGCTTCATTAAAATCTCCTACACACGAAGGTTATCTTATCAAAATTAAATGGTAACATTTACAGGGTATGAATTATACTCTGCAAAGGGATTCCATTACTTGCAGAGTGGAAAAATTTTTTCCTTCCTCTTCATGTAACTGGCTGATACCCAGCACTCCATGTTCTCTATTGAGTAATGCCTTTTATGATGCAATTGCACATCTGGCTGGGAGAACAGCTGTTTCTTTTTAAACATCATTTCAAAATAGAGTAAAAACACATTCAAAATCCTGTCTGAATGGAAAATCATCTTCAAACTTCACCAAAATTAAGGGTACAGTTCAAACTAGCACGAATGCTATCTGTATACTTTTTATTCATTCATAAAATACTTCAGGGAATTTCTCCCCTTGTCAACCAACCTATCCCTCCACTGCCATTAACTGCTTCCTTTTCCTCCTCTTCCTCTTCTTCAGGGAGAGAACTGTCCATCCTTTGCATTTTGCTGACTGATGTGGTTCTTTTCCTCTGTGATTCAGTATCAAAATCATTGTCAAAAAGAACTTGATCCACTGGATCGGGCTGAAAGGGACTGGGCTCTGCTGGAGGCTTTGGAGTACCATAGAAATTACCTGACCAGGAAATAAAAATCAAGATAATTAAAAGCATATATACCTGCTGAAAGTGCTGGCAGTTGTTGTGAACATTTCATTGCCTATGTAATGTTGCCTATGTTTATTGGTGAAACACCTGAACTGTAATTTAACTTTTTAAAGACAACACTAGTACTATAAAAAAAAAAAACAATGCTCAAGAATTATCTATTCCTACAGCATATTTTTTCTAACAGTGCTATTGTACATCAGAAAATAACAGGCTTGATTCAACATTTCTATCCTGCCACAGGTCTCCAGAGAAAAAGATTGATTTGGTTTTTTGACTTGTATTTACTAATGCACCAGAAACGAACTTAGAGAACAGTTCGAGAGAAGTAAAACAGTGAAAATCACCTGCTCCTATTGTATTGTACAACATGTACTGATTATCTGGAATAACATGCAGCAATAGAAACACACTAAAGTCAAAAAGCAAATTGATTTTGCGCAGAGACATAAAATATCTATTTACATAAACACAACTAGAAATAATTGATTTAAAAACTATAGTCCCACATTGTCAGCTGGCAACACACTTGCCAAAGCGAGCTGCTCATATCACTTGGTCTCAAAATGATTTATACCTGAGAAAAATGAACAGATTTTTACTTCAATATTTTAATCTAAACCACAAAGGTTAGGAATCATCTGTTGTTCTCTGGAAAAGAATTTGGGCAAATGAATTCTCTGACTGCTCATGTGATTTTTATTAGGGAGTTCACTATGGAGCAACAGAGCTTCCCAAAATTCCTGCTTAGTTAATGTTTGGTGGCTAGACTTTGTTTTGACCATAAAAATAATAAAAAAACCCTTCTGAAAATATCACTGAAGGCCAGGCTCAAAGTGATAAAATCCAGATAAAAGGGAGCTAAGAAAAAAGAAGTGCTAGTTTACTCTAAATTTGCTTAGGAGATTTCCAGAGACAGGGTGATTCTGCAGACTGTATGAGACACATAAAGTAGTACAGAGCCTTTCACAAAATTTTTACTGTGGGTTCTACCCATTTTAAAAATTTTGGTTTTTTTCTTTTTTGTGAACTAATTTCATTCACATGCCAGATAAAACCAACACCTAAGAAAGAAGTCCTGGATATGTATGTTTTTTGTTTGTAATATATTTCGAAATCATGCTGGATCATAATCCGGTAAATGACTTCAGTTTAACATCAACAAAAGCTGCATATGCTCAGCATTTCTGAAAATATGGCTGTAATTTAGTTGATCTCCAGTCAACTACATATTTAAAAAAATAGCTAGCTAAATCATATTTCAGATTTTATAACCTTACACACAAAAAGTAACATGAGAAATCTGCAATGAGTTCTATTCAAAAGGTAAGTTGTATAATAGTAAAAGACAACAGAAAACAAGCAACTGTTATTTGAAACATATTTGCAACCACAGTATGCTCTACAGTAGTGCAAGACATCTGAGAGTTCAATCAAACTTGTCTCTCCTCTCTCCCATTTTAAAAAAGGTGGGTTTGGGGTTTTGCTTCAGGGATGTGAGTTATCTAACCCTTTAAAACAAAACAAAACAAAGCAAAAACCCAGGGTAAGACCGGTTGGCAGAACTGCTCATGATTTAGTGGCAGAAGTGATAAAGAGCCCAAATAAAGCTTAAAAACAAGACTGCTACTTCTCTTCACAGATACTCCAACTACAACACAGACATAACATTGCTTCTCTACTCCTGTAATAACCATCAATGGACAGGAAACGTGGCACCTCCTGGATTCACAGAGCTACACTTAGGCAAAGGTATTAGACATGAGTCCTAGATGTATTCTCATTCTTATAAACATGATCAACATACCATCGTATGTCCCACTTTCTAGCAAGGCTCCACTTTCTTCCAGTGCTTTGAACTGCTCAACAGGAATGAAGTTATAGTCTACTCCAGGGACCTCCCCATCTCTGGGAGCCCTCGTAGTGCCTGAAAAGACAGAGAAAAAACACACTGTCAATACTTAAATGCTGCCTGTTTATCAAATGCTGCCTGTAAAATTCAGTAAAAAGAGTAGATGTTTGAAGCTTTATGCAACGATGGTATCTATCCAGGAAGATAAGAGAATACTTGCAAGCAAGCAAACAGTAATGTATAAAAACTAGGGCAATAAATTATGTAGGAATGACAGTTACAGTATCAAGGGAGGAGGAGAAAGAAAAGCAGGATGAAGTGGTAATAAGAGAGATTTTTTTCATCTACTTTGTGAACCAAATACTAATTCAGTGGAAGCTGGTGGTGACCTGGACTAGGCAATGCTAGTTCGTGATTTTGGGGAACTGTTTAACAGCTACCGTATTTTAACACAGTTGTGTGGGTGCTTTATCTTTTGCCATTTCTTGAGCACCCATACCAATTCAGTAATTTGCAAAGAAGTCAGCGTGACTACAAACATTTGATTTTTGAGTCACCAAATCCATAACTAGGCACAGAAACCATTCTTAACCTCACAGTTTAGAGTGCAATTCATCTATACTTCAAACCCTGGTTATAGGTAAGCTTTTTTCTGAAGGAAAAAAGCCACTAGCTGTCATAAAACAAAACTTCAAAGCAACTAGTAAACCGCTGCGTCAATGTAGAAGTTCTCCAAGAGTTTAAGTCTATGAATTAGGGTCTCCCATAGTTGTAACAGCTTAATTAAAGCTCTCCTAGAAAGGACTTTAGCACTGATTATAACCTAATAGCATTTTAAAGGTACGTGTCAGTTTTTTTAGGGAGTAGCCTGAAAAAGAAGAGCTGTTAGTAAGCAAACTGCATTTCAATATTATTATTTTTTAAGAAAGTCACAAACTCCTGGGCATGCTCAATATTATAATGTTGCTAAATTGAGAGTGGAATTTCTGTAGTTATAAAAATGTTAGCTGACAAGCTGTTCTAAATTTGTTATTCAATGAATATGTAAACACAATAGGTAATGAGTCTTTTTAATCAGTAAACTTGCAAGACAAAGTAAAGGATGATTTTATGATAATTCAGAAAATAAATGGGGCAGAAGGGCAAAAAGCACAGACAGGATGTTTGGTAGCTGTCATTGTCCTTGAAAGGGGCTTTCTGTAAACTGAAAGAAATGTTTTTTTATCTATGCAAACAGTTTGAGATGCTTTTAGAAGCTATAATTACTCCACCAGAACGGCCCAACCTCCCAGTAGAGTAAGCAAAACCCTTTATACTATATACATATAACAAGGGAAAATTCCATCTAATTCCATATTCAATTTTAAAAAAAAGATGGGTGTACTTTAGACTTCATGCTCAGAATTGTCCTAGGTCAATCATTTAGTAAGTGCCATCTACAAACCACACACGGGATTCACCATCACCAGAAGTTTATTCTCTTCACTGGAAATTTCCCCTCAGCCTATCTGTAAAGTAAATGGTAAATTTTCTCGCATAGAAGGCACACGGAATGCTTTAAGGAGGTCTGGTAATTAAATAGAAGAATGATCTTAAGCACACTTGCTCCAATGAACAGTTTTAGAGTGAGAAAAGTCTAAAATCATTAACAGTCTGATACTGATAGGCACTCAGAGTGAAAGGTTTCAAACCTCTTTATAAGAGCCTTTGAAGCTAATCAGTGATGAGCAACTTAAAAAAAAAAAAAAAAAAAAAAAAAAGACTGACAAAATGACTTTTCATTCTCAGAAGTGGTACCTTCAGGTACCTAGTTAACACCCGCCTTGGCTGAACTGAGAGATGCTGACAGATGCTCAGCGTAGAAGGGCTGGCATAACAGATGAGATAGGTCCATCCAGAATCTCTAATTCCTGTTATGACACTTACATTTGTCCATACCCTGCTTCTTCCTCCTCTTCCTGGGCCACAGATTCAGTCTCCCTCTTGCCACTGCCAACTCCTACTTTTTTCAGGATTAATCAGCAACAGTTCCCCTGTATCTTGTGTCATTGCAGCAGTTGGGTCTCCTTTTTTGTATATAATCCCTCCTGCGCCTCCCCCTTCCAGCTGCGCTGCTCTGTCTAGCTCTATGTGACAGCCTGAGGGATCTTAATCTCCTCTTTGTGCAAAAAACAATACATTGACCAAAATCATGATGTGTTCACTCTGCTTAATCATGCTGAGGAAGATGTATTTCCCATGGTGACTATGGTTATTCTAACGTCAATAATAAATTACAAACTTCCAATGAGTTAAAAACTGATATTGTGAAGGTACTGAAATACTCTGAGCTTTGAATTCTGAAGCTTTTGCTGTTTTGTCAGACCATATTGGTAGTAACTTTCCATTGCAACTTAAGATACGAGACTGTTCTGACAAAGCCGTTTACAGAAACTTCTACTGTGAAAAGGTAAAAATATAAACCAGACTAAGAGAGAAAGAATTTAAAGCTCTTGAATTATGTGACGTTTAGCACATACAGACCAAATGAGGCTGACCTTTATATACTTACACGGGATGGTTCTCAAATAGAGATTGTCTCTGATCACTTGCTGTAGTTTATGGTCTATTGAGCCTTTCTGGAACTGAAGGCTCAAGTAGTGACGCAAATCTTTGTTGATGACTTTTCCTAAAACAAACAAACAAGCAAGCAAGCAAATAAAACAAAAGCTGTGCAGGTGGAATTCCTGTGGCAAAAAGATTCATTCTTTCTAATGATAAAATTTTAATACTTCAAAAATAGCAATATGGAGGCAAAAGTATTTTTAACCACCTCACAGCCTCACAGTTATATGTTAAAATCTATTTAAGCTGAGGAAAAACATTTTGACGTTGATCAAGTTTCCTGCCGTAAGGAAAAAAATAGATGGAGTTACTAAACAAAGAGCTTTCTAGTTACAGAGTATTAACAGGTCTCAACTCTCTTTGTGGAAATTGATGATATAGGACAAAATCAGTATAACAGAAGAAGACTGAACGATAACACAGTGCACGGTCTAGTAAGCAAACACAGGCAGCAAAGCTAAATCGTGTTACAGAGTATAATATTATCTTATTGGTTTTATAACTACTTCATAGCTGCAAAGAAAATGTCTAAAATTTCGATATCTTGACTATAAATATGGTCATTCATTTATGTATTCACCATTAAAAAAAAAAAGAGGCACTTTTTGCTTAACTATGATCTTAAATCCAGACCTTTTGTTTCAAATTCTGTTCAGATGCTTTTTCCCCCTCGAGTGTTGTTATGCAAGCTTTAACCTAACTTCAGATTTGTGATCCTAATTACTAAAATATTCAACTTGCTCATGCAGGGAGAAACTGGATATATAATATTTAACTACAATTTACAAGTCCGAATATGGATCTGTAAATTTTTCTTGTTCAATGGGCTTAGTTTTTTTTTTTTTTTTTCTACAGTAGGAGATAAACTATTGCCTGTCAACAGGGTTCTGTACTAAGATATACCATGTTTATATAAGTGTACAAACTACATACCCACTATTCCGTTTTTGTAGAACACCATTCTGCAAAGCATTAAAATGTGAGTGCTGCATTCTTGATGTACCTTAAGTGAACATTTCACAAGATTTTTATTGAATCTTTTTCAAAGGAAATATATGAAAATGTACCGCTAATATACTTATTCTGACTATGAAAAGAAAAATCAGCAGGCAGGTCCCATCTTCCAGTAAGAGAACAGACCGTACAACCGAGTAGAGTAGTTCTACGCTGAACTACTGTAAAGACAATCAATCTGTAACTTCAAACATCTAAATGTTTATGACTATTCTCTTTTCCAGCACTCACATATGCATGCACTGGAAATTTCACAGCCATTTGCGTACCTCATATCTGTGGTTTTAGTTGTTAAATGCCCATAACTGAACAGTAAAAAAATAGTAATATTATAACAATACTCCATGATCTGTGCCTTGTAAAGTATTTCCTATGGAAACAGTTAATCTATTGTAAACTACCTAAAAACTGATGGAGATCCTTCAGAAAAGCAAAGGTATAGTTCATGTTTCAGGCTTGCAGAAACTAAAATACTATTTACAAAGCTTTCCTCATATCACACAAGTAAAAACTACACACCAACTGGAAGACTAAATACTGAGAGTTACCACTGGTAGAAAAACATGCATGCATTAAACTATCTGCAGGCAAGAAAACAAAGTAAAATCTACTCCTCTTATATAAAAGGATATTATGTCGATATTTTGAAAATACAGATCTTTTTGTATCCACATAGTCATACTCTTGCAATAAAACAAGCCGAATCATTAACTACGTTTAGAATTAAGCTAACTCTTTTTTCTATAGGAAAAGAGACAATTACAGCCACGTTTTGTAGAGACAACTATAGCTTAATAGGGAGAACAGAGCAATAAAAAGTGAATTTATGCGCAACAACCTATCTCAGTATCCTCCAAGATAGACAGTGACAATATTCCTGAAGTGTTCTGAAATGAATAAATAGTTAAAATACAAAATCTATTACCAAATTAAATGTCCGCTCAGATAGAACATTGCTTCAAAACATGCATGACATAACGGTAATACTTTCTATTCAATTTTACATCTATCAATTAGGCACCTGAATTCAGTCTTTTGTCACATTGGAGTCTACATTCTTGATCTTATAAGAAGAAAATATTTTCTTTTTTAGAAATACTGCATTATAGAGGAGTTCTTTACAATTATTTGTTTGCAATACTTCTGTCAGGTATCATTAGCAAATCTGTCATATCACTAGATCACCATTGCCCCTTTAGCACACAAATAACTGAGCTCTTGTATTACTTCTACATCCTTCTGACAGAAGGGTACAAAACAATCTTTTGTACCCTGTCATCTTCCCAGAAAGCACATTACATAGGGTTCAGTGACCTTGATAAAGTTACGTACTTTAGCAGAACACTCAGGGCTTTAGGGAGAAAGACTTTTAGTCTTTGTCTCTAAACAACAACGTAGGAGATGGCCAATAGCGTGCTTATGCTGGTACATCACAGCGAGCTGACGCAAAATTGTAACAGACAACAGCTCATTTTAAGTTAAGTCTGCAACAGGCTATGAAGCACCCAGTGCAATGATAATTTGACTTATTTTTGAACTCAGAGAACTGGAAGAGCTCCATCTATATAAGCAAGGGCATATCTAACACGATTCTCTGAAGTATTTTTCCAAACTAGGGATTTTTTTTGCAGGAAAAGGTAATAGGTTGACCACATAACGGTCAATTTAGAAAGGAAATTTAACGAAATCGTCATATGAGCAATTCTAACAGGAGTCTGTGAAGTTTGCTGAGACCCAGCCCTAGAAGAGACTATCTCAAAATGCCTAAGGGAATGAAATAGGGTATCAGACCCACATTAGTCTTAATACAAAGGTCATCCACACCTTAAAATCAAGGTAACTGTACTATTATGAAACGTCAAATTTGTAAAAGATAATATTTTTTCCACCACTATTAACCAGTGCTAGCAGCACAGGTGAGTTTGATTTTCCAAAATCATGTGGCACTACTGCAAAGTGGGCTGTGTGTTTGGCAGGTCTATGCTTCCCTTCTTGACAGGCAATAAATTAGTAATTCTATGCATTACCTACTAATGCCAGCATTATAGGGTTTGTTGTTGCATTAAAAAAAAAAAGAAAAAAGAGAGATACCAAATCTTTAACAGGTTAACTACATAAGATGGGCCAGGGAGCAGAGACTATTGTGATCTGTTCTTCAGAAGGAGTATAACTGAACACCAAAAAATACAATGTGTATAAAATAACATATATATTTATGTTGCTGAGCTGCAAATAAAAGGATGAAAAAATATGGTAAAGATAATTCTTAATCGTAGAAGCTTGCTCAGCAAAGAGGAATTTCTGATTTAAAAAAAAGCTAAAATTGGCTCTCAAGAACTGATATCAGACTATATATGTAAAGTGTGGGGAAAATTGAAATATTCACACACCTATTCATTTAACAAAATACCTTGCCCCAAGAACGGAAAACCAAATTTTCAATTTTGAAACAATTCTGTGTTGAAAACAATCTTCAGCATTTTCCTATTCCATTTCCCTTTATTTTATAATGTGCTTGCAAGGCTAAGAAGATACAGGCAATTCTGTACATCTTAAAATATCTACCCCATTCAGGGTAGATAAACACTTTACATGCATCTCTCAAACATCATCTTATTTATCATCATTCATTAACAGTAAACAGTCTTCCAGTTATCACTCTCTGTCATCCAACTGAAACAAAAGGAATGATGGAAAACATTCAAAAGTGGAACCATGTGAGACTATCAACCAGCCCTTTCTTTTTATACGTCTGCATTGTCCTGAAACAAAAAACTAACCATCCACGTCCCTGTCCCCCTTCCCCCTCAACAACAAATGTCACACATACAGTGCTTAAGCACTAGTCTTGAGCTCCGCATGAAGTCCCGTTTTTCATCTTCATTTAATGCTTACATCTATTACTTTCAGAAACAGAAAAAGGATTCTACAGTATTAAGAAGGTACCAAAGTACAATCCTCAGAAACAATACAAATGATAAAGTAATTACCACTAACGTGGGTGGGGTGAGTAGCATGCTCCTCTATCCTCCCATGCTCCTCCCCAAACATGAAACTCAACATAACTTTCCAGTGCTCTCCTGGGTTGAACGTTCTTTGTTGTTATGACAGCAAACCCTGAACTGAATTCCCTGTTTTGCCATCGCGAGCTGTTCTTTATAAAGCTTCGGATTTGCTTCCTGCAGCGCATTGAGCAAAACATGTCATAAAAAATGAAAATAAATGGCGTAATCCCTAGTCAGAAAAAATATTTTCCATTTGTTACTACAAATTGCTTCATTGCTTGTAGACAAGATGGTTTCTCAATATTAAAAAAATGTTTTACCACTCAAATGGTCCATCCATCTCCCTGTCAAAACCATAGCTATACCATTTCACTTTAACAATACAAGCATATTTCACTTCGGCACACGAATACTGTTGTTAACTAAGTTCATAGTGCTGCACGTAGGAAAACCTTGGCAAAAGGTAAAAATCTGTAATAGACATAGAATTAAACAGACCTTACTTATTCACTGATCTTCCTCCCTTTATGTCTTAAAACTTAAAAGCTCACAAAAACAACCTCATTGCAACAAATACAATGTTTTTTAAAACAATTTTCAATAAATATCAACTCAGTCAAAAAAAGTAAAAACAAAGCTGTTACTAAGAATATGCTGTCATTAAAGGGTTTATCCTAACACTAAAATCCTTAAAGATTGGACTGCATTCTGAGACCAAAAAGACTAAATTGAAGATTGAAGGACTGCCTGGGGAAAACTGAAGAAAGTCAACCAAAATACTACGCAGAGAAAAGGACAGAAAGCCACCCAGAAAATGGCATGAATTAGAAAGTAGAAAAATAAAGTAATAGTAAAGATGCTTTAGGCAACTTCTAGAGCTTGTTCTTATGTAAAAAACAATTATTTCCCCCTTAAAGAACTGAACATGCTTCTTTACACTGCCTCTTTCAGACAGGCTTTTAGGAAGACCTCAAGTAGCGGACTCTCTGAAATGACCTAATAAGTTTAGGGTTTCTGCTTGTTTCCCTGCTGTACTGTCCCTAATGGATGACACATGAAACACTGGAATCAGTCAAGATGAATAACGTACTTTATACTATTCATATTCTCCAAGATGAATGGGCACAAGTCTCTTGTTTTCTAATTTAACTTAAATTAACCACAAAAGGCACTATTTAAATGAGGATACATGCATACTGCAGTTCAGTAAGGAAAACTAAGCTTAAAAAAAAAAAAGACTCAAGTCATTTGAGACTTGAGTCTACAGCAAAATAAATTACTGTGAAGCACAGATGCAAATCTGAGTGACAGAAATGTGAAGAAATAGGCGTATTTCCTTTTAAATTTCAGGCATGTCAGTTGCTGAAGTCTGTTACTAGAATTCAATACAAAAAAAGTCCATTTCTAATTAGCAATGTTGGTAAAACAGCAAAACTGAAAGTTCAACAATTTGTGTGCATCCAAGTATGCAAATACTTTTTAAGAGACTCATTCAACCTGTAAAGGATTTTATGTTACTGCCTAATAATATCACAGCAAAAGAATTTCACAAGCACTTGATGATAATGCTGCTAAGACATGGAACATTTGGTAGATATTTCCCCACAAATCACTTTGAAGACCACATCAAAACTCTCCATCTCATTTTGACACATATTTCCTTTTAGACAGACACAGGTGACAACCCTCTAAAGGTACGATACATCTTATTTACCATAGTATGCTGGGAGCTACATTCTAAAGTTTAGTTATCAACAAGCCATAGAGAAAATGACATCTATAAGCTAATGGCAGCTGCCACGATGATGGGAGACTGAATGACTGCATATTTTTCTTTCAAACTTTTCCAGAAATACTTTACAGTTGACTAGAAAAGCATTTTTTCCAAGTTGCAGTTTAGTAAAAGAATGTTCATTTCCTGTGAAATGTGATCATTTTTATTTTCATTATTAGGACTTATACTTTCACTGTAGCATTTAACACACAAATTCATTTTAAGGGAACAGATGCAAGAAGAAATCTCATTCCCTCATTCTTTGTATTAAAAAAAATACCCCAAACCATCCTCAATTCTTTGTATGTTTCACTAACGAATTAAAGGGCAATAAAGAGAGAGAGAGATCAGTGCAGGAGTTACTGAGGTTAAAATATTTGCTCGACTTCCAAAGCAAATACATTACAAACGAAACGCATATAGCATCCTCATTTCACATGTATTCTATAGTACAAAACAAATCCTAGGCAAATTACTGCAGGTACTCAAAATGTTTGCTCAGAGTAGCCAGCCAGTAGGCTGATACTTCCAGAGACCTATACAAAAGTCTTCTTTTCCAGTAAGTCTATTCTTGCTAAAGAAAAAACGCTAGTCTTCCTTCCCCTGAACATATGGGGTAGCATAGATAAGGAGAATTGTGCCTTCTGTATCGAAAGCATGTCTAAAGAGTTAAGAGCTTCTCTCACTGTACATGTTTCAGATTTAGAGACACTGATACATCATTAAAATCCTAGTTGAAGTTTATGGTTCAGTATCATGTTACATATTGCCTTGGAAAATAAGGTATCTTTGGAAACACACAGTGCCACATTCTCTCATTGACACCTCCAGCATTCTAAATATAGAAGGGAATCTTCTTCCAGTGACAGCAGAAATACTCCAATAGGGGAAAGATACTGAAGTTATTCCAAGCTTTTACAAGGCTTGTCATTTCCTCATTGCACACTCATTCCAATTTATCAACTAAGCCATAACATCTTCTTCAGTTCTTATTCAAAGCTAATGTACAATTTTGCAAGTCATAACTTAAGCATTACTTAGGACATGACAGGAAGCTGCACTCATAAGCAGTTCACTCCTTAAGAGCTAGCGTTACCATACTAAAAGTATTCAGAAGGGCACAAAACCCAGACTTGCAAATGTCAGGCTGAAGCAGGCATTTTTACTGGTATAACTGAATTAGGAATGTCAGATTAACAATGTGTGGAAAACGGTTTGTGAAAAGCCAAAACGATCATTACCACTTACATAGCAGCAGCACCCACAGGCCTTGGTCTGGGAAAGCACCACACCGTACGAGGCACTACCTAAACGCATCATAAGCCAATTTGTCTCGACCCAGTCCCAACCAAACTGGAACAGGTAGAGAGGCCAGTGCTCTCCCCAAACACCAGCACCTTCCCCAGCTGTTCTCACCGCTCCCCATGCAGGCAGTGCCTTGGCTGGTGGCCTCCCCATCACAGTCCTCTCTGCTCAGTGCAGGGAACTGGATTTGGATAAGGAAAGAGCACGCGTTCAGTGGGGAGGTGAGGGTGGATGGGAGGAGGAGGAGGGTGCACAGGAGGAAGGGCAGGGTGAAGCCTGCCTGTGCAGAGGAAACATGACCTCTGCAGTCCTTGCTGGCAGCTCCATCTGTTCCCCTGCCTACGCCCACACACAATGGCAAAACATCAGCTGTTTCATTTCTGCGTCTTATCCCCGCAAGGTAAAGCTGCAGCATAAACTTAATTCCATTTGTTACATTTCTGACAAATGCAAGTTTATTTTATTTTCTGGTGGGTACCAGAGCACTTCAGGTGGCTGCATCACACCAGGAACTGTCTGCCAGGTAGTCCTATTTCATGACCTGAAAATCCAATGGTTTGCAGACAGACAGATCTCGGTCTGTTAGCTCACCAGTTGACTCATGTCTATCAGCAATGGATAGGATTGAATCAGTGCATATATATCATCACATGTGTTAAGCTGTGATTTCAACAGTCTACAGTAAAAGCAGTTTGCAACTGTGTTTTGCTGCCATCTTCTGGAGTAGCTGGTGGCTCTAAAGTGAGGGATTTGGTTTTCATTGGTTTAAGAGGTGGCTAAAAAAAAGAACAACAAAATAAATTTTGTATGTGACACCACCTTTTTGCTTTGATTTGCTGCTGCTGTATGTAGTGAAAACCTACAATAAGAGAAAGACTACATAATATCACAACCAGAGAAACATTCAACACTGTATTTACAACAGCTAACAATAATGAAATCTAATTGCAGACACTGACCATCAAAGAATTTGTTACAAGGACTGCAGACAGAATGAATCAAAGTTAAAAAAAAAAAAAAAAAAAGTGATTTATAGACAAATATTGAGGCACATCAGAGCCATAATTCCAATTTAGCTGTGCTAGTGAAGTATAGCATCAGCCCAACAGAGCTTACTTACTTACAATTTTCTGTAGGTTAGACTTTTGTAAAGCTACCAGATTGAGCTAAGTATATTTTAAAAGCTAGTAACAGTTTAAAAGAAAGAAAATATTTTTTAAAGACCAAACTTTAGAAAATAATCAAACATGAAAGCTAACAAACTATGCAGATCTACATACTAATTTTGAACTCGAGTTCAAATCCCCAAATTCACACCATCCACTAGTCCTCATTCTATATTGCCTCAGCCCTCTTTTTTCTTAGATTAATCTTGAGCAGTAGGGTCCAAGTTTTTTCATTTTTTCTTGTTTTCAAGATGGAAGGAAATAACGAAAAAGTGCAGTTTAGATACCTCTACCAAATTTTAATTTTGTTTTCTCAATGGAAATAAAGCTGATGAGACAAATTTAAACACAACGTCAGAATTCCATATGGTTCAAGGTTACACTAGGCTTTGCAATATGTTACACGAGCAACGATTCCGCATGACTTAAAAACTTACGCATGAAAATTCCATGTAAGACACGTTAAGGACTAGTAAAACAGCTAAATGGCTTTGCTCAAAAGCATCTAACTAAAATAAGAATTGTCTAGGTTGATCAAGAGGGAAACTATTTACTCTTTCATTAAAACTAGGTTATTATACATGAAGTAAGATTAACTCTGACACAACTAAGCAAAGCCATTTAAAGAAATATTCAGCTACATAAAACAGATATATTGCATTAGAAAACCAAAGTTATAATTAGTGTGCAAAGCATTAACGTCACAATATTCATCAGTAATTACTCATAGATTTTAATTTTGCATGAGTTGTAGATTTGAATATATGCATTCACTTGGCAAAATAAATCCTTCCTTAAAAACATGCAAGAGAATCACACTACTCCCAGAACAAGAAAAACAAAAAATAGAAAAGCCTTTTTTTATATGGAAAACAAAACAGTAACAGTAGTCTTTTAGTATTTATGCAGCATCGCACTTCTAACAAACATACAACTATGTTTCCAGTAGAACAAGAAACATGTAGGAGCTTGAAATTATTTCAATTATACAAGAAACAGAAGGCAGAATTTTGAGAATGTTCTGACCTAGTCGGCAGGTTAAGTTTTGCTCAGATTGTAGGATAGAAAGATACATGGATTACTGTGGAAAAGCGATCTTTTCCGTCATGGAAAAAGAGGGGCAAGCAGACATGGGACTGCAGCATTTTATGCAGAACATGCATTAATACTACATATTTATAGCCTTACTTAACTCACAAGCGGTTTGCAACCCAGTGCTATAGACCATGTTAATGCAACACACACACTTCTGTTTATGTTTCCCTTTTAATGAGACTCAAACAGTAGGAGGTCCACACTCCTGCCCAGAAAGTCTAAATTGATCAAGTCTTTTGATTACTAGAACATACATCAATAAGAGCCAATCATTTCATAATTCAGCTGAATTTCTCCAAACAGCCATAATGGCATTTTACATCTCTGACATGCAGGCTATTTGGTTGAGATATCATAAGGGTACCTTGATTTTCTTATATCACTTTTAGGTAGCTACATTTGTCCTAAAACAGAAAGCTATTACAAGACAAAAATTTTCCCCTACACAATGAACAGAACAAATAAGGTTAAAAAAGAAAAAAATGAAACTTGGTTTTATAGAACCAACTAGAGACATGGGAGAAAGGTTAAACCAAATGCATTAAAAGTTTATTTTTGTATTTGAAACGCAAGTGATTTATTTTACAAATATAAAAATCAAAACAAAACTTAGATTTTAAACAAGGCCATAAAAAAAAAAAAAGAGCAAAACCACATTTTAATCTGTTCTGGCCACACTGACAATCCTTTAACCTCCTCCCTGAACACAAGGTTATTTGTAGACCTCTGGGTTTAGAGTAGATGAACAGATGTCAAGAACCAAACTCCTCTGAAATTACCACCACTGTTATCAGCAGAGGGAGAAGCAAAGAGCAACTTGGGAAAGCTGCTTACTAAAGAAAGGAAAAGTCCTGAGAATAAGAAGCTGATGATCCCAGATAAAAGCGAACCAGACTATTTGGAAAAAGGGACAGGTATCAAAGCAGGTATTAAGATTCAGAATAATGCTGTAAAGGTTAAGATATTTTTAAAATATATTTTAAATTCCTAGATAAAGAGGTCTTACAAAAGCTTTCAGATGTTCATTAGGACTAACAGTATCCCTAAAGCTTCCTGGGCTATGTGAATTTTCCCTGTATTAAACATCTGCAGAGAATAAATATATTATTTGACTGAAGACTAGGGAACAAAGATACTTTTATTAAACCATACAATGCTTAACAAGTTGTCCGACTAGCCCCAAAAGGAGGGCTTGAGACAACATCAAACTCAGTGAACTGAAGCCCCAGCATAATGTTAGAGCTAGCTGCAACAATATCACAGAAACAGCAGACGTAATCCACATTTAGGTGATAAAGAGCATATATGGATGAGTAAAGAGGCAGGGGAATATAGGGAAAGAATAATGAGAGAATAGAGAGGGATAGAGAAGTGGTCTCACATGACATCCAAAAGCAAGTCCTAGGCCCTATGAGCAGAAAATCTAATCAGGCCCGAAACTTATTTCAAAAAATTAAAACAAAAAAAGGATTTTAGAGATTACCAAAACTGTCAGACAAATGACAGCTAGAGAATATTCCTTTCAACTTTTTTCCCTTTTCAACATGGACTTAGGACCTCTGCCTACCATTGGCCTTTTAATGAAGACTTAGCTTTTATACGCAGTCTTCCCTAGCACAACTCCACCTTCTGAATGCTTTGACGTAATTGGCATCCATGTGCTTTATTTTACCATACTTTTTAATTGTATTACATGAAACTATTTCAGAAACACTAGCCATATGAAAATCATTACCCTCTTGCATGCCAGTGTCTGAAGGAGGAACATATTCAAGGCAGGAGTGTATAAAATCACAAATTTTCCCCTAGAAAAATACTTGCATCATCCCATTACACTCTTTGGAACGCTTAAAGGAGCTTTAATTCTTTCATATGACAGATTACAGATTATCAATACATGTTTTGAACTTTCAATAAAATGTCTACTTCCTTGTTCCAGTATTAGAACTACCTTCCCCCACATAGTATATCAAGTTATCATACCGTGCTGCTTATTTTCCAGGAGGCTGCCTGCAGCCAAACAATATCAGCCACAAAATGTGAGCTCAAAGTGTCAGTCTCACAACCTTATTTAAATGGAGGCATTCTTAAAACAAGGTGATCTAGAATTTAAAAAAAAAAAGTGGGAGGGAGCGTGGATGAGGCTTTCTTTGTCAGATTTTTAGAATAGGACTTCTCGAACAAACTATTCAAAGGCTGCTGTATGAATGCCTCTCTTGCCTTTTCTCACCATGAACTGGACAAATTATACAAAAAAGTTTCAGAGTCTTAAAGACTAACTGCTAAAGAAGTACAACTGCTCGGACTCTGAAAGTAATGAGCTATTTATCAGCCTGAAGCACACTTGGTGCCCTTCACAGAAACATATGGTTATTACTACTATTTCACAATTCTTCTGTTTTTAGAACAGAACCTTTTTCTTCTGACATCGCCACAAAAAATGCCCTTTTATGGCATGCATAAAAAACGCATGGACGCACGGAAACTCGTATCTACCAACCACTAGCGTTCATCACTGAGATTCTGTGGTGTGATTTAATGCCTTACCCTTTCCTTCCTCAGAAAGGGGACCACGTGCTTCTTCAGAACTCAATGCACTCACCAGCTGTAGCTCTTGTCACCGGTGCCTGCACAAAGACATTTGCTGCCGACTACCCAAAAGAGCCAAGGCATATCTAGATAATGACTGCAATCCTGAAAAGATCAATAGTAAAGACCAATAGTAAAGATCAATGACCACTACACATTAACTTTTAAAGTGGCTGCCAAAAGGCAGAGATGGAACATAAGAAAACATAACTAGAGTAAATCAAAGCTAAAGAGTCAGACACCAAGAAAATAGTTGAGGAGAGGAAAAAAAAAAAACAACCAACCCCCCCCCCCCCCAAACAAACAAAACTCAGCAACTGTTTGATACTTCAAATCAGAAGCAAATAAAGCCAGCTTGATAGCCCTGCTGAGAAACCATTCAGCTCCAGCTCAGGCAAAAGTGCTATTTACTCATAAGATGGTGGCACATGCCACATATGAAAAAGTTGCCTGAAATGAGAGGGGACAGGAGTCAGAGCCTACAAAAGTTGCACAGATACAGATGAAGCTTGCTGAAAAGATAGGGGAATTGGCCTCGGGACTTATCTGTACTAGAAAAATGTTAAGGTGAAGAATTGACATGTGCAGCTCACATTTACAACCTCTCCCTGAAATGTTTTATACTTCAGGTGCAAAATAGTTTGATTTGAAATGGGCATTTCTATTAGTTACTCACTGTCACAGACCTCCACAGAGATGCATTTTCAGGATCCAACTTTAATTATATCAACCTGTGATTGCAATCAATTATGCAATCACAGGTTACAACCAGGGGCCTAACCTCTTATTTTCAGCCTGAGAGTAAACTGGTGTCTTAAGCTTACTCCAGCAAAGGCAAGAAAACCAAGTTCAAACGCTTTGGCAGGTGTAAGCAGCAAAATCCCAATAACACACAGTAACAACAGAATTTGTGAAAGTTAAAAAATACTTTTACTAAAAATGAAAAATGAACTCCAACAGATTCCCCATCACTCATCCTGAAGAGAACGGACCTCTTTCTGAAGAGGGTCTCAAACTGAAATAAGACATCTGCATGCAGGAAGTGCTTGAGAAATCTAAATTGTGTGTTATACAGGGATTTAGACTAGATTGCAAGGGCTGCTGGTAGCTTTAAGTCTCCATTAAATTTTACATCCAGCAAAGACTGGTTTTAAAACAATGTAACTCTATAATTAGTCTTTTTCTCCCACAAAATATTAAGTGAATGACAAGTCCCGTATTTATAAAACAATTTATATAAAATAAATTCTACTTTTAGAAGATTTGTCATCATATTTGCTGAGAATAAAGAGAATAAATACATCATCTTAGTTTAATTACAAATGGTAGCTAATAAAAAACCTTTAAATAGTCCTAAATGCAACTTTTTTTTTTTTTTTAAACTTGGAACATTACATTTGTTCCACTAATTCTACATTATCAAGATAATTCTTTCCAAGTTCTTTTTACGGTGAGAAAGGCATACTATTTTACCCTTCAATCTGAAATGTGCGGATTGCAGTAAGAAAAGATTAATCTAAAATTAGAATACAAACCAACCGAGGTTTTTATACAATACTTCTTTTAAAATAAAACATTTCCACGAACAGCATAAAATTTGAAAACTGAAAGACAAGATATGAAGGTGAAATGCACCAATTCTAAATCTCAAAAAAAGTTGTAAATTAAGATCAATTGCATTTGGAAATCCATATGCAGGAAAACCACAGATAAGGGTTCTACTGGACTCAAAAACAAGCTAACATTCTTCAACAACACTGTTATAATTGCAAGATTATCTTCCATTACAGTCTAGGACACTTTGGTGAAGACACATTTATCTTTTTATGCAAATAAAGTACATACATTCAGTGCGGCTAACATGAAACAAATATGCATGTAAAAAGCCACAAAATAATATCTATTAGTACACTGAGAGTTGATGAGAAAGGAGTAACTAGTGGTTACATTTTTCCAATGTATGCTACTTGTTCTTTTGTGTATCTCATTAAAGCCATAGAGATTCTCAGCCTATACATGATTTCTGTGAAATGACAGAAGATATCATTTTAGGTTTGCTTTGTGTAATGCACTGGTAGCAAGAAAGCTTGCACAGCCTAGTATTTTTTCTGCCTACAACCTCAAGGATTTTTAAAATGAAAATCATTCGAGTGAAGCAGTTCAAGCTTCTAGTTGCCAGCTTCAAGTATACTAGTATAAGATACGATGACGACGATATATTGCGCGCACACACACACAAATCCATTAACCATGCAAATACAGTCAGGAAAGTTATGAATGGGTAGGATTTTTTCTAATAATGCCAAGTATTTCAATGTAGCCATTATTAAATAGAAGAATGGCAAAGCACAAAGAACTATACAGCTGTTTCTGATATAAGATCAGACACTGAAGGACATATGAATACAACTCAAATTATTAAAATAATGAATGGGTCTCAAATAAAATGCAAACTTAACCATTTTCTTCAACTTAACAGTGGGGAATAAAAGTGCAATGGAACTTTCCACAAGAGAATAGCTTGATCTTTTATATTATATACGGAGACTTTTCTTTCCTCTCTTTGATTTGGTATTTTCTTGAGAAGAAAAAAAGAAAAAAGCACTGAAGGCACTGATGATCAGCAGTGCTTATGTATAAAGTATAATAATTATCAGTATAGAATAAAACTTAATCAGAACTATCATCCTAGATTATGAAGCCTGAATGGTGACATTGCAAACAGGCTCTAAACAAGCTGATGTTAGAAGCGTATACTTACAAAAATCTACAGGGCCAAAACAACTATTAGAATTTGCAATACGCAAACATGCTCTAAAATTTAAAAATACAAGGCTGTTTCAATAACATTGCTGACAACATTTTATTAAGGCTTCCTAATTATGCACTCAATCTCTTGCTGAGTTTTAATCAGTATGTAATTGACTATACCTACAGAGGCTTTCTGACTTTAATAATACTTGTCATTATTACACTCGTATTTTAAAGTCAAATACAGACATTGCAACTATGAAATCAGAATCCTCTGTAGCTATTACAGGTTATAATGATACGTAGTACATTTAGTCTGGTCTTAACTGAGCAGATACAGAACCAGAATACTTCAAGACAAAGATAAGCAACTCTTCTGCTAAATGTAAAACTTCCAAAGTCTCTGTAGATGACAACTTATTTAAAAAAACTGAAAATATTAGTGAAAAAGATGATGTCTGCAGCAATCGTAAACTAGCTGAAAATCTGAACTATGAGCAATCAAACTGCTGCAGGCACAGAAAAATCTAGTAGTTGACAGTTCAGCTATAGTATATAACTAGCTTATCACACCAGAAAAACACACAACACAAAGGCTATATCGATTTACATAGCCTAACATTAAAATTCACTTAACAAAGGGAGGGTATCTATTTTTTCTAGCCGCTAGAACAAAGGTTTTCCTTCTTATATTTGTCCATTCTATCCCAGAAGAGTTACTGAGACACAATAGTCGGAGCTGATTTTCCTCAGTGCAACCATGGCTTGTTTTCCAAATTTATAAGCAATCTTCCATTCATTCCCTACAGTTTTTGTGGGGCATTAGAATATTCGCTTTACAGAAAATGGTTTATTGAGACCACCAGCTAACTGATTTGCTCTAGAAGGCACAATTAACATGGCAGAATTGAACAAAATGTATTTGATTCCCCAAACTCTGTTCTAATATTAATGCCTTTAATGCTTCCCTTTGATAATCTGCAACTAATGTGTAAATTCAGTATTACCATATACTTAATGAGTACTGTTTAAATAGCATATCCTAGTAAGGGATTACTAAGAGGGCACATTTACAGGTTAACCTATTTTACTGTATGACAAAAATTGTCTGTCCTTCTGTTTTCCTTAAGATAGCATCACATTTCACATACCGATATACATATAACATAGCATTCCTTATTGCTTAAGCAGTATGAAGTTCTATAGAATGACACATTTCAGTCATATCCCCAAAGAAAAATGTCTTTGCAGCTGTTCTGTGTTAGATAAATAATTTAATCTGCTTGGACCATGCCATTATTTTCAGGCAGCAGGGAACATGCTCACATGCCAAGACTACTTCTTTGTAGTGTTCTGATTAGAATAGAACCTATTCAAATTAAATACAGGTTTATTTTTAGCCTGCTTTCCATAGAAAGTAAGACACGCAATCACACAGCATATAATTTCTAAGCCTACTAACCTATTTCAGCCTTGAGTTTGACAGGGGAGGAGTTTGACAAATATACTATACTCCCGTTCTCATGAAACATTGAGCAAATCTCTTTTAAGTTACCAACCAACACAGGCAAAAGAAAAAGCTTACTGTAAAATAAGTAAGCTACTTCATCTAGCTAAGTTCATAAGTGGAAGTCCAAAGTCTTTCATTACTGAATCCCTAAATACAGTTTTTCAAAGACATAACAGCAAACTTTCAAATGTCAGATCCACTTCAAACATCTCAGCATCACACTGAATGTTTTAGAGTATAGCTATTTTCTTAACAGTAGAAGTTCAATTCCAAAAGTTAGCTCATACTGAAATGCAATCACTAAGCTTTTTTGGGAAAACGGTTAGGCTAGAGATTTGCTCTTTTACCACAAAAAACCTACATGCACAGTTCAGCTTTACATACTGGAATTACATTCACCAAGAAAAATGAAAGAGCCATCATGAACTGCTGCCAACTATAGACATTCATCATTCTCTCAGATTTCTCTGCCTACCATTTACACTTGCTTCTCACCACTCACTAACCATAGTGGAGCAGAACCATTTATACAGTTCCTTCAAAAAGGCAAGGAGAGCGGTCACCTTATTTTCCGTCTACTAGATTCTGGATTTCTTCCTTTGTTTTAAACTCTGAACCATTTTCTTGGCAGAGCCTTCTATCCAAACACCATGCCAGTGGGCAGCAATAATATTTCAATTATCGTGTTAGATTACTTTAAACGAAGACATACTGGACACCTGGTTTTACTGCAGCATACCCCCAGAGCTCCCAGTTATGACAGGGACCCTAACACTAAGCATTAGACACATTTACAAAGAAGCAATTCCTGCTCCAAGGAATAAAGTAATTCTGTAATTTTTATTAAATAATTGAAGCTTCTCAAACAGGATCCTCAATGAATTCAGGAAATCCCAATATTTCAAAATCACAAGCCGTGACATTCCCTAAAGATAAGTTATGCTGTGCCAGAGAGAGGCAGTTCAGTAATAAATTCAAGTTTCAGAAAACATAGCTGTGTTTCACTGTGTTCTCAAGGACTCCCAGGAATTTAAAATATCAAAATCAGGGTTCTAATGTGCCATGCTCACACCTATATTGATTAGAGAGTCAAAGCCTGAAAGTTTAATTAAAAAAAAAACAACAAAACTCACAAAAAGCTCTCATGCTCCTTGTGCAATATGTACAGTCAGCAAAATCCTTGTAACTCCAGATGTGCATTGGCCACGACTAATATTAATGCATGACTTGCACAGATTTCACATGGTATTTCTGAATTGGGAGAAGCATTATTTAGTCTGTTACAAGAGCTAAGAATCAGAGATACACAGAAGTAAACAATATGCAGGCATGCATTGCAGTTCTTCAGATAAGAAATGAAGAGTATCTACCAAAGAAAAGTCCTCGATCTCTGCTAGAGGACAGAGTATATGAAAATACACACTATGCACACGTAACAAAAGAGAATGCTGCAAGGTATTTCTCATAGATAGTATGATCAGTACTCCCCCTCTCCTCTTTCATGTAACCATGGTTGGAAGGAACTGAGTTTATGTTTCTCATAGATTTTTCAACACATTCCTAAACAAAGACAAATTTGTTATAGAAAAGTGTAAATGCTGACATTTTAAAGTTCTGGTATAAATGGCACTGCAGCTTTTAGGATTGCCTAAGTCACATCAATTTCACAAAAATAGTATGTGAAAGACTTCCTCTCAAAACACACATACATAACAGTATTTACTATCAGCTGTATTTAAGTTAAACCTTTAAGGAATCTTATATCATTTAAAATTTTCCCCGGGATGCATGGAGGACGTATCAGATACCCACTGCAGTGTCTTATAAATGTATCCAAACCACACAATGTTTCTATACAGCCAGCTGTATGTAAGAAGAAAGAATTCAAGACCTGCCAACATTTTTCAAAATGCTTTAAATATCTTGCAATTCAGAAAATAAAATTATTCTCTCTTTCATCTGCATGAAGATTTTAGTAAAGAGTCTTTTCCACCACTCATTTGGCACTACAGCTACAAATCAGAAGTATACAAAAAAGAAACAGGAGAAACTGACATACCCGTAATAATAGAAGACTCATCTCTATTTCCAGCAAAACATGGACCAGCTATCAGCAAAATTCATTAGGAGATATAAGTAAATTCTTACCTTGACCGCAGAATGACTACACATTAAGCTATCACACACACGAACCTCACTGGTTTCATTCAATAAATTTGAATTTTGTTATAACTTAATTTTGAACCATCTTTTCCATGGAAACCTGTATTTATGATCTTAAAAGTATATTGTTGTTGAAGTAATCACATAAAGAAAGAAAATTTCCCTACGTGTTATGTTTATCATTATGTAAGAGTAAAAATGAAAGGAATTTATCTTTTTGCTTGCACAGTCTATCCTGCTGTTTCATCAGTATTCATTTAATAAGATTTACTTTCAGCTATGACACCCTGGATTTTCAGTTAAATATGAAATATTGTTTTCTCCCAGAACAGTAAGTATGAAGAGCAAGACAGATCAGAAAAAAGAAACTGCTCAGCTTTTTGGGTTCTATCACTTTCTACCAAAGTACAAACAAGAACTGAAATAAAGCAGACTACTAACATGTTATATCACAACGCTTGGCTGAAGAAATCCACCTACAAAGCAAGGCACAGATCAGAGCAGTTAACCTAGTGTAATTATATGAAAGGTGCTGATTCAGGAACACCAAACAAGTAGTGGGAGTGGCACAAATACATTAACTCTGTCTGCCTTTTCCTGCTGGAAGTTATAGCGCATTCAGAAGAGCTGTCAGAAGCAACTGCATGCTCCTCACGCTCACCTCCATGGTGTGGCCTATTAATTTATATTAATAATAAACTAAGGCAGCTGAGGCAGATATGCATTCCTTATTGTTACTTATGCTCCAGGAGAAGCAAGGTAAGATAGACACTTGGTGTCAGAAACTACTGCAACTAGTACTGCAAGAACCCCTCTACCGAACCCCGAATCATTAGGATCAGAGAATCCAGGCAGCTTCTGCCTTGTGTCTAACAATGGTGCTTTTTTTTTTTTTTTTTTAATTTTTATACCTTTAGCTAGTTGTTGCTAAGCAGAACAGCTGTCTAAGCCACTGCATATTCACAAAAAAATAGAAATAAAGGAGGTATCTGGCGTTCTCTAAAGCCTTAAGCAAAAGTCTTATTTAAAATTGTTGTATTTGCAGTTCTACACAAAAAGTACTTCTAAAAAAGGAGCCTAAAGAAATCCTTATAGGTACACCAACCAGGTCTAAAAATGTTACTAGTATTCCTGTTTTACTGGTTTCAAAGTCAGCAAAAATACACAAAGCCAGGTATCAGTATACCTGTCAAGGTAAAGCAATGCACCAGGGTTGGCATCTGTCAGACTGCCTGTGAACACCACACAGAGATTTCAAGCAGCGAGAATGGGAAAATGGGATGGGTTTATTTCAATTGATTCAATAATTGATAATAGAGGACTGATTTAAAAGCACTTGACAAGGAACAGACTAACATTGTAAGGCTTCATAAATTAGCACAACAAGTATGGACACAGAATGTTTTAACAGAGGGGGTTTCATGCATACCTTTTCCCAAAGGATTTTTAATGCTCACGAAAAGAGCTTCAACTTCTGTATTCTTTAGAACAGGGCTGGGTAGCAAAACGTTCAGTGACTGAGGGCAGATTGGTTTTAACAAGATATCATCTAGCTAGAAGAGCATATTATCAACCTAACTTGAAATGCAATTACTAACTACCCATTTGTAGCAGAGATTGAGGCAACTTAGTATTTTAGCAGATGAGTCTGCTCTGATATATATGCTTCATTAGGCGTTAACTGACTACATTTCCTGTTGTAAGCAATTGTTCAAAATTTATTTTCATAGTCATGCAAGCAGAGAATCTGCAACATAAAGTAGGAACCACTATGCTGATGTAAATCAATTCAGTAGTTTTAAATTGACAGGAGGACATAAATACTGAAGATTTCCGATCTGAACTGAGAATTAAAGTACAAAAACTCAACCAGAGAAAGCACTTTCGTAGCAAGAACATGGTTTACACCACCACAATCATGCAATGTTTCATGACCATGCTCTTTCCCATACATAAATCATCAAATTTACTTTGGATTTAAATGTGCTCTTATTTCAGGCAGTTAAAATAACAAAAATAGTTATCTTTCCTACCTTTGCATGCCCCAGACTATTATTGCCACTTCCAAACCTCAGCTCCTTTCCCTGTCAATCCATCCAGCAGTTACTAAAACAACATAGAATGGAGTTTGTCTCTCTGAATTCATCATGATAGAAACAAAACTGCTGAACATAACTTATTATCATTATACAATACCTTGTTATTTGGATATTTATTGTACTAACACATTTAGTTTATTAGCAAGTGGTAAAAAAGAACAACAGGAGGAAGGAAGCAAACACACAGGATGGTTAAGAGCCATCCTGAGTCTTAACTATCAACCAAATCATCTTAGCTGCAGGGCTCTAGCCAGCACAGCAATCTGATTCACCACAACAGGCAATGCTGGAACCTGGAAAAGAACCACATACTGATAAAAAAAATTTTTCTATCCACCAGCTACACATCTCCACAAATACCAAGCTTCTGCTGGATAAGCAAACAGATATACAGAAAACACAAAAGGAAATGCAATATTGTGAACTGGGGTAATGGAACTGCAGACTTAGCAATTTAAAGGATGCATGTGCAGAGAAGACCTTTAAAGGGTCAGAGTAAAGCTTGCCCTATAACAACGGCAGTCATGATAAAGTTGCTAAATTAAAATACTATGATTATAGGAACAGCTAAATTCCTACAGATGCATTTCTTGCCTTTGTTCTTTGTGCAAATAAGTGATTATGGGTTTATCAGGAGAAACAGCTCAGCTTCTTAGACAATAGCTACTTTGAAGTACCTTTGATAAATAGTACAGCCACATTTTGTTCTTTTCCAGATGTCGCATACCACATAAATCTTTGACATCCGACAAGAAATAGGATTTCACAGGGAATGATTAGGTTTTTCACAATATAATTAATTTAAATTAGTTCATTTCTTTGGGCAGAGACTTATTGTCTACAGAAATGTCACTGTCCTGGATTCAGGCTTTTCAAGGAATGTATTGCCAGGCTTACAGAAACATTTGTGGTTAGGTTGAAACATAACATAAACTCAATATTTGGTAATCTAGTATATTCTTGAAGTATAAGAAATAATGCAGAGACAATACAGTAAGCAATGGTGTAAGCAGTGATAAAACTAATTGGACAGGAATACAATTTTTCTTTTATTATTTACATATGCTCTAACATACATGAAGTTACTAAGAAAGTTTAAAGACTACTTACATTTTAAAAATAAAAGATACTGTAAATTATCTTAGCCAATGTGCAATGTGGACATATATATATATATATATATGATACATTCAAAGTAATGCTACAGAAGAAAACCACAGTACTCAATACTTTCCGTCCTAACGCTGAATGAAAAAACCCGCTATCCCAGAGTATTCCAAGATAGCTGGCTGTCAAAGCCTCCAAATGCAGAATCACCTATCTAAGCTAAAATATGAATCCAGCCATCCAATACTGAGATAAACAACCTAGGGAAAAAGAAACTCAGTCTGATTGCAGAACTACACTTGAAACAAAAACACAAAATGCTCAAACTCAATACGGAAAACACATCTTGGTATACCAATTTATGCCTTATACACCAGATCATATACATACTACACTATCTTCAAAAATAAACAAGAAAAAAATCTGAAAATGGAAAGCCTTACGATTCTTGTTACATTATCAGATGAGTGCTTCCAATACCTTGTAGAAAATTTAATGCCTTAATTCCTTATGCCATTTCCTGCATATGCTCTATTGGTGAAAGAGCACAAATAAAACAGCATAAGTGAGGACTAAAACAATTTAACTGTTATTTTCAGAAAAGAGCCAGTAAACAAAAGAAAAGAAAAACCAACCAACCAAACAGCACCCTCCACTCAACAGTTTTTCCTTTATAGGAGTATCTCACACCTTTAAGCAAAAAATCTGATTCAACTGAAATCTGCACCTATGGAAACTTCCAGACGGACCGTGCAAAGTACTTCAGCACAACATACTCAATATGCGCAATTGACACAGCTGCGCTGTCAAAACATGGATTAATTTCAGCATTTAACTTTAAAATCTAGTGCACTTTTTTTCTCTACTTGCATCTAAATACATCTAAAAACCAAGCAAATTGCCAGAGTAGCTATTACAGCATCTTCCTTTCTCTTTAGTGGAACTGAAGAATAACTAAGAAACATCCGCAATAGCAGAAGCCATATACAAGCTAAGAAGGGCAAACAGTATAGCGCAGTCACCAGTTAATTTCTGTGCCTCTGTAGGGAGGAAAAACAAGGTCTAAGTAACGATGTAATACATTAATACCACAAACCACACAGCATGCTAATAATGAAATTTCAAAATATATTTAAAAATGAGAAAATGCATACTTATTCTTAAATCACGAATTTGAAGTTCCCTTCCACAGTTATTTCAATAAAATGCTAAAACTTAGCATTACCTCAGTCTGATATGTCTTCAGAAATGCTGACACTAAAAACCAGACCCTCTGAACAATACGAACAAAAGGCTCTGTTCTATTTTTTTGGTAGAGAAAAATATAATATAGAATTAATGTTTAGAGATTTTTCTAAATACTTCTTCGCTCAAATAAAACCCCTTATACCCAAATGCTAAAAAGCAATGTTCACCACTTACATGCTTCCAGGAAATCTGCTTATCAAATTGTTACTGTGATGAGTAACTGATTAGAAAACACACAATTGCATCATTTTGTTGGGTGGCAGGGGCAAGACCCGCATGTGAAGGGGGTAAAAGGGGAGCGATGATGACATTCACAGACTAGCACATGCTCGTGCATTTCTCTAATGAGAAAATAAAGGCACTGCAGAAAAAATTTATTCCAGAGAACATAATTTTGTAACAATAGCCACAGCTTTACTAAATTATATAGCCAGAAGGTGATAATGATCTTAATCTTTCTCCTTTACATACTCTTCACCTGTAAATACAAAATGGCAACTCCATTACAATAATTAACTTAAACTTTAAATGACTGCCTGTCTTTTCAGTTCTAGTGTTTTACTAGTTCAGACTAAACATTTTATCTCAATAGCAGGTAAACAAAACCCTACAGTACTAACAATTTTCCTTTATTGACAGTTTATGTTCAAATGTTCACAGTGTGGCACTCATCACTTAAATTACCATAGACTTCATGCTTAGAAAAAAGAAATGGTATATTCTGTTACCAAAGGGTTAAGGACTTCTATGTCAGTTCAACTGACCTTGGTATGACTTACCCACAACACAGTCAGCTCTTCAGTAACACAGATGGTTGACTTGATTTTGCCAGTATTTTAAGCTTAGAAATGCTTTTAATTTTTTGTTATTATTATTTCCCCATGCTGTGTTTACTGTTTTACATATGCCTCTGACTGCCAAGGAATTGTTAACTAATCACCATGAGATTCATTTTGTCAGTACACAGCTGGGTACTTGGTCATACAACATCTGCTTCTCAACATTTCTTCTTTTTCTTATCTATCAGTAGTTTGTAAGAAAACAGTCTCAACAGAATATAGTAAACAGTACTTGGAAACAGAAGTTGATAAACAAGTTATTAACTAATGACTAGCAATACTTAAACGTGCAGATTACTAATGAACCTATGTCTTACAGAATGAAAGGACCAGTTAAAACAGGCATGAAATACAGAGACATTCTGATTAACTCATCTCAAGGCATTTATTAAAGATTATTTCAACTTAGAACAATAACATCCTCAATGGAAATAACATACATTCTTTGGAGTAACATTCTCCAAGACGTAATCTCCCTACAGCAGTTTCACGTTTTAGGGAAGCCTCATCTGAAGTTCAGCTAACCAACTTTTCCCACACATATGAACCTTGGACTACCTCCTCAGCCATGTTGTTCAAATGCAGATACAACAGAAAAGCACATCTAGACTCCTGCAGTACACAGGTACTATCGTGAGACTGCTGTTACTGGAGAAGGTGCAGCTCTCACACACTTACTGAACAGCATAACGTATAGTATAGTAATGTATAGTATTGCACAAGTTTCTAAGAAGATTAAGTTCTAGATAGCATTTGTTTATTTTTATAGGTGCCATTCTGCATCAGGAACATAATGGGTAAATTTTCCATTATTTTTATCTTCAGAATAAATTTATTTCACTACTTTAAAGCACATTAGAAACTAGAACTAGTTGAAACAGACAGGAAAAACAAAGAGCAACTTCACAGCAAAGTAATTGTTTGTCCTTTTCATTTTTACTTTGTGCAGTCAGTCATAAAAAATGATGCCGTCGTGTACAACCATACTTAGAAATCTAACTAACCTATTTTTTTTCCTCATCATCCATGACTGTAATCAGATAGAAAAGGCAGGATACGGCATCATTTATGATCAGCTTCCAAGCCACCTACTCTCTCTTCTTTATGCACAATACAGCATCACAAAACTGACGTATCAGCAGTCACTCTACCAGAACTGTGCGGATGATAATCTGTTAGATTCAGTGATTAATTTTCACTTAACTGTAACTAATTGTTTTCAACTTAATTTTTGCTTCCGAAAGTTCTGCCCAAGGTAGGTAGATGTCTTAAGCAAAATAGCAACAGTTGTATGGCCTATGAGACAGAAAGAAAGGTTGTTGAGTTACAATAATAAAAGTTTCACATTTGGAGTGCTTAGCTCTTGGATTGTGGTGCATCCAGTATGGGAAGCTTGCCAATCTTCGTCTTTATGCAGCTGTCTCTAAAGGCTGGACTCATTTATTTCTGCTTAAAGAGCTCAGTAAATTCAAGACTGACACAGAAATGGAATTCTCATAAGAAAGCACTTCAAATAAAAAGATAGCTTTGAAGGCAAAGCCAAATCTAATTTCTGTTCTCAATTTACAATCAATCAGAAGGCAGCTACGTATACACACCCCAATAGGAAAACCAAATATGACAGCACAGTAGGTTTTTTTGCTGTATTTATTGCATCATTCCCTTTACTGTCATCCTTTTCTGACCTAATAGATTCTGGAGTAATCTCTTGGAAATGGTTTAGTATTGTTAGAGCAGAGCATTTCACAGAGCAGATATTCTGTTACCCACAATAGATACTTTTTATTAAAATGTTTCCTTATTCAAGAGTCTATACTGGGTACTTCACATCTACCTTCTCTATACTTTCTCTTTTTTTTCCTTAAAGACAAATGAATTCAAGATTAAAAGAAAAAATTAGACCTAGATTTTGAATGCTCTGAAGTTTTTATCAACTTTGTCAAAATTCCATAGCTGAAGCTCCTATGCCTCACTGTTCTCTCCCTAGTACCAAAAAAAACAGAGCATTAAATGCAGCCTCTCCAGTTGCATGATCCCTCCAGAATATGACTCTAGTATATATGTATCGCTTTGAAGTAACTAGTAGAAGAGCATAGTAGAACTAGGATTATAAATTTGGTCTTGAAATGAACAGAGGCCAAAATTTCATTTGTGTTTTAGTCTGGGTGGGTCAGTCCAATACATTTGTCTACTGACTTACAGGTAAGCAAATAAAGTGACAAGGTGTATTTGGAAGAATCCTGACTTGACTGCTAGTCTCAATATTATTTGCTAATCAGCCTGTGAGGTCTCACCTACCTTCAGCTATTTTCCTCCTTTTGAAGCAGTCAAAAATAAGTCAGTTTGTAATGGAAACACAGACAATTAGTAGAGAATTCTCACCAATTTTATAATCCCTGCACTTCTGTCATTCACTTCCCCAAAAGACTTCTCCAATCCAATGACTCTGTTTAACAGTTTTCTTTCCTAAAGGACTCTTAAGAAATTTCCATCTGGTCAGATCTTTAAAAACAAGCAGAAAATCCAGTAATTTAAAAGGGGCATGTGAGTCAAGATAAGAATTAAATAAATAACTAAGTTTCTATTTTTCTTGGTTAGAGAATCAATTTGGTGCATGAAAACAAAGACCGAATGATTGCCTTTAAGTTTTGAAGACATTGGCATGGACAGAGTTACACTAAGATCTGGAACAATCTTCAAGCAAGGTTTAGGAGGACTTGAGAAAATATTTTTCAAAATAGCAATAGCTTTACCTAAGATCTTTTGGAAGATCAAATAACGCTCCATTAAGCACTTCAGAAAACAAACCACCTTTTTTCTCTTAGCTTTCTAAAGGCCTGATACAGCTTCTGCTATACTCTCAACTTGAAATGTAACATTTACATCTACATGTATACAGGTTAAGTTTGAGAAAATATATATAATAGAGCAGAACTCCCTAGTCACATTAAAGGAAGTACCCACTATAACTGTTTCAATAAGATCCTGACCATTCATAGCCTCTACTGCAGGATTTAAGTTTTCCTCCTTGACCTTACTTCCATGCCTTTCTGTGTCACTGTATTTGATTTTACAAGACGTGCTGTACTACCAATGCATGGGTTGGTGGTTCTTCCTTCCTGCTTTTGGATTTTGTCTAAACTGTCTACCATTTTTCTTGAAAGGAGTTATGATGGAATGAAGCATTTCACAATTTCTTCCCTGAAAAGATTTTGCTGATCAGAATATCTCGTATTTTACCCAGCATCCAGTGAAAAGCTTAATTTTAAAATGTATTTCCTTCACAGCTGTAGAGTAAAAAAACTAGAACTGCAAATGCAAAATGATGGCTGTCTACTGTCTCTAAACACTGTTTAAGCCATTTTCTCCTTGTTTCCAGGATACACACATGAACCTGAAGACACAGCTGTAAAAGGTTACCTTTTTTGTTTGAATAAAAGTATATGATGAATACTATCATATAGAGTAAATCCCAGTCATTCTTTCAAATGGACTTCAACATAAGGCAATAAGACATATAGATAGATGCTGTTTTTTTCATAATCTATCAAAACAATTACATCAAACAATTCTGACAGCAGGTACCTTCCTTAACAATACTTGTCACAGAATCACAGAATGGCCAAGGTTGGAAGGGACCTCTGGAGATCTAGTCCAACCTCCCTGCTCCACCAGGGTCGTCTAGAGCACATTGCCCAGGATCGCGTCCAGGCGGGTTTTGAATATCTCCAGCGAAGGAGACTCCACTACCTCTCTGGGCAACCTGTTCCAATGCTCTGTCACCCTCACAGTCAAGAAGTTTTTTCTCAGGTTCAGATGGAACTTCCTGTGGTTCAGTTTCTGCCCATTGCCTCTCGTCCCGTTGCTGGGCACCACGGACAAGAGGCTGGCCTCATCCTCTTGACACTCCCCCTCCAGATACTTGTACACGTTGACGAGATCCCCTCTCAATCTTCTGTTCTCCAGGCTGAACAGGCCCAGCTCTTGCAGTCTTTCTTCCTAGGAGAGGTGCTCCAGTCCCCTCATCATCTTTGTAGCCCTCCGCTGGACTCTCTCCAGAAGTGCCATGTCTCTCTTGTACTGGGGAGCCCAGAACTGGACACAGGACTCCAGGCGAGGCCTCCCCAGGGCTGAGGAGAGGGGCAGGATCACCTCCCTCCACCTGCTGGCAACACTCTGCCTGATGCAGCCCAGGAGACCATTGGCCCTCTTGGCCACAAGGGCATGTTGTTGGCTCATGCTTCACTTGTTGTCCAACAGGACTCCCAGGTCCTTCTCTGCAGAGCTGCTTCCCAGCAGGTCAGCCCCCAGCCTGGACTGGTGCTTGGGGTTCTTCCTCCCTACGTGCAGGACCCTGCACTTGCCTTTGTTGAACTTCAGGAGGTTCCTCTCCACCCACCTCTCCAGCCTGTCCAGGTCCCTCTGAACGGCAGCACAGCCTTCTGGTGTGTCAGCCACTCCTCCCAGTTTAGTATCATCAGCAAACTAGCTGAAAGTGCACTCTGTCCCTTCATCCAGGTCATCGATGAACACGTTGAACGAATATGTTGATGAATACATTACCATGTCACAAAACTGTGAATGGAACTTAGTTAAGATCCCTTATTAATTTTACTTGATTGTGAACTGATGTGATAAGTAATAGTTTTGTGACTAGCATTTAGTTGCTATTGAATAAAAGCATTTAAACCTGAATTCATGGTTTAGTCCCTTTCAGTAGCTGTTTTATACAGAACAGCAAAGAAAAAAAACAGGCATCTTGCTGTTCAAATAAATATTGTGCTGAAACAAAGATTAGTTTGTCTTTATCTGCCATTTTAAATTCTTAATAAGAGACTTACTGAGCTTTCCTGAAGGCATGGTCAGAACGATCAGGCAAAACCAATGCTGTACGTGTTTGATATGAAGGACATCGACATATGCTAATAATGTTCAGCACCTCTTTATATTATGTACAGCAAGGAGGATTGCTACGTCAGAAGGAATACTGCTGAAAAGAGCCAGCTGAATAATTTGTTACAGTAAAAAAAATCCATGTCTAACATGGAGACTAAGAATAAATTTTGAAGAGCAAAATTTTACATACCACCTACTAAATTTATTTTGTAGTATTTACAGCAGCACCGAAGTCTGAGTCTGCAGGCAATGCTTAAATTTCCTGGTTTTGAACCAGATATTTTATTGTTACTTCAAACAGCAGGTGTTATTCTTATCCCCATATGCCTGTTAAATGTAAGAAAGGCTTCACACCTAGCATTTAGAACATGCGCATCCAGGTAATAACGAATACTAAATACGTCCAGACAAAAGGAATGATTTCTGCAAATATGGTGTCTTGATTCAGTTGTTTGCTTGCTTGTTTTTTAATCTTTCTTAAAAACTCAGATCCTATAGTGCGGACATATTTTACTAATATTCAGCTTCAAAAATTTTAGGCTACTACAAAGCTAAAAATCATAGCCAGTCCTTAAATCTATTCTCCCATTTTCTTACTGTAATGATTAAATCTGCAAGAGGGAAAGAACTCATCTCTCTCCCACTTCTTTAAACAAACTTTAAACAGTTTTTAAAGTCTAAATAATAACAATAAATATGAAATAGTATTAAATCCACAAGTGCATGAACAGGTATAGTTTTCCCTTGCAGTCTCCCTCTCTGTAATATCGTTAACACCACAACGGAACCTCTTAACAACAGAGTTCCAAAAAAAAAAAAAAAACCCCACCACCCAACAACAACACAGATGCATTTGCCAACAGCCCACTTTGAAACAACTGAGGATTTCAGAACAACAAATTTTGTGCCCCTCAGGGTTATTCAACAAAACAGAAATTGATTTAAAACCTTTTTCTCTCTGCTGCATTTCACTCAACATAAGAAAAAATGGTCAACAGAAAGAACTTCCTCAAGTAAAAGCTCTTGTACTATTCCCACAATATGACACTTTACATTACATAGCAGAGTTTGATGACTGAATGGAAGAATATTCTATTTTTAGTAGACTTTAATTTGAGAGAAAAAAGCAGAGAACAGTTGGTAGTTTCTGAATGCTTTAAAACTTCCCTGCGGAAATACTATTTGCACTTGTGTAAAAACAGAGGCAGATACAATGGCTAATGAAAAACCCATGACCCAGTATCTCAGGGCTACTACTGCCCCCAGAGAGATCCTCTGAAGACTCTCTATGTACACTGACAAGAGGCGTGCCATTTGCATCAATCTTACTCCTCACTGGCTGAACAGAGATCTGTTACAAAATATAGACATTCAGATTTTCACTTTGCTCATCTCATTCTGAAATTAAGCATCCCTTCACCCTCATTCCATCTCTACTTTATTATTTGACTCATATTCTCTGAGAGCAAGCATTTTTATGCTAAAGTATCCTCTTACAGAATTGTGATGTCTTCCTTCACAACTTTCAAAAACTGAAGTAGCACTGTGACAGCTCTTAACTGCAACCATTTGCACTACTTCAAGTTTTTGTTGGACTGCAGATTAAAACAATTTTGAGGGCAGACAACTAATACTGGAAAACAGCCTTACTCAACTCCCCATTGATTTTTCTGTTACTTGTCCTGCAGTAGCATTTCCTACCTTTATTAAAGGAATGAATGAGTCTGAAGACCATCTTTTAAATAGCTATTTTCCAGTACCAAAGTTCACTCAAGATTCTTTTGTTTCTAAGATCATAAGTAGGTTCCAGTTTCCATTTGGATCTTGCATTAAGTTACTTCAACTTATGTTATAAAGAGGAGGGTTTTTTTCTAGTCATTCCTCAGTTTCACTTCTGCTGTACATCAGACATGAATCTATAAGTACTGTAATCTCTGCTTAGTAGTTAGAATCTTATTCTTTTCAAAATGAGGATACCAGGGAAAACTGAAGACTTATACAAACCACTTTCAATGAAAATTAAGCAATTGGACAGTAAGGAGTTCTATATGCTAGGAAACAAGTGCAAAAAAAGAAAGTGTGAAAACACACTCTACCATACGCATGCAAGAACAAAGGACAACACAAAAGTTATCTAATACAAAGCTAGATATAGTCCCAGAAAATATCAAGCAATTAACCACTACATGGCCAATACTATTAAATTAAGAACTGTGCAGACCATTTATCTATGCTTAAATCTAATAAATATGCTAAGATTGTTTCAATAGCAGAAATAGTTGTGATTTACAGTGACAAGTATTTATAACTCAAAGTTCAAATCACAGACTGTATATATGAATACATGGCTACACAATATTCCACTAAACCCAAAACAGATCCCGATACAGATCAGGACTTATAAATATCCATCTACAGGAAGACATCAAATACATCTGAACTGTGATCAGTGCATCTAATCAGCTTTCCGAACCATCTCTGAAATATAGTTACGCTCTACCCATTCACCTAAGACAAGTTACTCTAAATGACACTCTCAAAATGCAGCATTTATTTACACGTTAGCTTACACGTGGGTGACGTTATTCTTTATGCATCTATATTAATGGACTGTAGATTTAGTTAAACTTGCCTTCATACAATAAATACAGTGGCCCTGAAGCAGAAGACAAGTAGTCTTCTACTGCCGTTTGCACAATGTTTACTAAGGTAGAAAGATTAATATGAAAGATTCAGATTAATAAGGCTCTTCAGCTACCAAAGCTAAGTGACAGTGAAATATTTTGAGGTGCAGTATGTTAAGGCTGAATCGAAAAATGCATCTTCTTCCACTTACGCTCCTCAATACACCATGGCAACAAAGTAGCCAGAGATTTAGAAATTTATGATCTAAACCTCAAACTCATTTTCTATATATATATACTTTACTTACAGGTTAGAAGAGATTTCATTGGCTCAAGAAGACACATATATCTTAAAATATTTTGCAGAATAGGGCAGAACCAAAAGGCATAATATGCAGTAAGGTCCAAACCACATATGGTCCACTGTAATCATTTGCTATTTTGATCAATGTTAATTTTAAGTGCCCTGCCCTATTAATTCTTTTAACTACTAGCAACATCTGCTAATGGTATTAATTAAACTTTTCCAGCCTCTCCACCTTCACTAGAGAAAAGTAATTACTCACCACTGTCCTAGAGAGAGGGAAACAAAATCCATGGGATTAGGTATTTTTATACAGAGCAAGTAGGACAGATAGGAAAGCCTGCAATTCAGAGGCAAGTTACTATAGTACTTAATTCCGCTATATGAGCAATACTATAAGCATTGCATCAAGAAAAAAAGGTTTTCCTGCTGCTGTTAAATAAGCTACAAACCTGATTTTAACATACCTCTGGCTAGGTCTGTGAAGGACGTAAGTATTTGTCTTTTTAAAATTCAGAGGATAGCATAAGCAGGCTGTTAGCCAGTCACCTCACTATTTTGTATAGCTTAACCACCCATTATATATACCCATCAACATTTCATACCTTATCTGCCAATTAATATATTTTAAAAATAAATATTTATAAATTTAGCACATTAATGCTTCTACAACAATCCTTTTCAAACAAAAAGCATGTGTATGAATGACATCTGAAGATCTCAGAAGGCTAGAATAATGGACAAGAATAATTTTCATTTATTCATAGGTAGCTTTTTATACAAAAGTTTATCAACTTCCAATATGAAATAAAATCATAGCAATTTTGGCCTCAAACTTATGTTATTAGGATTTTTTGTCACACATCAAACACAATGCATTAAAGTCTGCATTAAAAAGTTATCTTCCAAAGAAACACTGCAAAATATGAAGCAAAGCCAAGGCAATAAATATTTCAAAACATTATTCAGCAATTGAATACCACATCTTTGGAGTTATTGGTACTTCCTTTCTACTTGATAGTACCCACAGTGCTAAGCAGTTTTCACAAACACAGTTCTCCCTGCACCACAGCATTTACAATCTAATCTCACTGCAAAGAAGATTAGTGAAATTACTGAGCGATAATGGTTTCGGCAACCGAGGTAAAAATACTTCACTGGCACTTTTGGTCAGCTGATTTCTGAGGAATTCTTTAGACCAATAAAGGATGAAACAAGCCATTAAGCATCATTCCACAGGATTAATATAGGATTCTGTTTCTCTCTTACATAACAGGATTTTGAAATTCCTCCGAAGTACATGCATTAGGAGGAAATCATTTCTACAGATCTAAAACTTCAGGGTTTAGTTATTTCCTGATAGTTCTGCGGTTTTAGAGGAAATAAACTGGATATTAATCCTCTTGGATGTAATGAGTAGTACCAGCAAACTCTGTTTCTGTTTATTAGCAAACCTTCAACTTGGAAGAAGGTCACTGTAAACTTGGCACATAACCAAAACAAAGTTCTATATACTGGCAATGAAATCTTTAAACAAAGGGGAAGGATTAAGTAGTTTGGGATTTGGATGTTTTTTGTTGTTTTTTTACTTAAGTAAAAACTGTGTCAAAATGATTTAACAACTCACCTATGTCCTTCGGTTTTTTTATACATCACTTAACACAGGAGGCAAATTCTTAATCAGCATGTTAAACAAGCTACACTGACTTCAAATTATTTGTGAACAGTTTGATTTTTTTTTAATAATATCAGCAGCAGAAGAAATAACATCCATCCATCCATATATCTCATTCAGCTGCAGGATACAGCTGGTAGGTCACCAGCTGTGAAAAGATAAGAAATGTGCCAAACTAAAGCAGCCTCCATTTCTACTTCAATCATATTTTTGCTGTGATCTTTTAAAGAGACTTGCAAGAAAAAGGAAAACTGATGTTGAGGCATGCACTTTTGCTTTTTGTTTTGATTCATTTTTAAGAGAGTGATTTTCTTATTCAGACTCATTAAAGTTTTACTCTGGACACAACTCAGCTGCTACGTGCTTTTTTTTTTTTTTCTGAATTCAACATGCTTGTGCAAGACACAATGTAAAATCCATTAACTAAAGAGTGGCTATAACTAGAGCAAATAATCAACAGACAGTACCTTTAAAGAGGCTTTCTATATTAAATTAGATAGTAAACCATCTAGTCATCTAAAGATAATTTTGACTTCATTTTATCTCTAACTTGATTTTGTTAAGAACAGAACACACAAGCACAATTTTTTCCAGATTTGTGTATTAGTTGCCTTATCTCTTTCTCCATAATTTTTTACTAGTTTTAATCACCACAGTAAGTTTATTTTCAAAGATTTACAAGAATAATGCTTTACGCTTTACACTAAGTCAGGTAATATTTTTTCTTAGGCTACGAGGAACTAAAACTGGTTTAACTATTTGCTTCCACCCAGTAGCTTGATTTTATGAGCTGAGAAAGAGATACCTGCACTTACTGTAAGACCCACTTATTTGTACTGAGGCAGGTTCAAATATCTTAGCCCTTATTTTAAGTTTCCTCACTGAAATCTTATTGGTCAGACATTACAGGCTGTGCATCCTCTCTCAGTACAGACACTGTGAAGGACAAGTCCTCAATTTGTGGCCAGTGAAGACTGAGAACTCTTAAGTGACCTCTAAGGTGTTCACAAAACACAGTTAAGAAAAGCAGATAGATTTAAAATGGGCTTAACTTTGCTATACTAGATTTAGTGACACTGACACGGGAAAACAACTAGAAAACAACTCAGTGACACCGACATGGGAAAACAACTAGAAAACAACTATGAAACCACATACACAAACAAGTTGAAAGTGCTTTAAAGCAAAAAACTCTTTCTGCCCTAACATCATTTCCACTAACAGCTTAATTTGAAAAACTACATCACCATATCAAGCAGTAATTAGGCAGCTACTTTAGACGGATTTTTTTTGTCTCATCTGTTCTTTAATCAACATGACAGATTTTTTTAAACGTGTTTCTTCTAGCTAAGCATAAAATTGCTGCATATTTTACTACGTGCCACTCCCACCTTCATAACAGCATCTGTTGAAATAGCACTCTGCCAGCATTTTAGATCTGCAAGCATTCAGTTTTGGTATTAAGCAAGGACCCTTGAGGGGGCACAGACAGCTATTTCTTACCTCCCACCCCGAGGCAGTATTTCCTAAAACACTTGGCTCTGTGCCCAGAAACCTATTATTCATGCTCCTGCCCTCCCAGCATTTTTCAAGACCCCCACACCATGCCTTAACACCTTTTCCAAACAGAGGGAAGGACGAGCCAAGACCACAGCCTTATGCCATGGCTGAAAGGGATTCCAGAACGCTACAGGAAGAAATTAACAGCCACAGACCCCCCCCAAGCAAGGCCAGAGGCTAGTCATTACATCGGACTCTTTCCCAAACACTGGCATGCCTGACCGCACACAGAACACGTGAACGCCGACAAGCTCTTTCAAAGGGCCAACAGATGAGCCCTGCCTGGCAAAATGGATCTTCAATCATATGCTAAGATCCCTCCTGAATACTAACATAGTCCTTAATAGAAGGGACATAGATTGAATCCCAAAATGCAACAGCAATCACCGAAACACGCTCTCAAAATCTAACTATTAAACAATCCCAGTCCAATGGAAATGAGTTTCTCCCTAAACATTTTAGCAAAATCCTCTAGCAAAGGCATTAGGGTCATTTCAGTAGAAACTGAGCACTCAATACATGCTTTTATGTTTCTACATTCAGAGCTAGCACATACAGGCTATACCACAAGGTACCCATGGTCATTTTTCAGCACAGTTTCTGGCTGATGACTGCACAGACCTCCTGACTTACATTTTAAAATTCAAAATGGCCTTAAGTGCCCTTCATAGCTCACAGGAACTGGCAGATGTTGTATACCTCAAACTGTATTTGGTTACCAGAATGTAAACAAGACTGGAACAAACCAACCATTCATTTTTATTTTCAAGAAATCAAATCTTTATTCAGATTTGTATTAAGTGAAACGTCTAATGTCTAGGCTTTAAAAAAAACGGTGTGGGGTTTTTTTTGGGGCGGGGGGCAGGAGACAGGGAGGGCAGGGGGATTAGCTATTCTTTTAAATGTCTACAAGGTCTAGTCTATGATGCATCCTAAGATAAAGACTTCTGAAAGTATTTTTACATCAGCCCATAAGGGTCCACAGAAACCTACTAAATGTTTTAAATCTGCAAACCAAGAATCCAAGATGGAATAAACCACTCATAGCAAAGACTCGTGTTTTCCAAGTGCATTTTTAAATGACATGCATTTTTTTAGTGATCGTAAGAAATTTTTTTCCTTCTTTAAAAATATTCTTTATTTCCTCAGTAAACTTCATAAATCAACCATAGAAACACCCAGATTGTCTCATATTATGCAGTTATCTTCTTTATAGTAGCATTTGCAGTGGTCTTTGAACAAGGTCATCATCGCATGCCATTGAAGTAACCTAGCACACTACTACTACATATTATCAACTTGTGTGGGAAAATGCAATGCTTTTACCAGTATTGAATTAGACACAGATATTCAGAAATACATTTGTTGCACCTGTGTCAAATGTCACACTTGAACAACTGCTAGGCATATCACAACAGAGAAATAAAAAACTCACTGTGTGAAGCAAACATTTCAGGCTTCACAGCAGTTAAGATTTTGCAGAGCACACCAACATCCCCATGTGGTTGCAGCCTTCTGCAAGCATGCAAGTATACCGCACCACTCCACCACACCAGCAATTACAGCATGTTCCAGTAACTCCTGCATGTGGCTTCCTCCTGGCTACCTGTGCAGTGCCAGCCACAGAGGAAGGCCTCCGCGAGGAGGCTGCAGATACTCTAGTGAGTTATTTTAAGGGCTTCCCTGACAAGCTGGTCCTTACACCCTTTACGATTTCCATGCTCTTCAGTCCTGGACAGAGCCATATGAAGGACAGACGGAAGGATTTCCAGGTCCCCACTGAGAAACTTAAGTGAAATCTAGTGGTGTATGGGTATTCACAGCTGTAGTGTTTTCTGAGCAAGTTTGATGGAAATGTCTAGAGAACTCAGATTAGGGGAATAGATTTTAATATTTACAGTCAAAAGTAGACTGCTCACACTCTCTCCCCTCTATGCTCTGACCTCAACTGAACACACTTCAAGATTAGAACTTTACCCTAGCAGACATGCCTGCATGTGTAACGTCTACCTGGCCTACAAAAATAAGTTTTAAGTAATATACAGGACATGAGAAAAGAGTTCCAATGTCTTCACTTTGGAGAGCAAACAAGTCAGATCAAAAAATTTAAGCATTTATGTCTCCCTGTGCACAATTCTTAATTAGCGCATACATGCCACTAAAATAGTGAATGTTGTAAAGGGTTAGGCAAAATCCAAACAATTTCTGAATCTTGCTGAACATAGACTTCAGTGTCTTTTTCTGCCACATTACCCATGCCTGAAAAAACACCTCCTGTTATCATTGATTATTTGCTGTCATTTAACTCCTTTTACTTTTGTGTAGCAAGACAAGAAATAAATTCCTCATCATAGTCTTCCATACAATTAGTGCATACTCTTTGTCATCCCTCTTACTTGTTTCCTTTGTGATTTAAGCAATTCCAGCCTTCTCTGTCTCATTTCATCTGAGCTTTTCCAGGCCACAGATCATTGTCTTCACATTTCCTTTGCTTCTGCATTATTTGAGATGAAGTAAGCAGTTATCCTGAAAATACTGTGTAATAGTATCGCAGTCTTCTGTGAATAATAGCTTGTTACTTGCCTCCTCCATGTTCCCTACTGGACCCAGCCTGGCCTGCAAATGTCAGCTCAGGTACATGCAGCATAATTAGCCTGCAACATGGACAACTCATGTATAAAAACCTCAGTAGTTAATTATAGTAAGAGTTCTCCAGCACAGACAAGGTTATTCCTGCTGGCTTCTTCTAAAGCATCTAGTGCTAGCCAGTGTTAGAGAAAGGTTATGAAATGGGTCCCAGCCCTACCTATTTCTGTACAAATGCAGTGCAACTATTATTGTATTAAGGTTTTGGTTCTCATGTTAGAGTACTACCTTGCACTTGTAAGACAGCGTTTTCTCCGTTTCCACACACAGCAGATTTAACAAGAGACAACTTTAGTAGTAGATAACTCGCAAAGATCACATTAACCTTGTTGATTGTCTTTAACACCTTTATGAAAGAATATTATCATACAGATGTAAATAATGCATTTCCAGACAGTTGTACAGCAAACAATACTTCCAATATTTATATAAAATCTATAATCCATATAAGACATCAGCTGTTACAATCTGATTGTATTCATTACTGAGTCAGTAATGAAACTGCACTGAAGTAGAACACAGTGAGACAAAGAATCAGTACTCCGGTGTACCATGATCTGATAGAGCTAGAATTCAAGTTTTACAATTTGTCAATTTGCTATAGATAACCAAAAAGATATGGTGATCCAGAGCTTAAAGGAATTAACTGTTCTACTTACATATATCATTAAAATAAATTGCTCCACTGTAAATTATACAAGTGAGACTGCTATTCAGCAAGTGAAAGTAACACAGGACTGATAGTAAGCACACTAATGATTTTCAACTTGAAGAAGTTAAATTCATTAGGAAGCTGCCAACAATTCGTGAACAATTACTTTTGTGAAACAACATTCATCTTGAAAAGTAGTTATAAGCAAGCATTTTTGCAGTTAGCTATGAAAACATGCCTTAATTGTTGTCAGAGAAAATCCAATGTTATGTCTGGCAACCTTGGTGTGCTTTGCAAATGAAACTGCATTTCTACATGAGATTATTACTTTTACACTTTTACATTGCATTTGCATATGACAAAAAAGCACAATGACATAAGTTTGAAATAAAATCACGATAATTTTCTGTTTATATTGAAACTGAACTGATCACAGAACATGGCTACATGCAATCACCAATATTTGCATCTCAAACAGCAGCACTGAGGGGCAGCTTGTACATAGATTTTAGTAGCCAACATGGAAAAAGTTAACATAAGCCTCACAGCGTCCTTGGACTTGCTGTATAGCGGCAATCTCCTTTCCTCCATTAATGCCTGGACAGTCTCCTTATTATAGACAAACACCTTCTCTAGGATACTCTCCCTTTCACCAAAAGGGTATGCTCTGGCTCTTAAAAATGACTGGGGCTTGGAAGCCACCCCAACCTATTCAACTACTGCCAGTACGTCATCAGGGAGCAGTTCCCGTTCCCACTGTGACCCACGGAGTCTGAAAAAGATAAATTCAATATAGATTCAAATACCAATTAGCAATTGAGAAGATGAATTACTTAGGATTCTGCTTTCAATGACTGGCAGAACAGATCAATATAAGTCTGCAGTCTTCCTACTGCATTTTACCCTCACTTTCTGTTTAGCACTGAATAAGGAATTTACTCTCAAATACAGACAAAGAGCTCATACACCTCAATCTAGATCTGGTACTCTTAAGAAAACTGTTTCCACCCAGGGAACGGAATATGTGATTTAAGTAACAGCCCATGAATATGAGATTTCTTAAAAGGAGACATAATTAAGCAAAAACAAGAGCCAGAAGAATGAATTTAAAGACCTTAAAACAGCAAAAATGACAACTAGAGTAGCTCTGTCAGCTGTCAATTTGAATGGGAAATTCTTGTTACATTTTTAAATTTTCGTACCAATTATCAGCTAAAAATATCTTGAGGCAGGTGCTACAATAAAGGAGCATAGTATATAGCAAGTTACACAAGTACAGTTTATTTCATGACTCTTCCATAGAAGACAGTTTAGCTTAAAAGAGTGCTTCCTAAAAACAAAATACAACTTAAAATCAGAAATTGAATATTCTGAAAAGGATAAAGAAATGGTCATTTTCTGCAAGTGACATTCTTGGCTGCCTTTAACAAAGTACAAGACAAAAGTTAAGAAATCTGTGGTTGAAGTTATGGCTTCTAATAAGAGTTCATGTTTTATTTCATTCTTGGCTTCATTCATGTGGAAAGTAAAGCATCCTGCCTTTGTAGAGTAGCAGCAAAATGACAGTTTTAGGATTTTAAAGTTAGTTTTTTGCTGGCACATAAGCCTCTGCCTTTTCCTCCCCCCTCCCCCTCCCTTAAACTTGCCTTATTGCAAGCAATGTAAGTATATATTTAAGACTTTCAATTAAAAAAGCCTACCTGAATGAGAATGCTTCCTTCCAGGAATAACTGGAATACTTAGTTGTACTCAGGTGTTTGACTGTTCAGTACTACTGAAATTTCATCTCCCTAAAATGGGAGATATGGACACAGAAGAGGTGGTTTTGGAACCTGGCCAACCAGAAGAACAGACTGTACTGCATGGTCCACTGCCAGCTCTAAATAAATGCTAGGTCTTATGCTGTGCTATTCTACTAGGTCTCTCCTGAGAAATGTCATCAATGAATGATACAGGGAAGAGAATGTCTCTCCCAAAGCGAACAAAAAAGTACAAATTAAAGCCATGGTGGTAACCAGCACAGTAGCAGAAGGCGTGTGATCCCTTGTTATCATTCTGAAGCCAATTGTTACTATGAAAGAATGAAATAATTTAAGAGCATGTATGGTGAAGTCATGAACACAATACTCACTGAGTAAAATTTAAACAAAGGAGTACATTCTAGGCTAAGAATATGTTTACATAAAGATTAATATGAGAAACAAGATGACAAGTTACATACACATACTAAGACTCCATCCATTGGCAAGTGGTTGATAGTCCTCTGCATCCACACATCTGAAAAGCAATCTAACAGCTTTTTATGCAAGGTGGTTGTAACAAATTGCTATATGACATAACTTTGCTATCCCCAATGCTCTGAAGAAGTGACTGTATAGCAAAAAGTGTTTCCTGTTCATTATTTCTTTTTAATAATCAGACTTCTGCCCAGTTTCATTAATCTAGGATAACCTACAGATTTATGAATGGAACCTTCAATGCTTTTTTTTCTTCTTAACCTGTGGTAAAGTGAATCAATATTTCCATATTTTGATTTAAAATGAATCAACAGCTAGAGCATTCTCAAACAGGAAGGCAAGCTTTTGAAGCCAGCATCCAGAAGCCCACCACCTAATGCATATCAACAGCTTAAGGACTTGAGTTGACTTCCTCAGATCCTTAGACTTCCTCCGACTAACAGAGTAACACAGTCTGTTTAATCACTGAGCTGGCCTACTGCCAGCTTTCTGAGAAACACTGAATTAGGGTAATGCCTTTCCTCAGAGAGGCAAAATTATCCTGGTGCGTATTCTGATCTCTGTTTTAACATGGCACATTTAGAATTCATCTGATTTTGCAAAAACAGCCTTTCAGTGCTGGGTGCCCTCCTCTCTGCCTTAATTGCCAAACATGCAAATGTTTACCCCCACATGGAAGCTTTGAACCTAGCTCAAGCACAAAAGAAAATGTAAATGAATCTTATACTCAGCTTCAAGTATTATGTCTCAAGTGCTGATCCTGGTCTGAGTCACTGTATTTGTCATCACTGTTTTCATTCATTCTTCAAAGAAAGGACCCCATGCACAAGCTGGCTTTTAAACATACCTATTAACTCTTTCTAGTAATGGGCACTTTATGGATTAATTATTCCTATGCAGTTTCATAGTGATGTGAGAAAACGTATCCAGTAATAACTTTGAATTGCCTTATGGCCTTGAATTGTCTTACAGTCTTTTGGAAAATTTGTACTAGATTTTGATCTTCAGAGAATTTTGGTAAGAATCTTGAAAATAGTAAGGCTGTATCTTAAGTCCCAAGAAGATTACATGATTTAGTGAAAGATACTGGCTCAAAAGAAGAAAAAAAAATCAGCTTAGTGCTCAGAAATTCAGTTCCATCTGGATGCAGGTAGGCTCATCATCACATCTCAGTATTTTTTTGGCTAAATTTGAATGCCATACCTGACTAGTAGGTACATTTATAGGATGAATTTAGTGCTCAGAAAGACAACAGTTTGACTTACTGTAAGCAAAACACTATTTTTCCCCTAATGGAAACAGAAGGGCCAAGAGCAGTGTCAGCTAGTTACAAAGCTTATGGTACTAATTGAAATAACATCAGACATGGACACCAGCCATCATTTGGACACATACACAGGTGAGGAGCTTGAAACCAGCATTTAACAAACGTGGCTAAAATACAATGTGCTGCATTATAAAGAGGCCTATGCTAGCATGCATGCACATACACACGTGCAGCACAAAGAAACCTTATTTCTTTGTATTGCTATTTTCCTCACCCGACCAAGATGAATTATTCCAAAAGGTATGGTTATAATTTTAATCACTGACTGGAAGGAAACCTAGAGATATTTGACTTTTATTTAGACAACTCAGATCCCAACATCAGTTTAGGCATGTTGGCAGAGAGCTTAGCACAGACATCAACCACCTGTGTTGAAACCTGGCTTCCTGCAGATTTTGCTGCTTTGGCCTCTACTGTTAGAGTTAGTACCAGAACTAAGAAGCTTATAACTAGCCTGTACATGCCCAAATTAGACCTCAGTCAGAAGAATGGCCATTACACCAACAAATCCCTGCACTGATAAGACACTAAACCTGAGTCTGTGGCATATAAATCATTCTCCTCAGCAAATAAGAATAAAGATAGGAAAGAGAAGGACAAATTCCTAAATCAACAAAATGGTCCGTGATTTGTGATGTGCAGTTAACAGATGGCATTCAAATTAGCATTCATATCTTTCAAGTGTCTTATCAAACAAGACTAAACAGCATCTTGAAATTGCCATTTTAAATTCACTACAAGCTTGTTAAAAGTACCACAGACAGATTTCACTGCTGTCAACTAAAGCTGCTGTCTTTACTGAAGGACATCACTGCTTGAAATAAGGCATGTCCAGTCTACCAATGTATTGTTAAGCGCCTCTGGAACACCTACAGTAGACTTTACCTCAAAGATGAAGCCCACTCTTAAACACAGAAGTTGCATTGCCTGAATTATGGAAGCAGACAACGAGCATCAAGGCCTTATAAACGTCCTAAAATCCAAAGACAAGGTGACAAGTTCCTCACTGTCAGGCGGAGGACAGTAGGACACGGTACATACCCCTCCACAGAGTTGAAACTCTCTCAGGCTTCTGTCCTAATAGCACTCAAAATTGATGAGCCATCAGGCACACTAACACCTACTGACAAAGGCACTCTTTCTTTTAATAGGTAGACTGACTTGTAAGACAGCAGTTTTGTTTTCATTTGCATGACTGGAGAAGAAAATAACATGAAACAGCACATTAAAAATCAGTAACCAACTGAAGAGTTTGTGAGAATTCAGACATACTATGAGGATACCACAGACCCCCACCTCCACAGACCTTAACTCGTTTCATCATAAAGATCTACGTAAATACATGCATCTTCAGGGCTGTATTCCAAAGGTCATCAGATCAGGATTATTCTGGATCACAAGGGATAGAAGGGAAGCCAAATTCAAAGTTACACATCTTTACATAGAATGCCTTGTCAACAACTTTCCTAATTACAGATACCCTAGTTGAACCACTTCCACTGAATGCAACTGTGACATTAATGAAAAAAGCTTTAAAATACTGTATTTAAGCAAATTATAAGCCTAACACAGTAAGTTACTGTAAAAATCATCTGACGTGATAAGTAAACTTGCTGTATGTTTTAGTATGGAAAAAACTACTCTGCAGCTTGAATTTGATATATTCTAAAAGTTATAGGAAATAAGCATAAAATGCTAGCTCTTTTTACTACTCAAATTGAACTAGCCACATGCAAGTTTTGCTACCGTCAAGTCACACATTTGGCAAAATAATGCATTAAGCATGAGCTTAGAGGCATCTTAGCTCTAAAAGAGAAACAACCTCCCCACCGCCCAGCAAGAGAGCACAACACTTTCTCATGCCACTGATAGAAAAAACACACAGGAAATACTGGAAAAGAATAAAGATTTTGTGAAGGTTCATCATGATCAAAAGATTTTGACTTTCCATAAATGAAAGCTTCAACAGTATTGTGAACACAAACAAGATGCAAACAATAGACATTCCAAGGTTCATTTCTGCTCCCCAGCTTTCAGAGGATGTTGAAGGGTACATTTTGCAAACAGAATTCAATAGCAAGTGAGCCAGAACAGGTCAGAACAAGGGCCTCGCTAGTAAAACTCCCATCTTCAAGGCCAGTAGTAATGAATACCAAGGGAAAGGAAAGAGCATAAGCAAGAGGCAACAGACAGAGCAATCGTATCCGTAATACAGGCTCCTAGCAATCTGCTGCCACAAGCTTTTGGGTTCACGGTTGCATCCAACAGCACTGTACAATAACCAGCAAACCTAGCCTCCGTTAATTCGTCTAATCACTTTTCAAATTATTATGCTTCTTATAGCAAATTCTACAAAGTATATTTTATTTAAAGTTATAATTTCACAACATAGCACCTGTCTTGTACTGGAAGAATCAGTTATTACTCTCTACTTATTCTCTTTCCAAGTCATTTAGACCTCCATCTTATTCCCCCAGCCCATAGCTTTAGAAAATAAACAAAGGAGGATAAGAGCTACAAACTATTAATCTCTTCTCCTACCGACAACATTCTGTGTTTGATTGTCCTCCTTGCTCCTCTTCACCTTTTCTAGTTCAGAAGTCATTCCAAAATTATTTGCTGTTAATTTAGTTTTCAATGCCCTAAATATTTTGTATTTTCAATAAGAGAAAGTAACACACCACTGCGCAGTTGATAAATTTGTATGACTATGCTAAATAATAGGTCTTTGTAAGATTCCAGTAGTAGCTTCCTTCAGTTGAGGAAACTATTCATAAATTTCAACCAGTTATTAACCCACAGGAGAATTCACCTCTTATCTTCAAGCAATCACTGTCACAGGAACATTTGACAAGACCCTTTATTCAAAGCCTTTTGATACCTCGTTGAAAGTCTATCTGAAGATCCAGATACACCAAATTACTTTGATTTGATGAAAGCAACTGGTGAATCTTCAAAGAATTCTAACATACTTTCCTCCGCAGGAGCAACGCTAATTCTCATTACGTGATGCTTAGTTGAATGCCCAACAGTTTTGTTCTTTAACCCTAGTTTTAACCAATTTGCTGGAATCAGAAATCAGCCCTGCTGATTCCCTGCACACCCCAGAACCCTTTTTAACCTAGCACCATATTTCCCATCTTCTATCCCTTCCATAGGAAAGATGACTTAAGGAACAGACTACGTATTACCATTTAAAGTATTTTAGCATCTCATATTTGAGTCCCTAGAACTCCTAATGAATACCACCTGGATCTGATACAACGAATAGTAGCAGATTGCCAATTAGTTCTAAAATCTTTTCTGTCAGTTTTAATTTAAAAGTTTGGGATTCTCCACAACAGAGGGAAGCCTCAAAGTAAAAACCTCTCTATTTCCCTTCCAAGTAAACATATGGAAAACTGATTTGGTCATCTTACTATGGTTTCATCTTCCATGAGCTTTCCCTTTCTCAGAAAGTTTCTATTATTGTTTTATATCTTAAGCAGTATGCTCCTCAAATTTTCTAGCCTTTCATTTTACATTTAGCTTGCAGCAGGTTGTGTTCTATTTTCCTCATTTGGACAAGACTTCCAATTTTGGAAGTAAAAACATCTCCCAAAGCCTACCAGGCTTCTGTAAGTGCTTTTTTTTTTTGCAGGTGATATAAATCAGGACTGAGTGCTCCAGTCTCTATATAGAGGGTAATTTTTACAGGTGATATAAATCAAGACTCTGACCACTAATGAAAAATTTTCTTCTACATACAGATTGGAGCACTCAAAGGAGGAAAATCTGACATAATTAAGATATGCACTACCTAAAGTCAAACAGTACAGCCCAGCAGTTATGAAAGTACAAGGAAGATAGGCATTAAACAAGCAGAAAGTATAATACTATACATGTCAGTCATGAATACTGATACCAGTTTGAGAATCAGAAAAAAAAAGGCTTTAAGAAAGACAGTTTCTTTAAAATGTATCAAGCTCACACATGGAGCACGCTGACTTGGAAAGCCTTAAATCTGAAGCCAGCTATACTGCGTATGAATCATGAGCCCACGTGAAATGCAAGCACCACTATTCAACATTGGCTTGACTTTTAGTAAGAGTGAGGATGGGATTTTAACTAACAATAGCAGATCATTGTGGTATCTGAGGTGTACTAAAAATTAATACAAATCTAGGCAGAAGGCTTTAGTTTGTTTGTGGCGTTTGCTCTGTCTCCGGATGACTTCCTCATTTTCCAGAAACAGGCTCACCAAACCCGTTCCCATTCTCCTTAGCCCCGACCGCGTAACACTTAGGATTTACCTGACCCGAAGCAGTTCGCACAAAGACCCCGACAAGCCCCTGAAAGAGCCCTTCTTCAAGCGGCGAACGCTGGAACCTACCGAGACCGGCTGCCACAGGCGCCGCGCACCCCGCGCCCACGCGAGCCCCACGCCGCGACTCCGCCAGCTCCGCCGAGCCCGGTGGCGGCGGCCCCCTCACGGCCGCGCCGCGCCCAGGCAGCGCCACCGCCGCGGCAGGCGGCGCGGGGCAGGCGGCCCCCGCCTCAGCGACGCCCCCCGCCCGGGGCCGTTACGGGGGGGGGGAGGGGAGGGAAGGGCCCGGCCGCGCGCCGTAACGGTCGCCGCGCGCCGCTCGCTCGCCCTGAGGCGGCTTCCCGCCGCGCGCGCGCCGCGGCCACCCCGGCGCGGCCTCCCGCAGGGCCCGCGCGGCCGGGCCTACCGCGCGCCGCGGCGAGGCGAGGCGGGCCGGGCCGGGCCGGGCCGGGGGCGGCGGGCGGGCGGGCGGCGCGGCCTGCGGCGGCCGGCTCACCTGGGCGCACGGTCTTGAGGCGCACGGGCTCCCTGAAGTGGCGGATGACGGCCAGCGTGTCGCGGTGCGTGAGGCCGCTCACCGGCGTGCCGTTCACCTCCAGCAGCACGTCGCCCGGCGCCGGCGCCTTGCCCGAGAGCAGCGCGGGGCCCGGCGCGCCCTCGCCGCCGAGCGCCAGGCGCCCCGCCAGGTAGGGGAACTCGCCGCGCTCGGCGCCGCCGCGCAGCAGCTCGGGGTCGGGGCCCGCCGGGCCGCCCCACGACACCACGCACTCCTGCACCTTGCTCAGCCAGTGCCGCTTCTTCCGCAGCGTCTTGGACATGCCGCACCATGGGGGGGAGGGGGGGCGCCGCCGCCGGCCGCGCCGCCTCCCGCACCAGCCGCGGCTGCCGCCCGACTGCCGCCCTCGGCGCGGCGGCGCCCGCCCCGCCCCGCCCCGCCCCGCCAGCATCGCCCCGCCCCCGCCTCGCCTCGCCCCGCCCCCGCCAGCATCGCCCCGCCCCCGCCAGCATCCCCTGGCCCGCTCCAGCCCCGCCCGCGCCGCCGGCTCCGGGGGGCGGGGCTTGGGCCCCGGGGGCGGGGATTCTGCCGGAGCCCCGCCCCGCGCCCCGCCCCGGGGCCACCGGCCCGGCACAGCTCGGCACGGCTCGGCACGGCTCGGCACGGCTCGGCACAGCTCGGCACGGGCTGGTACGGCTCGGCACGGCTCGGCACGGCCCGGCACGGCCTGGCACGGCTCGGCACAGCTCGGCACGGGCTGGTACGGCTCGGCACGGCTCGGCACGGCCCGGCACGGCCTGGCACGGCTCGGCACGGCTCGGCACGGGCTGGCACGGCTCGGCACGGCCTGACACAGCTCGGCACGGCCTGGCACAGCTCGGCACAGCTCGGCACAGCTCGGCACGGCCCGGCACAGCTCGGCACGGCTCCGCACGGCCTGACACAGCTCAGCACGGCCTGGCACAGCTCGGCACAGCTCGGCATGGCCTGGCACAGCTCGGCACGGCCTGGCACAGCTCGGCATGGCCTGGCACAGCTCAGCTCGGCACAGCACGGCTCAGCTCGGCACAGCACGGCTCGGGCAGGCCCAAATGCTGCATGCATTCGGCAGGGCATGCAGAAGTTCAGTACAGCAATTAGCTGCTGCCTGATACGAGATCATGTGCAAGGTGTTCAATACTAAAATAACAGTTTTTGGGAGCACAGCACAACTGTTTAACAAATTAACTGTTAATAACTAGTAACCACAGGAAGGTTAATTCAGAAGCAGTGTCACCACCACTCTAAAAGCTGAAAGCCTTTGAAAGCCTAGTGGTTCACATTTCAAATGTCTGTGCCCATTCCCCTCAAGCTGCTTTTCTCCTGCTCGGAGGCGGAATCGCACTGCAAACCTTGACGACGCGGGCTGCAGCCCCCGCTGAGTCTCGGGGCTGTGTCACAGCCCGGAGCCCTGAGGAGGTGCCGCCATGCCGCGGTTTGCAAATAAAAGAGGTACGACTTCGCATAGCTCAAATACTTCCTTCTGCGGCGCAGGAGGAAATGGAGAAGCAGGTCTCTGCAGAGTCCAAAGGATTTGTTTGCTGTGTTATAAAACAATGGGTGTTTGTTTCTGTTACTGTGTCCCTATTACTGTGTTCAGCTCAGTTTGCACAACAGAGCACATTACAAATAATTATTCTGAACACTGAAAGTTTTGCAGCGGTAAACAGCAGCAAGCAGTTAATTTCCCTGTTGTACAGACACCATTAAGAAACCTCCCTAGAAGAGACAAGTATCAGTAGCTTCTGCTACTAGGTGTTTTCCAGTCCTTACAGACTGCTCTACCTCTACAGGCCTGCTCCTCTCTGACTTCTACAGCAGCGCTTACCAGAAAACCAAAAACGCTTCCAGAGAAGTAAGAACAACTCCAGTCTTGCAGTAAAGTCGTGCTTCCTGGGGTAAGTAGCATAATCCAAACTTGTTTGGAGGCACTAATCCGGCACGACCTGTTCACACTGCTCCCCGCACATCCGAGGTGTAACGCCTGCAGCATTAATGGAGTTACACCACGCACAGATCTGGCTCATTGTACTCAGTGCTATTTGAGGTATATTGGGCTGTCTGCCAACAGATGTGAAAAAAACTGCCGCAGATAGATTTTCTTTCACACTTGCAGAATGAAAGCAAGAAGGCTGAGAGCTGCATGGAGCTGGGGTCTGGACATTAAAAGGGACACGGTCACATCATTTAAAACAGACCTCCAGTATTTTCTATAGGAATTGTGACACCAGAAATGATCCATAATTTATTACTTTGAGAGTGGCCTATGCCAGATGCTGCAGAGAATGCATGCAGTCGTTCACTAATTTCTGTGTACAGCACAGAAATTTCAAGGAGGAGACTGGTGTCTTTTTTGGTTCCAGAGTTAGTAGCTGATCTAGCCCCTTAAATAGAAGGCTTATACCCCCTTTATCTTATGAAAATGTAACTCAGACTTTTCACTGGTTGAGATTTTCAAACCTCGGAGTAGGATCCCCACTGTACGCAGCTGAAATGTGTCCAGCTTTCAGAAACGCTGAGCAACTTGAGGTACCACTAATAACGAAGGCAGGTGCTGCGGCTGCTGTTCCTTCAGTGAAAATCCTGTTATCTTCACCGATATACTTCAATATAAATTTGAAAGCCAACAAAAGCTGTCTAATCCTTTGTAAATTTTATTAAGCTCCTCACTTTGCAATGCCTCATGCCAGTAAATTGCACAGGTTAATTGTGCTTTGTATGGAACAATAATCTTCTTTTGGAGTTGCAAGTTTACCTTTCGGTTTCATTGTTGTATTCTGGGAGAGAGTAAATAGTTTTGTCAAACGTATTTTCTCAGCACCATTCACTAATCACTTGTCTCCTCTTCAGGACCTGCGGTGCAGACGCATTGGCACAATGCATAGATTAAATACATAGGCGAAGCCTTGCTCAGATGGTGATCACAGCCCGCCCTGAGTGCCCTGGTGTCACTGCTGCTGGGGATGGTGCACCCTTCGGGGCAGATGTTGCTGGGGCGTCAGGGCAACCCAGCCCAGGGCACGGCACTGCTTTGGGGCAGCCCACCCCACCCAGCACATTGTACTCCAAGGACCTGCTTTGTTCTGCTAAAATGCAAGATAAAGCATAAAGGTGCTTTGGCTCTCCTTTGGCTCTCCCCAAAGCACTTATACCTCCTGTCCCAGGTGTCTCCTGCCCTGCTTTGTGGGGCTGCACTTCTTCCCTCCATGCTTCGGGTTTCTTCATTTAAGAAACGTGCCTGTGCATCAGACATTAGTTCTTGCTACGGGGCAGGCTCCCGCTTTTCCTCGTACGCTGGTGGAAGGAGAGGCTGTTTGAGCGCCTGTCACCTCTCCCTGGACACTTGCTCTGCCATCTCTGTGGAAGACTTTGCTACATGGGCAAAGTCTAGATTTTTTTCCCCATCCAGCTCCAATCCTTCCTAAGATTTTGTTTAGCCTTTTTCTCACCATGGCCTGGTAGGAAAGGCTTTGGCTGGCATACCTACAGTGACTCGTAGATCATTTTTTTTATTGAGTTATACTTAAATTATTCATCCTGCTGTACATTCCCTCGAGGCTGTGAGTGTTCAGTTTCACAGGGATCCTGCTATTTAGCTCTGCCCGAGGGTTTCTTCCTTGGTGTCCTGCTTCCCCTCTCTGCTCACAGGCACATGAACTGTTGAGATTGGAGTAGAGCCAAGTATTCAAACCGTAACACCCGAAGTCCTAGATGGATATAGTTGTATGTATATAAACACCTACGTGTGTGTGTGTGTGTGTGTGTGTGTGTCTTATGTATATGAGAAAACAGTCAATTTAGCATCTACTCTGTCCCCTCTCTTCTTTTTTTAACATTAGGATTCACAATTGCAAGCTTATCTCTACTACCACTACCACGATGGCTTGATATTTGTGGTGAATCAGAAAACCCTGCCGATGTTCCAGTGTACGCTACTCACATGACCTAAGGATTTTAGAGAAACACTGCATATTACAAGAGCTGGTAATACTGAATCTAGGGAGATGTTTAAAGAGCTTCTCATACTAACTTAAATACATAAAGATTTTTATATCGTCACTTCTGACCTCCAGCTTATTTGCTAACTGCCACGTTGTGACATGCTAAAAATACTCATTAGCATGAAAGTCTCTGGCCTCGTCCACTTCTCTCCTTTCCAGGAAATTAAACCAACCCAGGCGTTCTCAAAACTAAAAACAGGATAGAGAGGCACAGAGCAGATTGGTTGGTCTCATATTTCCAGGGTTTGTGTCGGTTTCTGTCATCTTTGAAGAAATCTGCCATGGAAGGTGTTCAGGAAACGAGTTCCTAGCAGAAACTAATACCTCTGTGAAATCCAAAATAATTCAGTGATTCTAAATTATTATTAACCAAAAGCTTTATTCCCCTCACAGGTATCAGTAAAGACAGCTTCAAGAATCTTAATAAAGATCAATGGCCTCAGCAAACCCATTTCCACGATGGCCTTCTATTCTATGCTTCGTGCATGTGACATTTGCTTTCTGAATTCGTTCATTACAGAAGTAGAGCTAAACTTTGAAACATGAACAAACTGCTTGGGAACTGACAATTTTAATTCTGATTTATGCACGCTGACAGCAAGTATGTTCATTCTGCGTTCCTTCTTCCTCTCTGATCACTGACTGCTGCTCACAAACATGTAAAGTATCTGCACCACCTCCCAGTGATCAGATGAATGCGTCCTGCACTGCCACCACCCAGTCTACAGACCTGTGAAAAATTACATGTTTACTGAGCACTAATGTTTGAAATCTCAGCAAGCTTAAAAGGGCCATCAAAGAAATGTTGGTGTTCCAGCATCCCAGTTCATCACACATCACACCGTGGCAGCTGCCATCCCTCTCTGCTCTTGGCATGCAACACCTGTACAGATCCCATGAAAACGAACAGCCGAGCCGCTGCGGTACGAGAACTAAAGGGAGAAACCGGCTCAGGACAGCAGAAGTTCTCGGTAGGCGGGGGAAGCAAAGTTTGTTTACCACACTGCCAAAGTTCAAAGGCAGTAAAAACAGCAAAAACACGTCAGACTGCTGCTTAGTTACAGTGTGGAGACACACTTTCACAGGGAGGACAAAAGGGGGAATTGTGGTGTTACATCTGGACTGCCACAAAGCCCTTCTCCTAGTGCCCAGCACTTGCAATGCAACTGTAGGTGCTACATGCAATTCATCAGTCCTGTGCCTAAGGGGTCCAGACAGAGACTAATACTTATGCAACACATGCACATAAGATAAGAACTATTGCACGCTCGGCAAGGACAAAATGAAAGCAAGTTTCACCAGTAAGAGCAATGTGTATAAATTTGTTATTCTCTCCCAGGAACTGCCTTCTCAGGAGCTCAGACTGTCCCACAACAATACTATCTGACCATAATGCTGTTAAAACTTTTGTGAGAACCAGCAGCGATGGTTGACTCCACTGCATCAGCTGAAACCAAAACTGCTCAAAGGAAGCACTGTCAGAGAGAAGCACTAGGCAAAACGTCCCCTGCTAACAGAAGTGCTCATCTCAAAGACAGGGTGACAAATTGTTCAGCAAGCGAGGTGTCTCTAAGGGAGCCTAAACAAATCACTGTTGGATAAGAGTGGTTCAAAGTCAGACACTTGCTATTCTGTGGACAGACATATGCAGGATTGCCTATTTGAAACTTGTGTGACTCCAGGATACGGTTATCTGAAGTCAAACTTTTAAACACATCATAAATTAGCTTGTACTGGAGCAGGAGCTGCCAGCAAGCAGATCTTACCAGGGGATTTCATCAAGCTCCCAAACAGCTTAGAGAATAAACCCAAGACTTAATAGAGATCTATGTCAACTTGGGTTGACTAAGCCTCGGTGTCTGGAATCCTCACCTGGGAATGGAAAATGCATCAGCCCCAACAGGCTGTAGATCAGTATCAAAAAATGCTTCACAGATACAAAACTGCTCCATAAATCTGTGTATATTTAGGACATACCTCAGCATAGCATGCAAACCCAGGCAGTACCAGCAAGAATAGGATTCATGCGGCGTTGTGTCCCTCTCTCCTCTCTCTGCCTCCCCTCTGCAAATAAAAAGAAAACCACCCTTAAGCATTGCAAATATTAATTAGTGATCATCACATGCAATAGGCGTTTGGATGTCTCTCATAAATAATCATGTAAAGTTTTCAAACAACAGGAGCATTTTTCTGGGAATTTACTATGTTTCGGCTGAGACTTTACAGTAAATTAATTCAAGTCCGATCCTTTGTATTCCTCAATTTCTCAACTGCACATTCAACAGTATTTCTTTTCTAAAACACTACAAATTCCTTTAAACTAAGGCTTGTACAATGTAAGAAACCTCCATGAAAGGGGCCGTGTATAGCAAATCACTGTTGCGGGGAATATGAGAAAAAAAAAAAAAGCAGTAACTGTCAGGGCTGGGTTGATTTGTTTGCTTGACATGGGCTTCTCCTACAGGTAAAATGCTTGGACAGCTGAGGAGTCTGCCCCGACTGGCGTCGTACATGCTTGGTACACGAGAGGGGTGCTCAGCTGTCTTGGGTCTGGCACAGACCTGGTGGAGGAGAACAACAAACGAGGCAGTGCTGGAAGAGGCGAAACACTTCCCATCAGCAACTGTAGTGCAGATATGTACAGAGCTCTCAGCAATACGCTCACAAGCACTTTGCTCTTTCCTATGCAGCTCACGCTGAAGAGTCAAAACTTCAAAAACAGAAGAAAGAGGTAACTGCCGAGATCACTTCACATATGCCTGCTAGAAGGGCGGTTAGCTGCTGCTGTAGCTTTCTCTATAACAGAGTTAAAAAGATGAACTAAGAAGACTTGTCAAAGTGAATAAAGAAGGAGCCTGCACAAATACCCCTCAGCTGCTCATTCTGGGATGCACATTAAAGGTCTTCAATGCAATACAATCAAGCACTGTGGATGCCGACGAATGCAAAGCCAGGATAAAGGCCCGGGCAAACAGTGAACTGAGAGTGCCGCAGTTGTTCTGACTCACGGCTAAGCAAGTGTTTGAAGTCTGCATACTGGATTTAGAGCCAAAAGTAGTAGCGGAGCATTTAAGTCTGGATCTAGAGCTTAGTGCTTTGCCCTGGAGAAAACCAATGGGTTGCTCTGCTATGGCTCCAGGAGAAAAGCAGGACTGACGTAGTTTGACAGTGAGGAAGCAAGCGCAGCAGGGCCAAGGAAGCGTTTGCAGGGAGTCGTAATGACTGGCTGCTTGTAAAAGCCATCTGGTCATTTACAGTCCGGGTACAGGCACTGCCAGGATTACATTCAGAAAATGAAACGATATCCCAGCTCTTAGTGAGAACTGACCTGATCTCAGTGCTTAACCTCTTGTTAGGCAATTTCATCCCATACTTGGTGCTCTCCCTTCTGCATTACGGCGGGGGGCGTTGCCCTTTGCCGTGCTGAGGCACGTTGCTGCCTCACTAGTAGCCACAAGGCTTTCCTCACATCCAGCTCGTGTGCCCTTCTTCTACTACATCAGCAGTTATCTGCACCTTCCCGCTGTGTCGGCGCCTTCTGAGCATGTGTTGCTTCTACCGAACCTGTTAATGAAATGGGCTGTGCTGTCAATAGCAGGCAAAACCTGGTTCACGGATGTCACGGGCTGGAAGAACAAGTCTCCCCTGGATTCAGGGCGCTGGCACAGCGAAGGTCCGCGCGGGGCAGTTTCCAAAGCCTGGCGCGTGCTCGGCCTGCTGAGACAAATCGTTACTCTTCACAGCATTTCGGTCTGCTGCAGTGTTTAGGCTACTGCAAGCTCAGGAAGTACATTTTGATTCAAACAAGCCAGTCTGAGAAGTCAGAAAACTGGTTTGTCTTTTGCTCTTTCCAGCTAGGCTTGCCTGGTTTGTCTACTCGCATACTGGAAGGAGGCCTTTCAGTCTGTGAATCCATAACCACTCGTAGGAACGTAATGACCTCTTGCAGACATTGCCTCTAAAACAACTCAAGCTTTGACTAGCAAGTACGTTATTTAGACCATTTGTCATGGCAGCAAAAGGCTACTGGTTTTACCATGTTCTGCCATGTTTAGGAATTCAGCCATTTCTCTCTATCTCAGTGTGTTGCTGATCGTCACTGACGAAAATCCCTTGCTTGAACCTTCTCCCTGGCGTCAGCCTACCTCACCAGAAGCTGGGTTAGCATCTGTAAGCGGTTCAGCTCTGTCAGTGGTTTTACATCTTTAATGGGATCTGAAATATCTCTAGCAGCCTTGTCAAGGTTTATAGTCCCGTTCGCATGGATTTGGGCTAGCTCACATGGCCCAAAAGCTGATCCCAGCCTCTGCCTGATAAAAGTAATCCCCAGCTCCAGCCTCCTGAGTAGGATCCCTGGTACGTTTCACCAGTCCCTTCCTCCCTCCTCACTGGTGCCGCTGCAGGAGCAGCTGCAGGAACAGGGAATCCGGGCGCAGGGGAGCAGACCAAGCGCAGAGGACGGGGCTCCTGCGTGCCACTTACGTACATCATCAAACCTCCTTACACACACTGTGGAAGGAAAACCCAGTTTCCTGAGAGCAGTTGCCCACTCTGATAAGTCTTTGCCTTCCGTGCTTCAGACCCTGATAGCCCTACAAGTATTTAAAGGCTGTATTACAGTCGGCTCTTGTCTTTCAGGAACAAATGATTTCTATCACAGTAACAAAGCTGGGTTTCAGCCGGTGGTGGAGCAGTGAGGGGCTCCTTGTCCAGCCCTCTCCAATTACACTGTTCCTATTGAAAGAGGAGCCACCAGGGAGGAGAGGGTGCTTAAGCTGCACCAACACACTGTCAGTTTTCTTTATCTCTAAAAAATAGGGGGAAGGAGGAGCAATGAATAGCTGGGACCAGAAAAACATTTCTCCCTTCCCCTCTTGCCTCTTCTCTGTCTGGAAGGACAACTATTGCCTCTTCTGCAAGCCAGCAGCGTGCGCTTCAGCCTTTCCAGGGGGTCACTCCCTGGTGTCCGGAGGGGAGATTTCTGACACAATCAGCCTCTTCTGCTGCTGCTAGTGTACACTTGGCTGGCTTTGTCATTTTGAGGCTCTCTTCCAACTGTACTAACGTTTCAGAAAGCATCTTTTGAGCAAACAAGCCTTGCCTCGCTGAAGAATGCTGGCTGAGCTGGTTATTGCTAGCATCACAATAATTCATGTCTCCCCATATTAATCGGTACACAGCCATATGGTTAATACATTTCTTGTCTTTCCATGATTAGTATTTAAGCAGCAGCAATGGCATGCAAGGTTTTTTACAGCCGTGTTTAGAAAAAACTGTCCCCATTCTTCCTTTTTTTAATGTTAATAATGTAGTTAGAGTCTCAGTAGATCTGTCATGAAAAATATTATCAAAGAAACCAAGATAAGTGCAGAATTATTTGCTGTTTGGAAAATCCAGACACATCACAGAAAGCAATAATAACACAAAATAACTTTGATAAAACTTTTAAAGAAAGCTTTTTTACAGCCCTAGCAGTAATTACAGCTCATATTGAAATAAGCTTCTTACAGTGAGTTTAGGCTAATTTACATTTCAGTACAAGACATCAAATAAGCAGTCCGACAGAACAGACTTCACCTTAAGGGAGGGGCCATCCAGGTCCTACTGCAGATGAAGAACTTGGCAAAAAATATGCTTAGGATACAGAAGAGATCTGCCAAAAGATTTTTCGGTCTGTTTCGCTTCTCGGCAAACTGCAGGGACGTAAGATGGCAGGAAAGGGTGGAAAGGGGCCCGCAGGACAGCTCGAGCGCGTGAGTGCTAACTGCCCGCGAAACCCTCTGCGAGGGGGCAGCAGCGCAGGCGGCGGGGCCTCGGAGACCCTGCGCTCCACCGCTGCTCCAACAACTGCTGCCTCGCCTCCTGCCCACCACCGAATGCTTGAGAAATGAAATCTTTCCTTATTTTCCACAGCCATCGTGGGAATCTTACTGTGAGATGTAATGGCCGACGATCCATTAACCAAGAAATAAACTGTGACCTTTCCATTGCACCTTGTTCAAGTCTCAGGTCGGGTTTCTCCATCTCCTCTTCAATTATTTTCAGTGACACAATGCACTGACTTGAGACTAAGGTGATGGATGAGCTTGTGCGGAGGAATAAAACAGGACTAATCAGGCCTGGGTCTGCTTCTGACTCTGTCACGGATGATCTTCGAGTTGTGAAATGCCCAGATACTCTAGTATACGGGTCATATAACACCACGATTCGTACAACGCAATTCACAGAACAGAAGTGACGGCTTGGGGCATGTTTAAGAGGTTGTCTCGGATTCACAGGTCATTTACCAATGTCACCTTCCTCGAAGAGCACTGGCAAGACACCTATCTCCAAGCTGTTTTTTTACTTTCCTCCTTCCTCTTTCCAGCAAGTCCTGCTGGCTAGACAAAAATATTGCCGCTAGCTTATGACAAGCTGCCGTGTGAGAGCAGTTTCAGTTAAAAAGGAGGCAGTATGCAGGGATTAGAGCTAGAGGTGACAGAAGAGACCCAACGGTCTTCTGGCCCTGGAGCTGCCTAGCTGGCCAGATGCATTTAGCTCATGGTCCAGAAGCAGCTCATCTGTCATCATGAAGTTCTATTTTAATTCATTTTTAAAAGTAATTGCTGCTCGAAACGTAATGAAACATATTTTTCCAGGTTCTTTTTTCCGTCAGTGTTTATATGGCAGTACATGGCACGGTAGGCCAAAGCCTTATTAGTACTCCTGGTTTTTGCTGTCAGGTTAATAGTAAAGAACTGTTTTGGAATAAATGGGATATACTAGCAGCTTCACAGGTCTGCAATTATAATTTACCATCACCATTTAGAGATGGTTTCTTTTGCAGTCATTAATGAATAATGACAATATAATAATAATCTTCAAAGATCACTATTTCAGCAACAACCTTTCCTCTCACTTATAACTGAGATGTCAACATTAATTTCCCTTTCAGAAAGCAGGGACTTTTCTTTCGTTGCTGATGGACTCCAAATTCTATTTTACAGACATCAAGTCTCAGCTTGGCTCGACCTCACTGTGAAGGACAGTGTGGTGGAGTATACGGTTCTCCTTTTTTCAGTGTCAGTCTTTTAAAATCAGCTTCACTAAGAAAAAAAGAAAGGAAAAGGGAGTGACCTGTTGGTAGATGGCCTGCAGAAGACTTTTGGGCACTATTTGTTACCAAAAATAAGGCTTGAGAACTGCCATGGTCTTTTGCTGCTCTGCAGAACTCGCTGCCCTTCATTTGTAGGTGCATGAAATAAGCTGCAGGAAGGACACGGCAGAAGTGTCCCAAAGACCCCCCAAAGCAGGAAGGCAAAAAGCATGCTCTGACGAGCTGGAGCGGGTGGCCCTAGGGCTGCTGAGCAACGACTCGAAACGCTGCGGGAATTACCTGCCAGAGCCGCGGGGGTTCCCAGGCGTCGCGCTCGCCTGCGGCGCTGCCATTGCCACATCCAGCATGGCCACGCAAGCGGCAGCGACGCGGATGTCCTCGAGGATGCCCTCAGCCAGTTAAACACTCATGTCCTCTTGCTGCTGCTCATGTATTTTTACTACTAACAGATTTCTCAGCTGATAACACCAAATACATTATTCAGCCTAGCTTACTAAGTGCCACGGCTGGCTGTCTCCATTACACTGCCGTCCTCCAACATTTATGGCCCTTTCTCTGTTCCCCCACCTGCATCAGGAACATAGCAATTGCCGTTGCATCTCACAGGGGGGCCGTGAAGCTTAATTAATTTGCAGCTTTCAGTGCTTTGTGCTCTCAACACACCGTGTGCTTAATCCCTTCATTACTGCACAGTTAATAGCGTGATTTATTGGGGTTCGGGCTGCAAAGCCCGGCTGGAGCCAGCCTCCGGCTCGGCCTGGCTGCACGAGAAGGGCCGGCCGCAGGCGAGCGCAGGGATGCTGCTGCACGCGCCGGGCGCTGCCCCGACCGGGAGCCCACAGCTCACCTGCCTCCACGGGACACGGCCATGCACCGGCTGCAATCGGCCCGCTGGGTTGAGGGGCACCTTGCCCGGGAGGATGCCCGGTGGTGGCGGCGCGATGCACGGCGCGGGACGAGGGGGACCTGCGCCTGGAGGCAGCGCTGGACCAGGGCTGATCGGAGGCAGCCTTCATGCCTAGTTGCTTATTAAAGATCTATCAAGACAAAAATTAAGCAGGCCATTAAGCAGCACTCCAGTGGATTAACGCTAGGCTGTCTCCCTTACACGGCAGGATTTCAGAGTTCCTTTGAAGCTTGGGTATTAGAAAATCACTTTCCAAGCCACATAACTTTGAGCTTTAGATGTTTCCTAACAGTTCTGTGGTTGAGGAACAGTTGACTAATCCTTTAGGATTTAACGAGGTTAACCAACATGCACGGCTTTGTAGGAGAGCTGTAGGTGGTATTTTGGTGGTGAACATGAAAAACAATGACAATAAGCCATGTTCTGCAAAGAGCTGTTAAGGGAACACAGCCTCACTTCAGAAACTTTTGCAGAAGCTTCTCTTTCCCCCAAGGAGCACAGACAAGGGTTCTGGTCTCGGTAAATAACAATTAACAATGAACAGCGCTATTTGCATGCGACGCTCGCGTAAGTCAATGGGATCACACACTGCTGTTCTCTAGGTTGGTTTCTGGTTGGTAAATACCGAGTTTGGTCTCTGGCAGTCCAGGAAGCCTCCTCCCACGTGGCAGCAGAGTCACAGCAGCATTTCGCCAACAGCCGGTAGCTTTTAGCCTGTGGGGACAGGCGGCAGAGCGTGTCCAGCCCAGCTGGGCCCCTGCAACCCGCCTCCTGCCGCTCGCCCAGCCGAGCCCCGATCTGCTGCCTTGCACCATCTGCGCGGAGCCGTCTCGTGACGGGAGCGCCGAGGGCGAGGACGAGACCTCGGCCAGGAGCCCGGGCCGCTCCGCACTGCCGCCCAGCCCAAGACAGGCGGCTCACTGGGTTTCCGCTTGGTTTGCACTTCTGCTCTGGACTCGCTCGCGAAGGCTGCTGCGCCGACCCGGCGGCCAGCAAGAGCGGGAGCAGCCGGCGATTTGCCTGCGCCCGGGACGGCTCGTTACGGAGCGCCACCGTACCTGAGCTTCACGCGCCTGCAGACTGAACGATGCACTTAATTTGATATTTACAGTGGAAGCCAAAGTTGCACGTAACAAGTTGACACACAAATTCATTAGGATGCAATTACAGCGATCAGAACTTAGGCTACCCAATTATTTTTAGCAAGAACATGCAATTAACCGCAGGTTCACGTCAAACACGGCCTAGCGCCACAAATCAGGTTCAGCGGATTCGCTCACAGAGGAAGAACCAGGGCTGTTTTTCTCAGCGCTGGGAGACGGCACGCCGACGCGGGGTAACAGCGGACCAGGGAGCGGCGGCGCATTTTTGTGGGAGAAACGCTGGGCGGGCGCGGAGGCTGCAGGCCCTTGCCGGCCGCGGCGGGACCAGGACGCCCAGTCCCCGGAGCAGGAAGCCCGGAGGGTCTCCCCGCGCCCAGACTAAGCACCGGGTCCGTCCTGGCTACTCAGCCACACATCACACCCGGGTCGGGTGTTACAGCTTCTGCTCTATTGCTGCCTCGTGATCGAGCGCCATAAATATTTATGATTTATTATAGCTGCTTTGGAACGATCTGTCCGTGACGGCTCATAGATCATGGTAGCGCTAGAGGAAAATAAAACCATGTAAAGCTGTTTGCCTGTTGCTCGTTTATAACTCTCCTTCAGCTCACTGAAACCAAGAGACAGCAGCAAGGGCTGCTCTATGGAAGCACTGTTTTCTCACCGTTTCTGCCACTGGTGAATTATTTCATGGGAAGGTGCCTTTTAATAATAGTAGCAGAAGATTCAATGTGTCAATTAATATCTCAGCCATTCCCAGGCCTTCAGAGACCCTGGAAAAAAAGTCAGCATGCAAGCAAAAAATCCTTTACACAGCAGTAGCCAGGCTGTTGGTTAGGGGCTTTATGTGAAAAGAAGACAACAAAACCAAGTATTTCAGGATTTATGGAGTGCATAAAGCAGGAGGACGGTGTGGGTGAGAGTAGCGTAACAGGGCTTGGAAGACGCGATGCAGAGTGCTGCATGTTGTTGAACCTCGGTGAGATTGGTCCAGGCCTCAGTCCCGCTGCACTACCTGGGATGCAGAAGTCCTCTCTCCCCACTCCTCTGTCCCATCTATTCAGCAAGAGGCTTTTGGACTGCAACTGATCTTCCTACAGCTCATTTGCAACGAGTGTCTTCCAAGTAATAAGTAATGAGCCTTCACCCTGGGCCCTGCTCGAGGAGGGCAGAGCCAGACGCGCCCCGGACTTCACAGGCCGACCTCGGGGAAGGGCACCGGGCCGCGCGGGTCCTGCGCACCGCCTCGAGCCAGCCCCCGTCGCTCGCGAAGGCAGGAGCGCCCCGAGGGAAACGACTGCACGATTCGCGCACCGCTAGCTCACCTTCTTCCCTGTGCGCAATTCATCCCTTTTTAGCAGAAGATAAAAACTTCACCACTGCTAACATGCAAGTCTTTATTAACGTGGAGACTGTCAGAAAGGCCTTGGATTTGGAAAGGGCTTTTGAGAAAGAGCCAAAATCTCTCCTCTGTAAGCAGATTTTTTTTGAAGACTGTTGCCCAGTAGATAACTGACTCCAAGCTCTTCTCTGGTGACTGCTGAGCTACTTCTTCATGTCGAAGCCCCGAAGAACTTAGAGCAGAGGTAAATCAATAGCTCATTTCCTAACACGAAGCTGGGTGCTGATGTGCCATGTTGCTCCTATTCCTCTCCTTTGCCAAGCAGTAAACCATGCACACAAAGCAGATGAGAGCGTGCGTTCTCATGAGTAACACAGATAGGATGAAAAACAAGTTTCAAGTCATGTTCCGTGCAAGGTTGTTTATAAAGCCTGCGACTATTTTTAAACCTGGAAAATAAAGGGCTGCTAGCTGCAAAGAGCCCTGGTGGGCCGGTGTACTCGCTGTCAGGTGAACAGGAACAGACACGTGGCACCCAGCAGCCGGCAGCAGGATGTCCGTGACGAGCCATCGCTCCTCTTCCTGCCGCGTGACCGGGAACCGGCTGCAAGCGGCTCCCGGGCAAACACTCCGCATGCCCTCTGCTAAGGTGACAACACGCGTGACAGCTCCACGGGGACAATGCTGCTGCCAGAAACCCTTCCCAAAGATGCTCTCCAGGATGAGCAGCAGTTTTCAGGGCTCAGAGGAAAGGGGAGCGAGCAGCGGGCTGCCAGGCGCCTGGCACGGCCCACGCAGCGGCACAGGACGCGCTCTCAGCAGGGCTCCTCTGCCGGAGCCAGAGCTGATTCCCGGTGATGTCCTGCCAGGACAGGGACCACGGAGGGGCACCAGCAGCTGGAGCCCCGGGAAGGGCCGCGGGCGGCAGAAACGCTCCGGCTCCGTCGGCAGTGCAAGGCAGGACGGCCAGACGGTGCCTTTCCACCTCCACCTCCACTTCGCAAAAGCGCCAGCACAAATTAATTTTCAGGTGCTGACAGCAGCTATTTTGAACAGCCTCTGACATGGGGAAAGTGAGAAATCAATTTCCAGAGCCAGCATTTCTATCGCTGGCCTTTTGGAGAGATTTGAGGCCACCCAGGATCACGCTATAGGGTGCCTATGCCCTGGCTGAGCTGCAGCTCTGTGATGAACCTTCCCACATCCCCAAAAGAGCAAATCCAACCACACCAAGTGCAGCGGCTGGCCGTGGCACCGCTCGGCTGCTGCCAACTGCACCCCTCCTTCAGAGCAAGAGCCGCCTTATCTGCGGATCAGGGGCTATTTGAAATCTAGTTTGCCATTTCCCAGGGGTTTAACATGTGATTGTCAAATTAAAAGGGATTAAAAAAGAAATGAATATCATAAATATCCTAAATGAATGAGACCTATAAATGCTTCCCTGGCACTGCTAGTGTACTGTCAATATATATATAACATTATTTAAATAATAAGTTAATGACTTTTGCCTGTAAATTAAAGTATCTTATTGAAATGTATGCTGATTACAAGGCAAATGTCTTTGTTCTAATTATCTTAATTACAGGCTTTTAATAGCAAGAAGCTGTAGAAATAAAAACATACGTAAATGGCAGCTTATAATGACGATAGCTGCACCTGCTAGCACTTGGACTGGGCTGTCGGGGTAATGAAAGCATTGATTGCTGCTGATGGAGGGGAGAGCGGTGCCTGGGCAGGGAGGCAGCCTGGCTGGGGAGCGTGCGTGCACGCACCGGCCACGTGCAGCCACCACCGCAGCTCGGACAAACTCGCCTCAACACCCCCTTGCACGCAGCGTCCGCCCCACGGGGGCAAAGCCGAGGGATTGCGCTGCGCAGAGCGAGGAGGGGAGAGTGGGGAGCGTGCGCCCAGTTCCCGGGCCACCGCACCGCGTGCCCGGGAGGGAGCTGCTCCCGGAGCCCCGTGCGCTGGTGCCGCTGGGCTCTCACCTGCCTGACTGGTCGCTGCCGTTTCCGACCGCACAGTCGCATGTGCAGGTCCCTCCATCTCCTTCGCAGGGGACGGGCAGCGGCTCCCTTCTGCAAAGACATGTGGGGAGGGAGAATTACTTTCCTTTTGCTCTGGTTCAGGACCAGCAGTTGCAGTGCAGCTTTTGGGGCTCCCAACTCCACTCCTATTGCCTGTGCCTGGCAAAGCAATGAATTTCCCTTGATTACTCATCAGTGCTGCTTCTCCTACCTTCATTTTAGTCTCATTTTAGCTCCTTATCTTTCTTCACACTCTTTTAACTTTGGCCCGTAAGTGGCTTCAGTCTTTCTAAGTCGCGGTGATATGCCGCTCACCGGCTTATCTCTGAGAGCACAAAAAGCAATCACCCACTTTGGGCTACTGCTGGATGCCGCACAGCCCTCTCGGAGCGATGGGATTCAGCTCACTTAGGGCATAATACCCAGCCGTTTAGCAGCTGGGAAAGCCCCAGCAGTGACAGCCCAACCGCGACGGCGAGGGCCGGGGGCAGAGGCTGGACGGCACCAGCTGCGTCCAAGCTCCCGTGGCCGCTCCATCCTCCAGGCTCCGTGTCCCGGGACACCCCAACAGCAGGGCAGAAAAACACCCGAGCTTCGCATGCTCCCATGACTGCTGGTGGCAAGCACTGGCTTCCCGCGCTGCCAGCTAAGAAAAAGCTGTTGAAAAAGGCCCGGCGGCCCCATGAACAGCTGCGAGAACAGCAAAATCACAGCACAGACAAGAATATTTGACGTGCATTGCCGAAAGGAGCTTCTAGCTTGCATTGACACAGCTCCACGCTCGGGAGATGCCCGGGCAGGACGGCGGAGCTAACGCAGCCTTCGCTTCTCTGGGAAAAACCCCTCGGCCAGGCCGGGCCATCGCAGCGCGTGCTGGGCAGGGGAAACGAGCAGTCTTCTGTTACAACCTGTGCTGCTGGGGGTACGGCTTCTGCAACGCATAAAACAAAAATAGACCAGGACTCAGTCTTATTTACTTTCAGGTTTATGCAGGCGCGACAGTTTTTGCTCTCCAGCTGTGCATTAACCTGCATCGCCTGGGAGCACGAAGTCGCAGCCAAACAATCGAAATGGCGCAATGTCAAATCAGATCCCTGGGCCAAAAACTACAGATTATCCAGCTCTGCTTCTTTTCCTGTGCTCACTGGTTAACCTGCTGCTCTGGCCTAGCTTAGGTTTATTCTTATATTACCAAAGTTCATTCAGAAAATCTCAGCACTACCTACTTACACATAGCTGAACAGAGATATTGTATTTCCTGACAAGGTATTTGAGCGGTGCAGGAACTCAAACAGGCAAAATGTTACGCCTACTATTCAGAAAAAAACAAAAAAACCCTAAACCTAAAAAACCACCTTGTCAAAAAACAAATATAGCAACAGCACTCAAGGCCTGGGGAGCCATGGCTTTGGTCCTCAAGGTGCATGTTGCAAACCTTGTTAGAGGCTCTGACAGGTCATTTGGTGGTTCTTGTCCCAAGCGTCCCGACACCTCCAGCTCCAGCTCCAGTTTGGCTTTTCTTTTAGCAAACGCGAGTGCTGCGGCTGGAGGCATGCACCTCGCATCCATTTCTTCTTAGACGATTTCTATGACTGACATGTGCTTACGGTCGCTAAACCTCAGCTGAAGGAGTCTTGTAGGCTCACAAAATGGTGAGTTTAGTCCTTACATTATAAAGAGGGTTTCTGAAACATCATAGGGAATTGTAACGGTTCTCTCAAAAATAAAGTCTTTTTTCAGTGAGACACTAGCATTAGTATCCTGGATATCAGTGACATTTTGCATGATCCTGTTGCTCCTGAAAACCGCGAGTGTCCTCCCTGGTCATCAAGAACAGCATGTGTTTTGCTTGCCTTCAGATAGGCTCCCTAGAAAGGGGCTCTATCCTTTGCTCACAGCTCTACAAAGTGTTTTGAAGAAAATCAGTTTATTGTGAAAGCAGAAGGGCAGAGAGTATTCAAACTTTCCTTCAGATTTCTTTTCTATCTGGACATATGGATACAGGAAATCTTTAGAGACCTCAAAAGAGAAAACTGCCTCACTTTGAATTCCTAAACTGACGGTGCATCTAAGAATAGACTCCAAAGGGAGATGCAAGACAAGTGACACAACAGGAATTCAGCACCTTTTCTCACTGTGTGACACTCTTCAAGTATAAAGAGTAAAATATGCAGAATGAACAAAAAAGAGGAGTAGCCAGTCACGTTGAGGACATTTGGAGGAATGTGCTATTATGTAAAGCGAACCAAGGAAAGGTTAGTAAATACCACTCCTTCCCTTGGGAGCTCTGCTCTTGCCGGCGTCATTAGCGCGCTGGCAGGATAACAGATCCTCTTTGCTAATGCTCTAGGTCATAAGCAAACTAAGGTGGAAAAGCTGATCCGCTATCAATCCGCATCAGGCATGGCCAACCAGCTCACCTGCCTGGCAGGTACTGCTGGTATGGAGAGGTTAGGACTAGAAGTATAAAACTCTTGTCATTAAACCAAGCAAATTTTGTTCTTGGCTGGCAGCTAGAACAGGCAAAGGGGCATTAGAAGACCACAGGGTGCTTGTCCTGGTTTGCTTACGCCATGGTTTGAGGAGAAAGAAGTGCTTTTCCCTATTCGTGCAGCTGAGGCATCTGCAGGTCGCAGTCCCAGCCCGGCGAGCCAGAGGCACATCCAAGGCGGCCGGCGGGGGAACGCTGCTCTGCTAACGCGACATCACCGAGATCTGTGTGGCCGCCTGGAAACCCAGCACCTGCTCATTACCTGGAAAGCGTTGTTCACTGTTAGATTCTGCTTAAATATGCCTGAATAGATAGTTCCAGAGACCTCATTGCGGGCGCTCATGTGTGTAAGCCGAAGGAGCAGATGTCCGTACACAAGCGTGCGTTTCGGGGAGAGAGCGAAATGGTGAAGCTCTTCATCACGCAACTCCTACACAAAATTTCTTCATCATAACATTTTGACCTGCGTTTTGACAAGCGTTGCTGGTCATCCGAACAGGATTTCTCAGCAAAGGCTGCGATGGTGAGACGGGAGGAGCTGGAGGCCAGGATGCGCACGCAGTGGAGACATCCCACGTTCAGGGCTACGGTCACCAGCTCTAGTTGGAAGTCGACCCTGGGTCCCTCTCATCTGAGATCACCATCCAAAAGCACTTGGCTACAGGTTGTATTCAGGCAAGTTTCTACCCTTAAAAAGTCAGAAAGGCACCACAGTTTCAGTCCACTGCAAATCTCTCCCGTCCTGTGAGCGGGGAGGGCACGGCCCCACGGCAGCGATGCAGGGCTGGGGAGAGGAGGAAGGCTCCTGAGTAATCCTCGTCAAAAGCAGCTTGGAAAGACAAGGAAACTCCTGCGCCCGCTCTGCAGGTGCCGCTGGAGCTTCTGCCTGCCTTCCGGTTTCAAGGAAGATCGTTACTGGGCTGAATTCTCCAAACTGCATAGACATGGACCAGAAGATGTTTCAGTGGCAAACGGCGCATGCACGGGACCCGGCAAGCCCGCATGCGCCGCCCCACGCTCCGGCCGTGGGATGCACGACATGGACGAGGCGCTTCCAGCCCAGCCTTGTCCCACGGAGCACTAGACCCTCCCAGGCCCGCTCGGCTCTCCAGCTCCGTGGCGATCCTTGCTGTCTGGAAGGAAAGAGGGCGTCTGGCTCACGTCGGATCAGCCTGGCAGGCAGCTGGTGGGGAAAGCTGGATTTCAGCCTTTTCCTACTCAGCTCAGAAACCTAATGCCAGCTTAAACGAGCGCACCTTATGAAAAGGGAAGACCCGGAAAATATCATTCGCAGATGTTGGCAACCCCATCCCTGGGCAGAAACGGGGGAGAGAGGTGCAGGGGAAGAGGCTTCCCTCGAAGCAGGCCACCTCTCCCGGCGTGGGCGCAAAGTGCTTTGAACAACCAACAGCGCAAACTGCTCCATGAGATTACAGCAGCCCACTCCGGGCAAGGATTAAACGCAAACCTGGGGCTTCTCTGGCGCGTGGAGTTGCTGCTCCCAGGGAAGAGGACTCAGGATGTGCTCGGGAAGAGATGTTTCCCCTGGGACCGAAGTGCGAAACCTGGCAGGTGCCGGGCTCAGTGCTGCCGATGCACCTCGTATGGAGATTGTCCCAGGCACGAATCCTGGAGGAGATATTGGTGCTCGAGCAGATTCAGCGTCATGTTACATGCTAAGCGGCTTTCACCACACCTGCCTGCTTCTGACTGCCTTTCCCCCTCGCTGAGGGGCGGATCGACTCAGGGATTGCGCCCAGACTTTCGGCCAAACTTTCACCATCTTGTGCCACTTATCGCATTTCTCTTCCAACACAGCTCAAGCGGTGACCTGGCAGGGCTGACAGCCAGCGGATATGGAGCGACCTGGATGCCAGGCCCCAGGGCTGAGCCCTCTGAGCACCTCCCCGAGCCCCTGCCGAACCCTCGTCACCAAACCCACCCGCCACAGCCCAAGGAGGGCAGCAGCCCTTGGGGGGCCGGTGGGGAGGCAGCGTTTGAAAAGCATCATGCCTGTGTTTTGCATGATGTGTGGCTGCTTCTGTGGAGGAAAAAAAAAAAATGCATTCTCCTCCTACCTTGGATTCTGTGAGTAATCGCGCGCTCAAGCTGCTGCAGGACACCCCGCACGTGCACCCAGCCTTGTGGGGCAGCTGACTCGGCTTCAAACAGAAATGCTGCTTGTGAAACCTCCAGAGTCATCTTTGCAGTGAACAACAACAACAACCACTCACCCACACACAACACACCGTTTCAAATCCTGCCTTTAATCTCAGGTTCCAATAACAACCTTCTCCCCATCCAATTACTTGTCTTACAATTGACACTGCAATATCAAACTCCTAAGAACTAAAGCGCTTTGAAAATATAACCTACTTTAAAGGAGACAAGATTTACGCTAGAAGTATTTACTTTCCAGCCCTTCACACTATCAAAGTCACTGATGCCTGATCAGCAGCCACTCAAACGAGGCCTCTAAATGTGCATGCCGGTTGGCATTGGTAAGGCACCATTTGTAGACTGAAAAACAATGCTGCTGAGTGACGGTTGAACACAGGTCCGCGGTGCTGGGCAGTGCTCAGGGAAAGGCACCCCCTGGGGACGCCCCGTCCCCGATTGTTACGGCGCTGGTGACTGTAGTGCTGCGGTGCATCCACATGCCCCGGGCGCCGTGTTGGGGCCAAGCTCAGCCAGGGCTGCAACAGCTCAGCGCCTGCAGCCACAGGCCCTGCAAGCCTGCTGGGGTGCTCTGGCTATTTTAGGTCACAGCCACTAGGGAAAATCATCATTTCACAGGGGCTTTGCTTGCTGGTGACAAGGTGCATTTCAGACAGTGTTTCTCCTCCGAGCTTCCTTCATTACTCCCCAGAGCTACTAAAACAGCTCATGACCACTGCTCCTTTTGCTCGCTCTGCAGCTAAGGTACCTTCCTGTGTGATTTGAAGGTGTACTGAATGCCGTGGTCAGTGCAAACCAGCTATAAAAAGCAGAGGTCCAGCAGCATTGCTAAGCCTGATTACTGGACGTGTTCTGCATCCAAGCTGCGCCGGGGAGCACGCCGTGATTCAGAGCTGAACGGACAGTAAAACCTCAGCACCAATCGCTTTCCAGCAAGAACTGCAGGCTTGCCAAGTGCTCCTGCCCCAAACAAAATCATGTTTTTCACTCCAAAGGAGCCAGTGCCAGCAATAAGCAGCGGCTGGTGATCTGCTGGGAGAGGATAGGGGAGAGGCGACGGCAGCCAGGAAACGAACCTACCTTGCTCACATGATGTCTGCTGACAGACTGCTGCCTCCAACAGTCATTTAGTCGGATGAAGAATTATTACAGAAAGCATACAATTTCACACCCACACTCGGAGGCGTTTGCTTGAGAGTTGCATGGTGCATTTCCGTTACTGGGGTGGGTGCGCACAGTGCTCACAAGCGCAAGCCTTCACGGCCGGTGCAGGGAGAGGGGCTCCGAGGTGCTGACGGACACCACCGCCTATCGCTCCGTGCACAAACCAGGGCTGCTTCTCACCTTGGAGGCAAACCCCTCCAGGGCCTTTGCCTCCGCACCCAGCACTGATGGCAAGCACGCGGCTGCTCACCCAGGCCTCTCCGGCCCAGAGCCTACTGGCTCGCGCAGGGTGTCCTGATGTGCTGGGAATTACATCAGCATGGACAGAGATGCTCCTGACTTTTTAAAAGGAAATGACATATGTTATTTAAGTCTCTTACTGTGGCACAGCTGATGAGCGCGTGTCCCTGCACAGCAGTGGCGCGTCCTGCCAGAGGACCTGGCATCGCCTGGCAGCCGGCATTCAGTCGCTTGCGCTTCTCCCGCAGGAACAAAACAGGTCCCAAAGTCGGGATCCAGCCCCTCCTGCGGCGCAGGAGGCCAACAACCCTGGTGAGCGTCCTGCACAGGTGGAAATGCAGGTGGTACGCTTAGTACACTATTTTTGTTTGCTCTGAAAACTGTGCAGCTACAGTGTGTCCTTGAAACCCATCTCCTGCTGCTGCCTCGAGGCACTTGAGCGCAGGCAGACCCAGCTTGCCAAGACCTTTTAGCCTCCATGAAAGCTGAAGTGTAATCCCCTCTCTTCTAGCTGCTCTCAGAGACGCAGAGGCTGCTGCATGCGGCACTGTACAGCCGGCATTAGTGCAGCAGATTCATTACCACACAGCTGAAGCATCCAGAAGCAGCTCAAACATAAAATGGGAAACGTTTCCACGGGTGCAAACAAAGTCCGAAGACAGTGGTGCTCCTGGTACACATTTCTGCCTGGCCTGGTCCCTAATTAGATATTGCTGCGCTAACCTCAAAGGAGAGGCATTAACTTTCACTCCTGAAGCAAGGTGCAATTAGTTGGGCATAAAAGAACACTGAAGTGATACTAATTACCCTCTAAAAGATGAATAGAATTGAGTCAGAGAAGCAGAAAATTACCTTTGTGGGAAATCGGCTTCGGAGTTTAAACCAAACCAGCAGTGGCAGCAGGACAGGCACTACCAAGAGAGATCCGGCGCTGCTCCTCCTCCTCCTCTGTCCGCGGCCGAGCAGCCCCATCCTGCGCGTCGGCTGCACAGTGTCTCCTGCGGATGGGCCAGATCCACCAGCGTGAGGCAGTTGTTGGCATTGCTCAAAGAAACCCTGGCAGCCTCTGTCTCCTTGGGCAAGGGGCCGATTTTCAGACTTGGGCAAAATTGCAGGACACCAGCAGCTGCCTGGCAATCTGCAAGGGGGGAAGGTTTTCTTCATACCAACCTTTGGGCCTAGGCTTTGCCACGACTATGCAGGCACACTGCTCCCTGGCCGAGGCGTTTGGAGCACCTACTGCTGCCAGGCAGAAGGGGCTTGGCTACATGCTGCCCCTTCTTCATGGGCAGCTGCTCTGTAAAGCGTAGCGTCTGCATAAAAAACACTTGAAGCAGCAGCACAGAGCGGCGGCAGTCCCACAGCTTTGTTCGCAGCTGTTGCAGCGAGTTGCAGCTGAGCCAGCGCCTGCAGGCGGGACAGGCTGCGCTGCTGTGGTTGCAGTCGGTTTAATCAACAGCCCCGTCCAGCAGAGCATCGCACACACGCAGCGCAGCACCGGGGACACTACTCACACCAGCACTGCAACCCAGAAAGCATCACGCTGCAAGGCCAGCTCAAACAGACTTTTGCCTGCAGGATCCTATTCCGGCACAGGTGGATACAGTAGGGAAGAACCACGCTGTTCCAGGCATGAGCACGGACCTCGTCACTTGGCCATCGTCGGAGCAGTGGCTCCGATTAGAGCTGGGCTGGTGTCTGCCAAGCCCCACGTGTGGCACTGAGGTGCCTGTCACCCTCCACGCTGCCATCATGCGCTCTCGCAACGCCTGCACAGCATCCCTTCGGGCTGCGCACGAGCTGCCAGGAGGCCCCGCACTGCAGCATGGCTGCAGCCTGTGCCTACAGCTTCGTGCAGCTCCCATCCAGAGCAGCCCTACTAACAGCAACTTTGCTGCTTCAGTGATTCAAAGCCAGCTCCCCCTGCAACAACTTCCGTGCCTTTCCCCTCCTTGCACAAACTGTCCTGTGTCTGCAGCACTGCTGAAACAACCAGCCATGAAAACCCACTCAGGCTGCAGCAGGAAAACTGAGAGAGGAGCAATGGGTGACCCTCCCTTTCCACAGGCTGTGCGTCCTGGAGGAGCAGCGCCAGTTTGCAGTGCTCACAGCTGCCCTCAGGGTTACTGAATGCTGCCTCTGAGCACTGCCCTTGCGCAGACCCCAGGCGCAGCACAGCAGGAGCCAGTGGGGCCCATTTTGCAATTTAGCACAAAGGCAAACACCAGCAAACAGCTTACGTGTCGTCTTCCCAGCTGGAGAGCATGCACAGGACTGCAGGGCATTTGTGGAATTAGTTTCTATTTTTAAGTTTGAGAAAGTCATATCTGTAGTGGCTGATCCCAATCTCCCAAAAGTGGAGTGAATGCGATGCAGTGGCCTCTGTCAGCCACAGTGCGAAGGTCGCAGCTCTGCTCTCCAGGAGGAGCACAGAGGCAGGAGGCTGAACGGAAGAAACCATGTGCATCCACCGGCCAGCGTGTGGGAGAAGGGCACCTACCACGAAGGGGTATCGCCCCCTCGAGTCAGGGAAGCAGGCCTGGAGCATGCTGAGCTGCTGCAAGCGCTTCATCTGAAACCCCAAAGTGAAGAATTTGTCTTTTGACAATAATTCACAAGTACCCTGACTATCCCATTTTGTTTATTCCTGGAAACCTTCCAGGTTTTTAATTAGCTCTTCACTATTCTCTATTCCCATTTAGCAGTATTCAAGGAGTCTAGCATACTATTTTCTTGTCTATCCAGCAGGTTTCTCAATAGTAGCTCACAGCACTTTGCTGACCAGTAATTGCTTCTGATAGCAGCACATAATTCATCACAGACAAAGTCTCCTCATTGTAGCCTGCTCCAAGATGGACAGCAGCTCTGCAGATGGGCAGAAACCTCACGTTACCAAATTTCCTGGAAAGATGAAGTTCCTCCAAAGCATTGAACAGATCTGCTGCCGAACAACCATGCCCCAGCCCAATGCCCCAGTCCTGTGAACAGGGCATGTGCTAAGGTATTGCCCCTTGAAGGCCACAGCTGCCTTGAGGCGATCCCCCATGGTGCAAAGGGCCCTGGGTCCCAGGCACATGTGGTGCTGGCAGGACTCACAAAGCAAATGGGGATCTGCCCTAGGCTTATTCTCTTGCAGACATTAGAAAATTGGTCCTGATGGCAGCAATCCAGCTGCACTGGAGTCTAAGGCATTTGTCTGACTCATCCTTTGCTTACAGAGGTCTGCTCCACGGCTGCGTGCACGTACAGAGCGAGCTGGGGCATCCACTGGGGCGCTGGAAACCAAATAGCGCAGCTTCAGAGCTTTGTACGAGCAATGTAACATGCAACAGAGACATGCTGCAAACAGCCCCTGTGATGGCCCTTTGCACACATGCATTATGTGAATTTTTAGGCTGAGCAGCCAAGGTGAGGCAAAGCGCTTGGCCTTCAGATGAAGTAGAGCAAGACTTGCAGCTGCACCCAGCTCTGCTGGGGCTGTGGAGACACGAAACCTCCAGCATGCAGGGCAGACCTCCCTAGCATGTCCCGTTTAGGACCAAGTGTCCCTAAGAGAAAGCTTGGGGCTGGGGGGCTTTGTCCAGTGCAAAACCACCTGCATCCTAGCGCTCAAGGAGCTGCAGCACCACCTGTTCCACTGCAGGCAGACAGCACGTTGTGCTGTGCAGCTCCTGGGACTTTCAATCATAATTAACAGCTCCTGGGACTTTCAATCATAATTAACAATCTGCTCTACTTGAATCTCAGCGTAAGGGGCTAAGAGAGGCAGTCAGCTGGGGTCTGAAGGAAGACGCCTACCAGGACAGCTCTGACACGGCTGGGAACGCTTCCAGAAAGGAGGGAGAGACCTGGCTCCCTCTGAGCCCTAAAACCTCTGGAGCCTCGTGCTTTCTCTACTGCTCTCTGTATGAGTTCATACATATAAAATCTTTATGTTCCCATCAAAGCCACTCCCTGATTTATGCTTATGGGAGAAGCTCATGGACTATGCTGTGGGAACTAAAAATTTTAAAAGGCAATTTGAAAAGCAGCTCAGGAGGCAATCTGCTTCCAGGTGCTGCTGCCGCTTGCTCTCCCTGCTGCACAGGACTAGCTGTACCTGCAGTGCAGGTTGCCTACTCCAGCCCTGATTTGAACGTTGTTTTCATTTACCAGATGCATTATTTACCAGTCTGACATGCACCTATTTTAAAAACAAGATTTATCGGCAGAAAAGTTCTGCCTGCTGTGGTGGCTTGCAAGATGCACACCAGAGCATTGCACTGGGCCCGTGCTGAATATGCAGATACCTGCCCCATCCGTCACCAAATGCTGCTAGGGGCAGAGCCCCGGCCAGGGCACACTGTCCTGTGACCCACCCTCAATGCATTCAAATCCACCTGGCGGGGCTTGGGAGTGGGACCATCGGGAGGAACCAGAGACCCGGGGAGGGGGCTCGCTGCCAGCTCGCAGCACCGTCCCGGCAGGACACTTCCCCGCTCGCAGCAAGCGCCGCGGAAATGCCTGCAAGTCACTAGTATGGAGATTGACTCTGCAATGCACCGCCCATTTCACCATTGAGAAAAGAGTCCTGTGAAACTGGAGATAAAATTAAACACGACTGCAGACTTTGCAGTGTCTCTCACTCCATCTCACAGGTTAGATTTTTAGGGCACATTCAAATGCTTGTTTGTATGAAGACACCTAGTAAGAGCCGTGGGAAGGCTCAGATGTGAGGTTTACGGTTTCAGAGTGATTTTCCTAACGCAAGCACAAGTTGCACGTCCACCCTAGGCACAGCCCTTGGGCACTGAGAAAGCAACGTGTTGCAAGGGCCTGCAGACACTGCTGTGGGTGCAAAAGCGGGCGCAGGATTTGGACGCCGTCTCCCCGTGTCGCTAGCCCTGCCTTGATACCATGGCCTCAGGCAGCATGTCAAAGCCAGTGAAGTCCCAGCGGCGGCCTCATCAAACTTGCAATTTAAACAGACAAGTTGAACATAAGGAGACCTAGACTAAGGGAATGACTTTTGTAGCACCACAGTCTGTTCAACGCCAGCCGCCATCCCAGATCTTACAGTCAGATCCCAGCCCCTTTGGGTACCTGCAGCATCGGCAGCATCACTAGAGCAGGAGAGCAGCTTGCAATGCCTCCGTGCTGCCATGCTGGTTGCGTTGCAAGGGAACGGACGAGCATTAGCCACTCGATTGTCCAACAAGGGAGGGTGTGAAACCTGCATGGGAAGATGCAGGTGCTCCCTGCAAAGCCTGCCTCCCCGCTTTATCGCCTGCCCACAGCACACAGCCTGTTCCACACCCTGCCTCTCCAAGTCGCCCACGTCCCCTGGTCGGAGCTGGATTTGCCCTGCTCCTCTGGACCGCCGGCACTTCAGCAACTGAGAAGCGTCTTGTCTTTTGTACCAGCACTTTGCTGGTAGAAACAGCTCCCTGCAGCTGAACAAAGCTGGAGGAACCGCTCGGGTGCCAAGGAATTTTTAGCAAGTCGTGGGAAGTGTCAGCCGCTTTGTAAATGTGCGACTGCTCACAAAGAGCGAAACGTAACCAGAGCTCATCGACAGATCAAAATCCACCCCGTGAATGCAATGTTGCCACACAGAGGACCAGGGTGGTCTTCCCGCCTGTTCCCTTCCCGGCGCCATCCCTCTGGGCCCGTGAGCTGCCCTCGTTGCGCCGGCACCGCTGGCCCCTCTGCCACCTCCAGCTTTCTCATTGCTGGGGCTGAAATAACCTCAGAGATCTGTCGTCTGCACTGGGGCGATATAAAACCACCAAATCAGTAAGAGGAAACTCATGGGAAGATTTTACAAAATCTCCTCCCCCTTCACTCTTTCTCTCCTCACTTTGCATGCAACAAGAGGAGACGCTGCCCGGTTGAGGGCCCCAAATGGACGCTGTCCCTTCCCCTGGGCTGCATCCGCCTGCCTGTCTCAAAAATTACTGAGGGGCCCTTCGTCCCCTCTGTCCTACCTGTGTGTTAATGCACGGACACGCACACACGCATGCACGTGCACATACACATGCACACTTTCTCCCAGCATTTCTAGACTTCCTATGCAGCCTGGAGCTGGAACATGCTGTAAACACAGCTAAATATTTAATGCTCAGAGAGAGCGTTTTTTAGATGACCTAGATTTCTTCTCCCCAGACACCACACTGGGACCAAAGGGGGTTGCGTGGGGCAGACACACGGCCACTTCCATGCATAAAACCCCTCCAGTGAAAACTGCGGCCCCCAGACCGAACGAGTGGGGACAGCAAATCTTCCCACCTTGGTGTCCAGTCTTCCCATGGCTCCCATTTGAGGCAAAAATCGACACACGCTTACAGGTGCCGCTTTACATATTTGCTATGGGAGCGACGGATCCCTTAGCAGCAAATACACCATTGTCCTCTGACGCATGGGAACGCGGGAGCGGAGCAGCCTGGACCCGGAGCAGCCCAGGCCACGGAGCGCCTCCGAAACAGCACTTTCCTGCAGCGGGCAATTCCCACAGGAGAGGTGCCTCCGGAGAGCAGGACGGCCGCCAGCTCCGCAGGGATCGCTCCGCTGGCTCCCGCAGCCCCGGAGGGGGCCCGAGGGCTGCTGCCCTCCTGCTCCGGCCCGGACACAGCAGCACTTCCATGTCAATAATAAAAGGCAATTTCCCCAGACAGAGCTGGGAGATTACGTAGCTATTCGTGCTCCTCATCTACTGCCGACGGGACAGGAAGGAGCTTTAATAAGATGTGATTTGACAGTAACACAAAACAACAACAGCATTAAGGGAAGAATAACGGCAAAGGCAGTTGTCAAAAACCTCATGTTCTCTAACCGAGGGAAAGAAATCAAAGCTGTCAGGCTTCAGTGGAGGAGTGAAGGGCGGACAAAAGGGAGGGCAGGATTATAGCGCGGCAGCCAGGTATCACCACCCGCCGGAGCAGGAGGGACCCTGGGGGTCCTGTTTCCCGGGACTGGCTGAAACCCTGCCTGGGGGCCCTGAGCCGAGGGCCAGCCCGCCGCAGCCAGGGCACCCAGCCGCCGCTAATCCTGTGGATAAATACTCACAACTGGGTGGCACAGCTTTGAGAGTGACCTCTCCACCCGGCCCCTTGGCCAGAGCAGATGCCGTCACTGCTAATAATGCCAAAGCTCAGCACTGCTTGGCTCAAGCCAATTAGACCTGCCCAACTTAGGCTGGCAGGGCAATCTTTCCTTTTATCGAGGTCGCTGGATTTATGGATGTTTGCATATCCCCCATACTTAATTTTAGCTCATGCTCAGTAATTCAATTTTGCTCACAGAAGTTCAAATTTCATTAATGCGACTGCTCTGGAGAAATGTATCGGGTGCAATCAAGGCACCTAGCTCATCATCGGAAAGAGAGAAAAAATAGGCATTACTCCTTTTCATGGAAATGCAGATTGGTGGCATCAGCTACACAAAGCGCTATGAGGTTCTGGCCAGACAAGATCTCATTAAGCTTCTATTGTGCCTTGATGCCTATAATTAAAAAATGAGGGTGAGAAACTAAGAGGTCCCAGCAAAGACTAGATCCCCTTTTTTAAATATTGGCTGCGTTTTATGAGCCACATTAATACAAAAAACACAGAGGAATAGAACTCTGAGCCCTTGAAGAAGTACCCTGCACCCATGAAAAGCAGCACTGCTGGAACATTTCTGCATACTATTAGCCTCCTTTAAATGGAGAAATCCTGGTAAGAGGCTTCTGTGTTGCAAATGCTTCCATCATTGTAGCTCAGCAGATCCCCTTGCAAGGTCCCCTGTCTGCCAGGCAGCCAGTGCTGAGCCTTGCTACGGACTTCCGGAGAAACCAGCGTTGCAGATGGAGACTGCTGGGTAGCAAGACCCTGGAAGGTTCTACATGAAACCCCTGATACATGTATATAAATATGGAACACCTCCTCTCCAGGAAAGGGGTCAGGAAGCTAAGCAGCAATAACACCATGTCATGCTTTCTGTCTGAGGCACCCCTTTCCCCAGCCCTGCAGCGCTGATGCCTGCAGGACGGTACGCATAAAAAGCGATCACACAAAAATCGTATCTTGTCAGGAGCCAGCGTCCCTGCAAAGATGCCGGTCCGTAGGACGGACGCATCTGCTGCTGTCACGTGTCGGCCGCCGCTGCTTCCTCTGATGGCGTGGCGCCCCGTTTAACGTAAGCTGCCGCGTGACACCAGTTACATAACCTGCCCTTGACTATTTCAGCGGTACACCAGGTGAACTTCGGGCAGCTGGACTTGCCGGGCGAGTGCAGTGTTTCGGGAGCAGCAGGGTGCCGTGGTAGTGCTCGCTTGCACTGCGTTCCTGGCCGACTCTCCTGGGGAATCGGCTGACCGCGACGCAGTCTGGGCACGGAGGGGCGACCGGTTCCTTTGGCGCTGATGCACCTTGGACTGGGGCAGCACTGCCTCTTGCTCTCTTCCTCTCTCCTGCAACGCCCTTTCCCCTCCATTAAGCCTGCTCCCTTCAGGATGACTGCAGTAATTCATTGCTGGTCATTTTACTGGAGAACACTCCTTCCCCCACTTGCTTTATGGTGCTAAGAGCCAGGGATGCCACAGTCACCGGAGATTGCTTTTGTTGCTCAGACGTGCAAGGTTGCCTTGTTTTGTGCAAGGCGGATGCCGCGTGAGCAAGCTCAGCTAACAAGAGCTATTCAGGAAAATCTCTCCGTAAAAGCACTGGCACAGCCACAGGACATACAGCCTGAGCACCAAGAGGGAATCCTGAACTGCTAGAGCTGACTATTGCTTCCTGTATTTAATGATAACGGAAGGAGGAAAAAAACAGGTAGAAAAACTCAAGTTCCATTTACAAGGACATCATAAGCCTCAAGAGCACTTCATGCATGGTAAACACCATCCTGAGGATAAACAGCATTGATTAGGAAGCCATAGTTTTAACTAGCAGAGAGTTCATTAAATTGCTGAGCAGCAGAAGCTCCGAGGAAAACTTACTCCACCGCTTGCTCCGAAGAGCCGTCAGCTGTGCCGCCTACCGCAATGCTGCCGTGCCCTCGGAAACGCGCCGCCGCGGCTCGTGCGCTGCAAGCAGCGACCGGCTTCTCTGCCCCGGGGCTCTGGCTGCAGCCCGGCTGCTTTGCCAGCAACCAGGCTCCTCATAACGGCGTTTCTGGCCCCCAGCTGCGCGCTGGGGTGGGTGCAATCCCCGAGAGACGCCCGGCCCGCGAGCCTTGCCTCTCGCGGGGCTCCCAGCTGGCGGTTTCGGTGCTGGGTCTGGCTCATGCCTGAGCAGTCTGAGGGCAGGCAAGGGCAGAGAAGGCCGTGACTAACCACGCTACCTGAACCAGTAAAGCCGACGGCAGTCCAAAAGTCAGTCAATAAAAAGCCAGGAAAGGTTAGATAATGTGTATGTCTGGAAAGACAAACAAACGGGGCTTAATGAAACCTTTATTTTAAAAATATGTTTTTTAATTTAAATGCAAATTGGGTGCTGTGTTATCTGTAGGTCACTTTTGCTGACATACTGCTTAATTAGCAAGGATGAGTTTCAGGAAGCAAAGGCAGCTAATGGTTGGTCCTTTCCTGTGCATTTGTTTTAAGTTAATTAAAATTTTTTTCAGAAAGGATCTGTCCTGCTCTATAGAACAGCTCCTGACTCTGTTCAGCAAGTCCTTCCCTAAGCCAAGCACGCTGCCAGGGACACTCTCAGCAGGCTATTAGCTATTAATCGAGTAGGGCACATTTATTTCTGCATCCTGAAATCCCCTTTGGCGAGTCACAAATCACAGCCCACTGCTCAATAGATGCACCTGCACCATTCAGTGTCAGGCAAAACGGTATCAACAATAAATCGGAGCAAGGATGTGGGAGATTTTTCTAAACGCTGGGCTGAATTACATATATAAGTCTTCTGAAGAGACATTAAATCTAATGTGAAATTGAACCTTCAGAGTGATGAGCGGAGCAGTTATCCCCTGTGTTACACACAAGTTATGCGTAAGAGGATCTCATTTAGAGAAAATCTGCCTTTGCCAAGAGAGATGAGCTGGAATCGGATAGTTACAATCCGTGTCCTTCAGAAACGTGCTAGCACTGACGATGCATCACATCTGCAGGCATGGAGGCTGAACTCTTGTCTCCATCCAGCCTCGCTTTGCAGCCGCTGGTGCCCACCATGTCCCTGACCTTCCTGCAGTGCAGGGAGCGAGCAGGGCTCTGCCACACCAGCCAGCATCTGCGCGACTGCCCAGCATCGCCCAGGTGCCAGACACACACCGATAAGCAGCTGCTGGAGGCAGCAAGGGAGCTGAGGTGACGTGTGTTTACGGGAATGATCTGAGTCACAGACAAAGGCAGCGAGGGCAGACCTGCCGGAACAAAAAGGGTTGTATTCCAGGCCAAATTCCTGCCGGAGCTCGTGTTAGCGCAGCCGTGGGCCACTTCCCGGTGGGGCATCAGGCCCACGCCGCGGTGCTGCAGCAAGGCATGCTCCTGCACGCGCGCGCTCCATGGGCCGAGCGGGGCCAGCTGACCGCCCTGCCAGCTCTGCAGCCATGCACAGATGGAGCCCATGCTGCCTGGATGCAACCCCATCTGGGTCTTGCTCACAGACCTGGTCGTGGTGACAGCTGAAGTGGCGAAAGCCTGGGGAAGGTCAAAATGAGGCAGCACTTGCTTAGGAACAGGCATGTGCCAAAAGGCAAGCTTGTTCCAGAAGAGAGCTTATCTGGAAATTTAGTAGAAGGAGATTTTAGGCAGCTCCATGCTATGGGCTAGAACCTGTCAACACTTAACCAGCTAGTTGGCTTTGTTTCAAGCACCTAGACAACTCGGAGATGGTTGCTCCACAGCCGGCAACGCAGCAGGTCCCAAGGACTCTGCACACAACCCACCGACACAACCCCCTCCACGATGCTGCCCTCGCAAACAAGCAATGCGCCAACAGACTCAGGGTGTGAAGGACTGGTAAGCAAAGGTTACAGGGTCCTGACTGTATGTATTACCACAGAAAAATACAGGATGGAAACACTGCAGCAGTGAACAGACTCACAAACCTACCCAGAGACATGCCACGTGGTTTGAGTATGGCACATGGTATAACTCACAACCCAGGAACCCCCCTAGGGTCCCTGAGCACCAGGCACAGAAGGGCACTACTCAGAGAAAAAATTACAGACAAAGGCACAAAAGCCCCCAAGGTCCAGCAGCACTCTAAGCCTTTAGAAACTACTTCATTTTCAGCAATTTTTCTTGTGCTAAACTGTTCTATAATACCCAGCAATAACAGACACGTTAGCACAGAGACACAGCGTGGCAGCCCCTGAGGCTGGGGAATTACAGAGGCAAGAGTGAACTCACCATCCTTGTGCTGGCTGTTCCCATCACCTCTCCAGCAGGCTCACCTCGGTTAGCCGCAGCTGCACAGCAAACGTAGCCCAAGTCTGGAGGAGCAACACACTGAGGTCAGTTCCCAGCACACGCAGCACGTGACAAACAACAGCATTGCTTCCTGCCCAAGCCCAAACCCAAGGGGCACTGCAAATAACGGCTGAACCAGCCCCGCTCCCCTCAGTGGCTGGGGCTGCCCAGCCTAGCAGCTGAGCACAGCACACACCTGCCCCAGGCTGCCTGCAGGCTCAGACAGGCTCCCCAAGGCTCAGGTGCTGCTCACCACCCTAATGACCCCCTCACCTGCTCCTGCCTGTTCGGGTGGAGAAGCAGGGTCTGTCTGAGGCCTCAGAGGGGGAATGTGTCAGCATCGCTGCCTGGGAAGGACAGCCCTGCTAGACCCCTGTGGCAGTGACTACCTGCTGCTATAGGTCTGAACATCTCCCAGGGGCTGCTTAGATGCTTTGGAGAGATTTGGGAATTCACCTCCCTGTCTGCTGGCTGCTGTTGGAAAGCATCTGCTCTCCACGGTCTGATCCCTGGTACCCAACCATTCCTGGTAAAGACACCCCCACAGAGCCTGTGCTGAGTACACGCACCTGCAGCCTTCCTAAAAACAGCTACAGCACCCAGGAACAGGCAGCGGTCCCTCCACAAAAGCATGTAGAAAAGCCCCTTAGATGGATGTGCTGGGGCTGTGGTACACACAGGGCTGTGCTGCCTGCCTTGCTCACTGCCCTGCGCAGGACAGTGGCGGATAGCTGCTTTAGTACCTCGCTGTGCTGGGAAAAGCCAGCAGAGGGAAAAGGGAAGATGGGGTGCGTTCTCCTGACCCTCACTCAGCGGAGCTATGAGAGGTTATGCAGGCCAGAGTGGGTCAAATGCAATAAACTCAGTTTACTGTCCTCCTACCAGCAGCACCCACAGCCGCACAGATCAGACTGATGCTGAGCCCCACGAAACCATCCCACCCAGCTAAGCAATTCCCCCTGCTGCTGGCCTGAATTTCCACAGCAAAAGCTGCCGGCTGCTGCACCACACCTCCTGTAATTCAGCCATCTGGACTCACATTCGCTACAGGAGGGTAACTTCCGCAGCACCCAGGCTGAGCAGCAAGGCCAGGTGCTGGGCAGATGTGCGTGGGTGGGAGGGAAGCTCTGCAGAGACAGCTTCAGCCCAGGGGCTGCAGTGTGGCTCACATGCACCGAGTAGGAGAGTGTGGTGAGGAACAGGTCCCCTGGCCCTGCCCCAGGCATGCTCTGCCCCTGCGCAGTGCAGGATCGCGCTCTGGGACCATGGTTGATCTTGTGTGGGTGGGCAGGCTCTTGCACCCCGCTCTGCTGGGGGTGCACAGCTTGGCTGTTCGGGCTCTGCAGTGTCTGGCAGGGGAAGGCTGCAGTTTGCTTCCTTTCCCTATAGGATGAAGCAGCCGTCAGCTTGCAGGATAAACCCCAATATGGACCTTTGTCAGCAGAAAGGAGAAGCAAAGCAGGAGGGAGAATCTCAGACCCTAAGGCAGCGACAGCTCTGAGGGTGCACAGAGAGCATGGCTCTGCAGAGCACATGGCTGAGCGCATCAGCCTCCTGTGCCTGTCAATAAGCATTTACAGTTTAATCAGCATATGTCCCTCCACAGAGCAAATCAATGGCATCTCATTGGGAGAAAATGAGATAAACTGTAGCCTTAATAGTGCTCCATTTCCCTGCAGATAGGGATCCCAATCTGGGCCTGCCTCCCAGATGCAGGAAGAAAAGGCCCTTAATTAAAAGACACGCTCTGAGGTTGCTCCATTTTCTGCAGTGCTGCATTTAATCCCATTTCCTGTCCTGACCTGCTCAATGAAACTGAGAACAAGCAGACCTAGAAATAGCTGAGTTTCAGACATGGGAAGAAAAAACAGGTAGCACTTATGGTCTAGCACAGTGCTCACTCCCAAGCTCCAGGCTTGATTTTTGTCATGCATCTGCTGGGCTTCTAGGCAGGCTATTTCTTTTCTCCCTCTGCATCTGTAACCTGGAGGTTATGAGCTCGCCCACCGTCCTAAAGTGCTTTGGAAACCACAGATCAAGTACACATGCATGCATGCACACAAGAGCAGCTAATAAGCACCTTCACTCTGCTCACCTCGGGATCCACAGGCGAGGGGTCATGAGGGACAATAAAATGAATTAACACCAAGAACTTCTTCCACTGGCTAGCTTGATGTGCATGCCCACTTCCTGCTATCTAGCACACACCCCACCAGACACACATGCACACAATCTAGGCAGTCAAGAGCAGAGCACTCCCGTGGCTCTGACATCTGGTTTCAAACAGCTGCGTGCTTTCCAGAGTGAGGTAATCTAGTTGCACATTGCTGTTCTTTCCCAGTTAGTTACTTCAGGGTAAGAGCCACAAAAATTAGGATTTAGATTTAATTTGTTCCCTATATTTTTGTCTGCCTATGAATGACTAGTTTCATTTAGAAAAAAGATTCTGCGTCTCTTCCAGCTTTCTACATGTGGAAACAGCAGCCCAAAACCCTGGGCAGGCTCCTGAAAAAGGCAACAGCCATGGCTGTGCTGGCACTGCAGTCTGCCTTGCCAAAGCCCAGCTAGGTCTAGGACTCTCACGCAGACCAATTTTCTCCTTCCATCTCAGTTATTTACTTATTCTCTTATTAAGCTCATACCCTGGAGGACTTGGAAAGTTGGGCTGGATTTGATGGAAAGCAAAGCCGTTGCCCCATAAAGACGGGTGAACACCTTTCTAACCAAGAGAGTAGCTTGCAGGAATCCCAGTGATGGCGCAGCCCTCACCTGCTCCCAGCCAGCACTGACAGTGCTGCTCCTAGAGGAGGGATGAGACGATGTGTGGCAGCTCCAGGAAAGCTGAGTGCATCCTGGTGCTGTGACAGTTCAGGCAACAGTTTTGCTGTGGACTGGGCAACTTCCATGAGCCGGCAGTTCAAGGCAGATCTGGATCTGGTGGGACAAGCTCAACGTTAGCACGCACCGAGAGCTGCAACAGCTTGTGCATTACTGCAACTCTTTGCGGGCCCAGCCCAAGCCCTCTGCCTGCTTCCCCCGAGAGTTAAATCCCTTGGGAACAACCTGTGCCTTGGACTGATTCTTCAGCCCATGCTGTTATGGCGTACCATGCAGCAGGGACACTATCACTGAGCCTGTTACTCAAACACCCAGGTTTTGTCACCTAGCTTCCCCTTCAGCCCTTGCCCCCAGGGACACAGGAACGGGCACGGGGCAGATGGACGCCAGCCCCTCGCTGCCTGCTCACGACACTAATCAACTCTGTCACTCTGGAGTCCGGAGCAGCCCCTGAAGGGGCAGAGACTGTTCTCTGGGAGGAGAGGAGCCTCCAGCAGCAAGGAATCAGGCAGGCAGGGGAGAAGGTGGTTTAATGAAGTATCCAGTATGTTTAACCTACCAAAGGATTAAAGCAAGGAAGGGATAGGATCTTCCACAAACATTCAGGCATTAGCAAAGCCTGAAGGTAGATGCAATTGTTTTCTGTTTTTTCCTCTCTTTGATGACCCATTTTTTTTAATCTCATCAGCACCACGCCGCAGTGTTAATTTTTAAACATGCTTGGGTAACTGAGAACATTAACTATTCATGATCTTATCTTCAATAGCTGTTGGTTCTCTGACACTATGCCAGGGTTGAGATGTACATAATGAACCATGGAGCTCTAAACTTTCCAGGGAAGGTGATAACTGGATTTTCCCGAGTGTCTTGTTGAAAGGATCACAGGATGGGGTTGGGGCAGGGGGTTCATAACACTTGCACTCCTGGATAAGGCGAGACTTGTGGGACAGACTCATATCATTGAGGTCATCTTCCTACAATTATGGTGGCCTGAAAATACTTAGAGGGAGCATACAAAAATTGGTAGCTGGGGAATGCTGTGGGCACACTCCAGAAGTAAAGCACTCTGAGTGCTGTAGCTCCATTCCCCTAGGAAACCTCAAAGCACTATGTAAACAGTGAACAAGCCTCCTGAGCTGGCTGAAAGGAGACAGGCATGCGTAGCGTCCACTTCACAGCCAGGTATACCCCCTGAGGCCACCTATTAGCACTGAGATAATCTCTTTTTTATCAGGCATACAACCTGACACACCGAAGTTATGTGCTGACAGCCACAGAGGTCAAGAATCTTCACCTGCAGACATTAGTGCTTCGGAGGAAAGGGCAGCCCTTACTAGAAATGAAATACAAAGAAATACAGCATTATGCTCGCAACAAGAGACAGCAGAAGTAACAGCAGTTGCTTGAGGCGTGACTTTGCTTTTTAGACATTGCTGCACAGGGTCCAACAGACACGATACGCCTCTGTGCCTGTGGGAGTAGGCGCAGGCCACAAGGAGCTGGGCAGCGCTGCCAAACGCATCACATGCTGCCCCGGCAAACCAGGCACGGACCCAAGGCAAGGCTGCCAGCTGACTGACCCCACCTCTGCAGCAAAGCCTGTTCCTACAGCTGTCAGCAAGGAGGCAACCTCTGCACAGCCTGGCTGGCACTCCTGGAGAAGCACAGTGCTGAGATCTACATCTGGAGCTTCCCTCTGCCAAACTGGCCCCCTGGGCAACCCCCGGCTGCTAGAGCTGGGAGAGGAAATCCCTGCACGCTGAAGGCTGTCATGTGCTGTGCTTCCATAAACAGAAGCATGCCAAGCCAGGTGACTTCACACTTGTATGTTAAACCTTATGTACGCTAAGCTCTAGGGAACTAAACTTTCCCTGGGTGCAAGCTTCACTCGTCGCTAAGAGCAGAGGACAGAACAGCTAGAGCAGTTAGTTTAAAGCAGGAAAAGGTCAAGCAGTTCTGAGAGCTGTGAATAGATAAAACAGCAAAGTGTACAAAATGCAGTACAGAAGAACGAAGGCAGGATTAATCATCAGAACACAAACTAGTGCAAGAATATAGTGACAGAAGAAGTTATACAAAGGAATAGAAAACTTACTGTGGCTCTTATGATGACGACTGGCAGATGGGAGGCACTCACCTCTCTCATCGCCCGCAGCAGGTATGCAGGGGCATGCTGTCACTAGCTCATTTATGCTGATAGTCTGTTGCCAGAAGGAAAACTGCTTTTCATTACCTTGAAGAATCTGAATGGCAAAAGGACAGCATTGGGAGCACAATAATATACGAGTATTAGCCCAGAGTCAACAGCACCTTTGTAGAAGTACCTCCACGTTTTCAGAAGAAAGTACAGGAAGTTTACAACCAGAAAATTGAAATAAGAAGAATGTTTGATAGCAAAAAGCTATTCTAAGAAAAGCTTTAACTTTGAAAGTAATTGTATCTAGATGGGAGCAACTGACACATCTTCTTACAAGAGGCAAAATGGTCTTGAATTGTGTGACTAGAAATACTATAACGAATTTTGTATCGTGTGCATGAGCTATACGAAATTCCAGATTTGTAAACACATGGCAACAGCACTTTGGGTCTAGACAGTGAGAACAGCCCTACCTGCATCTATGGAGATTGTCGGCATGCATGCCGCTGTCTGAAGATCAGCAGCTGTTTCTGCAGCACCTAGGCTAAGTGGTTTTTATGCACACCACCTTTGACTAAATCATTTCTTCCCTCCTTGCTCCCTGTTTTCAGAAGCGTGCCTGGACTGCAAGCACTGTGTCAGCCATTGGCAGGATCAGCTGATTGCCTCACGCTCCTGCATTGTCTCCGAGACAGGGGCACAGACCCACTCATGCAGCCAGCTACTACTTTCTTACCATGGATAGAAGTTAACTCATGAGCCAGGCTAAGTACTAAGCATTCTTCCAACAATTTAAGTGAAGAATACGTATAATATTCATGTTGAGAAGACTTGACTCTCACCTCAAACCGTTTACCAAGTTTACTGCATTTTTTCCCTGTGAAAATTAAAAATCATAAAAGGAAAATTACTTAATCTGTAAACTAACAAAGTTACACTGGATTCTCAATGTATATAGCATTTTATTGAGTGAAGGTATATTACAATAAACAAACATATGTTACACATGCTATACAAAATATACATTCTTATGTGAAAAAAATATAAATAGCCACTAGGAAATAACAACAGGGAGCAAAGACAGCTTTGTTCACACTGTCTTAAGAACCCCCAGTTCGCGTACTGTTATTACTTTGGCATTGGTTGAAGAAACTGTTCGTGTTTTCTGAAAACAGAATGGCCACTGTGGTATTTGCATCTCTTGGGGGGGGAAAAAAAAAAAGAGACCCCTGACTTTTTTGCAAGTTTGCCTATGAAATTTTTCCACAATGCTAAATAAGCGTAGCAAGTTGTTCAAAGCTTGTAAGTGGGTAAACTATTTACAACCAGCTTACGGACTTTAAAGAAATACCATTGCTTACGTAAGGATGCAAATATCCTAATTCATACAGGCAGCTTTTAGAGGCTGATATCTCATTGAAATCAGGGCAGCTTTAGTTCCTGAATACCTTCAAGAACTAGGGCTTCTGTTTGCCCTGATGCAGACAGCAGTAATTTCAAAGCCTTGGTCCTGGCCAAGCATATTTTACCTTCCTAATGTGAATTTGATCATACTAAAAGTTGTGCCTGAAGTACACATAAGGTCTGGATGTCCCCATGCACATCAACAACAATAGTTATCTTCTGACACTTGAGAAATCTGCATTAGCTCTCCTCCACAAAAGAGAAAGAAGGAAGAAAAAGTAACAAGTGGTTGTCAAATGGTGAAGGGAGACAAAGCAGCAGCAGGGTGAGTGCTACTCTTCTGCTAGCAGAAAATCATGGCTCTGCACATGCCAAAGAGCAACTCTGCCACATTACCCTATATGAATCTTTTGGGCAAAGCAGCAAGCAGCCCAGAAGGATGAGAGTTTTCCTGCTGCTGCAGTTTCATAACCTGACAATTCTCATCTGAACTTAAACTCTGACAGTGGCAAGTTCCTGCAAAAGAGGCAAGTTACAACACACCTACAGTTCTCTCTGCTTTATCCAAAGGTCAAGGACAACTCTGAATCCTCTTCCTTCTAAAGCTGCTGGCTATCTCATGATCCCTTCGAGAGCATGGTAAGAGCCCTTGATAACATTTGCTCATTTGCCTAGATCTGACTATTATCCATGCCCAGAGTGTGAAAATAATTATTCCCACCTTTTTCCTCACACTTTTACTCAACTAACCCACAGGCTCAAAAACTTCAGCTGTAGTTTTGCATGGCTGCATCTGAGACTTCAATCACAGACGCTATCTAGGAATGGATCAACAGGAAGTCTTAAACAACAGCTCTTTTGGGCTGATCCAAGATCCCTTTTTGTCTTTATAAAAATATAAAGTGCAGCTGTTTTCACTTTAGTACACGTCTTGTGGCTTGAGGGGGGGAGTGGAGAGCAGCAATGACCAGCAAGCAAGCCCTTGCTCTTCTGGAGTGAGCGTACGGGAAGATAGAGTCTAACCTGGAAAGCACTCTAGCTCTGAGCTCAGCATGCCTCCTGAAAACCCAGCACTGACTACAGCCATTAACCTGGTCTGCACAGGTACATTTTTCCAGAGGCAAGAACGTGTCAGGGAGTCCCCATAACATTTTTCCTCCTAATTTTGTCAGGCACACCCCACTATCGCTAGTGAACTTTCTGTACATACCACTGTTTTTCTCAGGGTTAGTACTGGATTTTCACTACAGAGCACCCATACCCTGTGCTGTTCCATTTCTCACCTGTCAAATACTTTTAACATTTCAGCCGCTCTGAGGTCCAGGGAACTATTACAGCGGTCAGAGTAAGAACTGTCCTGACACTTTATGACCAAAAAAGGACAAAAGCTTTTTAAACTTTATATTCCTCTTGGCTGTGCAGAGGAAACAGAAAATCCATATAGTGTAGGGCACTGAGTATTGATCAAACGCTCTTCCAAGTTACCCAGTGCTTTTCATCATGACATTCTGAAGAAGTTCACTGACTCAACTGTCAGCCATGAAAAATACACGGAGACCTTTGTGCAATGCAGAGCACACACTCTGTACATGTACACACAGTATGAAAGCTTTTTAAAGATAAAAGCTTAGATAACTTTTGAAACATAAGCAAATCAGAACTTATACTGCCATCTTGTAGATATTTAACAGCTGAGCTGAAAGATATTTAACAGCTGAAAGAGACATCATTTTGTGTGCTAGTCTTGTGTTCACTATCTACAAGAACTCCTGGGAAGCTGGATACTACAGCCTAGTTTGTTAAAGCAGCATCTGTTGGATGCTATGCTCTAGTGGAAAAGATGGGCGCCTAATAGAGAGATGTAATGACTCTCAACACATAATGGACCAAACTTGGAATTCTGCTAACGCAATGAAATGGATCAGCTTGCAGTCAGGTCAGCCACGCTTAGTGCATACAGACTTGTATGTGACAATGATATTCATTAATATCAGTTTTACCACATACCTATAGCACATCCACTTCTTTTCAAAACGAAAAGAACCAGCTCTACCCCTGCAGAAACAAGCTCTCAATCCCTCAACCCCCACCAAAAATTATGGCTTGATATGCGGCTGTCAAGGCTAACAATATGATACATACTTTGGCATGATAAAAATATATTTACATTACAGCCAATACATTTATATGCTTAGTGTATACAAAATATTTATAAATGCAAATTTATTTACAACTAGAGTCCGTTATTCATAGGAGAAAACAATCCCCAAAGTTAGACTGATTACAGTCTCCTGCCAACAGTCTAAAGAACAAAAAGCTGGCCAAGAGTTTTATGCTTACAATTACTGGGGAATTCCATGAGGAGGCCCTGAACATTTGTTTTCAAGCAGACAATGCGGCGTGAAATAGCTATGCATTCTTGAGAGATTTTCAAAGCATGCACTAACACAAAGGCTGTTTCCAACATCAGAAAAAGCATGTTTTAATGCTATTGTTGTGGATATCACTAATCATTCATGTGTAGTGTTGCACATTCCCATTTTCCAATGCACATTAATCCAAGGAAAAAGGGCATGTACCACCTCCTTCTAGGGAGTCTGTCTCGGTCTAGTCAGCCTGTAATTGTAGATACGCGTACCAAAGCATCTTTGGCCTTGGGGCTAGTCGTGAGGTAGTAAATACAAAAAGTCAGTTGATATGGATATGCTTCCAAGACTTCATTTTAGTGCCTTATGTGGTTTCACTATGGTCCTGAATGTTCCGCGTCCTATTAAAATCAAAGTTATGTTCACGTAACCTGTGGCAAGGTCTGGGTGAAGCAGCTTGATCCCGGTCACTGTCAATAATGCCCTCACTTCGAAGAGGTCGTGGGGTCTCACGGGCTGACTGCTGATGCAGAAAGTGTGAGTGAGACAGCCCTAGGTCCTTGTTTACTCCCCATAAAGGAAGCTGAAAGGGTTCTGAGGAAGAAAAAATAAGAGATGAGCAGGAATCTGAGTTCATGATAAATACATCCAAATTTTGGATAGATTTTTTGAGTCATGTGGCTTAGCAATAACCATCTTCCTGAGATTTTTTTCTCTGTTGTTGGGAACATATTTTACTGGATGCCCTCCCATTTCAGCAATCTGTTACAGTAACCAGAAACAACATACTTAGTTTCAGTGTGGTTTAAAAAAAAAAAAAGGCTACCTGGAAGAAAGTCAACATAAAAACATTCAGTTTATAACAAAACTCTCGTGGAGTACTTTGAAACTCAGCCCAGCTCAAACACAAAAGTGCTATTTGGATTTCCTACGTGCAGCTTTCAATCTTGGCAAAGATGTCCTCGAAGTACATGTAAGGGATCATATTTCACAAGCTTTAAGAGACAAACTGCAGATTAAGACGTGCTATCATTTTAATGTCACTCTCCTCAACTCTTGGAAGTATTGGATGCAGACTGCATGAGGGCCAGTTCTGAGAACAGGTGGTGAATAAGTAGATGACTTATTCCATACGCTATGGCAACTTGATGAATTAACTGTGCACCAACACAGAATGGCACAATGAGGAAGGCCAGAGCTATCTGGTAATAGAAATCAAAATAAAAGGGAATGGGACACACTCACCATTGATCTGCTGGGAAGAGATTTTCTTCTCACTTATTCTATCATGGTTGGTGAGGAAGACAGACACGTCTCTGTCTGCTATAAGATTATCAAGAGCACTGGTGTCATGCTGGGTGCGTGCTGTGTATGTTTCCTTAGGCATCTGCACCATGAGATTAGAGAGAGTTTGGTCAAGGGGGTCTTCTTCTGTGATGTAGGCATAAGGACAGTATTCTCGGGTCCTGGAGTAGATGTTTGCATTGTCATAACAGTCTGAGCAGATCACCAGCGGTGCTGTGCCACCTGACAAACATGGCAGAAAAAACAGATATTCTCTTAAAGAGGGGAAGGATACTTGATTTCCACAAGTTCACTGCTCCAGCAGGTCCAACTAGCTTAGGCACCAGGCTGAAACAGTCCTGCATCAAATCTGGATGCCTATCCACATACGCCTATATGCTCTGAGAAGCTCACTTCGTACCAGACAAGACAGGAGCAGCTATACCTGTACTCTGCAAGCCCACACATCTCAGACCAGGTGAGACAAGCTGTTCCTCAGTTCTTTTGCTGAGAAACTCCAGTATGATAGGACTGCAGACTGGAGGGAATGAATCATGGGACACACATGAAAAATTTATACTGAAGGATCACTTTTCAAAGTCAGCCCACATAAGGATCAGATGGCTCCTCAGCATTTGGGTGGTAAAAATAACATCTCTATAGACTCAATGACAAAAATATTATGAAAATAAGTCTCCAAACAAGGTAGAAAAATAGTATAGGCCCTTTGGCAGAGTAGATGTCTAGCTGAGGCTGTAATCTTATTTTAAGAGCAAAAGATAGAGCAAGTCATATTCCAAGTGAACTTTCCTTCTACCTCCATTCCAGGAACTTTTGAAACGCCAAAGGAAAGCCGCAGCATAAAAAAAAAAAAAAAAAAATCTACCTTGACCTTTAACCTAGGAATTTCTCTAAGACCACCACTGCCTTGCTGAGAAGATCACACACCCTGAAGCAAAGAGTCTCTACGTGGATCCGTGCTACTCTGGGACCCAAAGGACTGCAGTTACAACATCTACATTCAAAGGCACTCAAAGCAGATGTGGGCCCAGACGTTGCTGGATCAAAGATTAAATTGTGTGCATGGAATGCAAAAGCCTTGAGAGCAGAATAAAAACAAATACTGGAAGAAAAACAAGAGATGCCTTTTAAGCTCACAGCAAATCTCAGGATCAACTTGAATTTTTTTCTAGAAAAAGTCACCTTTGATGTTAATATGCAGTACTACCCTGCACTGTGCAACACTGCTGCCAGTTACGAGGACTGGAGGGTGCACTGGCAACCTGCCACGCGAGTGGTAACACGTGAGGGCTATGCTTACCATCTGTGCCTTTATGCACGTAGCCACTAGCTGGAGGCATAAGCTGCTGATGGCTTCCTGCCTCTGAGTTACTGTAGCCTTCCTGAGGCTCTGACAGAGTTCCTTGGGAGGATAAATAACTGGGAATGTCTGCAGGTAGGTTCATCTCCTCTGCAAGGCAGAATCAACACTGATGACATTAACAAATAAGTGTGACGATCCCAAAATACCACCAACACCATCACCTGCGTTAACACAAATGTAACGCAGAAATTCAACTTACACGATTGCCTTTTTGCTACCTCAGAGATTAAAAATCTATATAGCCAGTTCAAAACTGGAAGGGCCAGAATAGACATTTATGCACTTTATTCCAGGTCCTGAAGACATTTTTAAGTTAATTCAAATACTAATTTATTTCCAAATTTGAATGTTTTCCCTCAATGTAAAACAAATCTAGTGTGTAAGGAATAAATACATGATTAATATTTAAAACCTCTAAACTTGCCTCTTTCTCCTAACAAATAAAGAAATTAGAGCAAATCCCTGAAGAGATTTGAGAAGGAAAAACATCACTCCAAACATTAATGTTTGCCAGTTCCAAGGAATCCAGAAATTTCACCATTCTAACAAACGTTTGGGGTTTAAAAAACAGCACTAATGGATGTTACTTTTGACATTTACCTGTATTAGTGATGCTGTAGTCTTCACTCTTCCTTCTCATGTGATAGATCACAATAACCCATACCAGAGAAGTTCCCACAACACAGCATACCACAACAATAATCACAATGCCAACTGTTGTCCAGCCATCGTCTTCGTGGATGATGCCACTCTGGGAAGAATCACAATTTGGGGAAGCCAGGACATTTAGGTAAATATGGCCACGCTCAGTGCCCAGAGTGTTGGACATTATGCACGTATACTTCCCAGCATCCTCTAGTCCAGCATCCACAATGATAAGGAGTTGATTGGCTGCAGCGAAAAAGTGCCGTTCTGTCACTGTTAAAGGCCCATCATCTTTAGTCCAGTTGAGGCGAGGGGCAGGACTGCCACCAGCTATACATTGCAAGACAGCAGTTTCACCTCTGGTTACTGTCCTGTCTTCCAGGGGCCTAACGAAGGAAGGAGTTTCTGACAGTGGGGACAAAAACAAACACAAAAAAAACAGGTGTAAGATAACATCACAGTACAGCAACACCATGTGTACTCCATGGGATATAAAAACACCTTGTCTTACAACCTGAAAATAAACTTGAGCAATGAAGCACAGGAGTCAGGAAATCCCGGGAGGTTCTCTCTTCTATGGATCACTACAACAAATGAAGGTACAGCAAGTGTCCTGAAAATGATTCTAGCCGCATTAATCCCTCTGCTTTATGTATTCCAATTTGAAATTTGCATATGGCTAACATTAGAAGTCAGTGTTTTCAAGAACTACTGCACTCCAGAAGGAACTGTCCTGCCCCTATTTCTCAGCACATTTCATGTTACCTGTGACTAAATTCGTCCCAAGACGACACAAAAATTATCTAGTCTGTGCTGTTGGATTGATATATGCCCTCCAATTGTCTCCTGCAAAGACCATGCTGACTTCACTGGTCGCCACTTTGGCTTCTCATTGCTTCTGCTCAGCCAAATCCTAGTCTACTTTATATCTGTTCTCCATCTGTGGCTTAGTTTCTAAAGCTTCACCGTTCCAACAATCTTGTCAAGTGCGGCATTCAAATCCCCCAAAACCATGCAAAGCAGTTGCTACTTTGCTGCTCCAGAGAACACATAGCATCCTTTATTTCTTTATAGCTGGAGGGGGGAAGCCTGGGGGGGGGGGAGGGGGGAGAGGAGGTCTTCTCTTGTTCCTTACTGCAGAATATCATCTACAGCCGGAGAAAGAGGACACTACGCTCTTTGTATTTTAATTTAATTCTTCAGGACTTAAGCCTGCTACTTACAGATAAGCTACACTACCGCTGCAGAAGTGAAATGATCCATTCAAGCACAGATAAGCACATTGCTTACCTAGCACAGTCAGCGTGGCATTTGCTGACAAACCACCTGCGATGTTTTGTGCCATACAGCTATAGATTCCCATGTCTTCTATTTTTACATTTGCAATGAAGAACACATCATCCTCAGGCATGACGTGCATCCTCCTCTCTCTTGCAGCAGGGAAGTCAGTGCCACCATCTTTCTGCCAGGAGATCTGGGGAGTAGGGTGGCCCTCTGCAGCACACTCCAGCCGGGCCATAGCTCCAATGCGGATAGTAAGATCCATGGGAGTTTTCAGGAAGGAAGGCAGTTCTGGATCAAAGGAGACCTTACGGTATCAGTAATTTTAGTACCAAGGGAAAAGCAACAAAAGCTCCCTAATACATAATGTCTGCAAACAAATCTGAGACACACCTGTAGTTCTCCCTGGTCAAGGCAGACACTTCTGAAGAGCTGCACAAGTTCTCAGTGGTCATTTCTAATAGCCTAGCCTCCAAACGTAAATATACTTACAGCGTTCATTTAAAATGATCTGATGGACAAACTGTCTCATGAAGAGAAGAGAGAGATAAGCTTTCACCTTAAGTCCTTTGCAATGCTTTTTCTTCCTCTATAAAAGGGAAGGTGAACTTCATCTTTGCAGCTAAAAATTTGTATTACATGTTCTTGACAAGCAAAAGCAACACAGGCACTTCTACTCTCAACTATAATGGGAGATCAGTGGGTCAGTAATCTACTGACTGATGTCAACACTGACATAAACGAAGGAATTCTTCATTATGGCTAAAGACCGAGGACTTCATACTGGATTTTTCAGAGTTTGTTTCCCACCCCACACTTATCTCTAGTCAAGTCTTCCCTAGCTTTGCAAGTATATGGGGAAAGCGCCTCGTTCTGATGAGGCAGCAGAGGGAGCTTTTAGTTCAAGAGACTTCTGCCTCCATTCAAATAGATGAAAAACTACCTGAGTTATAATGAAAGTATGGGAGACATTTGCCCTTTTTCAAAGCAAAGAGGAGGCTTTTCACCCACAAAAACAAGTCACTTTATAAAAAGTTGTCTGACGCTTCTAAATACCAGTGATACATTCTTGCACGACTGTGGTTTGGGCCAGCTCTAGTTGGGAACTAAGGAATATGAGCAGATTTTATAAAGCAAAGTGAAAAGCAGATTTGTAGCTATTTAAACAAAGATTTAGGTTAAGAGTGTTTCTTCTTTGTTACCATTACCGCTTACCATTGACAGTCAGTTTGGCTTTGTTAGAATAATTGGAGCCAAAGTGATTGGTGACGATACACTGATACTTTCCTTCATCAGTGAAATTCACATTGAAAAGATGCAGGACAGTGGTATACTCAACAACCTCCCCACTTTGCTGCTGATATCTGGCAAAATTCTCAACCTCTGCATCATACAATACTTCGCTGTCTTTACGCCAGGCAGTGGACATGGGCGAATCACTGCTGCTCACAGCAGTGCAAGTCAGAGTCACGTTCATGCCTCGCAGAGCGATTGTGGTCTCAGGATGTACTCTTATCTGTGGTTTAGGGAAGTTATCTGAAAATAAAAGCATCAAGATTAGCTACTTTGCTCTTCAACATTCAGCTCGTATTGCAAGAAAAGTCCCTGAAAGACAGCGTAAGCAGAACAAAAGCTGTAGAAACAGATATCCTGCTTGGGGTGCATATAGTCAGCTATTTTCTGTTGGAAAACAAGCTGTGAAAGACAATTAGAACCACAGGTAGGAGCACAGCATAAGCATTGAGAACAATCAACGTAAAAAATACGGTCTGGAGCACTGCCTCATATTTTCTACAACTGTCTGGAACTTGCTATGTTTAGATTACACACAAAGGCCACATTTGGCCAAAGAGCCAGTGTCACTTTATGAAGGGTAGACTTTAAGGAAATGGTATTTTTCAGATAGTTTAAACATCTTGAAGATAAGCCTTTAAGTTCTGCAAGTACAAAGCATAGCAAGCGAGGAGTTCACACTGCCTTATCCCACTCAAAGAGTTATTTCAACACCCATCATTTCAGCAAAGACATTCTTGTAAGCATACATATATGGTTCAGTGTCAGGGTGGTACTATTACAATGGGGAAGTGGGTGCTTGCATCTCACTTTTACCACTGAAAGAACGAAAAGAATCGCATATACACCAGGCTCTGCTTGAGATCTGCCATAGACTTCACACATGACCCTGGCCAAAGAGACTCTCAGTTTTAGATGTGACAGTTCAGTTACAAGAACAAACAGGTTTATGTCTGAAACTCTGGTGGCAGAGACTAGATAAACATTGCAGATACAGAGCATCACAAAACGTGCCAGAGTATCAACTGTCTAGCCTTGCTGGGTACAGACAGTACCAATAAGGAAGTGCCAGATAGCTTTTATAAAGCAAAAGCTTTTATATACTTCAGAAACAGTAAGAACAGAAACGTAATCAGTTTTAACAGTAATCTAAAAGGACAACAATGCAGTCTCATAGGATTTCTCCCTCAGCTTAGTTTTAGTGCTCAAATACAACAGAAAAACAGAAGAAAAGAAACAGAATGAAATCTAAAATCCAAAGGCAGACCAAAACATATACAGTCCCACGCATGCACTATGGCCAAGGCCAAGTACGTCTAGCAGTGCTACAGCTTGGTTTCAGAAAGGTACCTGCAGAGATTTGTGTTACTATGTTTTTATATCAAAAATGATTAAAAATACAAACCACAGACAAAGTCCTCAGGGTCCACACTGAGAAGGCTTTGTCCTGCTAACCATTCAGGGTAAGCACAGCTAACGTTTACAGCCTGCTGTAAGTGGCTATCAGTGAGCCACTGCGGCAGCCATTTCAACTGGCAATCACAAAGTAAGCTGCTAGTGTTCAAAATCCTGCAGAAACAAGGCAAGATGAAATAGTGATTAAAGTTTATTTCACACTCCTGCATGGGATTTCATCCACCAGAAAAGACTTTAAAAGCATATACTTTCAGAAATGAAGACTTACAGTATTCTTCTATGCCTACAGGTCTTTGTTACATAATGTTAATTATATATGCTATAAACAGTCCAGAAAAACAAATTTGTATCAGCATTAAAACATTTTTTAAACTTCTGAGGAAAACAGCCTTATAGTTTTAACTTTGAAACAAAGTATTAAGCATGTCTTTACAATTACCTCATTCCTCTTTAAAGCAGTTTTAAAAAAAAATACACAACACTGCAGGCCAGCTCCATCTCTCATACTAGATATTTGCCATTACTTTGTGGATGTAAGCCTCAAATCTCATTTTCATGCCAGCTAATAAATATTTAAGAATGAAAACGAGTCGTTTCACATAGGTGCCTATCGCAGATTTTTTCTTCTTCTCTGCTCCAAGAAAACAATGAGGAAGGAGGATGGGAAACATTGATGGGCCACTTCTTCCTCAGCACATGCTTTCAAAGTATCCTAAATCTTGAACAAAACTACTACTGACTGGAGAGCAAGTCCAGTACTTTAGCAAGGGGGTGATCTAACACTTAAACGAATCTGGTAGACCTGGAGTGAAAGAGAAGAGGGGCATGCAGAAAAGCCAGGATTCCATCCTGCCATTTGCCCATACAAACTGTCTATGCCTCATTTCTAATACACATAAGAGAAGGCAATGGAAGTCTTAACACCTAAAATGCCTCTCATCACCTTCTTTCTCACACTGGTAGAGATGAACTAATTGGATAACAGTTTTAAAACAGATTACACAACGTTCAGAGACCTTATCTCATAGAAAGGGTTGTGTTACTCTCAGATTAGTCTTAGGTACAAAGGTCACTTCACGTCATAATACTTCACGTGCCTGAAGATCACAAGAGGCTATAGCAGCTTAAGTATCTGCTGAATAAGTAAAAACTCTTGAAGTCTATAAGGCCTTTTCCTAGCCCAAAAATGGGAGACAAAACAGAGGGCTCACTGAACTCCCAAAAAGATCCCTGATCAAACATTTTTTTTGTTCACTGGTTACATGCCAGCGTATGCTGAGTTTAATTTATTTGAACCAAAGCCTCAGCCACCTTCACTGACCAGATATCAGGTCTGAACAAGCACGGATTTTATTCTGGAGGAAAGAAGGTTCAAGGGGGCATAGAGAAGTTAGTGCTTTCATGTTTTAGTGTTAGAGGGGTCCACTGAAGAGCCAAAATTTGTTTTAAAGCAGAAGAACAGTGCTAAGAGGTACATCATATATTGTAACAGCCCCCATCACTGACGTGCTAGCAGGAGATAATAAAGTCTGTTCTGAGTTGAAAAAGGAGTATTATTCATTCCAGAAATGCTTACAGAACATCAAACCTAACTTCTCATCATTCAAAAGTGTTTTCCAATCTTGCATTTCAGGCACCAGTGTTCCACTTACTTTACAGTAATATTTTAAAATACGTTTCTGTCAGATTATAGCAGACTACAATCCTAATTTTCAGTCTAGTCCCATGACGCACAGGACACCACCAAGCCAGCAGAAACAATTTTCTACATAGCTGTAGAGCCAACTAGAGACCCTGACACCAATCACATCAGGAGGCAGGATGAACATTTAGCCATAACTCTACGGATCATAGCGCTACTTTGAAAACCCAGTACTAGTTCAGGTGATCTCGTTAAATATCTCCAATGCAAAAATGTAAGGCATGGAAAATCTACGGTTTAACATGGCAAGAAAATTTATTTTATATTAACTGCAACTCAGAAAACGGAGGGGCAGATTTTAGTAAACCTTTGATCAAAATAAGTATACTGTCACTGACTTTTATTCAACAGTTTATTAGCATTGCTTTAAATATTTCGTGATGAAAACGGGATGCACTTTAGTCAACTTTAGCCAATCTTACAAGGGACAAAGTAGAACGAACTGTAAAGAACCAACGTGAACTTACAGCTCCTTCAGAGGTGCCTGGGCAAATGCATTTTCTTGGATGGACATGACTGCATTGTTACTTAGATCCCTGTAAGTTAAGCAAAGAGAAACATAATGGATTGACTTGATTGCATATACTACCATCAGACAGTTAGGTCCTTGAAATTCCGAAAGGCATTACAAAGATGAAGAAAATAAATAACTAGGACCTTTACAAAGCAAAGAACTTACAAATGTTCAAGTCCTTCAAGACCAGAGAACGCTTTCTTCGAAATTGACTTAATCTGGTTTCCTTGCAAGATCCTGAAATACACCCCCCCCGAAACCCAGAAAACAGACTGAATGTCAATATGAGTTCAAGAATAAGTTCAGTACTAAGGGCTTTCTAGCTCTAGTTGAGCTACAAGACCGCATACTATTTTTTGAGCTTAAAGGCTCAAAGAATTTTCACAAGAACAGGTTTTCTTTTCCATTCTTTACGGGTTTAGGTTAGATACGGGTCAGAGGATCAATTTATGCTAGTAGAACAAAGCATTGATAAGTAAAACCTGGAACAGAACAATAACCTCCAAATACCGGTCTGCCACAATCACATTAGTTCCTGAGTCAGCACCCTCATACTGAGCTACTTGTTGTAAGTGGTGTCTGTAGTTCCATAGGATTCCTTCTTATAAAGCACATAGCTCTGCATGAAGAGAGAACAGCTGAAGTACTCAAAAGCTGTTAACTCACTGCTGTTTTGGATTTGGTCAAAAAGATTTTTTTTGGAGAAGGGATAAATTTTAATCAAATTAAATAAACGCAAAAAGTGACAACCATCATATAGCAGGACTGGGCTATTCAATAAAAAAATGCAGCTGAATACTCATGCTTAATTCCTTCCAAGTGGTACTGCCAAGTGGTCCAGCCTACACAAACCCAAAGGTACTGGACATGGAACCCTAACCTGTACAGAGAGGCCCTAGCACAGAAGGGGTAACACACTGAATACAACTGCCAGTTCACTTTCCCTCTAATTCTGCTTGCCCAGGAAATACTGTCATTTCAGTCATTTGTAATACATACAGTTTATCAAGTCTGCCAAGTCCTGCAAAGGCTTCATTTGCATCTTCTATGGCCCATGAGATCTCATTGTTCCGCAAATCCCTGTAGGAGTGGAAGAGTCGTCTTAAAAGCCTTGGAACATCATCATGACCACTGCTAGCAGCTAACCAGGGAAGAGAATTTACTGTTGCATATGCCTAGTACGGTGTTCTGGGACAGCGTCACCTGAAAGGTCTCAAATTTTTATATAACTAAGCTTGTCAAAAGATGAATATTCCATTTTAGGAATGCAAGGGAAAACAGAATTGTTCAAGATCAGTGCCTCAGATAGAACCACAACAAATCCTGAAGTACAATTTCTCGATACGGTATTCAAGGAAAGACCCAGTCTGACTAGCAATTGTCACGTGACGGACTATTTACCAGAAGCTGGGAGAGATTCCTGAAGCAAATTGGTTCATTGGTTAAGTGAATTAACCAATATACGAGCAGCGTTAATCTTCCTGAGTAACAGGCTTATAATAGCATTAGCATATTAAGAGATTACACACAGGTTATAGTGTAAGGCTGCCAGGCACAAAGTAGTAGATTTTCAGAATGAAGTTGTTATTCCGCTCACAAATCTTGTTACCAGCTAATGGGATTTCTGTTTGACCTCTGCATAGCACTTCTGCCCCTTGCATAGACTAAACAGCAAAAGCAATATAGCAATACGGTTTGGAAAGGATTACACGTTTTTCTGAGAGACAGTGAGATAAACGCAGAAGCATTTTCAGACTGAAAGGCATGGAAGAGTGAAGAGTTTTCTTTAGAGCCATAGTTTTCATCAGTCTGAATACCACCATGGATAGCAGTATTCGCAGACATCAGTCTTTAAAGGAAGATACACTGATGAAAAATAACACATACTGCATTTTAGTAGATACTACATGTATCGGCTTGATGGAGCTTCCAAACACATCAACTGCCACAGAAAGCTACCTACACATACAGACAGTTGTATGTCTCTCTTAAACACTTCTTTCCTCGTGCTAATAATGGAAAAACGCAGTATCTACTTTCCCCTGGGTGAGATAAATTACGTGGATTACCATCCTGAAAGAGATCAGAAATCAGCCTCCAGGATGTTGTCAGTGGTAATGCATCATTTTCTTGTTTTTCTTACTGTGAAATATAGAAGTCTTTTCTTAATGCCCTGCAGCAGTCATTCCCACGATTAAGATACGTACTTTAAAATTTAGGACGAATAAGAAAAGAGCGCTCTTAATTCCATTATTCATACGTCACTTACAAGAAATTAGCCAACACAGCCTTGACGCTGGCTCACACTAAGCGTATTCCTCCTTGAAAAATTATTCAAGTTTAGATCAAATCCATGTTGAGTATCTTATGAGAAGAGCGACCAGACGAGTAGTATGCCAAATTTACTCCCGGATTGCTAAATCTTATGACTTGAAACTAGTTTTTAGAATTCTCTCCAGGTTTGCTTCAGAATTTTATATTATGAATGCTGGAACGGTATCAATGCTGAGCTACTCACAAGTATACAGAAAAGCTATGAAGTAAACACAGTGATAAGATTTAAAACTTCAAAGGTTCAGTGCTATTCTGAGATACACCCTTAATCCTACCTTGCTTTTATTAGCTTGTAGCTTATATACACAGTTTCTATAGTATCTTGCTCTAGTTCTCTTTTAAAGCTATCTTGCAGAATAGTGGCGAGAACTGAACAGAGAGACAAATAATTATGTCAGCTTTAACACCGATACAACCAGAATTGTAGTACAGACAACAATGGAAATAATCTGACAGCTGCACAACCTATCTTAGTGTCTGAAGGACTTACACACTCAGACTATTCAGACCACTTAACAAAAAGCGTGAGCAACCCAAAAAGAAAAGCCCCTCATTGTGTGAGATGAGGAGTTTGCTCCTCATGCTTGGCTGGGCACGAATGCCTGGAGCCCTGTTAATCACCAATGCCCTCAGTCCTGCACATTCCAACCCTGAAGCAAATGGCCAGCCTCTCAGCTGTTTGATGCCCCTGAAGAGCCCAGGAAAGCCTACTAATTAATCTGCTCTTGTTCTTTTTCATGCTACTCTAAATCTAAGAAATTAGTTCTAATTATTTCATTAAAAGGTTGCATTAAGGTTAACAGAATATGACTGCTTACATAAGTCTCTCTGGTGAGTTTGCTTATTTAAGCATTTATTTAATGAACTGACAGAGAGGTTATAAACTTTCACTCCTTTCTCAACTACCATTGTTTAGGATGATTACAAGTGTTCAGATCTACTTGGGACTTTTTTTTTTTTTTTTTTTTAAAAAGAACCAGGATTAAGTCTTTTCTTGTCAGAAATATCAAACAGGTTACAGGCTGCTAGCAAAGGTCTTGGCAAATACAGAGCTCTCTCTCTGATGGTAAGAAGTACTCCTCCATCTTTCCTCTATGCTACGCCTATGACTTTAGCATGCAAGCAGGGTGGGCAAAGCCGCACCTTTTATGACTTGCAGGATTCAGTTTGGTTTCTTAGGTTCCAATCCTAACACAATCTTTAGGAATAAAGCGAGGTCTGTACTGACAATTCATCCCATGACTCACACTTACACAAGCTGACAATCCACACCTTCTCTGAACTGGTATGACACACAACTGGGCAATCAAGGTCATCAAGCCACTGTTTTATATCACCACTAAAATTAAGTGGTGGTTTTGTTTCAACTATGCCAGGATTCTATCATCCCTGCAGACCAAAAATAATTAGCTCTGCCACACCTGAAGGCAGGAGAGCAATACAGCAAGTGTCAAAACACTGATCTCATTTAGGCTTGTACAGTGCAATATTCTTTGTCTTTAGTTCCAAAAGCTTTGCTGCATTGAATCAAATGAGATTTTAACTGCATGTTTTCTGTACTTACAAGGTTCGAAGATTTGTCAGTCCTCTAAACACACCATCAGCAATGTGACTAACTCGGTTGTCACCCAGGTTTAGTTTCTCCAATAAACTAAGTCCCACAAAGGCAGACTCCTTGAGGTGAGTTAGTTGGTTGTATGACAAGTCTCTAGAAACATTGAACGTACACTTTAAAGGCAAGCAAGTGGGATTAACTATGAAGATACTATCACACAGGAAGTCTTGATTAATTTCTAACAGAGAATATTTATAAAAAGATAAGTAAAATAGATAGCAGTTCCACAGACCTAACAAGTAAACCGAGCACTTTCTTCGGTAATTCATTCCTTCTATATGTGTGCTCTCTAATCTGTTATTTGTAATTGTATTTTGTTACAAAATCCCCACTGAAATTCAGCCCAGGACTTACAGTTCAGAAAGTCTTTGGCAGAACTCCCATGCATCTGGGTTGATCCTGTTAATGGCATTCTGGCTAATGTAGAGTTGTTGCAATATTCGCAGACCATACAGCCAGCCCTTGTTTACTTCTGTTAAGTTATTATGTTCCAGTTCTCTAAGGAAGTATAAGAAAAAACATTTGCCAAATAGACAATCAATGAAACACATTTACAGAATTTCACTTTGTGGATCTCAACATGATTTACTAACATTAAACCCGACAGAATCTGAAACACATGATTGTATTCATTCCACAGGAACCAAATGAAAGAACAAAAGCGTACAAAAAACGAGCAACACAGCCATGGCTACAGTGGTGTAGTGGCAGGATTGAAACCGTGGCCGTTTATTTCCAAATGTAAATGTTTCAGTTCTCAAAGATGACTTATTTTTAAAAAAATCTTTTCCTAAGCGTGCATGGCACATGCCCGTGCTATGTCAAAGAGTCACACGATAAAGAATCGTCCCACGTTATGGTGAGCGCGAATGCCTTCTTACAAAGCCCAAAAACACCGAGGTTAGAATACTCTTGTATTAGGTCTCCTACAGGTACGAAGGTGCAAAAGCAGTTCAAAGCACACCAAAAAATCAGAGAACCGACAAAATATCTTCACAAAACTGCAAAGAGACTCAACTAACAGAGCCAAAGCATTCTTGATTACGAATGAGAAAGAAGGTGGGGTGAGAGCCAGTCTCTCTTTACCTCTGAAGTTTCCAGAGGCATAAAAATCAAACGAATGGGAAAATACAGATCTGTAAACTAATTTCCTTGACGCTCATCAATATTTCAGCACAGCCTAAAATGTTAGGGAAGCCATACAGGAAATGACCTCCCCAGCTAAAGATCTTAAAGTAAATTCCATGACTAGGCATACTTACAATTCTTCTATATTATCCAGGCCAAAGAATGCTCCATCCATCAGTCTGCTAATCCCATTGCGCTGCATTTTTAATGATTTTAATGATTCCAGGCCTTGGAATGTAAGACTTTCCACTATTTTAATACGGTTCCTTTTCAGTTCCCTTACATAAAGATGACAATCAAATATTAAGACATCTTTTCATAAGCAACACTTCGTGACCATCAAGAACACATACCAAGGTGAGCAATACAGCTGTAAACACTATCTTTTTAAGCTTTCAAGAGTGCTACTTACAGAAACTGCACATGAGGTAATTTGAAGATCTTTGGTGGAATCACACTAATTCTATTTCTGTTTAGCTTGACCACCATTAGAGAGCTAGATAAGTTATCAAGACAGCCTGCTTCGAGGGTAGTTATTCTGTTGTTACTCAGATTCCTAGGAAAGTAAGAGGAAAAGAAGCTTTTCAGAACATGGAGAATATTATTAACATAATTGCACAAGAACTACTACAAGCAGCTAACTATTAACACTCAAGTTCCTTGTGCAGCCGCATCAGAAATCCAAATTCTGGTACCCTAAATTAAACCATTTTTCCCCACAAGAATCACTAGTAGGAGCTGATTTTTACTGCGTGCCCATGCTTCCATCAGGCACGGGTAGGATGTCAACACTGATCTACTCAAGATGAGCAGATTCTACGTCCCTGCCAGCTGAAATACCAGCACTTTGACATCAGCACTCATTGTTTTCAATACTATCTGAGAAAACACGATACAGACTTGGTATTAAAAGTTAAAAATATTTTATTCTAAGCACATTTGCAGCTACAGTGAGCACTGCGACCAGTTCAAACCCTTGCAGCTATACCGATAAGATGACAGTTACTTAGAGCAGATGAGGCCTTCAACATTATTGCTGTGGAGCCAGGAGCCTCAGACATAACAGATCACTCCTACTTACAGGTATTTCAGTTGCATCCGTGGGAAAGAAGAAGCTTTAATTTCTGAGATTAGATTAGAACTAAGATCTAGATTCTCCAATGAAAGGTAAACTTGGAGCTGCTCCGCATTTATTTCTGGAATTGTATTATGTACCCTGAAAAATACCAGCAACAAAGACGATTATCAAAATATCTCATCCTTCAAGTTGCACATCTGAAACAACTATAGAGTTCTGAGTATTAACGTTATTAGTGAGTCTCCTGAATGGGAAACGTAGCATACACTTCAGAGTGTTAATTCATAAAGCAATACTGAAAACCCAAGACCTATTTGCCATCTTGACATATGAATAGATTCAAGTTCTGGGGCCTGTAATTGGGCCGTTCCTTGTGGGAACTCTCATGCCCAGACCACCTCCCTCCTCTTCAAAACTGCCTGCCTTGGTTGACTGCATTTTATTGGTAATGTAGAGTGACTTGATTGTCCAACTGATTTGTATCTCTTTAAGAGCGCTTACACATTCCCTGAAGCACTTTAGACAAATAGTATTCTAAGACTAAATAAGTTATGTTTCCCTGCAACTTGACAGCAAAATTCTAATAATATTCTCCCATTCGCTAAAGAAAGGCAGAAAAAGGTAGACAAGCCATTGCTTACAATGAGAGAAGAGTTATATTAGAAGTTGTTTCTCCAAAGTATGGGATTTCACTTAGCTCATTGTAATTCATTTTCCTAAAAAAAAACAAAACAAAACAAAAAATATTATTGGCACTTAAAAGAGGAAAAATACTATTCTACAAAGCAGAATTAACTCATATCATAACTTTTAACAATTTTATGTTAATAACATGTAATAGTTGACAAAACAGATTCCTTAAAAGTGTGTTTAAATACTAATAATTTGAAAAGTTTCATAATGAAGTACACTATTTTTACCATTAAAAAAAAAGGATACTGTTACTTCTGTTTAACATAGAATTAGCCAAAGTCAAAACAAGCAGAAATCTCATTTCTTTTTAAAAATAGTTGTCTTCTAATTTTCTGTCAAAAAGCTTTCTGTACACAGAATACCAGAGCTTTACATAGGATACACTGCCAACATAGCATGCCCGTTTTTAATTAATCAGCACTGGATATTTCTCCAAATCAGATCAGATAACTAGATATGCATTAAAAGTCACAACTTTGAAATGTACTAATGTGAATTTTGGAGGAAATTTTTACTATCGAGTTTACCATAAACAATAACTTACACTTCTTGTAGTGTGTGAACAGACAAATCAATGCTCCAGTTAGATGACAACAAATGATTATGACTCAAATCCCTAGAGAACAAAGAAATAGGAAGTTATTCTAGTTTCATAATAAAAAACCCTGTATGCTTTATGCATCTATGCAACTTAAAAAAAGACAAGTTTTAATCCTTATTTTTGATATGCACAATTCCTCTGTCACTAAAAGGGAAAAGCTGCTTCTATCTTGCTCTACTGGTCCCTTACAGAAAAAAGTCCAGCCAATCTTATTTTTGTTTTAGTCAACTAACATGGTGCTGAAAAGGCTTTTTGAAAGAAAGATCATATCTGATGGGAATGTTTTTCCTTTAAATCACAGGTCTAACCGCGATATTTACAGTATCTCAAAAAGGAAAAACTTTCCAGGGAGGTGAAAATAATCTCTTATAAAATGCCTGTTATTGAAGAGTTTTCTGTAGCAACCACCCCTACTTTCTCAGTGCTTCTGAAAGAAGCCAACTAGTTACGGCAGGCTTATTTTAAAGCAGCAGCATACACACAATCACTAAACAAGCTGGAGTGGAGAGAAACACGAGGCTGGGAAGCTAAAAGAAGGGATGCTTTAGCTCCGTTGTTTTACTTATAGGAAACAAACACAGGAATTGGGTTGTTTCAATGGGCAAAAAAGTGATTAAGTCTGTTTATAATGGAATAACATCAACATCCATTATAGGCCATCTCTTAAACTTTGAAGAAGCATTTTGCTTTTACCTCAAACTTTGTGCATCAGTTGTTACAGGAAAAAAATGAGTATATTTCTGTAGGCTAACTCTTCAGGCATGGACTATCTCTTTTGGTGACAGGAGTCTAACGATGACCAAAAAAAATTCAAGTTTATGATGGAAACCTGGTTCTAGCCTTTCCTGTGCAGAGCGACAGATGTCATTCCATAAGGTTAAGCAAAACAATCCTTTCAGTGCATTTCTGGCACTAGGCCAGAAGAGAGATGAACCCCAAAAAGCTCGCGCTGACAGCCCAAGCGTGGCATGTTGGAACAGGGCTGGCAGCAGCAACGCATTTGTGAAACAGTACTGATAACTTCACCATCGTGAGCAACCTGTTGATAGGTGCAAGTATACTCAAACACTGTCTACAAAAAATCAAAAGATCTGTCTCTGCCATCTACTTGCGCCAGCCTATCAGTAAGGCATCATACTTCACACTCCCATTTTCACTTCTAACATCATGGATAAAGCCATGAAAGGGCTATTTTCAGCAATAGCTGTTCACCTTCTAACAAGCTCCCCTCCTGTGTCACTGATTTCTCTTGCACATGACTACAGAAGGAACACAATGTATATTTATTACAGATAGCTTTGAGAACATTAGGAGGGGCTGTAGTTACACTGACAAAGGAGACTCAAAGTTATCCTTAACAAAACTATAATGTAACTATTCAGCAAATATTAAAATACAATTGGGCATAGCCAAAAACATTTCCATTGAAAGCTAGGCTCAGATCACCACACCGCCTATGCGTACGTCTATTTTAGTAGTAACTGCTGGGCCTGCAGTCAAATTCAAGCAAATTTGGCTGTCAAACCTGTACAGATATGCAGCTCCTCCAAAAACGATAACTAGGTGCAGAAGAGGAATTCTATTAGTGCCCTGCTGAAGAAAGGGTTGCAGTGCAAATTCACTCCTCCCTGGTGACCAGTAGGTGTCCAGAGGCAGGTATTGACAAAAATGACAATTTTTGCAGTTAACCGGAAGAGAGCTTCAGCAGGACCTGACTCTGCTCATTCCAGCGCTCACGGTAGTACCTGTGTACGTTTGGTCTGTACCTCCAGAATCTACCGGGAGAGAGGAAGCGCTTGACACTATTTGCAGTGAACGCCTGCTCAGGCTCGCCGATAAAGATACAGCTGTAACAATGAATTACTAAAATCTTAGGTGTTGTGGCGAGTCAGACGGCTAGTAAACATGTTCCTTTCATTACATCAAGATGTAAACTACACAGATATAACAGCAAACTCGGGTTTGCAAGCAACTATTCTTTTCTACAGTAGAAAAGCATCTGAAGAGAAGAACAATGCACAAGCTGTTACTGAACGTTATTCTGCAGGCCTGCTCCCTCAATATACATAGTAATTAAGCCAATCCTAAACACCAATAACACATACAAATAACTGAATGTTAACCGCTGGCCTTCTTGCTTCAAGAGAGCCATGCATAGCGCGGGGGGCAGCCCTCTCCTAGTGCTCCACGCTTCGCCCACCAAGGGTGCTGGGCACCCTGCAGGCGCCACAGCCCAGCACTGGCCTGGCCCTCTGGAGCCACGCATAGCACGGGAAGGCCGTTCCTCTGATCTCTAGGGTCAGATTAATATTAACATCACTGGAAACATGATTGTCTAAGGCTTTCAGAAGGAATACAATGTTTCCTACCAGAACAGGCTGTGAAAATAACAGCTGCAAGTGATATCAGAACTGACTTGGGAAAAAGCGTAATTAAGAAAAAGAATGTTATTCATAACATTCAACATGAGATGAACAAATGCTGAGCTTCCCAGATTTCTATTACTTTCTAACAGCTTGAGACATGTTTTACAATCTATTGGCTAACAAGGCTGCTAAAACCTGCTTCCTTGTAGTAGTTCATCATCTCCAAATACTAGTCTGCAGTAGGAGGAGAAAAAGAAGTCACTTTTCCAGTCAGCAGCTACTGAAGAGAAGCTATTTCTCATCGTATATAGCGTTAGAACAGAGCATGCAACCAAGAGACCTTTCCGCTTTAGAAAAACCTTTACACCAAAAGCGTAGAAGAACAACTGGAACTATCTGTTCATGCTCTGACAGACTGCTAAATAGACTTTGGTCTTACTATTTCCTTTCTTTGAAGTACTTTCTTGGCATCAGTGGAGGACAATTCACTTGTTATCACAGAACTATATGCTAATTTCTGTTAAGTGTTAAGTTAGGCACTTTTAATCGAGACTACTAGATCATTACCTCCGTACATCAGAGACCATCAAAGTTCATAGAGAAAGTGATACTTCTCACCAATTCCCTTCATTACTCATCTCACCCAATGGCTCAAGAAGTTTTAGTACAGCAATAGCCTAAAGTCCCTGTCAATTCCTGGCTTCAAAAGGATGAGAAATTTAAAGTTCTGTTTGTTGCCTATACTTGCTGAAGATCTACAGTTTACACTTCGAACCAGTGACATAAAAGCCACAGTTCAGTTACAAACAGCAAAAAGAAACCACTTTTTAACTCTCTTGAGATTTAATGGGGTCGTCATGCTAATTCATCATCCTTACTCTTTTGAGGCAGTTTTTCAGCAGGCCAGTTATTTTCCATCAGGTCACTGCATAACGTCAGCCTCAGAGACACATGCCAATATACAGCATCTTGCTCAACAAAACAAACCCTATCAAGAACAGGATCTGAGAGAAGAACTGTTACTTTTCTCTTTAAAAATTGTGACTGGGAAAACACCCTTTCCTATTGCTATTGCACTGCAGGAGGAAAAGATGCCCGAGCTACCCTATACTGAAGTTCAAAAGCAAATTCTGTTCAAGTAAAGGCTCTGTAGAACAGACCAAACCTCAACGAAGAGTCACAAACAACTCTAGCTGATCTACAAGTGATACAACAAGCAGGTCTCCAGAAGAGAGGCTTAGAGAAGCGGCCACAGGGACTCACGGTATCAGGCCAGACTAGAAGCTAGAGCCTCCTTGTTCTAAAGTTTTGGACGCTGTCTTCATGCGATCACGGAACTACAGCCTACACAGTAAACGGGAAGGTGCTCCATCCTCCTTGCTTGGCTGCACATTTGTTTCACCCCCTCTACGCACCATTGCTTGAAAACCACTGGTAGACTGATCACTAGGTACAAAGGGAAACACACAGCCTGATTTTCTCTGTTTAGAGATCATTCAGTTATACAGCTGGGACTTCTATTTTCCTGCAGAACAAAATATAGTTTCCTTGTCCTGAAAAAGCCAAAAAGACAGAATCCCTGCCATTTTAAAAGCACTTGATTTTTACTGTGAGGTCCATGTTATGCAAGATGCAGCACAAACATGCAAACTGCATTTTAAAGATTCATCCGGCATTGTAAATAAAAGCCACCTAAACATTCAATTTAAGCTGAACTGGCATTCATCTGTTAAGTGAATAAAACAGAATGCACACACCCAATTGAGCACTTAACAGCTAGTCCTGAAGAACAATCCCAATTCAGCCTGACTGAGCACACCCCACTTCCTCCCACACCACTGTGCTGGCACAGGTGTTGATGTGGTAACACAATGAACCAGTTGAGCTAAAAAATACAGCTCACCAAAAAAAACCCTGCCGTGAATGGATCTGGCTGAACTAATCCACTAATGCCTAATCTAGTTCTACTCACTATTTCCCTAGTTACCAGGATATATAAACACAGTTTCAGGCGCTAGGATACGACCAGAAGGCAGCAGCCATGAGCGCCATGCCACCCTTTCCCCCACAGATGACTGTCCCACAAGCAGGGTGTGCGTTCTTTGCCCTAGAGGATGTAACGTTAAGACGCAGGCATAACAAAAAATATTTGCTAGCACCTGGACTTCCCTACCTTCTTTCATCACCCTCCAGGTTATCCACAAACCATACCTAAGCTAGCATAAAAAACGAAGTTATAGCTGCCTGAATACTTCCAGCATGAAAGGGAGTTGTGAAGTTTCTTTCCTGGCCATTGAAAAAGTATGCTGGAAGCATCACTTGCAAGCAGCTTGGAAGAATTACGAAAAAATCAGAATTTTTAGTCCTCAAAGTCAGGTGAAATATCAGAGAACTGAGAGCGGAAAAGCAACCAGGGACTTTCTCATGTGAGAAAAATTAAGTTTTAAGTGATTTTAAACAGCTTCTAAGCATTACAGCTTGTTTAGATTTTAGAGTTGCCTTAATGAAGGAAAAACGTTGTCCCCCCACATGCTTTGTGTGCCAAAATCCCGAAAGCCACAACAGAGAACACGCACTTAATTACTGTTTGCAGCATATGTCAGCTTGCATAACGTAGCATAGCAGCCAGCACCGCTGCTTCCCATCGCACTTTGTGCCAAGCAATTTCAAACACGCCCTCCATCCACTTGGAAGAAGATACAACTATTTTTTTTTTTTTTGAAGCTTGAAAACCTGCTCTCCCTGAACACCACAGACACCATCTTGCTTATTAGCCCCCTGATGAGCTTCCGACTCCTTTTTCCGGGGACGGACACCCTCCTCGGCAAGCGCTGAAGCTAAGGCGCCGCCAGGCCTTTCTAAGCGTCAAGGCCTTCTCGGGAGGCAGCGGCCGCCCTTCCGGGCGGAAGCGCGTTCCCCCGCGGCCGCTTCCAGGGGCTCTGCCGCAGGCGAGGCGCGAGCTGCCGCCCACAGGGCCGAGCCGGCCCGGGAGGCGCCCAGTTTCAGGCGGCGCAGCCCCGGCCCCGCTGTCCGGGCCGCCCTCGACCCCGGCCGCCGACGCAAACAGAGGAGCCGCCGGGTCGGGTCGGGCCGGACCTCGGTCGGTCGGTCGGTCGGCCAGCCCCGCCCGCGAGCCCCCCTCCCGGCCCCGGCCCCGGCCCCGGCCCGCGCTCACTCACAGGCCCGTGGTGCCGGCGGGCAGCGGCGGGAGCCGGCGCGGGCCCGGCCCGCCGGGCAGGCGGTGGCGGCTGCAGTCCAGCAGGCCGCGGCGGCAGGAGCAGGGCGCGCCGCAGGGCCCGGCGGCGGCGGCGGCGCCCGCCCGCGCCCACAGCGCCGCCCCCGCCGCCGCCAGCAGCACCAGCAGGGCCCGCGGCGGCGCCCCGCGGGCGGCCCGCGCCCCCGGCCCCGCTCCGCGCATCCCCCGGCCCGGCGCGGCCCGGCCCGGCGCCGCTCGCCCGGCCCGGCCCACGCCGCGCCCCGCCCTACGCCGCGCCGCCGCCTCAGCGCGCCCCGGGGCGGAGCCGCCGCTGGCCACGCCCCGCGACGCGCCGCCGCCTCAGCGGGCACCGGGGGGCGGGACCGCCTCTAGCCACGCCCTTCACCGCCGGGGGCGGAGCTCCCGCCGCGCCGCCGCCTCAGCGGGCACCGGGGGGGCGGGACCGCCTCTGGCCACGCCCTTCACCGCCGGGGGCGGAGCTCCCGCCGCGCCGCCGCCTCAGCGGGCACCGGGGGGCGGGACCGCCGCTGACCACGCCCTGCGCCGGCGGGGGCGGAGCTCCGGCCGCGGCCGCCCCGAGGCGGCGGTGAGGGGCGCGGGCCGCCCGGTGCTGCCCCGCAGCGGGCGCTGCCCCGCGGAGCCGTCGTCCCGCCGCCGCCGCCGCGCGTTGCCCCGCGGAGCTGCCCGGGCAGCGCCTGCGCCGGCGGCCGCGCAGCCGGGAGCGGGATGGGGCCGGGGCCGGGGGGCGCCCTGCCTGCCTGCAGCCGGGCTCCTCCCCGCCGCCGCGGGACGCCCCGGCCTCCCCGAGGGACGCGCCGCCGGGCCGGGCCGGGCCGGACCCGCTCGCTGCGCGCGGCAGCCCGCGGCTCTGGGCGCGGCGGCGGCGGGGGGCCGCGGCCCCGGTCCAGCACAGCCCAGCCCAGCCCGGCCCCCCGCCCGCCGGGCCGCGCCGCCGCCACTGGAGGGCAGCCGAGCCCAGGGCGAGGAGCGCGGGTGCTCCGGCTTGCACCGGGCCCGGGGGTGCGGGAGGTGCGGGGGTGCAGGGCAGTGGAGGGGTGCAGAGGGGTGCTGGGGGGTGCAGGGCAGTGGAGGGGTGCTGGGGAGGTGCTGGGGTGCGGGGCAGTGCGGGGGGGGTGCAGGGCAGTGGAGGGGGGTGCAGGGCAGTGCTGGGGGGTGCAGGGCAGTGGAGGGGTGCTGGGGAGGTGCTGGGGTGCGGGGGGGTGCAGGGCAGTGGAGGGGTGCAGAGGGGTGCTGGGGGGTGCAGGGCAGTGGAGGGGTGCAGAGGGGTGCTGGGGGGTGCAGGGCAGTGGAGGGGTGCTGGGGAGGTGCTGGGGTGCGGGGCAGTGCGGGGGGGGTGCAGGGCAGTGGAGGGGGGTGCAGGGCAGTGCTGGGGGGTGCAGGGCAGTGGAGGGGTGCTGGGGAGGTGCTGGGGGTGCGAAGGCGTGCAAGGCAGTGCTAGGGGGGTGCAGGGCAGTGCGGGAGGGGCGCAGGGCAGTGCTGGGGGGGAGCAGGGCAGTGGAGGGGTGCTGGGGAGGTGCTGGGGGCTGCAGGGCAGTGTAGGGGTGCAAAGAGGTGCTGGGGTGCAGGGGTGCAGGGCAGTGTAGGGGTGCAAAGGGGTGCTGCAGAGGTGCTGGGGTGCAGGGCAGTGCTGGGGGACTGCAGGGCAGTGTAGGGGTGCAAAGGGGTGCTGCGGAGGTGCTGGGGTGCAGGGGTGCAGGGCAGTGCGGGGGGGGTGCAGGGCAGTGGAGGGGTGCAGAGGGGTGCTGGGGTTGCAGGGCCGTGCGGGGGGTGCAGGGGGCTCCCAGCCCCACGCTCCCCCCTCGACCCGGAGCGTTTGCGCCTGGCCGGGGCGCAGGCTCCGACCTTGCCGCCGCGCGCTCGCCGGCCGGCCGCGGGCTGGGCGCCCCGCGGAGCACGTGCAGCTCTGCCCGCCAGTGCTCCCACGAGATAAGATGGGCTCTGCTCCTTGCGATGCCTTAAGCCAGCTGGTCCTGGCAAGCACGGGCTAAAACCATCTCATGGTCTGTTTACCAGTGTCCTTCACCCCAGCCAGCCCGGTGGAAGGTGCAGGGTGCCAGCCCGGCCTGCAGGCCTTGAAAAATACCTCCCCCGGGCTCTTCTTTCTGCTGCGCGCCCGTGGCACGGCTCCGGCCGCAGACCGTGCTGCGGGACGCCGCGGGAGCTGCGCGGAGCCCCTGCCCGCTGCCCTGCTCCCGGCGGGGGTGCCAAGGCCCCCGCCGCCTCGGGGGGCTCGCTGCCTTTCCAGGGCCGGAGGCGGGGCGGTGCCCCGCGGCGCGGGAGGGAGCGGGTGCTGGCCCCCCGCAGCCTGCCCGCGCTGGGCGATGGCTGGGACTCCCCGGGACGCTCGGCGCAGGGTGTACCGAGGCTGGGTTTGCAAAAGGTGCGGTGACTCGGGGGGTGAGAGCTGAGAAACCTCGGCGCGCCTGCGGCAGCCCGGACCCCGGCGCGGCGTGCGAGGCGCCCCGGCGCTCTCGGCGGCCGCTGCGGAAAGGGGAAGCACGGCGGGGCTGGCGGCCCCTCCGCGCTCCTCCGCGCGCCGCGGGGATGCGGCAGCGCGCTGCAGCCGGCTCCCGAGCCGGGCAGGCGCTTCCCCGCAGCCACGCCGCCTGCGAGCTGCCGTTTCAGGAGGGGCAGCGAAGTTCAGCGAGCAGCGGCCGTGCATCGGAGCTGGGGCCGGGCTCGGAGGGCTGGTTCGGAGCACGCGGGGAGACGCTACGCCTCCGTTGTCCCCTCCCGGGCCCCAGATTCGGGATGGCGGGGCTGGTTTGGCGGCTGCCGACGTGCCGCGGCCGAGGAGCGGCTGTGCCCGTGCAAGCGCTCGCATGGGCGCGCTCCCCCGAGCGCAGGCGCCTGCGAGCGGTCCGAACCCCCTTTGTTCAGCCGGGACCCGGCGCCGAGGTCCCGGTGCGGCTGGGCGCTGCGCATCCCAGGCGTTTGCTGCCGGCGCCGGCGCCTCCCCGAGCACCTTTGCAGCGCAGCCCGGAGAAACCGAGCTGCAGTTGTGCAGCAAAGCTGCTGGCAGCACGGCGTGCGCCCCGTCACTGGCTGTTTGGGGAGCGGCCTGCCTGGGGGTTCCCGCGCGTGGAGAGGTGACCCTGCGCTTTGCGGCTTTTAGCGGAGCCCTCGCGCGGGAGGTGCTGACGTGGACGTGCTGTTACCTCCCCTCTCGAGTCGTCTGGCGGCATCGCTTGCAGCAGCCTCCTAAAGCAGCAGCGAGGGCTCCCAGCGCGGCAGCCTGCCGCCCTGCGTGGGCTCCGGCCCGCGTCCGCCCCCTCCCGCTCGCGGAGCGCTGCCAGGGCCGGCTGACGAGGTCGCCGGGGCTGTTTTTCCTAGGAAATTGCTGCAGCACAATAGCATCTGCAGCTGGAGCCGGGCTCGGGCTCCCAAGACACGCGGCCAACGCCGGCAGCCTTCCTCCCCTCCCCTCCCCTCGCCTCCTCGCACGTCAGGCAGCTGCCGGCCAGCGGAGCCGGAGCCAGGAGAGCTGATGAGCAGGGCGAGGGCGGCGGGGCCGCGCTCCAGCCGGGACCGGGGAAATGCTGCTTGGGGGACGCGGGGACCGATTATTTTGGGGGTGGGAGCGGCGGTTTGCACCCAGTGGCGAGTGCAGGCCCGGCCCCGCGAGTCGCCGAGCCGGCGCGGGATCCGAGAGCGCCGGAGCAAAGTCCGCCCGGGCTCGGAGAGGTGCGAGAGGCGAAGCGGCCCGGCCGTCCCCGCGCGCGGCTCCGGCCCCTCTCCCGGGGGCCGGGGGCCGCCCAGCGCCGGCGGAGCCGAGCGGTTTGCCCGGGAAGCCCGCGTTCGGGGCTGCCCCGGCATGAACCGGCGCCGCCGGCCAGCTGCCGCAGCGGTGCGGGCGCGCGCCTGCACGCCCGGGGGCCTCCGCGCGCCCCTGCGACAGGCTTTGTCCCCACCGGCACGAATAATACCAAGGTGTTCTGCCAAGTTCCTTCCAGCCGGCCTAGGGCTTCATTCAAAGTGACAGGGGACCTGATTTATTATACTAACGAGCCGGCGATAAACAAACATGACCTGAGAGAATCCCAGTCCCACAATTCCTTTCTTGTTCGGCTCCTTGGGGGAGATGAAAGGTTTCCTGCAATTTCCCAGTGCTACCCAGAGTCTCCCCTACTCGATCTGCCAAAGCTTTCTGCCGCTGTTGAGCCTGGCATTTGATTGAATTGACAGAAGCGGCTTATTAATTGCGCTAATGAGGGGCTCAGCAATATGGAGCGGTGGAGAGAGTCCAGCGCAGCTAAAAAAACGCGCAAAGCGGAGCAGAGCATAAGGTCGCCGTGTTGCCAGGCTACTGGCTGAGCCGCCTGGAAAACCACCATGCAAACCAGGAGGCGACTGGGAAAAATATTGCTCCGCAACTCACACAATTAACAGGACAGCGATGCTCTATTTTCTCGGGGAGGAGCCCCGCGCCCGCAGGGGACGAGGCCTCTGCGCCGCGAACGGCCGCCTCCGCGGCTGGGGCAGGGGGCTTCTCCGGGCGCAGCCGGCCGCTGCTCTCCCTCTTCCCGCCAGCAGCTCCCGCCGCTCGCAGCAGCAGCAGCAGCAGCAGCAGCAGCAGTGGCGGCAGCAGCAGCAGCAGCAGCAGCAGTGGCAGCAGCAGCGGCAGCAGCAGCGGCAGCAGCAGCAGCTTTGCCGATCGCAGGCAGCAACCGAGCGCCCCGAACCAGGCTTCGGCCGGGGTGGCCGAAGGTGCCCTGCAGGGCAAGCGGTGTCAGCGTGTGGCCGGGCCGGGGGCAGATTGCAGATAGCTGGTAACAATGAGGAAACCGGCCTGAGTTTGACCCGCACCGAGTTTCCCAAACACCGTCACAGCGAGAGAGATAAACAAGGCTGATTAGAGCTAAAAGCAACTGCAGAGTTGGCCAGGGGATGTTCTCGGGATCTCTGATCTCCTGAGACTGTATAGCTCCTGCTGGGAGTTTACCATACAGCCCTGAGGGTTTACAGTAATAAACAGGGATATTTTTGCTCTAGTAGGAAGGAAAATGGAAAAAAAGGACAAATCCTGATATTTATCTTTTTCTTTGCAACCCAGTGTGGAGCCCCCATTCAAGCCCTCCAAGCTGCCCCGCTCCGGGGGGGCTCATTCTCGGCAGCGACAGCTCTGCCCAGAGTAAACGGGAAAAACTCAGTAGCTCCGCTGGCTCCTGCAGGCGCCCGCACGTGACTCGTGCGGCCCCGGGGCTCCGGCCGAGCCGCCGAGAGGCCGGCCGGCACGCGGGCTGCACTCCACCGCGGGAACCAGCCCCGGGATTTGCGGGCTCTGCTCTGGAAGTGCTGCTGGGAGCCGACAGACGTCTCTGGGTGGGGAACGATCCCCAGGGCTCTGGGCAATCTGCCACTGCCGGAGCCCACCCAAGCCTTCCTCCGGCCACGCTTGCACCCATGCTCCCCGGTTGCATCCTGTGATCCCTGGTTGCATCCCACACCTGGCAGTGCCATCCCGGGCCCCCCGGTCGCATCCCGTGCCCGGCAGAGCCATCCCGGCCCCCCGGTCACATCCCGTGCCCGGCAGAGCCATCCCGGACCCCCGGTTACATCCCGTGCCCGGCAGAGCCATCCCGGACCCCGGTTACATCCCGTGCCCGGCAGAGCCATCCCGGACCCCCAGTCACATCCCGTGCCCGGCAGAGCCATCCCGACCCCAGTTACATCCCATGCCCGGCAGAGCCATCCCGGACCCCGGTTACATCCCGTGCCCGGCAGAGCCATCCCGGACCCCCAGTCACATCCCGTGCCCGGCAGAGCCATCCCGACCCCAGTTACATCCCGTGCCCGGCAGAGCCATCCCGGACCCCCGGTTACATCCCGTGCCCGGCAGAGCCATCCCGACCCCAGTTACATCCCGTGCCCGGCAGAGCCATCCCAGGACCCCAGTTACATCTCGTGCCCGGCAGAGCCATCCCAGGACCCCAGTTACATCCCGTGCCCGGCAGAGCCATCCCGGACCCCAGTTACATCCCATGCCCGGCAGAGCCATCCCGGACCCAGTTACATCCCGTGCCCGGCAGAGCCATCCCGGCCCCCCAGTCACATCCCATGCCCGGCAGAGCCATCCCAGGACCCCAGTTACATCCCGTGCCCGGCAGAGCCATCCCAGGACCCCGGTTACATCCCATGCCCGGCAGAGCCATCCCAGGACCCCAGTCACATCCCGTGCCCGGCAGAGCCATCCCAGGACCCCAGTTACATCCCATGCCCGGCAGAGCCATCCCAGGACCCCAGTTACATCCCGTGCCCGGCAGAGCCATCCCGGACCCCCAGTCACATCCCGTGCCCGGCAGAGCCATCCCGGACCCCAGTCACATCCCGTGCCCGGCAGAGCCATCCCAGGACCCCGGTTACATCCCGTGCCCGGCAGAGCCATCCCAGGACCCCAGTCACATCCCATGCCCGGCAGAGCCATCCCAGGACCCCCAGTCACATCCCGTGCCCGGCAGAGCCATCCCAGGACCCCAGTCACATCCCGTGCCCGGCAGAGCCATCCCAGGACCCCGGTTACATCCCATGCCCGGCAGAGCCATCCCAGGACCCCGGTTACATCCCGTGCCCGGCAGAGCCATCCCAGGACCCCAGTTACATCCCGTGCCCGGCAGAGCCATCCCAGGACCCCGGTTACATCCCGTGCCCGGCAGAGCCATCCCGGACCCCAGTTACATCCCGTGCCCGGCAGAGCCATCCCAGGACCCCGGTTACATCCCGTGCCCGGCAGAGCCATCCCGGCCCCAGTTACATCCCGTGCCCGGCAGAGCCATCCCAGGACCCCGGTTACATCCCGTGCCCGGCAGAGCCATCCCGGACCCCCAGTCACATCCCGTGCCCGGCAGAGCCATCCCGGACCCAGTTACATCCCGTGCCCGGCAGAGCCATCCCAGGACCCCGGTTACATCCCATGCCCGGCAGAGCCATCCCAGGACCCCAGTTACATCCCATGCCCGGCAGAGCCATCCCAGGACCCCGGTTACATCCCATGCCCGGCAGAGCCATCCCAGGACCCCAGTCACATCCCGTGCCCGGCAGAGCCATCCCAGGACCCCAGTTACATCCCATGCCCGGCAGAGCCATCCCAGGACCCCAGTTACATCCCGTGCCCGGCAGAGCCATCCCGGACCCCCAGTCACATCCCGTGCCCGGCAGAGCCATCCCAGGACCCCAGTCACATCCCGTGCCCGGCAGAGCCATCCCAGGACCCCAGTTACATCCCATGCCCGGCAGAGCCATCCCGACCCCAGTTACATCCCGTGCCCGGCAGAGCCATCCCGGACCCCAGTTACATCCCGTGCCCGGCAGAGCCATCCCAGGACCCCAGTTACATCCCGTGCCCGGCAGAGCCATCCCGGACCCAGTTACATCCCGTGCCCGGCAGAGCCATCCCAGGACCCCGGTTACATCCCATGCCCGGCAGAGCCATCCCGGACCCCCAGTCACATCCCGTGCCCGGCAGAGCCATCCCGGACCCCAGTTACATCCCGTGCCCGGCAGAGCCATCCCGGACCCCCAGTTACATCCCGTGCCCGGCAGAGCCATCCCGGACCCCCAGTCACATCCCGTGCCCGGCAGAGCCATCCCGGACCCCCGGTTACATCCCGTGCCCGGCAGAGCCATCCCAGGACCCCGGTTACATCCCATGCCCGGCAGAGCCATCCCAGGACCCCAGTCACATCCCATGCCCGGCAGAGCCATCCCAGGACCCCAGTTACATCCCATGCCCGGCAGAGCCATCCCAGGACCCCAGTTACATCCCGTGCCCGGCAGAGCCATCCCGGACCCCCAGTCACATCCCGTGCCCGGCAGAGCCATCCCAGGACCCCAGTTACATCCCGTGCCCGGCAGAGCCATCCCGGACCCCAGTCACATCCCGTGCCCGGCAGAGCCATCCCGGACCCCAGTCACATCCCGTGCCCGGCAGAGCCATCCCAGGACCCCGGTTACATCCCGTGCCCGGCAGAGCCATCCCAGGACCCCAGTTACATCCCGTGCCCGGCAGAGCCATCCCGGACCCAGTTACATCCCGTGCCCGGCAGAGCCATCCCAGGACCCCGGTTACATCCCATGCCCGGCAGAGCCATCCCGGACCCCCAGTCACATCCCGTGCCCGGCAGAGCCATCCCGGACCCCAGTTACATCCCGTGCCCGGCAGAGCCATCCCGGACCCCCAGTCACATCCCATGCCCGGCAGAGCCATCCCGGACCCCAGTTACATCCCGTGCCCGGCAGAGCCATCCCGGCCCCAGTTACATCCCGTGCCCGGCAGAGCCATCCCGGACCCCCAGTCACATCCCATGCCCGGCAGAGCCATCCCGGACCCCCAGTCACATCCCGTGCCCGGCAGAGCCATCCCGGACCCCAGTTACATCCCGTGCCCGGCAGAGCCATCCCGGACCCCCAGTCACATCCCGTGCCCGGCAGAGCCATCCCGGACCCCCAGTTACATCCCGTGCCCGGCAGAGCCATCCCGGACCCCCAGTTACATCCCGTGCCCGGCAGAGCCATCCCGGACCCCCAGTCACATCCCGTGCCCGGCAGAGCCATCCCGGACCCCCAGTTACATCCCGTGCCCGGCAGAGCCATCCCGGACCCCCAGTCACATCCCGTGCCCGGCAGAGCCATCCCAGGACCCCGGTTACATCCCGTGCCCGGCAGAGCCATCCCGGCCCCCAGTTACATCCCGTGCCCGGCAGAGCCATCCCGGACCCCCAGTCACATCCCGTGCCCGGCAGAGCCATCCCAGGACCCCAGTCACATCCCGTGCCCGGCAGAGCCATCCCGGCCCCCCGGCTCCCTGCCCTCCGCGGCCCCTCTGCTCTGCCCCCACCCGCCAGGGCTGTGGCCTGGCCCTTGCCCCCCAACGCTTTTGTTTCCTGTCCCTGGAGGGAAATGGAAGCCCGGCTCAGGTTTCCAAGGTGGAAAAGCAATTTCTTCCCTTGCAAATTGTCCCTCTTTTGTTTTGTTTCCTAATCACCGCGGACCGGAGGCTGGCCGGGCTGGCAGCCCGGGGCAGGGCAGCTGCCCGCCGTGCAGCTCGCGCCCGGGAGCCGCCGGAGCCGGGAGGCAGGGCAGGGCGCCCGGCTGCAGCCTGCCGGCGTTTTCGGTTGTATTCCCAGCTCCGCGGAGGTGAAACGCGAGGTCTCCCGGCCCGAGGGCTCGGCCGCCGCCGCCGCAGCCCCCTGCGCCCTGCGCCGGCCCGGCTCCTCTCGCCGGCTCGAGAGTCACTTGGGGAAAAAAAACACTTGAAGAGACGGACAAACAACAAACCTGGCGGCTGGCCAGCAATTCAAGGGCTCCAAAAACGAAGCCTAAATTTGCAGCTGGCCGCGCTCCCTGCCTGGTTTGGCACCCGCGTTGCTGTCCGAGCACCTGCCAGGGCCAGCAGCAACCGCGCAGCCGGCGGCGGACCGGGGACGCGGGGCACGTCCTGGGGCCGCAGGCGTGCCGGGGCCACCCGCGCCGGCGGCGTCGTTCCCACTCCCTCGGGAAGGGAGACCCTGGCTGCGGAGCAGGTGCCGGCCAGGGGAGCGCCCTGGGGAAGGGTTTGCGGAGGACGGCCCGGCGGCGGCGGAAGGCCGGGGCTGGGCTGGGAGCGCGGGGCCGGCGGGCCAGCCGGGCAGGCCCTGGGAGGGCGAGACCGCCGAGCGGAGGCGGCTCCGGCTCCCCGCTCCCGGGAAGGGGGGTCACGTGGAGCAGTAATTGGATCCCGGGATTTATGGAGTGACACCGGGGATTACTGCGCGGCCTTCGCGCCCCGGGGTAATCGCGTTACGGCGCGAGGCGGGCGGGCGCCTGCAGGGCTCGGGGCTGCTGCGGCCGGCGGGTGCGCCGGGACCTGCCCGCGACGCCTCTTCTCCCCAGCTCTGCCTGAAGGGCGCAGAGCTGGGATTTACCCAACGGCAGCATCCGGGGTGCCGCGCCGCGCCGGCTCGGAGCCGCTGGAGCCCGGCGCCGAGGGCGCGCGCCCGGGAGCCGCAAACGCCGCACGAGGCCGGCAGCCCCCGGCCCCCCCGGAGGCCCCCGGCGCCCGGGCTGAGCCGCCATCGCCTCTGGCTCCAGGCACAAAGCCTGTCTTTTCCCCGGGGGATTAATCTTGGGTGCTTGCGTCCCGATGAACTTCCACCCACAAAATAAGCATTTGTGGCTGGCAGCGACAGACTCAATCAAAAACAAGCTTTTGTAGCATTTTTTGGTTTGCTCTAGCTAAAGCACTGGCGCTGCAGCCACAGCCAGCTCTCCCACAGCCGCTTCCTGACAGGTTAGCTGTGGACTGGGATGATAACGCACTATCTGCTAAGCACACATTGGAAGGCAAGTTAATGCTGGCGTGTTTGACTTGTCTTCAGCCTCTGCTACTTTTAATTTTCTCCGGCTTTTTGCAGAGCCGGGAAATCTCAATACAGTTTGTTCTTTTAAGCCCGTTAAGGAGGGAAAGGGTGGCAGGGCCTTTACCCTAGGACGGAGCGTGACCTCCCGCTTGACGACCCGGGCTGGCTTTGCTTGTCCTTCCGCTGGGTTTGGGGGACGATAGAAACGTCTGTTGTCCCTCGGAGGACTAGTTTATCAGCTGCTATCGGAGCAGAGATGATAATTCAGGCCGAGCAGCTTATTACGCACGCTTGCTCTCCTCCCCGGTTCGTGGAGGAGCTCGCGTTTGTTTGGGCGGCAAAGGCGGTCCTTGCAAGGGGGTCTGCCGGAGCGGCGCTGGGCACGCCGCGGTGCGGGGCCGCGGTGCGGGGCCGCGGCCGGGCCCGGCGGAGGGGCAGCGCTGGCTGGCACAACGCTCATCACGCCGCTCTCCGCCACGTCTCCCGCCGCAGGGCTCAGCCGCGAGGCCTGGCGCCAGCCGAGCCCGAAAAGCAGGCGGCGCGGAGAGAACCGCACGCGCCAGCCAAAGCCCGCTCTCACGGACACGCCGCCGCGGGCTGGCGCGGGACGGGGCTGGCGGAGCCCAGCAGCAAGCACGTGCTGCAAGCTGCTCCCCGGGGACCGTTCCTGCGAACGGCCAGGTAGAACAAAGCGGCGGGACGGAGGCTTTCCTGGCATTGTCAGCCCGGGCTCTGCGGGGAGGGAACGGGGGAAGCGGGGAACAGGCCGCGCAAATGCGTATTTACACATGCACACAATAGGGCGTGCGCTCGCCGCCGGCGACCGGACGGCTGCACGCCGCTGCCCCGCCGCCGCGTCCCGCCAGGGCGTCGAGGACGCGCTCAGGGGTTGGGGCAGCCTCACGGCCCCGCCGGGCTCTGCGCCGCCGAAGGAGCCCGGCAGAGCTCGGCGCTGCTGGAGCTGCTCCTGCTGGGGCGCCCGGCGGGACCCATCAGGAGCCTCCGCCCTGGCTCCGCGCCCGCCTTGCTGGGCCGGGGGAGCGCCAGCACGTCCCCGGCCTCCTCCCGCGGCTCCTGCCTTTCCTCCCCTGCAGGGGAACCTGCCGGCGGCCTGCCCCGGCAGCGGCAGCGGGCGCCCGCGCGCCCCGGGGCGCCGCCAGCGGCTCCTCGGCTCCCATCACCCGCGCGCTCCCACCAGGAAATCCCAGCCCTGCGGCGCTTGCCAGCCTCCGGGTTTAAAAATACTTTAAGGAACATAATCCTCCAGTCTCGCCGAGGCCAACAGATTCTGGGCCGGTTTCAGAACAAACATCGGCGGTTGTGTTTGGTCCGTGCGCTCGGCAGGCTCCCGCGCCCCGGCCCTGCGCCCTCTCCCCGCTTGGGCTTCCCCAGCCGCGGCGGCGCTGGGCAGAGCCTCGCCGGGCGGCTGGGCTGGCCCGTCACCGTCACCGGCCCCGGCACAGCTCAGCGCCGCAGCCCCGAGCCGGGGGCGCCGGGCCAGGGCTCAGCGCGCTGCCGCCAGCTCTTCGCCCTGGCGCTTCCCAGCGCTCCAGCCCTGCGCCCGGCCGCTCGGGACGGCCGAAAGCGGCACCGGGGCTGGAAAGCAGCCTGGCGCTCCGGTTCATCCCCTCGGTGACGCTGTCCCCGGCCACCATGCCGATGACCAGCCTGGCCCAGGAGCAGCACGGCAGCCAAACGCACGGGCAGCGGGAGGCCCTGCGCGGAGAGGGAGGAGACCTGCCGCCTGCTCAGAGACGGAGGGACCTGACAAAGGATGTCACCGGCATCCGAGAGCTGAGGGCCCTGCAAGCCAGGGCTATGAAGCAGAGCTGAAATAGGCTTCCCGGACGGAGATACAAAGGAGAGTAAACGCGGGTGAGACAGTGTTATTGAAATAAGGAATTATTTGGTGCAGGATATGGTTAAATTATTTGCAGAGCCCCCACCTTTTCCTCTCCGCCCCAAGAACAGGAATATGGTCATTAAAACAGCATGTTCTGGGACAGCAGCGATCCCACGGGAGAGCCGAGCGCTATGAGAAGCACACCCACCCCCCTGCTCCTTCCCGAGGGTCCCCAGGTCTGCAGGAAAGGCTTTTCGGAGGAGACGACCCAGGTCCCGCGCTGCTGCCGACCGCTGGCTGCCGCAGCGCCGCCCCGTCCCACCCTGCTCCGCTCCGCATTTCCCCGGCTCGCAGGGACGTGGCAGTCACAGCTCAGTCCATGTGAGGTCATCCTCTTTCCACTGGCCACGCGTCATTTTATGCCCCAAATCAACGCGTCCCTCTCACCAGTCACTGGTCACACCATGCCCCTCTAACGGACTTTGACGAGGAATTAGCTCCGCTACCACTGCGTAACTCACGTTGGTGTAATTAGTACGCGGAGCGGGTGTGAGAGACACCCAGACCGCCCTCCGAACCAGTCACCAGCGTCGGGACCCAGAGGACTTGGGAGCACCTTGCCGAGGAGCAGCCGTGCTGAGCCACGGTCTGCTCCCCAGGGCAGGCGTTTGCCCGCCTGACGGCAGGCGAAGGAGGGGTCACGAAGAGCCCAGGCCCTTATCTCACTGGGTTAAAAGAAGTATCAGTCGAGACGAGGGTAAAGACAACCGCAACCGTGAAGGTTTTCTACTGAGTATCAGTGACCTAGGTCTAAAGCGTTTTAGCAGCACAGACTTTCTTCCTAAGCCAGATCGATTTCTAAACAACGACGGAGGCTGTAACACCAACACACCCCAAACAATGTCACGTCTTTGTCACCTGGCCGAGACAGACCCGCGCGGTCCCCGAGGACGGCGCTCGGACGCCTCCTGTGCCTCCTCCATTGTCACAAGGTTGCTATGATGGGTAAACTCAAAGCCTGGAAGTGCAGTTAAACTGAAAAGTGAATCCAAAAGTTCTGAAAACCTTTTTGCAAAGCGCGCTCAGGAAACCGGGATGGATATCTCAAAAGAACAGACTTTCCCAAGAGGTTTCCAATAATTCCTGGAATTGGACTCATGTTACCTCTCTTATCAAGAGACATGTGTATTCACAATAAGTGAGCACTCTGGACTTTTACACCTGCTATAGACATTAATTCCAATAAAGCCAAAACTAGTGATTGCATTTCAGGAGTACTACAGGTCCTTAGTATTTACAACAGGATACAGAAAACCTGAAACTGAGCTACTCCATTGTGGCCTCTCTCATCCTGGAAGTAAAATGCTTTGGGTGCACCCCATTTTAACCCCGATTAACACCCACAACAAATGCAGCCAGCAGTAAGGACTGCAAGGCTGCTCATAGCTGCTTTTCAAGGACAGCTTTGTTGCCCAACATCCTGAAACAATATCCCGTTTTCCTCACAAGAAAAAAATTCCTAAAGGGATTAAAATAAAATACGTCTTTTAAAGGAGAAAAATGGTGCAGGGCATTGGGGATTCTTTCCACTCTCGACCGGGGCAGCGACAGCGGCAGCGCTGTGCTGCCGCTCTCGCCGAGGCGCCGTCCCAAGCTGCCGGACGGCTTCCATCATCCCAGCAGCCCTAAGCCTTCCCAAAGGGAACCGGAGCCCTGTGTTCCCGGGTGGGATCCCCCACCCGCACTTCACATCGACAAATAGGGCCACTTCCTCCAAACAGCCCTTTTTCCCAGTTAAAGATGTTACAGGGCGACAAGGCGAAGCCGCACTTTGAGCCTGATCCAAAACTGCCTTTTAAAATTTTTATCCGTCGTGTTGTCTAGGCAAAACAGGGCGCAGGGAGCTAGGCCGAGATCGGTCCGTTTGTCAGCATCGAGAAAACCTGCCGCCTGCCCATCCCTGCTCCAAGCTGTGCTGCTTTAGAAGGGGGTGCGCGAGTTCGCGCGCCCGCCGCCCCGCGCCGCGGGGCCTTCCTTCGGCGTGAAAGGGGTCACCCCTCCGCTGCAGCTGCCCCGCCTCCATCCGCTGAGCCTCACGGCTTCTCTTTTCCCTTCTTTTCCTCTCCTTGCTCTGAGTTGAACTATACCGTCCTCCCTTCTGCTCTAAAACAAATCAGAGGGTTAAACCCGCCACCCAGGAGACCATTAGCTTCGTTAGGTGGCAGGGGACAGATGCAAAAGGGAAACGTTTGCAGGTAATAGTCGTTTCTCGCAGTATTTGTTACACACCGGGAACGGAGACCGGCATCAACACAACGGACGGTTTTACATCCAGAGCGCGCGGGGCTCGGCTCGGGCCCCCAAGAGCCGCCAGCAGCAGCAGCACCCCTTCTGCAAAGCGAGGCGCTGAGCGCGCCGCGCCAGGCCTGCCCTCTCCCGTAGGTCGCGCGGGCCGACCGGCGCGGTCCCCGACCGGCGAGGGCTGCCGCGCATCCCCGTGCGACCCAGGGCTGCCCGCCTCGGCCCTGGCGCGGCACAGCCGAGCCCTAGCGCACGCAGGCTTCAGCAGCTGATTTCCTCATCGTTTCTGTTGACTTCCTCATCGTTTCTGCTGACTGGCAATCGCGCCCGACTATTCGAGAGGGCTGGGGGAGCGCAGCGGCGCCGAGCTGACCCCACGCCGGCCGCGCGAGGCAGAAGGGCTCCGGCCGCGCGCCGCCCGCGGCGCAGCCTGCTCCGCTCAGCTTCCAGCTCAAGCCAAGCTGGAACAATCACAGATGCAGCGGGGACATCTCCCACAGGCGGCACACGTCGCCAGCCTCACGGCGCAGCAGACTACCAGCTCAGGCTAGCAACAGTGAGAAATTTTCTGGTGGGTACGTAAGACCCTGTAGTCAAGCAACAGAACGTGAGAGATTTGAAGGAGACATTTTGCAGCACTCTGCACCCAAGCGGAGCCTCCCGGCAGCAGCGGGAGAAGCCCTGGGAGAGCAGGAGCCCGGGCGGCTCGGCTTCGGGCCGGCACCGGCGCGGGCAGCTGCCAGGAGCCGGTGCCCGGCCAGGCTGGCGGCTGTGGGGCGCAGGCGTGGGGCCCCCCCTGCTCCGAGGACTCCTCCCCCCGAGCTACCTGATGAACACCCCGAAAAAGTAACAGTGCCAGCAGAGATAACCCCCGCAGCCAGCCCATGCTGCGGAGCTGCGGCGGGCGCCCACCTCCCACGCGCTGCTGCCGCCTGAAAGAGTCAGAAATCACGTTTCCCATCAGCAGCGCGCCAGAAATAAGTACATAAGCAAAGCTCCTCCTTGCGTAGAGCGATGCTTGGGGGCCTGACAACGTCAGTTTAAGACGCATGCAATTAAAAGCGAGAGAGTAAAGCGGGGGGGGGGGGGGCAGCGCGGTGGAAAACGAGCCGCCTTCCTTAAACACGTTTCCGTCCCGAGAGCGACGCTGTTCCCTTCGGCCGGCCGGGGCAGCCGCTCCCCGCGCGGTACGTGCCGGCGCGCACGGCCGGGGCCGCGGCCGCGGACGCGCGTGGGGGCCGGCGGCGGCGCGGGCGCACGTGGCGCGGTGGGGGCGGCGCTGCGCTGCGGTGCCGGCCCCGGCCCCAGCCCCGGCCCCGCGGCCTCCTCCCTCCGCGGCGCGGCCCCGCCGCCCTTATAGCGGCGGGGGCGGGGGCGGCGGCACTTGGCCGGCGGCGGCGGCACCGCAGGTACGGCTCGGCTCGGCTCGGCTCGGCTCGGCTCGGCTCGGCTCGGCTCGGCTCGGCTCGGCTCGGCTCGGCCCACGTGGCGGGAGCGCGGCGGCGGGGGGGGGGGCTCGGCGGCAGCGGAGCGGAGCGGCCTCCGCGCGCGGCCGCGTCCCGCGTGGGAGCGGCCGGGCCGTGGGCGCGGCGGGGGCGCGTGAGCCGGCGGCGGCGGGTCGCGGCGGGAGCGTGGGCGCAGGGAGCCGGCGGCGGCCGGGCCTGGCCGGGCGGCAGCCGCGCCGTCGGGCCGGGGCCCCGCTGCCCGGCGGCTTTTGTTATCCCCTTGTCGCTGCCCCTTCCCCCCCCCCCCCCCCCCACGCAGCGTCCCGAAAGTCAAAGCCTGTCTGTTTATTTTAAGATTTGCTGAGCTTCTGGGTTTCCCATGTGCTCAGGACTCTGTAAACTGGAGCATGCAAATTATTGAGCTCTGATCTACTCCAAATAAGTAGGTCTTGTCTGATTTGAGCGCTTAATGCCGTGTCTGAGCTGTGCGCCTCTGTGCTTAATGAGACTTCTTGTTAAAATAATCTAGGCCTTGGTTTTCTTGGTGGCATTCAGGCCCGCAGTTAACTTTCTAACCCCATAAATGGGTAGGGAAAGGCTGGTGACTTTTACTTCATGAAGCTCTGTACCTTCAGAGCCAAGGGAAAGGTTAAATGAGTTTTGTGGGTTTTAAAGGGATAATTAATGTCCTGGTGCTTCAGAGTGTGTTTGTTTTTGGTGAATGACAAAGCTAAGTGCTGGCAAAGTCAAGTCAAGCATTTAACAGTCCTGATACACCGCGGGCCTGATTACGCTGATGGCTTTTCTTTTCTTCATCCCTTTCTGATTTTGGCTGCTGGTTGCTGCCATTTTGGTCTTCCCACGGCCATTGCTGACAGATGGGAACTCCTTGATTTGAAGAGGACAGCAAGAGAGGAGACGGGCTGATCACTGGTTGTTTACTGCAGTCATGCAGTCGCTGTTTTCTTAATCTGGGGCCGGTCTGACTTTTCTTCCGGGGGCTGAGCAGGGAGGGTGAGTCCAGGCCGGCTTGCAAGGGCCAGATAGCAGTGGGATGCACGGGAACGGGGCGATTCCCAGCGCGCAGATAAGAAGGGGAGCGCTGCAAGTGCCCGCGTGCCGGCGGTGACCGCTGCGAGCCCCGGACGAAACGGCCTCCGCGGAGGCCGACGCGGTGGGTCTGGGGTCCCAGCGGGCCGAGAGAGGGCTCTCGCTTTTCCCCCGGGCCGAGGCTGTTTTGGTCTCCCGCAGGCTTGGGGAAGCGGGCGGGCGCGCTGCAGCGGCGACGCTGCTCTCGGCTCGGCTGCTGCGCCAGCCGTCGAGCATCACCTCCCGCAGGCGTCCGGCAGCCAGACCTCGGTGGCTTCGATCTTGGCAGCAGCGTTACCCGCCTCTGGCAGCTGCGCTTTCCAAAAAGGAAGCTGAGAGCCCAGAGAAGGGTCCGGTCGGACCGCGCTCATACAGCCCCACAAGAGCCACCTTCTAATCTGCCCTCGAGGGAGCCGAGTACGCGGAGGGCGGTGGCAGGGATGCACCCGCTCTAGGGCACGCACCCGCTTTACTGCGTGTGAACGGGCTCTTTCGTGCTGCAGGCAAGGTCGCTGCAATGGTCGGCAGCTGGAAATTGGGGCCATTAAAGCTTGCTGATAGCCAGTGCTTTATAGCACGTGTCAGTAAATTGCTGTTGAAATGCTCCTGGATGCCGGGCTCCTCTGGCGCTCGGGCTCCCCCAAGGCTTTTCTCGGGAGGCGGCGATGGAGCGTGGCCGGGGGGCAGCGGGGCCTTGCTGCGGTTGCCTTTGGCAGATGTTTCCTGTCGCCAGATGCCCGGGGAGCCGCATTGCGGCTCGGCCTGGTGGAGGTGCAGGGCTGGAGGCCCTGGCTCCGGCGGCCCCCGGTGAGGGCTCCCAGCACGCCCGGGTCTGGTAACCCCTGTGAGAAAAGGGAGTGACTGCAAACAGGAAGATCACAAGAAGATGGTGGCAATTGTATCTCCTGTGGCATGGCTGGGATGGTGGTTGTCTATCCTTTTCCTTCCCTATAGCTACAAATTACTAAAGCTTGAAGTCTGACTGCTGTATCTGCTCCTGCCCCTTCCCAGTGGGACAGGGATATTATTTGCACAAGGTTTGCTTCATGCTCTTAGGCTTTAAGATTCTTCTGAGAAACGAGCACAAAACCCCTGCAATCTAATGATATTGTTTTCTTGCTTTTCTGTGTGCCTCAAGGCTTTTTAAGCTTTTTTTTTTCCTGGTGGTGCACAAGCATCCTTTTTTCATGCTAAGTGAGGTGATTCAGTGCAGGCTGATTCTCCTGGGTGTTTTTGCTCAGAGGGTTTTTTGGCTGTGTCTAGAAGGAAAGGAGCAAGGCTGAAAAATGTGCCAGCACACAGCATACATGATATGCGCTTGGGGTGCGTGTAGGGTGTCCAACTTGGGCTTTGGGCATACAAAACCTCCCAGAATTCCTGTTAATTCCTGTTTGGCCTCTTTGTGAGGAGGGAGTGGTCTCAATTGCAAGTTAATCACTGGGCTAGCAGATCTCTTGATTACAAGCAGGGTGGGTTTAACCCTGCTGTCGGCCGTGGCCTGTTCTGGCCCTTCAGGGGAAGGCTGGAGAGCATCCTGCCTGCTTTGGGTAAACTGGGAGGTTGCTCCTGAAAAAGGTGCAAATGTTTGCATATGCTCTTTCTGCTGCACTTGGACCTCAAATTTGCATTGATTTATCTGGCAGCTAAGTTGGAGAAAGCCATGTGCAGGACTGGAAACTTGCACAGTTTTATTCCATGCGCCCTTCATGAGGAGTTGAAAATCTGATGTGGGCTAAAGGAGGCAAATTGCATCTAATTAAGCACTATAGTGCTAATCTCTGCTGCAGTTTTATGACTTCTCCTGTTCCCTTCTATGGAATCAGCCTATGACAGTAACTTTAAAAAGAGAGTGGGAGCCTCTTCTCCTATTGTCTGTGTGACTCATTTTCAAGTGTTCCTTTAAAAGCTGCTGTAGAATAATTGTACTATGGCCAAAGATAAGTCCTGTGGGGCTGTAGGTAATTCTTGAACCCCCAGTTACTGAAGTGATGTTAGGTAGTCTCTGGGAATGTCCCATCTATGTAACTATAGCTGCTTTAGCCCTACTTTGAACACTTTAAAGGATCGGTAATATGGAGGTGTTTGAGAATAAAGACAACTCAAACTGTTTCTCTTAAAAAAGAGTGGTAGTTATGTTTTGACTGTGACCACTGTGTGACTTTCTGGGTCCTTGCAGCCTCACGCTACCCTGTTCTGCAGTGAAACCTGGAGAGGACAAGTGTTCTGGTTGGCTGTATTGATATCTTCATGAAAGAATGCAGATGCTATTTGGTACCAGATTTTTCTCATTCTGAGAATTTCTTGGAGAGGCATAAATCGTCTTTGAAGCATTCCAGAGCATTACGGTACCTAAGTAGCTGCTGCAGGGAGAAATTGCTTTGCTCCCTACTGAAAGGCAGTTTCCGCTCTGGCGTGGATGGAGCGGCAACGTGAGACCGTGCTCTCTGCTGCAGAAAGGGAGCTGAAATCTGCCCTGTCTTGCCCTGAGTGAAAGGGAGAGATGGCCAAGACGATGGTTATGTTCTGTGTGACGCCCTGCCCTTTTGGGCAGGGGTCGGGATGCTGTCCCAGCTGAGCCCTGGGCAAGGCTCTCGAGTTGTGTCGCCAGCACTTCTGCTGCTCTGCTTTATCGCCGTTACGTTTGGCTGAGTTGGAGGGAAGATATTTTGATAGCGTAAGGATTTCTTAATCACTTTTCCTACGAAGCTGGATAGCCTTGGGCTAATGCTTTTGGGCGAATCCCTTGAAACTGGCGTGTAAAATGCCACAGTAAGGCTGAGCTTTTTCCCTGCGCCGCAGCTCCCTGGCAGTGGGAGTGCGGGCGCTGCTGGGTCAGGGCTGGACAGGCAGCGGTGCCTTGGCCATGAGGTTACATGCAGGGTGGAGAGCAGCAGCTAGTTCCAACAAGGTCCAAGGGCAAACCGTCCTGTTGCTGATGTCGGTTAAAGAGGCAGCTTCCCCGGGGTGGGGAGGAGAGCCAGCAGCCCTATCTCGGGGCGCTGGAGCTCTATTTGAAGTGGTGCAGAAAGCAGCTGAAACTCTCTTCATGGGCTGACCTCATGCTGTTTATGGGAGTTGTGCTTGGGATTAAAGCTGATGTGTGCCCTGGGGATATCTGTGCAAGCTACTTCAAATAACCTTGTAACCTGCCTGTAAACTCATCCAGTCCGTTTAATATGCACAGGTTTGCCCACAAAGTTTTGGGTCAGAGGGTTCATGGGGGGACTTTGTCTGAGTCATGACTATTGCCAGGCTATAATACAAAAATAAGCTAAGCCTTTTTTTTTTTTTTCTTCTCCTTGATTTTGCTGATTATGTGCTTAAGCTTGAGTTTCGGACTTTCTCTTACTAGTTAGGCTCTTGGCTCTTGCTCATAGAGGCTGAGGGTTGCTGGTGGCAGTAACTGAGCGTGGCAGCCCAGCAAAGAAGCTTTCCTTGTATCTGTTTGGAAGGAGAAATAGTGGCTTGTTTTTCTTTGTCATGCTCTTGATGATAATCTTAATGCCTTGTTTCCTAAGTCAACTCACTCAAAATAATCCTTCCAAGAAGACGAGCAGTTCAAGACCGTGGGGACCAGCCTTTCAGAGTGAAGCATCCAGCTGGATGCTTCAGTTTGGTGACCGAGTGGACGCCTCCTAATCGTTAGCAGGCATAGCATGCATGGTGCTGCGGCTGCTGCGCTGGGAACAGTCCCCAAACGATTGGCAGTGCTCTGTCCCCCAAAGCAGTTGGGGTTTGTGGTGGCTGACGTTCAAGGAAAGTCTCTGTGTAGCCCTCACAACGGCCCTGCCCAGATAAGCGCTTGCTCGGTGGTGAGTGGGCTGCTCCATACCTCTGATCTAGTCGCTGCAGGCCGGGACTTGCACCCACTGCGGCATCCAATTTTGAATTAAGGATGAAGGCAGCTGCCACTTGCTCCTTCTTTTATAAGTACTAAAATGTTGCCTTTTGGCGTCTACCTGTCTGCTATCCAAGGTTAGATCTGCCTGGCTGGCAGACTGGAGCATGTCTTGGGAGATGCTGGCCGTCCTCTGGTAAAGGAGAGGTGGTGAGCAAGCTATCCTGCTTCTGGCGAGCTCGTTTGTGCGGGCTCTTGTCCTTGCACAAACCCTTTACATGTTTCTGACCTCGCGTCACCCTATGAACGAACGCTTTAGTGGAGCAGGGCTTCAATTGACTATTGTTTTGGTGCAGAGCCCTTGCAAATGCCGGGTAGTCACGTATGCCGTCTTCAGCCAGGTTAAACCCCCGGCTATGGGCACTCGGTGGAATTACATCCCCACGCTTAATTTTATGAACCCCCTTAAAACCAGCAAAAGTGGTGTCTCATTAGCTTGTAACAATCTCTATTTCATCTTGCCTCCAGGCAGAAAAAGGCCCAATTTGAAGCTATAAAGCATGATTCACTCAACAGCCTGCAGCGCCTGGGACTCTGTCTTTCCCGGCGGTACGTGCAAGCTCCCCGTTTGACTTGGAGGAGCCGTGAGGGATGCTCAGGCGCCGGGGACAGACGTCCCGCCGGGGCGGTCACGGCCCCGCGCTGGCAGCGGGCGCTGAAACGCAGTGGGGCTTGCGTGACCCGCTCCGGCGAGGCTGAGGAGCTGCGCTCGGCCATCCTCTGCGGGCTGCGTCTCCCTTAAGGACAAAGGTGGCTGCTGTCCTCGTGCCCTTCCAGGATGCTTATCTTGCTGCGGGCGGGGGCTCGTCCTGGAGAGGGGAGAGGAGGCGGCGGGACGGGGCAGCAGCAGCCGCTGGCTCGCGGGACCCCGCAGCCCTTTCCTGCGGCGGGACAGCTTGCGCGGGGGCCGACTGGCTCACCCGGTCCGTGCGCGAGGGTTAAACCCTTGCTCCTGTAAGGAAGCAGCCCAGACATGGTCCTTCTCTCCGGAGCCGCGGGCCTGGGTGAGCGGGACGGCGCCGGGCGAGGGTCGGGGAGCGCTGGGGACGGGCAGGCTGACGCTGGGGTGCAGTCGCCCGGATGGACGGACGGACGGGCAGGGCGAGCGAGCTCTGCGCCAGGGCAGGGCGGCCGGGGCTGGCGCCGAGCCCTGCCGGGGGACCAGCAAGTCCCCGGGCTGGACGCAGACCGCCCCGGGCGAGCGCCGTGCCTTGCACCCGGCCGGCCCCTCCGGAGAGCGGGGGTCCAGGCGCGCGGGAAGGAAGGCGGCCCGGCCGATTGGCGCTGGCCGCGGCGTGGGGCGGTGGGACCGGGAGGGCACGGGCTGCGGCTGCGCTCGGCGCCCCGAGGACCTCCGGGCGCAGAGCCGTGCCCGGAGCGCGGAGACGGGCAGCGTCTGCGCCCTCCAGCCTCCCTTAGCTGGGAGAAGTCCCTTTTCCGGTGGCGGTGGGAAGGGCTTTGTGGCCCTGCTTTTGCAGGGGAGTTGCCCCTGACACGTTTCACAGCCCTTGCAGTGCCTTATAAATGTGAGTCTCTGTTTTCCCAGCGTGGAATCCGGCCAAGCCCAGTTTTTTTAAAAGCACAGTAATTTGCAGCATTATATAAGTAAATCTTCCTGTTTCAGGCCCCTTCAAAGAGGTGATAACAGTGCTTATGCGTAGGACCTGGAAGACAGAAAGGAGTTTGGTCCTCTCCCAGATCTGTTTTGAGACAATACCATCCTTTTTGCCTAAGAAGAGTCGATTTCTGCTCCCTGCATTGCTAAGCAGGGAGAGGGGTTGCTGCGGGCTACCCATTCCTGCAGACCTGTCGAGAAGTTTGCAGCGCAGCAGACGTGATTCTTGCAGACGTTACTTGGTCTCATCAGTCTTAATTACTGCAAATATGGTTATTTTATTTCCTAATAGGGCAAACTGTAGCTGGCTGCCTGGCAGCTGTGATTTTCATTTCCAAACACGTCTGACACGTCGCAGCTCTTCCAAAACGGAGCTGTAGATGTCATAGCTATGTGCTGACTTTTGTGTGTGTGAAGGGGAGGCAGGCGGGCTTTCCTTTTGCCCTGACCACCTTACACGTGCTTAGGAAAAAAATCCCTTCTGTTTGAAACTACCTCTGTGTTGGGCAGGAAGGAAGTCGAAGAAACCTTAATGCGGCTGAAGTAAAAGCTTTCTAAAACTGGTCTTTCTTAATAAGGATTTTCAATGAGTCAGGGAAAAATGTTGTGGCATGCAGGACGCAGAACGTAAACCCTCTGGCATCAGGCTTTGTGAAGCTTGCTCAACGATCCCAAAATTTGTGGGACTCCTTTCCGTTCAGGGTTTTTCACCATGCGTTGGCAGCGCAAGAGAGCTCGTGTCTCGCCCTGCCCAAGTCTGTGCGTGGATAGAGAGGCCAGCGGAGCACCCCGGGGAGAGGGATGCTGCTTGCAGGGAAAGAGCAAACAAACGAACCAGCCACAGCAATTCCGGTGCAGTCGAGCTGCTCGGGAATCCAGCCTGTGCTCTCCCTTTCGAAAGCAAGAGGGAAAATCCCCAGCAACACCTCATCACCCCTGCCTGCTCTAACCCCTCCTGTTTTTCCTTTTAGTAGTTTTCTAGCAGTTTTTATTAGTGCTAACAAGTAGTTGGTACTACCTGCTGGTAACTGTTAGCTTTTATTACCAAAACCTGGTAGTCTCATCTTTTAAAAACGCTCTAGGCAAATCAGTGTGGCTCAGTGGTGCCTGAAAGAAGTTCGCTGGACGCTGTGAAAACTCAGTATGACTCAAAAAAAAAAAAAAAAAAAAAACCAAGCACCAGCTGGAAACTGCGTGTGCAGCCTGTGCTGGAGGGTGTTGTTGGACAAAACCCGACGCTCCTACCGGCTCCGCGGAAGGAGTACGCTCGCGGGTTAGCTGCTCCCGCTACCCAGAGGCGGAGGGCGCTGGGCGCCCTGCGCGCCGTGAGCCTCCGCAGGGGCTGGCGGCAGTTTCGCGCTCCGTGCCCGCGGGCTTTGGCTGCACCGCGGCCTGGCTAACGCGCGCTTGCCTTTATATTAACCCGGCTGGCCAACGGTAGCTGCAGTCGCTTGGGGGCCGAGCAGAATGAATGATTCCTCCGGCTTCTGAGCATAGTTCAACTAATGGGGCTTATTTAGGGGGAGTGCCTCGTAAATGATTCTTTTGTTTAAAGCACAGTGTGACTGGGTTCTGCTCATGATGGTCATGTGTTGCATTGGCCAAGGCACAGGCAAATACCCTTCCAGCAAAGTCTCGGTCAGACTAAACCAGTCTTAAAGGCTTAAAGAAACCAGCCTCCAGTGCTTTGTTCCTTGCTCCTGTGTCAGTTGAAGGCACGAGCAGGCGAGCGAGGCCAGGTGTCGGGTGGCTCTTGCAAACCTAATCTGGTATCGGGTAGCTCCTGCTAGCGCTGCCTGCAGCGCCGACGCGCGCGGGGCGGCCGGGCGGCGCTGCCTGCGGCGCAGGAGCTGCCGGCGGCTGTTGGCAGGCTGCGTTTCAGCCGAGGCACCTAGATCCCAGGGCTTTTTAATGTGCAGTGAAGTGGAGAGAGCAAACGAAAGCAACGGGGTACCCGCAGCAATGCGCAGGGCAGCCAAGAGCGGGTGATGGAGCGCGCCAGGTAGATGCTCGTATGCAAGCAGCTGTGGAGGAGATGGTAATCGCAGTCAGCTTGAGTGGAGACATGCTATAAATAGGACGTTTGCACCTCTCTGTTTGACTTGGCATGCCTCTTTGCATTCAAGGTGTCACTACATTGTGGTGTGATTTATGTGAGCTCTTAGAAGAAAGGTCTTGTGCTCAAAGATGACTCCCCTCCTCCCGCCCAGTTGAAAGCCTAAACAGCAGAGGAGAAAACTAGAGAAACAAGGGGTCGGGTCGTGTGCGGAGGGAGCCCGACGTCCTGGTCCTTCGTACTGAGGTTGGGTTTGTCTGAGCAGGGTCCGGCGCCGGCGATGCCGGCCTGGGAGGGCTCGGGGCCGCTGGGCTGCGCTGCCGCCGCTCACCTGGCTCGGCCGCCCGCCCCAGCGCTCGCCTCCCTCGGGGACGGGCTGCGCGTCCGCAGCGCTCGCAAGCGGTCCCTTCAGCCCCGCGGGGGAACGCGGGGGCTCTGCCGCAGTACGTCTGCGCCTTGCGTCCCCTTGGCGGGCTGGGTCGAGGAGGCGTCCCCCCCTCCGCAGCTCCCGCGCCGCCGGCTCCCCCTCCCCGGGGTCTCGGGGAGGCCTGGCAGCATCTCGTGAAACTTTCCACTGTTGTCGGTCGCTGCTAAGTTTAGCTGCAGCTCGTGACCTTCAGGGACGGCACTTGCAGGAATAACGGATGTGTTGGCACGACACGTGTCTGTCGTCTTTTCCTTTGCAGCCATGGAGGTGTCACCGCTTGTGTGTGTGGGGGGGTTTACTTTCCCTGGTGGGGGTGCGCTTCGTCTGGGTGTGTGTCTTCTCCTGAGCAAGCTGCTCTAGCTGACCGCGCTCTGAGCAGGGCGGTCGGACGAGACCCTCTCCCGAGGTCCCTCCAACCTCAGCCGTCCTCTGACGACGTGGTTTTCCCCAGCTTTCCATGGCAGCTTGAGCACTGAAATCAGGCCAGGTCGCCACTGCTCGCGCGGGGTCGGAAGCCCCCAGCCTGGGGCCCGCCCGGCTCCTCTGCGAGCCGTGTCCCGGCCCTCCGCCCCCGTCCAGGAGGTCACTCGCTCTTCTGCCCAAAGCACCAGCGTGCCTCTGGCTTTCCGTGCGGTGGGATGGGAGACTCATCGGGAGTATGTGAGGACTTGCTGCCTTGCTGTGATATTGCTTAACCGCTTGTAATGATCAGAAGGGTGGTTTTTTTAGAGTTCCCAGCCTGGGTTAGTGGAATTCCACTTGAAACGGCATTTAAGAGAAACGGTGCAAACAGGACGCTGCTCGCAGTGCCCGGCAAAGCCCTTGGCTCACGGCAGGGGCACGGCTGCATTCCCGCGTGCGAGGGTGTATTTCAGTTATCTGCTGGGGTTCTGCTGAAGTAGCTGCTCGGGAAGAGCTGCCAAGCGCAGACAAGCCCTAACCAAGCAGGCCACTGCTTTGCATACCCCTCCAGAAGTCCATCCAAATGCTGCCAATAGGCCTGCCCTGCTGTGCAGCCCTCTCATTCATCACCGTGCCCGCGCTGCGGTTGGCAAGGACGTTGCTTGCCCTTTTCAGCTTATAGCAGGATAACATGTCTTAAATTTGCTGCTTATAAATACCTGCTGGCCATTGCATTTAAAGGCCACCAGCAATCTGAGCATGTGTTTTGAGATAGCCTTATGAGGCCAGTGTGTTTGAGTGTCCTGACTGTTCACCTTTCAGACCAGTCCCCCTCCAGGTATTTGGGCGTGCTAGCGTTGCTATTGGACTTCCTTGGTGCTGTCCAAGTCTCCCCTTTGCGCCGCGCAGGCGGGTGCTGGCAGGGCTCTAGGCATGCTGTGGTGCTGCAGAGCAGCAGAGGTTTCAGTATTTGGCGCTCAGCTGAGACAACGCCCTGTCCTTTGCAGATCTTTGAGCCTCCACTAAGTCTTCGCCAGCTTCACTCAAGATGCCACCAGCCATCGGCGGCCCTGTGGGATACACCCCCCCTGAAGGAGGGTGGGGATGGGCCGTGGTCGTCGGAGCCTTCATCTCCATTGGGTTTTCCTACGCCTTCCCCAAATCCATCACTGTGTTCTTCAAGGAGATTGAGGTCATCTTCAACGCGTCTAGCAGCAAAGTCTCGTGGATCTCCTCCATCATGCTGGCTGTTATGTACGCAGGAGGTAAGCAAGCGGGAGATGGCAGTACGTGCTACTGCGCTCCTCAGTGGAGTGGGAGTTAGCTACACCCTACTGCAGTGACAGCAGTCAAAATGCTGCCAGGAGGTCAAATTCTTTCCTCATATGGGCAAAACATCCCTTGACAAGTTTGCTTGAAGGAAGTTTGTCAAAAAGTTCTATTTAATGCCCAGAATGTGAAAAACCGGGTTAATCTGTTCTGCTCTCAAGCTGTAAGTAAAAGCTTTCCGGAGAATTATGACTTGTGTAATTCTACCCTCGTCCTTGTTACAATGTGCCACTGACTATCTGCATCTGCTTCCGACAGCCGCCAGAAGGCTGCTGTGGGCAGCTCGGCTGCATGCAGGGACCCTGTCCAAAGTCTTTTTTTTTTTTTTTTCCTGCCTTAGACAAGACAACCGATCAGCTTACAGAGCTGGTTTTTGAATCCAGCAAATGTGGCTCGATATCAGGATCTGGCCCCAAATTCTGTCCAGTCCCGACCGCTGAACTGTGCTCTGGAGCGGGGTGAGGCTCACTGTTGTCTGTTCTTCCCCGCTGTGGCTGAGCCTGCCTGTAGACAGCTTGTGCTGTTTGAAGGTGGCAGTGTGCACTGGAAGTACAGAAACACGAGCAGAATAAAGCGAACTACTTAAACCGAAGCAGCCTCGGAGACGCTTGCAGTCTAGCCCTTTTATGCCCATGCTGTGCGTTTTATGCTTTCCTGTGAAGCAGCTTGGAGGAGGCAGGCTCAGTGCTGGGGTGGGGCGTTCACCCTCTTTGCTTCTCCGGTCTCTAAACCCCAGTGTCTCGTACCAGCCTGCACGTGCAGTTTTGCGCTGGGCAGCCTGGCTGAAGGAAACTCCTGCTCGGGACCCTGCTGCTGTGCCCACTTCAGAGGCAAATGGGAGCTTGTACTGCTGCCATCTCGGGGTGGCAAACTGCCCGAGTTTTGGCTGCATTTGTGCATCAAAAAGCTCTGATGTCAGCGGAGCAGCTAAGCATGAGGCTTCTCCTCTGGGAAACAGACCCTGCTTTGTCCTCGCTCAGCTAGCGAAGCCACCAGCCCGCTTCCCCGCTCCGATGTGATAACAAGCTTGTAAACCGTGCAGCTCTCCTAATGAGACGTGATCTGGGCCAGGCCTGGGAACCCGCTACCCCGGCCGCCGCGAGCAGCGGCTGCGCGAGGGCCGTGCTGCCCGCGGACGTCCTGAGCGGCCGCGTCCCCTGTGACCAGCGGGCAGAGAACCGCGGCCGACGCTCCTGCAGCACGAGCCAAGACCTGCTAAAGGGGCAGGTGAACGCGTTTGTATGGGCTGGAGTCGCAGCTGGAAAGCGGTCCCACGGCGGTGACTCTGTTACCCCAAATAACTGTTTTCCCAGAACCATTGTTAACATCCATCCCTGAAGAGGTTGGGAGAGTGGTTGGATTGGCTGACCCTAAGGGTGCCTTTCAGCCTAAATTATTCTATGGTTTTGATGGTTCAGCGGTTAATTCTTGTTCAAGGAAATAGGGAAGTGCTCAGCACGTGAGGTTTGTGTTGAAGACCCTGCCTTCAGAGGGACGGTGATGTTCGTGGTGATGTTCCTGGTCCTCGGTCATGCTGGTGCTTCCCGCCTTGCTGTGCCCAGCAGGGTGTCTGAACACGGATGTGGCTCTGCATGGCAGGCTTCAGATGCTTGGCTCAGGAAATCTGAAGGGACACTCAGATTTAATAACTTTAAATGTCCCTTTCTCAGTTCTTAATTAGGATTAGGGAAGACTCCAGTTCCATTACTTAGGCTTTTTTGACAGCATGGATAATCAAAATAGATCAGCTAGCAATGCTGAAGAAATGCTTCTTGCAAATCTAGAAGCTAGGAGTGCTGTGAATTCTTCCTCTTTCTTTTTTTTTTTAAAAAAGGGGAATAGCTCCCTCCCCCAAAATAAAAAAAAAAAAAAAAAAGCAACATCTGTGCTGGGATGGAGAGGGGTGCAGGTGGTCGCTGCTTGGTGCCCTGGGCTGAATGAGACGCACCTCCGAGCCCTGTGCCTTGGTTTTAAAGTAGTTGAAAGGTTGGGTCTGAACCGGAGCAGGCCTGCCTGCACGCTCGATGGCGTGCCAGGGCACTCAACGGCGTGAAGCCCAGCTGCTTCCTGTTAGCTGTCCTTGGAGCCTGCAGGCTCCAGAGGTGTGTTTTCGGGAGGGGAACCCACCGCTGCCACGCTTGGCCCCTGTCCAGGGACACCGAGGTTTGCCCAGGGTTCAAGGTACAGATTTTGCAAACTGCTGAGCTCTCCGCGCTGCAGCACGTCGGGGCTCGGTGGCCATGTGGCAGCCCCCGGGGGCCGCTGTAGGGAAGCGGAGAGAGAGGGAAGCGGATCCCCCTTCCCGATCCCCGATGGGACAAGGTTGGAGCTGTGGCGCAGGCTGCGCGAGCTGGCGCGTGGCACCTCGCTGGGAGCAGGATGCTGCGGGGTTTCGGAGGGCCTCGTTCCTGCTGCCCTAGCAGAGCTCTTCAAACATTTTCCAGGCTCTGTTTAAACTAGGCAGAAAGGTCAAGTAGTATCTGAAGACCCATGAATAACATGTTGACAACCTTGCTACCTGTTAATGGTAAAACTACATCTGTTAATATTCGATGGGTGTCCATTCAGTTTATTTAAATACATTTTAGTGTCTGTAGAGCATGCTTTGCAGTATCTAATCACTGTTTGCTTTGGATTAAGGCTCCTGATAATGAAGCACTTAAAAGGCGGTGTGCAGAGCAATTGGGCTTCTCCTGCCTTAGGGGTAGTAAGGAAAACAGCCCCAGCCCTTCTCCCTGGCCCCCTGCGAGGCTGCTGGGGAGCTGCAGAGTGCAGTTTCCTGTGCTGCATTCTTCACACGTCATGTGGTCTCTGTCAGAAACCTCCTGTTCCCAAGATGGGCAATCAGTGCATGCTTGTTCAGCTGCCCCGGTCCCTGGGTGGGAATGACTGACCCCTCCTGGGTGGCACAGGCAGGGCAGAGCCACCTAACAGAGCAACAAGCCTTGCAGGGCGGAGAGCATCACCCCCGTTCCAAAGCAGGGTCGCCCTTCGGCAGGGGCAGGTCCTGCCGGCAGGTCGGCGCCCCGGGAACCTCCCAGTTCTAGCCGACGGAAAAGCAGCTCGCTCCGAAAGGTTGCAGCTTGCAGCAACCATAAACTTCTTTTTGGTGCCCTGGAAAAGCTGCAGCACGCTGGTACTTGCTGGAGTCCTGCTCCTCCAGCTGAGATTTCAGCGTGTGGTTTTAACCAAATGTCACTCTCCTGTCTCCAGCTGCCTCCAGCCCTCCTGTCCGTCTCTCCTTAATCCATTCCCTGGTTGGGTGAAGTGTCACTGTGCAAAAGTTAGACGTCTGTGGCAAAAAATTTTCTGTGCGCTTGCATGTGATGCCTGTTGTGCAAAGACGTCTCATCTGTGGGCATATCTCCATTGATTTCCCAGGTCCCATCAGCAGCATCCTGGTGAACAAATACGGCAGTCGGCCTATCATGATTGCTGGTGGCTGCCTCTCGGGGTGCGGTTTGATTGCAGCCTCTTTCTGCAACACTGTGGAGGAGCTCTACTTCTGTGTCGGTGTCGTAGGGGGTAAGTGACAGCTGTACCATAGCATGAATGGAGCCAAGATAAGGCCTCTTCTGAGGCAGTAAGAGGAGTAACTTAAATCTAGCAATTGTTTACAAATGTCTACAATGAATTTGCATAAATTCTAATTCCCTTTGTACACCTGAATAAAAGATGGCCATGGCTACATAACGCAGAAAGAATGCAAGTACTCAGGCATTAATATTTGGCTGCTTAAAATGGAAAGCCTGCAATTATTCCTGTCTCAGGATTATGCCACACCAGTAAAATAAAGTTTGTTATGACTCACAGCACTTCTCTCCTTTGGACTCCCTTAACTCTTGCGCATGACTTTTTATTAATGCGCAGCTCCTCCTAGCTCCTCCTTCACGGAAGGAATCAATAGCGCGGAGGCTGTATAATCTGAAAGTTAATATGGTAGAAATTGTAGTATTAAATGCCAAGAATTGTAACCGCTGCCTGTTGCTCAGTTTCTTCAGCCCTTCTTGTGAGCGCTGTTGGCTTGCAGAAGTGGTAGAGCTCTGAGTGCCTTATCTCTCATCTTACTTTTTCAGGCCTTGGACTTGCATTTAACTTGAACCCAGCCTTAACTATGATTGGCAAGTACTTCTTCAAGAAACGTCCCCTGGCTAACGGACTAGCTATGGCAGGTAGCCCTGTGTTCCTGTCAACCTTGGCACCTGTGAATCAGCTCTTCTTTGGCATCTTTGGCTGGCGAGGGAGCTTCTTGATCCTTGGTGGTCTCTTGCTGAACTGCTGCGTAGCTGGATCACTGATGCGGCCGATAGGCCCTAAGCCAGATCAGCTGAAAAAAGAGGCCACTAAAGAGGTGTTGCAGGAAGCTGGGAAAGCAACGAAAAAAGATGATGGAGCTGGTGATACTAACACAGACCTCATTGGTGGAAAGACCAAGAAGCAGAAGCGCACAGTTTTCCAGACAGTCAACAAGTTCTTGGATTTGTCCCTGTTCACACACAGAGGCTTCTTGCTCTATCTGTCGGGCAATGTGATCATGTTCTTTGGACTATTCACTCCCTTGGTCTTCCTCAGCAATTATGCAAAGAGCAAGAAGATCGCTAATGAGTCTGCAGCCTTCTTGCTTTCCATCCTGGCCTTTGTAGACATGGTGGCCAGACCTTCCATGGGCCTGGTGGCAAATACCAAGTGGATCAGACCCAGAGTCCAGTATTTCTTTGCCATCTCTGTGATCTACAACGGGCTGTGCCACCTCCTGGCCCCCCTGTCCACCACCTATGCTGGGTTCTGCATTTATGCTGGGTTCTTTGGCTTTGCCTTTGGTTGGCTTAGTTCCGTCTTGTTTGAAACCTTGATGGACCTCGTGGGAGCGCAGAGGTTCTCCAGCGCTGTTGGCCTCGTGACCATTGTGGAGTGCTGCCCGGTGCTTCTGGGACCCCCTCTCCTAGGTAGAGTGCCATCACACCCTTGGGCTGTCTCTGCCCCTCAAGTCTGACTGGCTGAGGAGCCAGGGTGGTGGGGCCGTGCACAGGGAAACCTTCCTGATGGGAGCGGACAAGGAATGGCACTGTGCTGTGGGGGTGAGGGCCTCCTCTCACAGGGGAACGGGTCTGAACCGTGTGCAGCCTTTCTGTGTTCCTGCCATGCCTCGGTGCCAGGCAGACGGGAGGGAAGCTGAGCTCTGGCCCCAGCACCTCTCCTGACCCCTGGGAGCAGGGCTGAGCTTTTGTCCCAGGGCTGGGGAGTGGGGCCTGCTGGGCTGCCAGGACGCACACGGCACACCTTCGTGCAGGAAGAAGGGCTCTTCTCTGAGCTGTTCGTGCCCAGGCAGTCGCTCAGGTAGGGGCGAGCTGGAGTTTCCAGCTGGAGCATGGCTGCTGTGCTGAGGCTGCCTCTGAATGCCCCTAGGAACAGCGGCAACGAGCTGGAAGGACGAAAGGTTCAAGCGGGGGTGTCAGGCCAGGGTTGCTCTCGGGAACATCTCCTGAACCTGGAGCAATTGCCGTGGTGCACCAGGAGAGGGTCTTGCTAAGCTGTCTCCTCTCTGTCCGCCAGGTAAACTCAACGACATGTACGGGGACTACAAGTACACGTACTGGGCCTGCGGGGTCATCCTCATCGTGTCTGGGATCTACCTGTTCATCGGCATGGGCATCAACTACCGCCTGGTGGCGAAGGAGCAGAAGGCAGAGGAGAAGATGAGGAACGAAGGGAAGGAGGAAGAGACCAACCTCGAGGAGGCCGAGAAAGAGGCGAACAACGACGTGGCCACCCTGCCTCAGAAGAGCACGGAAGACGGCGTAAAAGAGGAGGAAAGCTACATGTGACGGACTGGCTTTAATCCCAGAGCGTCGGAGGGAGCACCGTTGCCCCGAAATGGTGTCGGGGGAAGTGCTCCACTGGTATTGAGTGGCGGTGAGAAGCGTCTAAACCAGGTGTTCATTTTTAACCAGGCTCTGAATTGTCTTTTCATCTGTGTTCAACAAAGGTAACAGAGCTACGTGTGCAGTATCCTCCTGCGCTGGGGCGGGGTGGGAAACTTTTTATATTCTGGCTTTTTAACAGTAACATGAATGTACTAATATGTGCCTTAGGGTCTTCATAGCTAGCTGATTTTGGAAGAGCCTTAACTCTACTCTGTAAATCATGCTGTAGTTCTGTAATCTGCTGGGAGTACGGGGTGTGTGTGTGTGTGTGTGTGTGTATTTTGGGGGATTTGTTGTTAAAAAGCCATAAAAAAGCAGGATACTGGATTTGTTGAGGCACGATGGGCTTCAGGGCCAAGCCCCGAATGAATACTGCTTCACATGCTTCTTACTGCAGGCTCTCCGCGGAGATCTGGGCATGGGGTAGGGTGGTCTCAAACTCGCGTGCCAGATGCCTCCTAGCTCTGTAGGTGGTCTCTAGGTATGTTTTGAAAACACTTTAGCTACTGTAGTTCTTTAAAAATTCCTCTTTCATAGTTACCTTCTCATAGGATATTCGGGTTGAAAAAGGATGGCTGACGTTAATGGCAGGCAGGGTCTTCTGCACGGGCGCACCTGCTCCGAGGGCAGAGCAGACCCCTCATGGGCATTCGGTCCTCCCCCCGGTCGGTGTGGGGAGGACGCAATTCACGTCTTCCCCGCTGCCAAATCCTGTCTCCGTGATGCCTCTTCTCAAAATAACACCGTGTGCTGCGAAACGGGTACCAGGGCAGGAGGTTCGGCGGCGGGCAGGTCGGGTGGCCACTGCCGCCGGGCACCTGGTATCTGGCTCGCGGGCGCTGAGCATCCCGCTCCCAACGGGTGGCTGCATGCGCTCACCCCTCTGCAGCGTGAAGGGCCCGCTAGACTCGACCGTCATTAACGCATCCCTGACATAGCTATTCTGCTTCTGCTTTTTTATCTATTGGAGAGAAAAACCTCTTTTACTTGCTTCTGTTCAACTAAGATCTTAAGGTGATGCCTAACCACTCACATCTAGGACATGTAAAGGGGAGGAAAGAATTTGTTTGTACGTATTTATTTTTTTTAAGTAAGTGCTGGAAAATATCTCAACGTACGTGGAGCAGACTGCCTGTGACTAGCAGGTTAATGGCTCTCAAGTTCTAGTAAATGTTGATCAGAAATCTTGTAAGAGGCTGAGTATTTTTTTCAAATAAACTTGTTTTTTTATAATTCACCCATCAAATGTTGAATTTTTCTTTCCTAGGCTCACATGTATAGCCATATTCCAGAAACATGCCAGCTGACGTGTGTTTTAGGGGGAGATAAGTGAGGTTCTAGTAACAGGCTGGCCAGGCGACATGGCGCAAAGCCGTTCTTCAGCCCTGGTCCTGGTGTTGCAAGAGAGGAGGCAGCCAAGAGACCTCGGTCCTCCCCTTTGGGGCAGACTAAGCTTCCTTGCTCAAATCTCCTCTTGCAGCACGCGGCTCCTCCGTGTGATGCCTCAGCCCGGGTGAAACGGTGCCCTTGCCGGTGGCGGCAGCGCCCGCCGGTGCCGCGGGGGGCCTGGGAGCGGGGGCACGGGCGCGCGGCCCTCGCAGCCCTCTCTGCAAGTCCGGAAGAAGCAAAACGCTGGGGGAGCATCTGGGGTTTTCGAGCGCTTTTCCAGCTGCACGAAGCTCAGGCTGACCAAGCCCGCGCTCCTCGGGGCGTGAGCGGCGGCGGTTCCCGCGAGGCCGAAGGGCTGCGGCGCGCCGCGTCCATCCTGCCCGCTGCAGGAGGAGGCTTTGGTTTGGAGCCGGCGCGGTGGCCACCAGTGAGTCCCTATGCGCTCTGCTTTGCGGAGGCTTTTTTCCCCCCTTGCCTTGTCAACGGACTGCCTTAAGCATCCCTTTGCGGCCGGGGCGACCGACTTGCGGGTGTGTTTTAGGGCAGGGCTGCGAGGGACGGACTCTCCGCCGCGCGTCCGGGCTCCCTGTGGTTGCGCCGCGCTGGAGCCCGTTCTGCGGAGCCGGAGCGATAGCTCTGGCGGGCGCAGGGCCGCGACCAGGCGGGTCGGTGCAAGCATCCTCGGGGCAGGCAGCGCTCCCGCGGCCCCGGGACAGCGTTGCGGGACGCTCTGCGGCCGCCGCTGCCGGCTCGGGGGCTCGTGGTGTTCCTCGCGCTGCGCTTCGGGCTGCTCCCAACGCCCCGCAAAGAGCGGGTCAGGGTGTTTTCATACCGTAGCGTTAACTTTATAAAGCCGATAGCGTATTTTGTACGAACAGATCTCATTGTACTGCACTGAGCTGTGATACTGTAAAACCAAGTAACTGTATTTTTTTGGTAAACGCCGTGTCTGTTGCAGTTGCAGTAACTGGTTCCCGTTGCAATGAACTAACCCGGAAGAGGCGCAGGTGTGGTCCCCGTTTCTGCAGCTGCGGCCGAGGGGCCGGATCCAGCCTCCCCTCCCGGGAGCAGCCGGGACGCGACGGCCCCGCCGCCATCCGCACCCCGGCAGCAGGGGCAGCGGCCGCAGCGGGGAGCCAAGGAGCGGGAGTTTAAACAGCGCCTGCTGTTTCGGCTGGGCGAGTCGATAGGGCGAAGGCTCCGCCGCTGCCCGGCCGGGCTGGGGCTGCAGCCCGCCAGCGGGCCGGGAAGGGAGACGGGGGAGGAAGGGGCGCGAGGAGGAGGAGGGCGGCCGGGCCGTAACGCGACTCGGGCGGGAAAGGCGCGGGGTCCCCCGCGGGGCGGCCGGTCCCGCCGGGGCCAGGCGCGGGGGCCGCGATGGGCATCGCCGCCCGGCCACCTGGGGAGACGGTCGGGAAGACAAACCGCATGGGAATTAGCTCCCAACTATTTCCTCAATTCTGCCTGCTATGAGGAGAATTTGCCTTGGCTGCCCGCGGCGGGAAGGAAGCCGGAGCCGCGGCAGGAAATCTGTGCAATAACTCGCGTCGGCCGCCGGCGGGGCGACGGCCGGGGCCCCTCCTGCCCCCCGCGTGGAAAAGCCACGCGCGGGCGAGCCCTGGGGCCGCTGTGAGCGTGATCGCTGCTGTCAGTCACGAGCAGGTGCCGGGCCGGCGACGGCGGTACGAGACAACCAGCTTTGCAGCGTGCAAACGCAGGGCAGGGGCGACCCGCGCCGGGGCAGCTGCGCGGGGACGGAGCGAGTCCGGGCTGTGCGCCCCGTCCCCCCGCTGCAGCGTGCCCCGTCCCCCCGCTGCAGCGTGCCCCGTCCCCCCGGCACGGCGCGGCGCAGCGGGAGCACCCTCTCGTGGCAAGCCCCCCGCCGCAGCGCCTCCCTCGCTCCGGCCGCCCGCCCGCACCTGCAGTGCCCGGGCTGGCAGCGGGGAGACGTTGCAGCAGGACGAGATTAGCACTAAGTGAATCAAAACAGTATGATCCCGGCCATGATTAACAAAATATTAATGAATTATGTTCCCACAGAAAAAAAGAAAGTTAACTACTTTCTATGGAAAACTGGGCGGGGGGGGGGAAAGAAAAGAAACATGCCTAAAATTTAATTAGAGGCTGCATGTTGTGCATAAGAATGAGCTGGCTTTTTGTGGATTTAATTGTTTGCAATTAAAGATCAGTGTCTCGGTTTCAGACAGGCAATTAGCTGCATCTCTCCTGCAGCAGCTCTGGCTCCACACCTCCCCTCCGCCCCCTCCTCGGGCCCGGCAGCCGAGGCGGGCGGCTCTCCGGCCGAGGGGTGCTGCGATGCCGTTTCCCGCTCCCTGCTCGCCCATAGCTGCGGCAGTCAGCACTCCTTGCAGGCTAATTGAATTGAATTAGAGGGTAATTGCATTTTAATCACATTTTTGCAGCCTGCAGATGCTGAACTTGCCCGAGGTGCTGGGGTGAGTCATGCAGCGTGTGGGATCTCTCCGGCTCCGTCCGCTGGAAGGCAGCGGGGAAGCCCGCGAGGCGCAGGGGGCTCGCAGCCGGTCCGCAGCGGCCGGGCGCATCCCGGGCACATCCCGGGCCGGCGGCTGCGGGAGCTGCTGCAGGGCGGCGCGCGGTGAGGATGCCTGCGCCCAGCACAGGACCGGGAGCAGGACGGGTCTAGTCTGACGGAGCAGAAATTAGGAAAGATGTCGGTGAAATATTTCAATCTACTCCAGGCAAGAGGCCTCGTTTGGGACTCGATTCGATTGTCTCTTAAATTTGTTTTAATCGGATGACTAAAAGCAGAGCCGCATCTTTCTGGGCCTCGTGGGCGTATCTTTGTCAAAGGCGCTTTCTCGCGGTTACGCTGCGGTGGCTCTGGAGGGGCTGGCACGGGTCGGTAGCGCCCTGAATCGCCCTGAGCATCCTGCTCTTTCCCGGTGCCGTTTCCGAGCCCCCGCCGACCCTCGGACCCTCCTCTCCCCTTGGTGCCGGTCGAGGAGCACGCACAGCCCGCGGCAACGTTCGCCGGGCTTTGAGCTGCGATAAAGGCCGTGAAAACGGAATCAATCCTGCAGCCTGATGACTCGGTAACGAAGAGCGGGTCCGGCAGCGCGGCGTGCCGCAGCTCCGACATCTTCATTGCTGCCGTCTGCGGGGCGGGAGCGAGCGACCCGGCCTCAACCGGGGCTGCAGCCAGCGGGCTGCTGAGCACGGAGACGTCCCGCAGGCCAAGCCCTCGGCGCTGGGGTGCCGCGCGGGGAGCCTGGCCGGGCACGAGCCCTCCAAGGGGCCGGAGCTGCCGGCGGCGCGGAAGGGCCAGCGCGCGCCTCGCTCGCGGGGACCTGCCGCTCGGTTGCCGGTGCGGAGCCTTTCGGGGCCGTGCAGGAGCCGGAGCTGGGACGGTTCGGATGGGACGGTCCCGCTGTTGGCGTGGCCGCGGGCGATGGCGCAGGCGCCCCGTGCGGGGATGCACCCGCGCTGGCCGGTGAGCCGCCCCGGCGGAGGCGGAGGGCCGGAGCGCAGGCTGCGCGCGGCTGCGGCTCGCTCCTCCCGGGACGGGGGGCCATTTCCCGGAAAGGAAGGAAGGGAAGAGCGACGACTCCTTCCGCTGGGGCCCGAGGATGACCTTCCCCTTGGTGGCAACGCGAGGAGGCAAGACGCCGTGCCACGCTCCTGCATGGCCGTCCGTGAAAGCCTTGCCATCGCCCCCCGACGCTCGGAGCAGAGTTTGGGAGAGCATCCTCCGCCCACGCCACGTCCCGGGCAGCCTCTGCCGTCCTCCTCCGCTGGACGCGGTTCAGGGCTGACCTCAGGCCTGTTCAAGGCTGTTTTCTGCTGCAGACGTTTCAGCTCCGGAGGGCGCTCCCCCTTCTCCGGGGAAGCAGACTCCCACCAGAAGCGCCTCGGAGGGCGGCAGGCACCTCGGAGGCGCCGGGGCAGAGCTGCTCCCGCCCGGCTCTCCCCTGCCCGCAGCAGCTCGCGCTGGCCCTCGCCGCCCCCCAGCTCGGGGCTGAGCCAGGCTGCAGCCGGGAGCGGGGGGAAGACGGGAGCGGAGGCCCGACGAGCTCAGTGCAGGGGGCCGCTCCGGCGGTGCCTCTCCGGGGCACCCGGCGTGTGGGGGGGCTGCAGCATGGGGAGGGGGCGGCCCCTCCGAGAGCCCCGCGCTGGTTTATCGGGGCGCTTGGCCGCATGCAGCCAGCCTTAATAAGGCCACGCAGGAAAAACGGATCTGCAGGATAGCAAGAAAGACTTCCAGGCGAAACTTATGGATGTGGCTGATGCACGTTTTCATTAATGCCTAGACAACGAACAGCGCTCTAGACAGCGGCCAGCCTCCCTCCGCAGCGGGGGCCGCGGTCCGGCGGCACCTCGCCCGGCGCTGCCGCCAGCCGCAGCGAGTCTGCGCGTGTTCGCACCGCGTCCTGCGCGGGAGGCCGGGTGGCCGTGCCTGTCCCCTAACGGCGGGTCGGCGTTCGGCGTTCGAGCAGCAGCCGTTGCACCATGATGCAGTGCTGTGCCAAAAACACCGAGAACTCCCGTTTGTTGAGTCCATAGCTTTAGAAATGAGATCTTATCGGGTTTGACTTTAAGTATGCAATGAATAGCATACAAGTCAGAGGAAACCTAATTATAAAGTACGCTTGTGTTAATACCTGCTTTTGAGATGATACGGGGATCTAATACGCTCCAAATAAAAGGCAAAGTAAGCCATTATCTCGAGCCGTCTGGTTCTTGCTCAGCCAAACACTGCGAAATCGTTATGTCTAATTACGGGATAGCACCCCGGAGTACCAGCCTCACTCATTATTCATAGTGAACTGCGAACGCGCGTTGCAGTCTCCCGGACGGGGCGCCGAAAGCTGCCGCGGCGGCTGCGTCCAGCGCTGCCTTCCTTTGGCCGGACGCCTCTTCTCCCGGCAGCGAGCCGCCCGGTTCTGTGATCCGCTGGCCTCGGAGCCGGCACCGGCACCGGGTCCCGCCGGGCTGCCACGGCCGCAGCCGCCCGGCCCGGGCTCTCCCTGCCCGCCGCCTCCGAAGGGCTGTCCTGACACCCGACTTCCCGGCCGACCTTCCCGGGCTCTTGCAGGCTGCGCACCCTTCAGCGGCAGGATTATTTGCTCCCGTGTCCTTGGCGATGTTGCCACGTTAATGGCAAAGCGAACAGAGCCTGCACCAGACACCCGCTTTTCAGATCTGTGGGAAAAAAGAACTTCTTATTTTCTACGTTGACTGCTTGTCCCTTGTAGAGCCGGGGGAGAGCGGGGCCGGGGCCGGCACAGCAGGGCCCTCAGGGCTTTGCTCCGCACCGGTTCCCATTTCTCCGGTTTGTGCTTGCCAAACATGTCCTGCATTTTATTTAATCCCTGTTTCCCTGTAAGTTCCTCTCTCAATTTCCCCTTTCGGGGGGAGCTCTCCCAGCCCGCGGACCAGGCAGAGAGCAGCCCCCTGCAGCAGGGCAAGAGGCCCAGGAGACCGCAGCTCCTCTTCCTCTTCTCTAGCATCGTCCAAAACCCGGAGTCGCAAGAGGGCAGTGTGAAGTCGGAGCTGACTCCTGGAGATGCCGTTACCAGCAGACTGCGAGAGATGCGGTTACCGGTATTAGCATGTAAGGGACGGTAATGTTGGCTCAAGTATCTGAAGCCTGGGCTGATGTGGCTGTCCGGGAGCAAAGGGCCAGCGGCACTGGGAAGCACGGGGGGCGGTTTCTCTGCGAGGTGGGGCGAGCGGCGGAAGGGGGAGCGCCGAGCCCCTGGGTCCAGCGACGCCCAGGGCACGGAGCAGGAGCGCTGCGCTCCGCCACCTCTGCAGAACGACTGGGCGCGCGTTTCAGAGACAGTGACAAATCACTGCTGCTTGGATAAGAGCGGACTATGTTTTATAATTAAGGTAAAACACTTGCATGTTGAAACACAGTACTTATTCCAGTTCTCCGGCTAATTTGTTGTTGCTAAAGGTAATAGACAGCTTTTTTTTAGCCATAAAAAAATTTTTTTTAAAAAGCAGGAAAAATAACCAGCAATCTCAGCACATCTCCATGGAAGTAGAACAAGTAGGATTAATGCACAGCGTGGTCGAATAAAGTGCTCTTTTCAGTGAGTTAAGAGGGACAAAAAGGGAGGAATGAAAGCAAAGCGTGGGAGGCGGGCGGCATCAAACCTCACCGGGGTGGGACGCGGAGGAGCTGAGATCAAGGGTCTGAACACCTCCCTGAAGGGACCCCGGCCTGCAGGGCGGAGGGGGAGCCCAAGGGACCTGTCACGTCTGTTCCTAGGGCCTTTCTGCAGGACACGTATAGCCAGCGCACCCATTGCTGATACTCATCTCGCCACCGAAAATTAAAACATCGCCAAGCCAGGAAACCCTCCTGCTGCCATGTAAGGACCTGAGTGCACAGCTCGCGCTGCTTGGCACACACAGGTTACCTAATATGCAGGATTTACGACCTCCAGTGCCTCCCCTGTTTTCTCTACCCTTGCCTATTAATCAATAACCCATTAACATAACTCTTTGGAAATGACTTATAGATTGTATCTTCAGTTTCCATCTCGGAAACAGCACTTTTCTGCTTCAGGGCTTGCTATAAAGCCTCTGGCCACGAAGACGAACGGAGACGGCGCGCCCTGCACGGTGGTCCGCTGGGGCGGTGGAGCCGCTCCCGGCGCGGGAGGGGAGATGCCGGGGCCGTGGCAGGGTCCCAGCTCGCCAGATCTCGGCCCCCAGTGCCAGGGAGCAGGAGGGTGAAACGCCTCTGCAAAAACCCGCACCCCAAGTCCCAGCAGCTATGGGTTTCCACCACGACATTTTTCAAGCAGTGAGAGCACAGCGGTGAGGGCACCACGTCAGAGGTTGCAGAGCATGTTATCTGCAAAATTAATATGCAATCGGCCGGGGGCATGGATTATTATAGCAAAATTATGCAACTAAGTAGGTTGTTAACAAGTTGATTTAAAATTCATAAATGAGGAGGAAAAAGATAACAGGGCAGAGAATGGCAGGCTCAAATTAATTTAAACTGTTTGATGAGGAATCAGTGATGTAGGCAATGAGATAGGGAGGAGGATTAAAGGGAGTTCATATTTAAAATCAATTTGAAAGCATGCCAGATATCACTCCATTCAGACTCTGTCATTGCAAGACCTCATCACTTCTTTCATTAGTCCCAAACTCTTTGGCTTTAATTACCCAGTTCCAGGAAGGATGGTGGCTGACCTCATTTCCCATATCTGGAGAAGGAGCTTGCATGTAACTGCCTTTCTTCTCCCTCTCGATTTGCTCCGGACCACAACGGCCCAGATCCTGCACCCAGGGGATTGATAAGCACAGTTGTGACTGAAGAGCACCCTGGCTCGGTTGTTTGAGGATCAGCGGAGAAGAAAGGAGGACGGAGAGGACAGAGCAGACTTTGAAAGCAATGGCTGAAGATGATGGAGCGAGAACGCTCGGTAGTCATGATGGGGTAGCGCGGAGGGGTGGACCGCTGCAGGAGAAGGGCGGTGTACGCCAACCTCCCCTCCCAAGCCAAACCCTTCCCAGTCCTTCATTGCTCCTGTCATCCTGCTCGGGCTTCCCAGTACTTCACCAACCGCCTTGTAATAAACTATTGCTCTTCTCCTTGCACATCCTTTAAAACCTGTCCCTCTTTCCAGTGCTGGCCAGACTGTGCAGAGCACTGACAGCAGTGGGTTTTGGGGAGGGACACAACGGCTCCGTGTCCCCACGTGGAGCTCTGCCTAGGGGTGGACAATGGGCTGGCCAAGAGCTTGTGAGTAAGGATGAAGGGGCAGACTAACATGGGTGACGCTGTTGTGGGTGTTTGTGACAGGCCACCTGATCAGAAAGACATAGATGAGGCCTTCTACAGACAGATAGAAGTAGGACCTGGGAGTCCTGGTGGACAACAAGTTAAGAGTGAGCCAGCAACGTGCCCTTGTGGCCAAGAAAGCCAATGGTCTCCTGGGGTGCATCAGGTAGAGTGTTGCCAGCAGGTGGAGGGAGGTGATCCTGCCCCTCTCCTCAGCCCTGGGGAGGCCTCGCCTGGAGTCCTGAGTCCAATTCTGGGTTCCCCAGTGCAAGAGAGACATGGCACTACTGGAGGAGTCCAGCGGAGGGCTACCAAGATGATTAGAGGGCTGGAGCACCTCTCCTAGGAAGAAAGACTGCGAGAGCTGGGCCTGTTCAGTCTGGGGAAGAGAAGACTGAGAGGGGATCAATATCAATATTACAAATATCTCCATCTTTGGAGATATTCAAAACCTGTCTGGAAAGGGCCCTGGGCAACATGCTCTTGGAGACCCCCTGCTTGGGCAGGGGATTGGACTAGATGATCTCCAGAGGTCCCTTCCAACCTCGGTGGTTCTGTGATAAAAAAATATATTTGCTTTAGGCAAAACTATTTGCCTTTAAGAGGAACTTCCCTCTGCAGGTTTACCACGGTCATTGACTTCATGGCTTTGATTTTGCTGGCCCAAAGTTTGCACCAGATCTCATATTCACATATGCCTCTTGTTCATAATTATTTGTTAGGTATTGTTTAGGCCTGCCTGTGCTCCCCAGCCTTCGTGCCTGCGTGGTTGCACCCAGCTGACCGTTTGCATGGTTTCCAGCCCCAGTGCTGTTCCAAACGCCAGTCCAGAGAACTAAATGGAAGATGTCATTTTCAAATAATAGGAAAAATTTTAAGGAAATAGTGTCACTACTTAAATTTAATTGGCTTATGCTTGGCTCACATTCCCAGAGTAGCCATATTTGTGTAACAGCAGCATTTTTACAGACTTAAATGTGAGACTGAAGAACTGCTACTTATTTTAGATAATCAACTGACTACTGCATTTTTCCCAAACTTAATTTGAAATGTAAATGCATGTATTTGTTAGTTATGCACGAATACAACTGTATTGGCATACAGCTCACTATAACATAGGTCCATCTAATTTACTGCAATATATTTATTTCAAATTTTACTGGGGCAGTGACTTGTCCTGTTCCTGCAGCAGGTCAAACCGAGAAAGAGGCAGTGCTGGCTCCCGGGGACCAGGGGGGATCGCGGAGGGATGCGGGGATGCCCGTGGACAGGCGGACGCTGCTCGTGCCTTTGCTGCAGGAAACGCGAGAGCCGGCTCCGTCCCCGCGGGGTGAAGCGCGCGGGAGCACAGACCAGCACCTGTGATTACAGCCCTGCACGATGTCTGGCCCATCTCAAATAAAGACCTGCGCCCACGACCTCCTCTGAACGACCAGGCATAAATAAAACCCAATTAAAAATATTCCAGCTTTGTTTTTTACTCCTAGTGACTTGTCAGCTTAGCAAACAACGGAGCTTATATCCATTAATCTTCTGGGCTCAATTTGCGCTGGCTGACTTATTTAACTCTCGAGCAGGGAGGCCTGCAATACTTTCACTCTGTGTTTAACTTTACAAATAATTTATCAAACACAACACCCAATTAAATTGCCCTTCTGTATCCATTAGCCATCATATTGATCTTCTTTTTGCTACCTTCACCACTAGCTATGATCCTTGGTTTTGTCTAATACCGTAAACGTTTTTGCTTCTCTCCTCGATGAGTCTGAGCCTCTACTGATCCTCGTTTCGGCGTACTCCGCACTGCTTGTTCCTAGCCGTGAAGTACGTTCCCTTCTCCATCCTTTCCCGGGGATGAAGGAGCAGCTGTCGGTAACGGTTCTGCTGCCAAAAGGGCAAGCGGATGCGCAAAGAGGCGACACGTCCCAGCAGTCACGTACGAGCGTCTGTGCCTCGTTGCAGTGAGCTGAAGGAACTCGAGGCTGGGGAAACCACGATTTGTTCCTGCTGGTGATGAGGGCGACGGTGCCAAGATGCACTGATACAGGTGGCCTACGGCTGAAGTTAGTGGTAGCTGCTGTCTAGTGCCTTTACAGTGACATGGGGTCGAAAAGCATTTCCAGACTTCAGGAGGCCTGCAGGGTATGTAAACACCTGGAGAGGATTATGTCAATGCTGGGTTAAATGGCAAAAAAGAGAATTAAGTGGCTTGCCTGAGGTTACCTAATGCATTAAGGAGAGACTTGAGATTAAAAGCCAGGTGTCCTCAGTCCCTGCCCCCTGCCCTAATCACCAGATAAGGCACCTTCTTCGGTCTTTCTTTGTACCCATGAATCTCAATTTAATTAGCTTTATCTCCATACGCCTGCTTTATCTCTCCCCCTGCACCTCGGAGACTGATCTCTTGCCGTATTCTTGGAACTGTTTGTGCTCTTCGTACAGTTGGGCGATGCCGCAGAGACCGACCTCCTCATCCTCAGAGGAGGCAGGGAATAAATTAATTCCCCTCTGGACTAGGAGCCACTAAAACATGTCGTCTCTGTTTCCTGCAGAAGCGTTCTGAATAGGAAGTTTCCATCAAAGCAGGAAAGTTTGTAATCTCGTGCAATTTCATGGCTACTTGGAAACACATTAAAGGAAAAAGCACATGCTGGGCCAGGCGATATGGAAGTGCTGGTCAACAGCAAAGATAATCAGGTACTAGCAGAGCTATTCCCCATTGTCCCCTGAACCGTATTAAAGAAACGTTTTGCATCACAACTAAATGGAGAAAGGGTTTTTTCCTTTTTTTGGTGCCCCAAAAGTCACAAACTGACTTTGCCAGGCAGCAAACTCTTGTAAGCCCTTGACGCGGTCTGGCTCCTCGCGGCAAGCGCGCGCGCCTGGCCTCCTGCGCCCAGCCCGGAGGGCGGACGGCCGCCTGCGCGCCGCAGCGGGGAGCCCGGCGCGGGACCCCGGGCGGCCGGCCGAGACCGACCCCGAGAGGGGCACTGCCACGGTTTGCCGGGACAGGAGGCAGCGCCAGGCAGAGCTCCGCACCCCGCTCCCCGCGGAGGAGCCCGGCCCCGAAGGCCGCCCCGTAAACCCGCAGCCAGGACTGCTGTCAAGCCTCGGACAGAAGCGTCCCCAGCAGCAAACTAATCGTTTTATTTATTCGCTGTAATTAAATTGGAGCGGTGCCATCAGAGAGGCGGCAGCAGCAAGCGCGGCGGAAGTCGTCAGCGAAGGAGACGGGTCCGAGCCTCTGCAGCTGAGCGACGGCGGCGGAGCGAGCGGGGCCCCGGGCCGGGGCGTCGCAGCGGGGACGGGGACGGGGCACGCACCCGCGCAGGGCTGACAGCCGAGGGGCAGAGGTCGCTGGGGCCGCCAGGCCGTGCCGGGACGCCGCAGCAGCGTTCGGGGCGGTCGCGGACTCCGGGGAAGACTTGGGGCCAAGAGGAGCCCCGCCGGCTCCGAGCGCCGCCCAGGGCATCCCCGCTCGCCCCGGAGCTGGGAGCGGGGGGATTCGGGCCAGGGGAGCAGGAAACGGCCCAGCGCAGGAGCCCCCGCGCGGCACGTCCCCGGCCAACCGAGAGCTGCCGCCCTGCCGCTCCATAACCGCTGGCAGAGAGACTAGCTCCTGCCTTCTCATTCAAAACGTCACAGCTGTGTTTGCTCCTTCATGCTTTGCACTTCCAATGAACTTCTTCCCAGGACCCATTAGCCGGTTCAAAACTTTATCACCGTCATCAGGGAGCTGCTCAGTAACCCGCCTGCCGAGCCCCTCCTCTGCGCCTCTGGGTGCACTTCCCCGCCAGGCGCGGGGAGGGGGGACAGGGGCCGCCCAGCTGCCCCCCGCCCTGGAGCCGCAGGGAGAAGCGCTGCTGTGAGGGCTTGGGCACGCTCAGCACAGCGCCCGGCCGCCACGAGGATGGAGGAGGATGGAGACCGCCGTTTGCAGAGGCTTTGGCTCCCTCCAAGACGTGCACCAAAGCCCTCTCAGAAGGGCTGAAAAAGGGTTTCCGAAATGAGAGCCTCTGTTACAGTGAAAAGCACAAGCTGAAGGCACAGGGGCTGCAGGGGGATAACACGACCAATCCTCCCGAGCAAGAGGGGAGATCCGAGCTAATCCTTCGCCGGCCCGCGGGACCAGCCCGCCGGAGCGGCCAGCTCCGCGCCCCAGCAGGGCAAGAGCCCTTCCTTAGCTGGACACTTTCCAACTGTTGCTGTAACCAGATGCCAAGTTAAATAAGCTGTATGTACAGTATTTGACTTGGTGACAAGCTGGCGGAGACCTTCGGTGCCCTGAGGATTAATGTCTAATCTTTGTCCTGTGCCTACAGCAGGCACACAGTGCGGCAGTCAATAACACACTCAATTTTGCTGCTCATCCCCAGCCTTCTTCAGCAGTAATTAGATTGGGAAATGATGAAGTGTGGGGCTGGTGGCATTTGTATGCTGGCTGGCTAGTGCTAATCAGGAAAGAGAAAATATACTTTTAATTGGATTGTGCAATCACATCTGATGCAAGAGGAAGCAACTTCCTTCTACTGAACAGCGATTTGTTGCTCCTTTAGTGAAGGTTTTGTGCCCCAGAGTCTCACTTTGTGTCATGCCCTTTTAGCAAACATTTTCCTATCTTAAAGCCAATTAATTTCCTCTGTCCAAATGCACCTCGGGGCCTCTTCAGCGTGCTTCTGTCAGTAGCTCTGTCTTCTCTTTCATCAGGGAACAGCAAAAATTTCAGAAATCACTGACATTTCAAGGTTTGCACTGATGCGACCGTCTTCATCCATGAAACGAGGACACGAAACACTCGATGGGGATGCACAGGGAATTTTGACAAAGTAGAAACGTGTCCCCATTTGTCCTACTCGGGGGGCAGCACAGAAAGGGATCACCCGCTGGCCGCCCCGCGTCGGCTCCGAGCGCCCGCGCAGACCCCGACGAGCTTGGGGAGGGGGCGGAGGCCGCCTCGAGCATCGCTGCGGGACGCGCGCCCCGAGCCAGCGCCGCTCCTCCGAGCGGCCTCGCAGCCAGCTCGTCACCTCCGAGTTCCTCGGAAGCGCCAGGCGGGCGGAAGGAGTTGAAACGGCCGAGGTCAAGTCGTCAGCAGCGACCCCGAGCCGCGCTCCTCGCTCTGCCGTGGCAGCGCAGACCGCTCTCCAGCGTCTTTTCCTTTACCCCTTCCACAGCCCTTCTCAGACCCCATTTCTCTTCCGTTCTGGGTCACATTCACCGATTGCTTACTGCGTCCGTCAAGCGCGTGTGCCGGGGTCCGACCGCACCACCGGCTCACGGGGCAGCAGCAGGGCAGGACGGAGGCGCTTGCAGCTGCCCTGAAGTTTCTCTCCAGGCCACCGCGAGCAGAGCGGGACGGATGCTGAGCGGACGGGACAAGGGTTTCCCACCACTCTTGCAGCCGAAGGCTGACGGCTCCTTGCAGCGAAGCGCTTTTCCCCCGAGCTTGCAGGCGTACACGCAACACCACGGCGGACAGCGGGTTATGCACAGCGCCGTCCCCGGGCGCTGGGGCCGGAGCGGGCAGCTCCGCTGGGGACCTCGCAGAAACCCTCACAGCCCACGTGTGCGCGCATCTGGTGGCAGCTCCAGCTCGGAAAGGGGAGCGCTGGAGAAACTCAGTGCCCTTCAGCAGCTATGCACTTTTTTTTTCTCCTGTTTTCAGGTGAATAACACCTAAACATTCTTGCCTTGTTAGCAACTTCTTAGTAACAAATAACCGATACGGTTCTTGTTTGCTCTGATGCTGTTCTCAAACCTCCATTGCCTTACGCTGCCACTGCATGTCACTGTTAAGACAGCGACAAAGAGATTTCAGTGCAGTTTAGCAAGTTCTGGCGGGACGGAGCCACGCCGCCGAGGCGAGAGCTGCCCCGCGCTGGGCCGTTCCCGCGCCACGGGGCTCATCGGTCACGGGCTGGCGAGCAAGGACCGCCGCGGCAAGAGGAGCCCGAGGGACAGAGAGGCACGACGCCGCTCCCAATTCCTACAGACGCCCACCAATTCCTGCGCCCCAGAACGCGCGGATTTGGTTAACGACGCCGTACGGCAGAGCCACGGAGAAGTCGTTAATAGGAAGAACCCAGAAGTCCTACTCTGGCCCTGAGCGTTAAAACACGGTGAATGCTTAATTTACATACAACTTGTGTCGAGACACCGCCGGGAACGGCTCGCTTCGGGTGGTTCCCTCCTGGCCCTCCCCGGTTTTATGTTTGACCAAAACCACCTTGTTTCAACTGAAAATAACAGGGTGTTTTTCCCTTCCCTCCTGTGCTGGAGGGCCGAAAGGTGAAACGAGTTTGATATAAGTGCCAAGGACCCAAAGTCAATTTGTTTAATCTGCTCATATCGTGAAGGCTGAAATGTATGATTAATTCTGCATGTATTACTTTGAAATGCAAATTGTAACAGCAGCTTAGATATCTGCGTAATCTCTCGGGGTTAAAGGACAGAGGGTAACTAAAACTGAAAAATCTGTTTCCCTGTGACTCTGCGTTATCAGACAACGTTTTGCCCTCGCTTCTGCTACCTGGCTGATTTTCGTAAATCCCCTGGCCCAGCAGCGCTACGGGCAAGAGCTCAGTCGTACTATGCAAACCCTGGCCGAGCAGCCGATTTTCATCTCAGGCGGCTGGCGCAGGCGGCCGATGCCGAGAGCTCTGGGATCAGGCAACTCCCAGGCTTCGCCCGTTTGTCCCAGCGAGCTCCTCCTTTCCTCTCCCCCTGCTCTCCAGGCACCAAACTTTGCTCACCTCAGGCGGGTTTATTTTTTGCTTTCACTGCTAACGACACTTAAGACCAGACGCGACCGACCGGCGCTCCCAGGTCTCCTTCCCGGGAGTCCTCCGGGGCACCCGCCATCGATGAGTGATCCGGCCGCTGGAAATAAAGCTGCTCCTGTTTTCTGCTAATCCGTACCTCGCTAGCCTCGGACGCCGGGAGCTGGCGGCACCTTTCTAAGGGCTGTCTGCCTACAGACCGACTTCCAGAGCACCGTTACACGCGTCAACCGCAGTGAACTTCCTGAGGAAACTACCAAGGTTTGCCTCCGGCCGAGGACGCGAAAGCGTGAATAAACCACAAGCCGAGGAGCGAGCCCGGGACGGCGCGCAGGGGAAGGACGGGCCCGGCTGCGCCCACGGGACACCCCGAAACGGCCTAACAGCGCAGCAGCGGTCGCGCCATCCGGGAAGGAAACGTCCAACGGGGCTTTTCCTTCAGGAAAGCAGCTTGCAAGGCCAAAACTCGGGGCTTTCCCGTTTCAGGCTCCTGTAGCTCTGGGTGTTTTTGCCCAGCCGAGTCGGGGACCCACGGGACGCCCTGCCCGGTCCGTCCCCACCAGGGAACGGCCGAACCCGCCCGAGCGCCAAGGGAGCCGTTCCCGTACGGGAGATATCTGAACGCTGAAAAGCCTCGGTCTAGGAATGAGCTTTTCACCCCGAGACAAAGTGCTGAGGGCACATTGAACCGCTGGATAAACGTTAGGGTGAAAAGTCAGAGGCGATTCAGGTATGTTTCTCCCCAAAGGGGCTATTCAGTTTCACCACGTTGGATACCAGACTGTTTTCCCGCGGTGAGGAAGAGCTGGTGATGACTCCTGGGACGAGACTTTCCCATGGGAGAAGAGCCCACGGCCGCTAATTCAGGAAAGGGAGGATTACTTGATGTTATTGGCCTCATTTTGAAGCTGCATGGCGAGGCCGGGGGGCTGTGAGCCCCCAAGGTGCTTCACCTGCTCCTGCATCAAGCCTTTGGTGTGGGGTGACAGCGGGATGCTGCTCCAGTCCTGCCCCATATCTGTTATTAATATACAATTGTAAACAGCTTTTTATTACTGCACACCTCCAACCTTGCCTTCCCCCATGCCCTCCTGCTGCTCCTCACTGCCCCATGCTGGAAACGTTGACAGTAATAAATGACTGGCAAAACAATTATACACATTAAGCTCAAAAGTATGAGGCCGAGGTCAAAACTATTTTCTTGCTATAATTACATGGAGAGTAAATTCATTTTGCCAGGAATAAAGGTGACGCAGGTCGTGGTGAGGAGAGAGGAATCAGAGGGCCGGAGCGGCCAGCTCCGCGGTTTAATCAAGAGCAGAAGCCCACGCTGCTGCCCCTCTGCGGCCTCTCGCGCTTGCACAGAAGGGGTTAATGCCCAAGCATTGCTTTAGCATTTAGCATGGCCTTACACAGCACGCCTGGCCCGGGATTTCGGGGAGCCGTGCCTCCCCACCACCCCAGCCTGGGAAGAGATGTTTTCTGAGCTGCCAGAAAGACCAAACCACAAGAAGTCCTGCCTCACAAAAGCTCCTTCCCTTATTCATGGTTCTGTTTTCGCTTTCAGGTCACTTCTCAGCCTCCTGAGCGAGGGGCTGAGCCACCTGTGCCGTTTGCTTGAACGCGAGCCAGCACTGAAACAAGGCTGTTCAGGCTGAAATAAGCTTTATTAAGCTGTAATAGGGTTTGTTACTCTGCTAATGCACCATATAAAAGAAGCTATGAAAATCAACAGCTAGGTACAACGACCTGCTCGTTCCCCCACCCGAGCATCCCGGCTGTTTCATTACTGACTTCACCCTCAACAGAGGAAGACCTTCCTCCGTCGTAGCCAGGGCAGATGCCCCCTCTGGCCTCAGCGCATCCCAAACCCCCCCGGCCCGGCAGGAGCTTTCAATCTTGCCCAGGTTGTCCTCAGCCAGGGCAAAGCCTTGCGGCAGGCTGGAGGGCTCTCCTGCCGGAGCTGGGGGCCGGCACGGCCTCAGGCCTTGTAGTGTTTTCACACTAAGTCAATGCATTGATTTGGATGAAGGCTTGGTACAGGAGCAGCGAGCTGCGCAGACTTGGCCGTAAATTTATTTTAATCTGTGCAGAAAGGGAATATTATGGGGAGAAACAGAGGGGCCGTGAGGGGATGGCTCTGCTCTGCGGTCCTCCGCCAGGCTGGGGCTTTCCATTCCCAAAAACACGGGTGGTGACGGTATCAGGGGCGCACTGGAGCTGCTAGGACCTGAACCAATTCAATTTTTCCTGGGTATTAGCAGAATCTCCCAGGGAAAAGCGTGAAAGCGGCTGTTCTAGCATCTCGCGGGCAGCCAGGCTGCCTTCTCCCCAGATCCCAGCCGCGAGAGTCGGCGCTTCCCGACTCTCCCGCCGTCGGAGGGAGCGCGCCGCCGGCCCGCTCCCCCCTCTGCCCCGGGAGAGGCCTCCCCGCCACCGAGGGGCCGATTTGACCGAGTCATCACCTGTCTGGCACGACAAAAGCACTTCTGCTTCCTAAAATCAGCTTTGGTGAGTTTTCACTCGCTTCCACTCAAAGCTCCGTGACAATTAATCACTGCCCAGCTCCTGCTGGTACATTTAAGTGTTCAACTTGAAACAGAGCAGGAACGGAGATTAATCTTTGGGTAAAAAAAGGCTCCAAAATAACCATCACTGTCCTGCAGCTGTTTGAGAAGAGTTATTCCACAGCCCTGCAGAGGACTTCTCCTCCCGGATCTCACGGGCAGTGAAAAGCAAGCAGGGAAGCAAGTCCTGCAGCCAGGACTGGATTGCGACCTCCGGCTCCTCTCACCATGCTCTGGATTTAACATCTGGCAATATCTAGTGAATCCTCAGACTATTAATGACTTCCATGCAACACTTGCCGTTAAAGGGCACTTCCCACAGCTGTTTATTTCAGCAGAGGCATGTGCAACCTTTCTCTAGGATCCCAAGAGCCTAACTATGGTAACTGCATTCGATGAGGAAAATTCAAATTGCCTCCTTTCCATTTTTTTGCTTTCTTTTTTAGTTCATAGACCATGAAGGAAGCAGATGGGAGTTGAAAAGAGATTGAAAAAGACAGAGTGAGTCTAAAGACATTTATTTCCACTCAGAACAAATTAATTAGAACACCTAGGGACACCTGATTAAAGTTTCTCGCAGGGAAGGGAGCCGAAGGCCCGCTCACTCCTTCCCTCGCCGCGCAGCACCGATGCCCAGGACCGCCGCTGGCAGGGGCAGCGCTAGCGCGGGAGGCGCTAACTCCCTGCTGGGAAGGGCCAAGGATGCTCCCTCTGATGTTTCCAAAATGGCCAGAGCTTTTTTTTTCCAGGCTACAGGTTTTTCAGCTAAGCTATTCTGTGGTTTCTTACCTATTGAGGAATCTGAAAGAAAACTTTCAAACTCTTAAAGTTGATGCTCTTCTGTTTTTTTGCTATTGTGCTTTCTATCCTTCTTCCTCCCACTAATTTTGTATTAATACCATGGGGAAAGGGGAGGAGAAATGCCCAAGAAACAACAAAAAAAATTGCACAAAAGCAAAATCTGAAGCTGGGGGAAATCGGCAGGAGGGCTGCGGGAAGCGGGTGCCACGAGGTGCCCCTCTCCAGCAGCGCCCGCCTTCCCGGGTGCGCTCGGTGGGACGAAGGTGCGCAGTCGCCTCGCGCTTAATCCAGAGAAGTGACAGCGTAACGAGCTGTTTCCATTCACTCTTTCCTCATCTCACCAGAAACATCCCAGTGCATGACAGCAAAATGCTACATTTAAACCCTGTAATGACTTCTGGCATCATTTCTAATTTAAACCTAGGGGGTGAGTATGTACTTATAGGGGAGAGAACGCTTTTTATGATCCTATCTCTATATCAACTTTCAAAGAGACAATTTGGCCCCTACAGTATTTACCTGTTTACTTAGATGGGCATGTTCATTACTTCAATGCTGTCACCTTCCATTCAGCAAAATTTTTCCCCCATTAGCTTCAGCAATTGCTTCCATTCCTCTAGTTCCTGCAGGTGGGTAGCTAGTAGATGCACATTTATGGCCTGATGCTAAGTGCTTGAAAAGCCCATTAAAATCCACCACATAGGGCAAAGACGGTACGGAGCAGGGTGCTGAATCATGAGCCTTCCTGCCTGCAACACATCTGCTGCCGAAACTGGAGCAGTGCCTTGGTGCAGGACACAGGCACTCCTTTAGCCAGGGTACAATTAGCAGAGATGCAGCACCAGAGTCTTTGCTAAATTAAATGTATATTAAAATCTGCAGTTACCACATTATTCTCAGCAGAGAATGCTTTTATTTCCTACTTGTTCCCATTCAGTGGTGCTAGCATTGCCGCTGCTGCTCAGAGCTGGTGTCAGCAGCAAGGAGCCCAAAATACCTCCATTATTCTGCATTTGGAGGTGACTTTTCCACGTGCCTCCATTATCACATGCTCTTTTACTCTCCAGTTTCTCAGTCACATCGTTCAAGACATGTAAGCACACATGGAAGTGGGTTTATTCCTCTCTGCCCTGCTTTTCCCATCAGGGACACATGCGTTTGACCGTCCCACCAGCCCCGGGCCAGGGAGCCCCCTGCAACCAGTGCCCCAGTGAAGGGCTCCTGGAGGACACCTTCGTTAGTAACTAATTCACACCATAATTAGAAGAGGCAGAGCAACCCACACACTGCTGATGGATTAGCCTTGCATGGGGATTAGTAACCCTGGGCCTGTAAAGCAACAGATGCCAGAATAAATACGACTCTTGCTGCTGGAGGATCCCCAGAGCCGTGCAGGCATCGGCTGGACAACGCCACGGGTCCGTGAGGAGCCTGGCCTCTGCCCCAGCCTCGAGCAGGAGGGATACGCAGCGGCTTTGGTCCTCCTCTCCAGAGACCAAAATGGCACTGGTACTGAGTGGCACACACATTTATCAACCCACCTATTTTCCATCTATATATCCTGTTTCCAATCCATCATGTCTGGATGGAAAGTCTTTGCCAAACCTGCTCTTGCTGGGGTTGCCTGCGGGAGCCGGGGCACCGCACCGCCTGGAAGGGCTTCGGCAAAGGAAGGTGCTGTCACAGAGGAGCTGGAGGTGCAGAAAGCTGAAGTTTGCTTTGCGTTTTGCCCTCCGCACCAGTCTAGCCTAAGCAAAGCAGCCGTATTAATAGTACTCCTTACCAGAAGTGTGGCAACACTTTGAAGTTCCCATGAGGTTAACTGCTCTATGATTTTTGGCACCACAAAAACATAAAACATACTACAATTCCTGCACGGATTTGCAAACTGCCAAACCCCAAAGAATCCCACCAAATTAAAAGCCAACCCAACCCTGATGTTTTTCTGCAATAACAGCAGTGCTGCAAGGCATCGTGCAGTCACAAGCAGCATGCGGGCACATAAGATCTAACTGCTCTCCAGAGGAGCTGCGTTTTTCTCCAGCAGATGAGGCACCTGCAGAGCACTGAGGATGCTCAGCGTATCGGTGTATATTCTCTGTATTTTTGGACCAAGGAGAAGCTAGCAGTGCAGCCCCGCACTGTGCAGCAGCCATGAGAAGCAGCAGCACCCCATAAACGCAACACGAGTTTGATTTGTGCGGCTCTGTAGTGGGGGCACGCCAGCGCGATTTCTGGGGCTGCAGCCCACCGTCCGGGGGTGGGCTTACAGTGAGAGCAATAACAAAAACAAATACATAAAAGGCAGAACGAAGCAGGAAGAGTCAGTTTGCATGGAGCTCTTGCAAGCCAGTGAGCAACTCAAGGAGCTGGGGCAGGCACAGGGGCTGCAAGTTTGGACATTAGAGATCATTTACTGCCTGCAGCCCTCGTAGATGGATGTAGGGAGAAAGATGACAAAGCCAAGGCGAGGACGTGCCAACCCAGAAACCCTGGGGATGGCAAAAAGTTGAGGGAAATTCAGTGACTTTGTTGCACTTTCCATGACATGAGTATTTCCTCTTTCCTTGTTGAAAGCTGTTCCAACAGATAAATACCCTGAAGCTACTTTTTTTTTTCCTTAACCTTTCTATTCTGTCAAAAGGCCCTTTGGGCTTTCACATTGTCTAAGTGGAAACCTGCTCATTTCTCCCGATACTGAATTTATTAACAGATCTGGCACAGTTTTCACTCTGCCTGTTCATGTTTGCAAAGGAAAAATATGATAGACTATCAAAATCCCTTAACTTCTGTAGCCTCTGCTGTTCAATAGCAGTGTAGATATGGAAAGCATAAGGGAATCACAGATATGGCATAATGATTTCTTCAAAAGGATATAATTTGGAAACAGCTTTTCTATTTCTACTTTATTGGTTATTTTTAGTTGAACAGCTGTTCTTGATATAAAACCTTTTTTCCCATTCCTAAAAAAAATTCCTTATTCTAGTGGCTATAGAATTCAACTTTAGAGATCACTTATTGTTTCCAAGTGCAACGTACACTGGAAAGAATCTATATTCTTCTCATATGGTTCCTGCTCATGAAAGCAATCTCTAAATACTCAGAGGATAAAATGAGGTCAAACCTTCAATTCCACGAGGCTGCTGCCTGGCGAGGCCAGCACTCCGACCTGCCGCTTTGTTTCTGTCAAGGCAGTTTAGAAAACAGCACTGGGAAATTATTCCAAGATAAAGAGAGGCCTACAAGCACAGATGACTGCAGCCCTGAGTTTTCTTTCTAGATATTCCCCTAAGAAAAGCCTGGGAATTTCAGTTGGCTGGACTAAATCTATAGTTGAATGAAGAGCTATTTCACATACAAAATATCACAATTGTATCATTTACAAAAATCTCCTGCGTGTAAGCCTTCCAACAGTCCAGGACTCGGACAACAAAAGCTTTCCCTTGCACACAGATCAAGGTGGACAGTTAACACTAGGAAGCAACGTCCACTGTTTCACAGCTACTGCAGAATGAGTTTTCCCTCTTTTCCTTGTGCCTGCAAGACTCAGTAGGCACTGAAGGAGTTCTGCAAAGTCCAATGTTTGCATCGACAGAAGAAACCAGGGCTCAGGTGCTCAGCGGGCAGAAAGCTGGTGGCTTCCCAGCAGCTTGGTGGCACTGCTGCAAACCAAGCCCCAGCTCGGCACCGCTCGGGATAGTCTCAGAGAATATTTAGTGCAAGCAAGTGTTGTGTTTGTAGGTGCGGGGACCCTGTGAGCTGGGTAGCAGAACGGCACAGGACACTTCCAGGCAAGAACAGCCAACATCCGGCACCTCAAATGCCAACATTGCCAGGGAGCTGCTCCTGAGTTTAAGTAACTAGTGACTAATGTCCCTGAGAGGTCCGGTTGAGAACTCTTAAGAGAAGAGAGGAAATGCCTCGAATACTTGCCAGGAGCAGGGGGGCAGAGTTAGCAGGTTCTGGGTTTTCAGGGTTCAACACACAATTATGTCTGTTTCCCAGGGTCCTGCCCCCCCAGGGGTATCCCCGAACCCCTTCGGCATTGCAGGAGCTGAACGCCCGATGGCCTGAAGGGCCCAGCACTGCAGCAAAGCACCAGCTGCCCCATCAAGGAATTTAGCTGTCTTCCACGCACAGTTCATCTCCGAAGCCTCCCTGGTGTCTGGGCTCAGCACAAGTGCTAATTACAACACACTCATTTCCAAGGTGGATATTACAATGTCTTTCCTGCTGCAGCTGAGGGAATTCACTAAAGCATTAATACTCCATTCTGGAAAAAATAAAGCACTTTAAATGCCCGCCCTCCCTCCCCACCGCAATGTACTTAAAAATTTCACACAATTCAGCATTTGCAGAAGTTGCAATTAGCTCAGCCAGTGCTGTGTCTCCTAAAATAACAAGTTCCTTTCTGTTCTGATGCTTGTTATAACACTGCAGAGGTTGTTAGACATTTTCTCACCATCAGATTGGTTAGATTCAATTTGCATAGTAGAGAATTTAAAATTAAGAACAGTTTTTCTTTAACCCATTTTACAAACTTCTTCCTCTCCTCTTGCTTTCTTCCAGCCACCTAGATCTGAGCTAGCCAGAAATAGCATAAAAGCATCTTTTGTCTCAGCACTCTGCTGACTCCAGTCTTGGCCCAGTCAAGTGGGCTGAGTTTCTTCAGGTCTTAGAAAGAGCTCAGGTGGATTTCAAGCTTGGGATAAGGCTGATGATAGTTATCTGATCCAAACAGGCTTGTCTGCCCTGAATTATGATACCTGATCCATACACTGCCTGGTGAGGAAAGCACCTCCCCCCTCCCCTTTTTTTGTTGAGATTAGCATTGTACCAGCAGAGGACATGCCCATTTCAGCATATGACACATTTTTGAAATTATATCAAAGGATGTAGTTTACCTGGATCAAGTCATCTTTGATTACATAGTGTTGGAAGAGCAATTCTGGGCACTATTTGTAGGCAGTACAGATTTCAGTGCGAAGATTTCCTAACAGTTTTGCCATTGCCGAATCAGACAAGCAACAAGTATGCTGCCCCCCTAGCACGGCTATCCCCACAGCTTCAGGCGTCTGCAAGGGCTGGAGAACAGATGCTCAGCAGCTGCCTTCTGCTGCGTTTTCATGACAGAGCGCTCCGGATCCTCTTCAGATTATGCAGACGCAAACCCGCACATCCCTGCAAGACACCGTCGCACCGCCTCCTTGCATGGAGGGGGCACAGAGTCGCTTTCCCCCCTTTTGCAATCCCAAGCACCTCCCCTTCTTGCACAGCCCTTGCTTCCCTTTCTTCCAGGGCAATTAGCTCATGCCAGAAAACTGCAACCCAAAACCGCCCAGAAAAAGCTGAGCATTGATCCTGCAAGCTGCCCACATCTATTTGCACGCTCGCCCCGGCAAACCTCCGAGAGGCAGAGGGAGAGCGGCCCCAGCTGGCCCCGGGCTCAGGATCTGCTCTACAGAAACACGTGTAAAGCCGGTGTGCAATGCCCCACGGGCACGCTTCAGGCTCTGCTCCTCCCTGGCGAGTGAGCCACTGGCCGGTCCAGCAAGGCAGCGCAACTGCCCCCGGCTGCTCCAGCTTAACCACCAGAAACAGCATGGGGAAAAAGCTTGAGCTCTCGGGCAGGAGGGCATTCAGCAGCTGCTCTTACAGGCAGCATGCAATACCTTTTTATACCAACAGTATGTCCCAGTCATCTCCAGGAAACATTCAATATCCACAGAAATACTCGCAAACATTCCTGCTTAAATTGTCCCCTTTTGGGGCACAGAAGCTCAAACCACTTATAAAGTTAAACTGATATGTGAACTAAAACATTATATATGTGCGGGCATATATATACACACACACTACCTTATATTCTGAGTGTATATTATATTGCATGTCAGCAATTTTATTCAGAAAAATATTGCACAAATAAAGAATCATTGCTCTGACTGTAAAAATGCAGGTTTCTTTGGGTGAAATACATTATCTGTTTAACTGTGCATAGCAACACTACAAATCTATCTACAACACGAGGCAACTTTATTACATTGCAATTTCCAGGGGAATTCAGGCAGCATTCGGTTTGCCAGCTGTGTTTCAATCCAGCTCTCTGCCCTGAAAATGGTGGAAGGTAGGCAGGGACTGACCACAACCTCATTGCTTCCAGGGCAGATACCCTCACCCTTGCAAAAAGGGTTATAAGAACTTTAATTGCCACAAAATCCTGGGTCCTATCCTCAGCTGAACACACACACCTGTATTATCATGCCCTTAGAGCCTTGCTGAGCCACTGGTCCTATACCCATACTATCCGCTTAAAAGAAAAACAAAACACATACCCCCCAAAACTAGAAAACCTGCAAATACCCATCTTGGTGCTCACAGGAAACGCCAGTCTCTTTTTAGTCTAATCCCAAATTCTGACCAACAATAAAAAAGTTCTGTTTGCTTGTAACATCTAAGCAACTCTGTACACATAGCTCATTGAAGTAAGAAAATCCCACACTGCAACTTTAAGATCTTCATAGTTAATACACAAGTGATTGATTGACCTCAAAACTCTGTGGCAGGAAATCTATTCACTTGTCAATCAGTCCAGAAGAGCTGCCATTTAAAGAGGACTAAGACAGATGGCACCAATGAATTGTGCTGCAGCAAAATGAAGCTAGGAACGTAACTCCAATTTTTCACTTTAATCTACACCAAAATGTCACTGTGTTCATTTACAGTATTCATGTATATTGCCACATACCATATGTAAAAATGACTGTCTGCAGGCTGAGGGGAAGTGTAAAAATTTGGTAACAAATGGCACCAGGAGACGTAAACAGAATATGAAATTGCTTTATCCTAGAATTGGATTAAAAGCCAGATCCAGCGCACACACAACACAAACAGGCCCGCAAGGAAACGGGCAAAAGCCCCCAGCAGCCCTCGGCCTGGTGGGAGCGAGAGCAGGGCAACGGCTCCTGCACCACACTGCCTGCCACCAGCACATGCAACCCAACGGCCGGTTTCCTGCCGCTCCGCTGGCAGCGGGCTGGCGGGTCCGGAGGGCTGGCAGCAGCCGCCTGGTCCCAAGGACCAGGAGCACAGCTGTCGCTCCCCATCCCTGCCTCTGCCTTGCCGTACTTGAGTACTTCGTGTTCGCGAACTCTGCTCCTGTCTGTGCAGCTTTTAGGAGGGCATTGCATTGCCTGGATCAACTGATACCTCTCTGTGAGCAAGTACTCTGCCATATTTTTCAGGTTATAAACAATTAAGTACAGCTATCAGGAACTTGCTGTCTGATGGATGGAGCGGAGCGCCAACCTTTCCAGCTAGCTGGCTACCACGTCCCTGCTGAGCAATCCCCATCCTACCCTGAGCGCTCAGCAGAGTCAACCAGCTGCCTGCAGCTTGCTCTGCGAATCGAGCAGCACACCACCAGCCAGAGGTTCCCTGTCAATCTTAGATCCTGCAACAGAAGCTTGATCCCAGGTAGAGAGAAATGATTATTATAACATGTTGTTGGCTCATCATAGCTTGACCAAGTTTTACTATTATAGACTATACCCTTGCCTGACACTTGTGCTTGAAATATGTAAACCAGAAAAAAATTAGCACGGAAGATAGTGTTATGGACCCTGCATAGAGTCCAGAACACTTTGTCCCATGAAAGCAAGAGTTTCTTTGGATATATGGACAACAAAAGTCCAGATGCAGGCGTTCAAAGTGCTTTGCTGCGTTTCCAAGGGTCACAGATGTGAAACCTTTCCTCAAAGGCTGCACGCCCACAGAACGCGTGGGAACCTGACTCCGCCACCTGCCACCGATCCAGCTGTGGAGCAGACGACACATGTATAGGCCAGTCTGTGTTGGGCACAAGTAAATCCTATTTATTATTATTATTATAGAGTAATGCCTTATTTCTCATCTGGAAAGGAAAAAAGCTTAAACAAAAGTGAACTGCATTAATTTCTCCTGATTTAGTGAAAATCCAGCTCAGCTTGCTTATACTGACTCAATGTTTCCTAATTTACACCCAGGATATTTGTAATTTCAGTTTATTTGCAGCTGTTAAGATTTTAATATGTTAGCTTGAACATTTTTGCAGAAATATTCTGAGCACTATTTCCTTGATAATTAGCACTGCAAAACAATTTTTGTTTCTGTCAGCTCCACTTTTAATATTTTATAATCAATTCCTACCTAAAGCTCCTATTCTATTAATGCAGCCAGAGGCCCTCTGCCAGTGAAAAGAGGTTGCAAATTCTTCCAAAACCCAAGTGCAATTAACATTTTCTTTTAATTTCTCTGTCCTTGAAAGATAAAGATTTCTGTCAGCAATATTACAGTTCTTAGAGAAAAAAATAACTGAAGCCTCCTTGTGCTGCTGCTCCTGCTCTCCCCTCCGCAGCAGATCCCACTGGAGCAGTCTGGTGCATGGACCCTCCGGCCGCGGCAAGGAGAGGGAGGACAGATGGACAAGGTGGTCTGGGCACCTTTGGAGCATCCGCATGCATCCTCCTGCACAGCACTGGGACACCCAGGCCTCGGCCCCGCTGCCCGCAGCAGCCAACACCGATCGCTTTGCAGTAATCACCAGAGGAGAGAAATCCTCCTCTCACTAGGAAACTCCTCTACAGATTTTTCTGCCATTTATCTGTTCTTTATGGAATTTGGATAAAGGGTCCCAGTCATTACCTAAATGAAAGCAAAATCCTTCCTCTAATCAATCAGAGAACTAGAGTAATACCCATATCTGATTATCATTAATTAACGAGACAATTATCTTAAGAATCCACAGGCCAACACTCCCCATGATTACTGAGAGATCATTATCTACTCTGATAGGACTACTCATATTAGTAGCAACATGCAAAGCGCTAGAACACTCTCACATGGGTGGGAACAATAGCACGCTGCAGTAATTGTCCTTTGCACCTCGCACCTTGGTAGACCCTGGCGGTATTGCTGACTCGGCTGTAACTTAGCCCAGCAGCATGTGATCAGGCAAGCAAAGACTCACAGAGCATAAGAGCACAGTTATGATGAGAATCAAATTCTGAGCAGAGGCAATACTCATTAATAATTTTTCTGGTGTTGAAACAGAACATTCCAGCCTGAAAAGCAGGCAGTGCTGGTAGAGCAAGTGCCACGCGGGAGCCCTACGTACCAGCTAACGGCACAGTTTGGTGCCTAGGACCAACGTGGGGAGCCCAAAGCAGGACTTGGGTGGTGTGCAGCCTCACCAAGGACAGTTGTCTGACACCTGCCAGGCCTCCAGCAAATCCAGTAACGCGTTTATAACCCAGTCCCAGCCCCAGGAGTTGGGAGCGAAGCAGAGGGAGCAACGAAAACACTGCTGCGACCCATACAAGCGCTCTGCAAGAGAGCTGAGCAGCGAAGCCAGCCCAGCAGCAACGTGCCAGGAGCCAGCCTGGGTGGCAGCAACAGCAAAAAGCTGCAATTACTGCCTGCGACAAGGCAAACGTGACAAACGGGATAATCAATGCTATAAAACTGTCACAATTACACATCCTTTCTTAGTAAATAAGAGAGAGACATTAAACAAACAGGGCATAAATACAATGCGTTAAGAAGCAGAGGAGCCTGGTGCAAAAAGCAGAGCTTTCTCCCTTGAAACCAGATTGACACTCCAGGGACGGTTTTGTGCCCGGCCCCGGTGCATGCCCTCGCCACGAGGAAGGCTCCCGGGCACACAGTGTCCGCGTCCCATGGCAGGGTAGGACGCACCCCGTCCACCCTTCTCTACCACCAGGTAATTCTCCTTTCTTCCAGGGGGATGCTTCCCTCGAGAGTCAATTTTGCTTAGCCCCTTTTGGGAGATTTTTCACTCCACGGTCCTAAAACAGAGCTTTTCCTCCCCAGTTGAGGATACATTAAAGAAAATACGTGAGTATTTCAGGGAGAGGCACGCTTGGTGACAGATAATGAGATAAACAGGAAATAAAGAGAGGCGATGGCATTCAGCAGACACTGAGGTCAGCGAAGCCATTGTAATTCACAGCCGAAGTCGACCCTGCTGTGTCGCAAGCCACAACTCCCCAGCAACGCCTATAATTACAATACTGGTGTCTAAGGAAAGCAAATCTATTTAGGAAGACCATAATTATGGTGGAAAAAAATACAGTTCTTCTTGCAGCTGTCAAATAGTTTCCAGCAGGTAACAGCAGTCTGTCCACCAACACTTCCTTCCCCCAGCTTCTCCCAAGCTTGTGTTGGTGCCTTAACAGTTTAAATTAAGCAAAGTCAGAAACATCTATACATGAGAAGATAAACACATCTGTTCAGAGTGCTTTGGTATACCTTCATTAGTACATGGCATCTAATATCCAATTCTAGGATTATTGCCCACATTGCTGGTTTGATGTGCACAAATCACGGCAACAGGCTTCCAGGAGCCAGAGCTGTATGTTCCCACGCATGCATGCGTGCCCAAGTGCTTATTGGCAGCGTACATCACAGGCATGTGTGACAGCACATGTCCCTGCATGCCCCCATTCACATGCTCCTGCAATAGTATTTTGAGACTTTTCTCAGTTATCTTAAATACCTTCATGTACAAGCAGAAATCCATGAGAATTTGCCAGAATATCTCCTCATGAAACTAACTCAGTATTTAGTGACAGAAAAATCCCATGTGGAATAAACAGCTTTAGTCATAGACCAAGTCTCTGGAAAAAATAAGAGTTATTTCAGTGGTAATATCCTGAGAATCCCAAGTTGTTAGCCAATAATCCCAAGTCTCATTGGACAAGATATTCGCAGCCTGCACTATGAAACACCTGCGACATTGGAGAAGGAAAGGAGAAAGAACCAAAATGAAGTAAAAGTCTGGAAATATTCTAGTTCCTAGCACAATATTTCAAATGCTTGCATTTAGATTAGATTTGGAGCAAGGTGGTGTGGAATATTTATTACAGATTACGTGCTTCTGCTACCTCAGTTGGTGCTTACAGGAGGCTACTTAAAATTCGAGGCTTATGCCTCTGTTTCAGAGTTGCTGTTCCCAGGGCAGTACCCATCTGAGCACAAGCTCCTAAGCAAAATAAACTTCTTAAGTGGAATCCATTCATTTGCTTCAAACCAAACCTCTTTTGAAGATTCTCATGACCTGAAATAGAGATTTGTAGCAATTTGTATGCAGATGTGTTTATTTAATCTGAAGTTATTTATGCAACTGCATTGTAATAAGATGAGAAATGGGAGATAATTTCCACAGAGGTCCTGTTATCTTCTTTAGCAAGAAAAGACTTCCAATTTCCTTTGTTGGGGCTCAGTCCAGCTTTTTAAAGAGTGGGGAATACAACACACAAAAAATAACAGCATGTTGCTACTCAACGAGGTCAGACACTTGTTTGGGGATTGCATTTTATAAAGTCCTCTACGCATGAGCATAGAGGCAGGAGGGATTATATACACCTGAGACCTCTGATCACTGGGATTTGAGTTCTTACGATCACCACCTGGGGAGGGGGCACTTCTGGTGCCAAGCCTGATGGCCAGAGCAGAACACTTCCAATGGGCTGCTGCAAGGAAACGCAGTATTAAGATGCAACAAGATCAAGGATAGAAGATCTGTGGCATAACGGAAGTTTGTTCTGACTTCTGAAGGACTATCATAGGACTCTCTGCTGTTTTACCTATTTCAACATATAGCTCATTCTTCAGTATTTAAGTGCAATGTAATCAGGTTGGGAGCTCAGGAACTCCCTTGTTTCACAGGATGATGCCACAACGGACTCAGAAGGGTCAGGGGATCTTTCATTAGATTTTCAATTATACCAGATAAAAATCAAGAGTTTCCCAAGAACATAGCAGCTGTCTGCCTTTGGAAGCAAGTACCTCTATAAAACAACACCAACAGATGGAACAGAAATTAAAACAGAAGTTCTTTTTTTCAGATGAATATGTGAATTTTTGACAACAAATGCCAACTTATCTTCTAAACTTGGTGATAGCCATAGCCCATAACCCATCCAGAACTAAGTGGGATTCGCTACAGCATGTGCTTGAGAACTCATTAACAATATGAGCATCTCCTTACACCGCAGAGCGTCAGAAGGGGAACCACAGCAGCCATGACGGAGCCTTTGGCAGGGCCGCTGCCTCCACAGGGCCAGACTGAGCTTCCTTCCTTGCCGAGCCACCAAGTCAACAACAACAACAAATCCTCGTTTCCAAACTATAAGCCAAAAGGGAATAAAAGCCACAAATAGGTACACAGGTCCTAAGCCCAGCTGGTGACCCTCTCTCAGTCCGACCTTAGCACAGGCTGCCCAGAACCAAGCCTGCTGCTCCAGGGCAGTCACCCCTGCCCATGCACCACCATCACTAGTCTCACTTTGCTTCACTTAACAATCATCTGCCCAATAGCTTCAAGTACAATAAAAACACATCACTTCACATACTGCTTTTCCCGGAAAAGAGCTTTGAAGCAGCCCAATGAGAAGGCAGCAGGACCCTCCACGCACATGGACATGCGGTCAGAACTGCCCTCGTGCCAGCAGAGCTGCCTGGTCGCAGGACACAACCACCCTGCTCAGCAGGGGAGCCCAACCAGGAACAGAGCACTTTATCTCCAGTTCTGATATTCTTTCAGGGGCACTTGTAATTGTTCAATGATTTACAGTTCAGTTTTTAGCCACCGCAGCAGTTGCCTGAAACCCCCAAACACCATCAGGAAGTATTCCAGAAAAAGAAGCTTGTCTATTATGTTTCTAATCAGATAGTCTTGAAAAGCTGTTGGATAAAACTAAAGGGAGCTGGAGAAAAATAAATGAGAAATGGGAGAGATGTAATAGAAGAAAAGTAGAGATAAAAACACTGTCTAGAGAGAAGGGGGAGGAAATATGCCTCACGAAATAAATTGAGAAACATGAGAAGACAATGAGATCTCATTTATCTCCCATGCGTTTCTCTTTCAGTGATTGAGCAATAACAGAGCAATAAAAGAGCAGCTATGAAATCTTCTCTCTTGTTCAGGATTCATAAGAAGAGCATCTAGCAAAGACCAAGTTTTTAGCACAACTATGATTTTTTTTTAAGGCTTTTCTTAAAAAAAAAAAAACTTGGCATCATCAAATCTGCATCATCTTTAAAAGTTGCTCATGCCAAATTTAGGTGACTGAGCTGGTATTTAACCGGGCAATTGAGCATTTAATTTGGGCAGCAGGTGCAATCAGAAAGAAACATTCCTTTTGCACACTGTAGTAGAAAGCAACCTAATCAGAGAAAATCTTCATGAAACAAGACTGTGGCCTTGAATCCTCAAGAAGAGATATAGGCAACTTCACAACTCGTACAAGTATTTACAAATAAATCACTTACTTCAGTGCTGCAGACTACGACCGTTCCCCGTTCGACCCCAGCAGCCCCAAAGAGCGCAGCTGTCCCAAGGAACACCACTCCACTAGACCATGCCTCCAAGCAAAGGGAAAGCTGGCCTTCCCCTGAGCATTTATACTCTGCCTAACGAAGCTCCCACTGCCAGCTGCCCCTAATTGCAGGCTGCTGCTCCCCTCCACCTTAAAGCTGTACCAGCATGGTCTGGTCAGGGCTGTTCTTCTCCTTGTCGTGTAAAATTGTGTAATGCTGCTTCAGCCTGCGCTGAAGCTCACCAAACGGATCTGGACGCCCCTTGTCTGTGAGCAATGCTTGCCCAAGCCCAGAGCCACCGGCAGCAGCTGCTTTTCAGAGGGGTTTTGCTGAAGCTGCAGGAGCAATTACCTTAGCAAGGGGCTGAAGCCATGCGCCTGCTGGCCACTGCCTGCCAGGACAGCCCTGGGTTAACAGCAATGTTCAGCTTAATTTAACGGAACTCAGTAAAAAGCCTGAAGATACAGTGTAATTAAGCAAGTTTGTAAAGAGAAAATGTAGCACAGTTCCGCAGATATCTTATGAAATGTGATAAAAATTTCGGTGGGCCATGGGCCAACAGGAGGGAGAAACGTCTGCTCGTTAGACAAGCCCTGGAAGCTAGTTCAGCTGTAACGGTGTAAATAGCAGCTTCGTTTTCCTGTTGCGGTTTTGGAGACCGTTTGCATCTTAAACCATTGAAGGTTTCCTCAGAGCCCGTTAGGAAACAAGTGCTTTAATGAACAAGGTGTCTCCTGGTGGTGATGGGCCTTGCAAGATGTTCTGGAGAGATCAACAAGCAGCCAAGCAGAGCTCATTTTGCCCAAGGATGCATGGGAGGCATGCAAAGCGCGTTTCCAGTCCCGTTGATTAGGTCCTGCGGCACTCACAGCACTAACGCGCTGCTGCCCACCTCTGCGCAGCGCCCGGGGCTCAGCCTTTAGCCATTTCCAAGGCTTACTCTAGTCACCAAATGGAACAAGAGCTGCTGAAATTATAATTTAACGTGGCCGCTCCTGGTAACTAGTGCTGTCTGGCTGATGATTAATTATTACAATTTCTCGGTCTCCTTTTGAGGAGAAAACAGTGTTTGTGTGAAGACAGAACTTCCTAGGCCAGTCATACGCACACATCTCACGCCCTGTGCCTCCGAAATACTCGTGTTTGCTAGTGTTACCAGTGCACGGTGCTCAACATATTAATGGTGGGTGATCAGAACATCATGTAAAATTAGATGAGTGTTTTCAGGCCAGAGAATAGTTCCAACCTCCCAAGTTGAGTGTTTTCGAGAGAAAAGTCACAGCTCCCATCCTCATCTCTCACAGACGCTCTCGAAAAGGAGCCAGAAGGGGCCAGGCTGGCAGCTCTGTGCTGACAGCATGTGAAAACTTGATCTTCGCTGAAATTTTCCGTGGCTTGGCCCTAGTCTCTGCTGCTGCTGACATGACCCGTGAAGCTCTCGCCGCGGTCGTTCTCCCGCGTGTGAGCGGTGGCGCGCGGACAGCACGGATTGTGGGAGGCGACAAACGCAACCGTTCCTGTGTCATCCAGCCCAGCAAACAGCGTGGAAATGACTATTCCTTTGTTTGCTCCGCAAGGGAAATGCCTTGTGCTTGTGGCTGTAAGAGGGATTATCATGCTGGCGCTCAGCACATGCTAATCCCCACGGTGCCATCAAGCCTGTTCTTTTGTAGCTAACAATCAGAATTAATTCTTTAAAGTCTCTTGCTTTTCCCTATTCCTTTCTTATTCCAATAAATGTCACAAAATCATTTATTAGTCTGAGACGACAGGCTGTAGACTAATTTGATTCCCCTCTGTATGCCTTGCTGATGCCCCTTGGGAGACAGAGTAATTTTTGCCACATATTTATAGCAATGTCATTTTCTAAAATTGCCAAAAAAACTGAGGGAGAGGGGGAGTTAAAAAAAAAAAAGAAAAACCTTTCCAACTGTCACTGGCATAACATCGAGGAGAGTGCAAATGCCTGGGTTTCTGCTCTACCAGCGAACAGAAAAAACTTCAGGAGGCTTCTGGAAATGGATGCTAAGAAATGCCTGGGAGTTTAGGATTTTTTTTTTAAGCATTGATAGGTCTTGTAATGACTGTGCATAAACTTTATTTTTAGGATGACCTGTCTGAAGACTCAGTGTTAGCAGTATAAAACCTCTGTATTTGCTTTTCATTAACCTGTTTTTTTTTTTTTTTTTTTTTTTTTGCATTTGGCTAGTATGAAAATACTTTGCTGTCAACAAGAGCAGCAGCAGCTAAAGCCTTGCTTGGAAGTTTATCCAGGGGACCTGCACTCTGAGCCATAAAGGTAATCAGTTCTGCAATCATGCACTTTGGCTCCCTCCAAAAACACTGTTAAATTGTTTTCTATCTCCTCTTCTCAACAGATAGTCATCTTTTGGATTTTGCTTGGGAAGTTACGTTGCAAACCAGAAATAAATGCTAATGGCTTCCAACATGACAGTCATGTGGCTCAGAAAGCAATAACTCCTTTTCAAGGGAAAATACCAGCTAATCCCAACTTTCTGTCCCCCTTAACCTCTGAGGGTTTCTGTATCTGGCAGTGTTTTGCGGCTGTAGTTAGATGGACATATGCTTTAGGAAATAAGAGCATACTGGTGAAAGTTTGGAGAACCATAAATACATGTTCTTTCAACATTATTTGCCTTCCACAGCAGATTTTGACCCATCAAGCTTGACTTTATTTGCAGACACCTCTCTCATCTGTTCTTTCCTTTAAAGGGCTTGATTCCTCAACTTTAATAACCCAGGGGGGGAAATAACTCCGCCGTGGAATGATTGCAGAGCTAAACATAATGAACAATGCCACTGAAACAGACAAATTCTAAAGGTATGTGTGATGTGACATGATTTTCCTTAAAAAAAGCAGGTCCTGAGTCACCATATTTGCTTCTCAGACAATCACTGGGTTTTGCTTCTCACTGAATCACCTTATTCCACTTTTATTTTCTGTTTGCTGCAGTTCTAATCCCAGGCCTCTACTGACCCGAAATTTCAAGTGTGGGCTACTGCATCTCTGCGAACTTCTCCTGTGATTTAGTGCTTATATTTTCCACCATCACTTCGGTTATTTGGCCTGTAGGGCTGTTTTTTAGGGTAAGCAAGAAAACTTTCTCTTTCCACAGCCCCCTTCACTTTTCCCCACTTAGGCTCTGTGGCATCTGTTCCTCCTGGTCCTCGTTAACATTCAGATACATGGTCTGTAGGGTTATGTCTTCAAGGTTAAAAAATTTTGATGGCAAGCAAGATTCCTAGTCTGAAGTTTTCCTTTGAAGTCTTTTTACAAGCCGTTGGGGAAGGAACCAGGCAGGGAAGCGCTGTGCAGAATACTGACACTGGGACTGAGCTCATGAACTGATGCCCATAGAAATCTTGCAGTGATTTCTGCTAAGGGATTTGGCTAATGCTACAGTACTTTCATTCTAACGGAGAGGAAAAATGAAATCATAAAATAGTGAACAATAGGAAAATTAATCATTAAGACTTTTGTTTTCAAAACTATAGCTGTTCATTCCCTTAATATTCATGAAAGGTAACTTAATATGTAATGCACAATAAATTAAAGCCATTATTTTAGTGTCCTTCTGCTCCTCTAGGAGAGTGTATGATGTACATTGTGAAACTGAAAGAATATTTAGAATTCATCTCTGGGAAAGAAAGCTGAGTAATTACCATTAAAAAAATATTTCTGCCATTTTCTATCAAGCAGGCAACTCAGTTAAGGTATTATCAACAATCAATAGCAGTGTGCTTCAATAACCGATGATAGGAACATGTGTCAGCTGGTTAAACTGACCTTACAGAGTGATCTGCCACAGCGCAACAAAAGCTGCTGCAAAACCTCCTTGAACGCTGTTATATCCCCAAACAGTGTGCAAGGGGAAAGAGCAGAGGCAGGAAGAACTCATATCCGTTTTCCTGGCAGAGCGTTAAAGTGGAGGTGCTTGTGCTAATCACAGCTAGCAATCAAATTCCTTAGGGTTTTCAAGTTGCAAACAACATCTTTTATATTCTTTCCTAAAAGCCTGCGCGCTGTCCCACCCAGTGACAAACGGCTGCCATGCTTTACCCCAGCAGCGCCTCCAGCTCTGCAAGGAGTGGAAGTGATTCCACAGTTTGCATTTCATTTTGCAGTTTAGGGATACTTCAGGACCAAAACTATCAGGTAAAAACCTCGATTCAGCAAAACAGTCAAGCAAAGCACAACTTAATATCAATGGCTGACATTTAATATGTGAAGGATTCCCTTAAGACTGCATCCCTTTATTCCTGGTGAGCTGGGAGGAGTGCACATGTTGCTCCTACTGAAAAAAAGGATTTCTGCAAATTTTGTTGTATCAGGGTTTGTCTGATAGGTTGTTTCAGCTGTGCCTACCAGGAGGCAATATATAACCTTAACTCCACGGCTGCTGCAAGACTTGTGCTCTCTGGGGGAGAAGGACCCTTCTGGTGCTGCACCTCGGGCAGCGGGTCCAAGCTCGTGTCCCGCGCGTCCGGCTGCCTGCTGCGTGCGCCAGCCTTGCCCCGGCCGAGCCCCGCTGCAGCCGCCGCCGCCTCCCCGGACGGGCTCCCGCGGACACGCAGCCGGCAGCCCCCGGCTCGAAACGGCCACTTCATCTCCCGCCAGTCGCTCTGATTTTCTGAGGGTGGGAAAGCTGGCTATTTCAAATGCTTTTGATCAATTCTTTTTTTCAACTGTTATTTGCTCAAATTAAGTGAGTTTTGATTGGAAAATAAGCTTAACCAACTGCTTGATTAGTCAGCGGAAATTGCTTTGGCTAATTGACAGAGGAAATATTGGAAGAGAAATCAAGATCTGGAAAATGTTACTTAACAGGAATAGTTCAGCTCCCCTAAATCATTTTGAACACAGGCATGTTAAAGGCTCTTTTTCAAGGGGAAATAGTAGAAAATTTTCCTAGTAGTGGAAAGTAATTGCATTAGATTTATTGAAATAAAAATGATTTATCCAAGTTTGTGACTGGCAATGCGAGTTCTAGAGATGAAAAAACAAATCTGATTATTTGCTTCACTTTTTTTATAAAATTAAAGGTTTATTACTTGAGATGGAGAAGGCGGAACAGCATTGCACTTTGGTCCCAGCAAGCTGGTGCCCACAGCCGCCTCTCAGTAAATTCCTCCCAAATAAGATCGAGCGACGCCAGCTGCTGCTGAAACACGCTTCACCTTATGCAAAGAGGTGCACACCTCGGCAGCACCTGACTCCTAACCGCCTGGCTTGCCCTGCGCGTTGACAGGTCTCTGAGGGGCTGCGCGTACCCCGACTGCGGCGCAGGGGTCTGCGCCGAGGACCGGCGCGGCGTCCCGCTCGCGGGGCACCCTGCTGCCGGTCCCGCCAGCGCGGGTGCACAGCGCACTGTTCCCTAAATTCAATCTGGAGATGCAGGAAACAGAAGCCAGAGCGGTGCAGAAAGGTGGGAAACTGGAAAAAAACTTGGTGCCAGGTTGTTACCTACCCAGGTGACTCCTTTGAAAGGATATTTGAAAGGAAGCTGGCAGTCATGTTCTGTATTATTTATCTAGCAGCAGATACCAAGTGTTAAATGGCTTCATGATTTCACTAAAGGGCAGCAAAGGATGCAGAACACAAATGAAATTAATCCCCAATTCAAACAGAGAGAAGCAGAAAGAAAAGCATGGACATCTTTGGCAGGAGCCTTGCAACAGTCACCGAGGAGCCCTTATCAGCAGGGAAAGGTCGGCCGTCGCTGCTCGCTTCGGCACCAGCCCTTGGCACGCGCTGGGGCGCCGCTGCCGGGCCAGCCCGAGGGGGCTGGCTGCGCCCCTCGGCCCGATCCCCGGGGAACGGGCCATGCCGAAGCGCTCCCAGCGGCGGGCGCTCGCAGGCAGGAGGCGGCGGCGGCGTGGGAAAACCTGCCCGTCCGGGCACTGCAGCTGGGAAGCAGATCAAAATACCTCTGTCTGCCCGAAAGGTTCTATTTTAAAAGTTCTTAAAACTTAAACTTTTTTTAAAAAGTTATTTGGAATGATGGAGCATTTTCCCCGCGGGAACACTGAGGCCCCAGGGATTTCGGGAGTTTTTGCTCGTGCTGCACCGCGCTGCCCCGAAAGCGCTCTCTGCTGCGGAGCCGGAGCCGCAGGCACGTGCTGCGTTTACCCCCGAGCGTCACTTAACTCACCGTTATCCCCTTCGCTCTCCCCAGAAGACTTGGTGGGTACCAGCTTTGAGGAACAATGAGGCTGGATTTTTCTAATACCCTGAAATACTTCCTTCTGGGGGCTAAAACAACTTAAGAGTAACTAAGCATTAATTCCTGGCAGCTGCGCGGGGAAGACGGCCCCAGACAGCGCGCGAGAAACTTCACCCCTGCGACAAGCCAGCTGAAACAACGTCTCCTCTGTGATTTGACTTTAAACAAAAGCTTTAGCGGAATGAGGAGGATTGCCCTCTAGGAATTTCCTAAACTGGCTGCAGACCTTGTAGTTCCTCCCTCCTCCGAGCCGCCCAGCCTGGGATGGGACACATTTAAATCTGAAGCCATCACAAATAAAGGTAAGGAGAAGCGATAGCGCTGGTCCCTCTCCATCTCCCCCCGAGGCGGGACAGATCCGGCCTCCCCCGTCCTCCTGCTGCGGTGGCTGGCGGAGGGCGAGAGGCGGTCTGCCCCTCGCCGGGTCCCGCCGGGCCGCGGAGGGGAGCTCTGGGGCTCTCCTTGGCCTGCAAAGTTTCTGCCCTCGTTTAGCTCCTTTGTGAGTCATAATTGCAGAGAGGGAGAAAGACCTGCACAAGATAACATCAATGAAACGGCTCATTCCCAAGCTTGAATTACCTCTTTAATCATATTTTTCCCTTGGAGAAATAATTAAAATGTTCTTCGTTATCGTGCAAGGGGATGTCACTGGCTCTTTATAACATGTGCTGATTTATATGGTTTGGTGGATGCAGTTTAGCATTAAATTACTGCTGTGTTCCCCAAACTGCTGAGAAATGATGGAGAGAGCATGTCCATCCCTTTCAACCAGAGGGAAGCGACTCCGTTGGCCGTGTGACCCGTCCGTCCGCGTCCCGCAGGTGAGGGGCCGGGCCACTGAGCAAGGAAACCACATGTGGGCAACCAGGAGTATTTTCTGCTTTCCTAAGCCGCTTGATTTTTGTTTTAAGGAAATACAAAAAAACGCACTCGGCGCCGCGGACGCGGAGCACCGCCGAAGGGAAACCGGTTCGGGTTCCTGAGACGACAAGACAAGAGCTCTGTAAAAGCTGGTGGCCAACGCTGGTTCCTAACGAGAGAGGCCTTACCTCTGGCTATCGTGGTTTAATTAGCACATTGCCTGCGACTGCTGTGAAACTCTGCAGAGGGTGTTGGAAGGCAGGGAGGAGCGTTTCAGTTCGAGTGGCGTGGCTTGGCCGTAAGGTTCCTCCTACTACCTTGGTGATAGACGCACTCTGCCATTACTTACATCATCAGCATTTATTTCTAGCGCTAATTAGAACAGATTCATTGCCGCAGAAGCGATAAGTGCCTATAAAAGCCTGCAGTTGTGGCACTAAGTGCTCTGCCTGCAGCTGGCCCCGCGAGTCTGCCGCGAGGTACCAGCTGGCAGGTATTACTGCACCGCCAGCCAGAGCGGCTGGGACGTCTGCTCACCCGGGTGATGAAGGAGGCTGGAGAAAAATGTTCAGCTAAGGCGGAAATAGCAGCATCACGCTCACCTTCCCGTGGCGCTAGTCCTCTCTGAGCGGCTTTCCTCGGTGCCCCACAAAGGGAAGGGGAGCCTTTCATTTCGGGGTTTAATTTATGCCTGTGGTATTGTCAGAAAAAAAATGCCTTGCCTGAGTTTTACTTTCAGGTGATACCTGTTTGGTAGTATATGAGGAGAAGCATGGCGGCTCAGACTCCATTTCCTCCTGCGTAACTGTTTCATCAGAATTGCAAGATCCTGTGTAACATCTTTGGGATTTGGACGAGTAGGTGCAAGAGGACAATTGAAAATAGCATCACCTAACCATAAACCAGCGTTCCCAGCCCTCTTTTCTTTGGCACTACTTCTTTCATTTTCTCTAAGCTGCTGTGTTGAAAATTGAGTCATATCGTTGGATTTTTTCCTTATGTAATGTGATATTTCATTGATGCTTGCTGACCTTAAGGTGAGGATTAGTTTTTTAATCAGGAAATTACGATCTCTGTTGAGTTCACCTCTTTGGCAAATGTCAGAAGCAGATCTGTCCCTTTCTGGGCTGGTTAAAGTGGTGCTAGCTACTTTTTCCCCAAAACTCATTTTATGGGAGAAAAGCGTGCTCATGGATCTACTCACTTAAAAATTAAATTTAACGTAGCACTTTCTAAATCTTAATGCCTAATGCTCCCTGTCTTGCCCATCAGCCTTGCAAAGATGCCATATTTTGGAGTTTTTCATGAACTCGGAGTTGCAGGACAAGAAGGGAAAGTCAGCTACGCCGCCCTAAACGCAGCGCTCCGCTGGCGGGAAACCTTCTGGCTGACACAGGGCGCACCGCAAACCGCAGTGAAAGCGTCCTGGACGCCGTAACCGGCCCCTGCAGCCCGCAGGCCGGGGGGCAAGCACGCCAGGCGCGACCGACCCGCCTCTGCCCCGACCCCCTCCTTCGCGCGGTATCTACGCTGGCGAGGAGTCGGCGCGGAACAGCGTTAAGTCCCAGGCACCGGCCCGTGCTGAATACGCGAGCGTGCACCTTCCGTCTCGCCTTGCTGGAGGATGCAATTTTTCACCAGTAAAAACTTTTCACCGCGGCCGGAGCAGCCAAGCTCGGGCCCAGGCTTCCCCCGGCGCGCTCGGCTCGCGCCATCGCCTCCCGCAGAGCGCCCGGCTCCTCCCGCCCCTGCTGTGCTTTTACCCCCCGAGACCTTTTGCTGCTTTTATGTTTGTTCCGCAGTCAACCGCAAAGGCTGGCGGAGCGGGAAGGAGCCAACTATTTATATTTGTTGTTAGGAAACTACAGGAAAAGCAGAGAGAAAATGAAGTCCTAACACAAACCAAGATAAAACATTGAAATTAATATTAAAAGTCATGACTAATTCTGTCTTCAAACACACTGGACAATGCTCCTAAGCTGTTGAAAATTTCGGTCATAATCAATAAACGTGTCGCAAAGTATATTGCTAGGATCATCTCTAGCAAGAATAAAGTTCCCGGGCAGACTCCCTGCCTGATGAAGATTCAGCTCAGCTCATGCTTTAACACGCAATATTCCTTGTGGAGTGATGAACTCGGAGCCAATAACGGGGCAATTTCTTCTCAGGATCTCATTTGGCCCCAAAATGACAAATGCAGCTGCTAATTTAATTGTCCATTGAATTGCCTTTCTCAGAGCTGGCCCAAAAATCAATGCATGGAAATATGCTGGCTGCATGTAGCTAGCGTTGTATATATACGCCCAAAGAAACCTGTGTCTCCTTTTAGTCAACTGCAGGACAGCGTGAGATGATAATAAAGAGCAAACACAAACAGCTATTTGGCTGAAATAGCTGTAATGTAAAAGGTGAACGTTCCTGCTCCCATGGCGGGCCGCTGGGAGCGGGGCCGGGCGCAGGGACCTCGCTCAGCGCAGCAGGGCGCGCGGAGGCGGCAGCACCCCCGGGGCAGACGGGCTCCGCGGCGTGGGACAGCGCCAGGGCCCCCGGGCCGGCCCTGCGTCCGTCGCTCCTCGGGCAGGAAAGCGGCGGAGAAGCAAAAACCGTCTTGGTTGTCAAGTGTATTGTCTCCCACTAGAAACATTACCCGTGTTTTGTGGCTTTAGCTACTTAGATCACTTAATTTGCTTCAGACTACTAATTACTGCTTCATTACGGTGGTATGCCTACTGTGAGCACAATTTCAAAGATTTTTAAAATTGCATATACATTGCAGTGGTTGAGCTTTGGGCCAGACTTTTGCTTAATAGTTTAATTTAAAACGCAAGCCCCCAGAGCATCCTAAGCTCCCTCTGGAAGCCGCGGCGTGTTTCTCTCTTAGCATTGTTTGCGTAGCCCTCAGTGGCGAGCACTGTGCAATGTGAGAAATGGCATTTTCTCATCAAGAGCACAATGTCGGAATTATTTTCCTCCTGCTCGTTAAGATATCTGTGCTTTCCCATCCTCGATTAAATGTCAGGTCGCTCCGGGTATCCATTCAAAGCTGGAGCAGCTCCAGTTCCCATTTCACATGAGCACCAGGAGCAATTCTGAGTTTTTATCACCTTTCTTTTGAATGGAAACCTCCAGGACTGAGAAGACGCGTCGAGCCCTCAGGAAAGCAACGGCTGGGCTGCGCTCCGGGGCCACCCGTGCCCGCCTCGCCGTCCCGGCAGGGCCTCCCGCGCCCCGGCGTGCCCCTAGCCACCGCCGCGCGGGCCTCATTGCCTCCTTCACGCTCTGTGTTCCACTGAATTAGGCTCAAAGATTAAAGCAATAAGAAAATAAAACTGAATTAAGTCGATGCGAACGCAAATAATGTCATTGGTAATTAGCGCTTTTGTCTTTCCATTTTATTCTCGGCTCTTTTATGGTCTTTCTCTTTCCAGATTTAATGTCATTTCCTCATCCCCCTTTTGAATTTGCGTAAATCCCCGGCTAAGTGCTGGATAACGTGTCTGTGTTAGCTAATCCTCAGACGGGCGCTGAGCCTGCAGCAGGACGGCAGCCCCGTCCCGGGCGCTAACGCCGGCTGCCGCCTCGGCCCGGCTCTGCCGTCCAACGCCGCGACCCCGGGTGGAGGCACCGGCGCGACCGTTCCTGGCCAGGGAGCAGAAGGCAAAAAGGATTCGTGCAGCTGCACAAGGCGGCCCGGCGCTGTTTAGTCACCTTCGCTCTTCCATTGGAAACCCCAGGTGAGCCGAGCATTGCTCCCGCAGCATCCCGCCCGCCTGGCTCCCACCGCATCGGCATCCCGCCCACCCAGCTCCCGCAGCATCCCGCCCGCCCGGCTCCCGCAGCATCGGCATCCCGCCCACCCAGCTCCCGCAGCATCCCGCCCACCCAGCTCCCGCAGCATCCCGCCCGCCCAGCTCCCGCCGCATCGGCATCCCGCCCGCCCGGCTCCCGCAGCATCGGCATCCCGCCCGCCCAGCTCCCGCGGCATCGGCATCCCGCCCGTCCGGCTCCCGCCGCATCGGCATCCCGCCCGCCCGGCTCCCGCGGCATCGGCATCCCGCCCACCCAGCTCCCGCCGCATCGGCATCCCGCCCGCCCGGCTCCCGCGGCATCGGCATCCCGCCCACCCAGCTCCCACGGCATCGGCATCCCGCCCGCCCGGCTCCCGCCGCATCGGCATCCCGCCCGCCCGGCTCCCGCGGCATCGGCATCCCGCCCGCCCAGCTCCCTGTGCAAGCCACGGCTAGGGAACAGCAGCTCTCACTGAAAGGACCATGAATTTGGGGGGATTTTTTTGTTTATAGCTTTGCAATTCTATAGCTCATTCGTATGTGGGCAATGTTCACTCCCAAGCTATTCCTGTTCTTGGTTGTCCGTGACTGTAGGTGATTTTTGTTTTGCTTTGCAACAGTGAAGAGTAAAATCCCCAAGTTCAACACTTTTCAGGTGCACAGAAACGTGGCTACCTGAACTGAATCAAGAAAAAAGGATGAGTAGAATAAGTCTTTGCGGACTCAGATTTCTTTCATATATTGGCTGTACGCGAGGGAAGCACTGATCAAATTACACCCCAAGCAGGCTGAGTATGTTTGGCAGGAACTGTGGCTTTATAAACACCTTTTTTAACCTGAGAAAGATAACAGCTTAGTTTCCAGCCCCCCATTTCAAGTCCTGCCAGGCTGCTCTTACCATCCAGCCAATGCCGCTCACATTCATTCACACCTGGGTGGTTTTGCTGCAGCTAGTGTTCTCTGGTTCATACTTCTAGTTTCCCCAAATTGGATTACTGCAATCCCAGGCCTTTCGGGCTGCCTGGAAACTATTCCACCACAGCTGCCACCGTGCCGAGCGCTATAGCACAGGGTAACACGCAGAAATTTCAGCTCTCTGATCCCCGTTATGGTCAATCTTCATCCACTTCTGCGCTGGCAGGGGATTGAGCTAATGCTACACAGGATGCTTTGCGCTGTTCACCTAGCAGGAATCCCCTTATTTCCCCTTATCAGTCATGTAGCTTTGAATCAGCCTTGGAGCTGCAGAGCTGGGGCATGTCCGGTTCATGATCTTCAGCCCAATTCCATGCTTTTTTGCAAGAAAACATCCCCAGGTTGAGCAGGATTTTCACTTCCTACTTCCCCATTTCATGGGAAATAGTCGATGCCCTGCCCCTGCAACCCACCACGCGTCGCGCGGGTTCGCCTTCGCGCGCGCCAGCTTTGGCTGCACCGAGCCGAGGAACGACGCCTCTCTGCGAGGACCCAGTCTTTCCCTACTGCCTCCAATTCCTGGTGTTAACAGGTACCAGAATATTCCTTGCACACGTTCAGAGCAGTCTTAATATGTTGTGGAAAAGAGAAGGCAAACCTGCATGTGCTGCACTGCCTGCACTGAAGTTAGCAAGTTTTTTTGCCTTGGGAGTATTTCCATTTTCACCACTAAATGGGCATTGCTCCGAGTCAGCGCGGGAGCGCGGTCCTGCTCGGCGGCTGAGCACACTGAGCCCGCTTCACAGAGGACAGAGGCGGCCAGCAATATCTGAAGCGTCATTTTGTTGGTGTACGTACACAGAAAATAGGATATAAACATTTGATTCGGGGAATAAAGCATATTTTCCTTTCCATCCCACTTTATAGCATTCACAGTTGATTTCTAGTTCGTCAATGGTAATTAAGAGCAAACCTTACTGCACATAACTCCTCATTTTATTGTCCTCCAACGCAGAACAAAGCCTGCAGTATGAATACGCTTGCTGGGCTGTGCCGTACCCTCCCGCGCGCGGAGGACGCCGCGGCCCTCGCCTGCTAAAGAGCCATTAGAAACGGCCCTCGAGGAGTCAACAAGCCAACAGCTTCACTTCGCTTGCTTTATCAGCATTGATTCCCCTAACAAGCGTTTATCTTCATCCTAGGCCCTGGAAACCTGCTGTTTAACCCTCTGGAAGACGGCTGTGTTTATTTAGCCACCTTGCTCCCTGATGCCCGGGCGCAGGCAGGTTTTCCCGGGCCGCCAGGGCTGGTCCCGGGGGCGGGAGCTGCGTCCTGCCCGGCCCCGGCGGCCCGGCAGCCTCCCTCCGCCGTTCCCCGCCGCTGTCCTGCGCCTGCCTCCTCCTCCCACTCTTCACACCCAGCAATATTAAGCGCTAATTTCCCTTTTTATTCTCCATAAAACACCCTTCTTCTTCAATTCCTAATAGCTTTCCTAAAGCCATAACCTGCTTTGTCTGTTGTTTAATAGGAAATCAATATTGTTGTAATACAATGAAATTAACATTGATTTATCTCACTGTAACTGGCAGCTAAGCCAATACGGTATTAGTCTGCGCCCTCACTCCAGGAGGTCCAGTCTGCTTCTTCAAGCCTGATGTATTTCTCTTGGCTAACAATTAATTACAAAATCTGGCACAAGGTTTGCAAAAGGGATTAGGCAGAATAACTGCTTGCAGCAGTTTTCCAGATTCATGCAGAAGTGGAACCTATCGAACGGAGATGCATTTTCAGCGTGCTCCCGCTGGCAGGCACGGGCTGTCCGAGGGCTGCAGTCCGAGCGGACCCCACGCTCGGTGCTGTCACCCCCACGGGCAGGAGCAGCCCCGCGGCCCGCCGGCAGCCCCGGGGGCGCGGAGGAGCCCAGGGCTCCGCTCTGCAGCCCCCCAGCATCGCGGCTGCCCCGGGGTGAGCCACACAGGGGACCCGGACAGCGGCGCTGCTTGATGCCACCTTCATAGAGACACAGCGAGAAACCAACAGCAAAGGCAACCCGTCGCCGCAAAACACCCTCTGCAACAACACTGCCGCGAACAGACAACCGTCAGCGAAAGCAAGCAGCGAGCGAGCTGGATAATTCCCGGGTACAGGCGCAAGAATTTCCCCTCAGCTCCAACGCACGCCTGGAAAAGGTCGTGGCAAACTCAGCAAAACTTAGCAGACGCGTGCAGATCCCTCAGGCCGGGGTCTCCGCAGGGACGCAAAGCCCAAAGAGCTCGAGGAGGACTGCGCTGCTGGATGCTGTAACCATCCCGCTGCCGCAGGCTGAGCTCCCCGATCCGCACCCTGAAACTGCCGGATCCTCCACCGATAGCGTGCTCTTAGCAGAGGGGACTTGCCGTCTGGGAAAGGGAGACTGCAGTGCAGGGAGGGGCGTTTCGAGGGCAGCCCGCGAGGAATCAAAGGGCAGAGAGGCGTTTTTGGCTACGGAAAAGGGACATTTGTCTCTCACTTGGCGGACTGGGAAAGCCATTTCTCATTCTAATAATGCGGCGATTAACTTTGAAGCGGGAGGGAATACTCCTCCGAGACAGGAGCGCTCCTGACTGCAGTTTACGTGGGATCTACAGTAATTCTGCTGTATTAAAATAATTACCAGGCAATCCATTTCAGTAACATAATCATGACCCATATTTCATCCCGCAATTACTGCTCTGATTAGAACAGTTTCTAAGCCATAACCCCCTCACAAGCCCACTGCTAAAATGGTTCTTAAAAGAGAACAATCCAGCAATTACTTTCACCATGTCAAGGCACTTGGCCCGGTGGCGACAGAGCAGAAAGGTGTTGTTCGTCCTGGCTACCCGCCGGTCTCAAAACCAGACGTTTCGGGGGGTCCCTCTCCGGAGGCCTCGTCTTGCTAGCAGAGCGCCGCCGACAGCGTCCGCCGGCCGTCTCCCCCCTGCCCGCGTGCCCCCCGGCGGTCCCCACGAGACGACGGAGAACGAGATCGCGCGCCGCGGAAAACGCCTCTTCTTCCAGCCGAACGGGCTGCCGACTCTATGGGTTTTAGCTCACGAACTCGCAACCACTGCCTGCCCGCGACTCGCGCCGTGTTGAGCGGCCCCGGCCCCGGCGCGCCGCGGGAACGGCTTCCGCTCTTGCTGCCCCGGGCCGGCGCGGCGGCATGCGCTCCTGGGACCGCCGCGCGTCCCGCCCGAGCGCCCCGTGTCCTCCCTCCCGCGTCACCCGCCGCGACCGCGTCGACGGCTCCCGCCGCCCCCGGCTCCCCGGCTCCCGCCTCCCCAGCGCTGCGCCGCCGCGCACCCGCCTGCAGCGCTCTGCCCTCGAACAGACGACTCTCCCCACCGTCCAGCAGATCGCGGCGTCACGCAAGGGATTAATCCCGCTTCTTTCAGGAGCAGAGCTAGGGAGCAGAAATATGAACGTTTGTTACGGGAAAGGAGTTCAGAAAGAGGTGAATATTATACATTATCATGTTATACATGATGGTTTTGCACTGCAGTCCTCTGAGAGTGTAATGAATAAAATCTTGACAACAGTCCTTCCTGCATTAATCATTTCAAGCTGATCCTACAGGATACAAGGGCAAATTAAATTCTATTTGCAATTTCATGCATGGCGCACAGGCGCGGACGACTCCTGAGCTAGCAGTTTTTCAGCAAGACAGGCGTGTAAGTTGCAATTATGCAGCTACTTTCTCCCATGTGCCAGCACTCTTATTACTGACAAATTTGTAAATGAAAATGTATGAATGGTATTAAATTCACCTTCAAGGAGGTAGCAAATTAAAACGAATAACTTCTAAGGCTGTATTTGAAGAAAAACACTACTTTTAACGCTTGGGATGACAAAGGGAAATCCTGCGCCCTTCCAGGGATGCCTCTATTGACTGATTTCCTTGCGTGACCTTATGCGCCCTGCGGAAACCAAAAAGGTTTCACGGGAAACGCCGCACGCGGGGCCCGGCTGTCGCTCGCTCGGCCGCTGCACCGGCAAAGCCTTCCCGCGGCCCCGAGCGCCGCTCTCCCGCCGAGATTTACAGTTACCACCCGACCTACTAGGGCAACGGCCTGTCACCCGTGCAAGATTAACTATATCTGCTCGGGCCGACGGCGGCTCCTGCTGCTAATTTTACGTGACCCACAGCCCGGTGCGTTTCCATTACCGGGTCACAGCCAGCTGCCTCCGAGCCCGGGCCAAACCCAGCACCAGCTCCTGCAGCCTCATGCTGGCTCAGGGTTTCAATCCAGAGCAGCCAGAGGGAAACAGCCGTCGAAGCAGCAATCCGGGTGACAGCACCCGCCGCGCGCTCCGGGGGGGTCAGCCGCTGCACGAGGAGCGCCCGAGCACCCCGCCGCCGCCGCCGCCCCCGGGCGCGCTGCTGACGCTGAGCCGGCAGCTGCCCTCCGGGGCCGTCCAGCGCGCCGCACGGCACCCAGCTCGCCAAACGGCTCTCGACCTCCCTGCCCGGCGGCCGCACGGCTGGGCAGGGTGAGAGGGAGCTGCCGAAACCTCTCCTTTTTGGGCTTCAGCACGGGGCTGGCGGCTGCCAAAACGCTGTTCTGGGGTTCGTTTTCTTTCTCCAAGGTTGCAGCCTCTGCAGCCAAGTGATGATGTGGGAAACTCGCCCCGGCTTTCGCGGGGTGAAGGCTCAAAGCAGGAACGGAGCAAACCGCACAGCTGCCGAAACTCGGGAGGCAGCGAGCCAGGGCAAAGCGCTCGAGTAGGACATCTCTCTGGAAGGCACACTGAAGTCGAAACGGAGATTGCCGGCAGTAACGAAAGGGCATCTGCTGGGTCCTTAAATGACACGAGTGGCATGCAGAGCTGGCTGCTGCCCGGGGCGGCGGGCAGGAGCGGCGCGGAGAGGGCGCAGGGAAAGGGGCCGGATGGCAGAGCCTTGCCCCCGGAGGGCCGGCGAAGGGCGCGCAGCCAGCGAGCTCCGCGGACTCCTGCCCCTCTCCACCGCGCAGCGGAGGCTGGTCACGCTCCTGCAAGAGTTCAAAGGCATTTTCGGATGCGTTTGTAAGGAGGCCTGTGTTAATCACGTTAAAACGTAATATGCTTCCAAGTCCTCTGGAGGGAAAACTTACACTTATCTTCAAAGCAGTTTTCCCTGATAACTTATAACCTTCTCCTCCTCTTCCCCCCCCCAGCTGTTCTCCTTCTTCAGTGTTATTTCCCCACTGGGAGGAAGCGATTTTGGTGAAGTTATCACACACAGTATCACGCACCAGCCTCCTCTCCTTTGGTCTTTCTCAGGGCATTAGCTGCAGAAGAGCCCTGAAACCAAGCAGGGCCCCAAGCGATGAAGCAAGCCAAATGCAGATATTGCAGCTCCCACCAGGGTCTCCTGCCGGGGCGCCCGAGCATCCACGTTCACGTCCCCGTGGAAGGACACGTTATGAAGGAGGGCTTTTTTCCCAAAATTAGATTACATGAAGAAACTCACTGCCTCAGACCGCTAAAGCCTTGGTAAGCGCCTGGAAAGGATCAGCACAGGCCACAAGGGAGACGAGAAAGGTGCGTACTTACAGCGCTTTCCATCTCCTCACACTCTCAGCTCTTTCTGTTTGCCTCCGCTTCTCCGTTTCCTCCCCCTGCCTGTTATTTATCCCTGCAATTAGAGCAGCCGGCGCTGCGGAGCATTCAGGAGGGCATCTGCATGCGCGATTATCCAGGAGGCACAACCGGCTCTGCTGTCAGGAGCGTCCTCCCACACCCCGTCGGCGCCCGCAGGCTCTGCCCGGCACCTCGCAGAAGTGGCTGCTCCTGGTGCGCAGCTCCCTCGGCAGAGCGATGACGAGCCCTGCTCGTTAGCAGAGCCAGGCATACGACCGCCTGGGAGCCAGGGCTCGCACGCCCTTCCCGCAGCCTGCCAGGCTCCCGCAAAGGGGGTCTTCCCCATCCCCTCGAGTCCAAACAGGCTCCGCGGCCAGGCTCACGGGCAGCGCGGCCCTGGCCCTACGCAGCTTTACGTCGGGACACGAGCTCAGGCAGCCACACTACTGCAGCCGGACACAACAAGGTCTTAAATTTCAGCGAAGGCGCTAGGCCTGGGAGCACACAACAAATCCTTGTAACGGGCTGAAACCTCTTCAATGCAGCCATGCAAAATCACGCTGTGCTGCGGCCCGTTACAGCCTGCAGTCCTGAAACAAATCCAAAACCATCACCACGCTCGAATGCTGCTCTAGACACTTAATAACTTTTATTGCATGTTTTCCGTCTGCCTGCTTGGAGTTTTCTTGTAATTTAGGTGATAGGACCCCAAGGAGGAGCCTCATAAAAACCCTACGCCATGTTTTATTTGCAACATTATGTTAATAGTCCATTGCTTTATTTTGTTGGTCTATAAATTACTCATTCATAAGAGAAACACTTCATCCTGTACGAATGCACCACGCTGGACTAGTACTGAGAATCAGGCTGTGGCTGCACGGTAGCAGAGACCAAGCAGCTCTGGCCAGCGTAAGAGAGCAGCGGGGAGACCTCCGGAGACCTCCGGAGCAGAGGTGCCGCGCGCCGCGGAGCGGCAGGCGACGGCCCGCCGAGCTGGCAGGGCACGCACGTCTCCCGCGGGCTGGTGCGGTCTGTCCAGCGGGGCAGATCGGGGTCCGAGTCCCGGGGCTCCCCCTCCGACCAGGGCTCTCGCAGCTCCCGGCGTTCCCGCGGATTGGCTAAGTTCCCTCTTCCTCACGCGCTAACTCCTCTGGGAGGCTGGCGTTAATCCACCGCGAGAGGCGGGGTGCCGCCGGGCCGGCCGGGTTTTGGGCAGAGCTCAGCACCCTCTGCACGGAGGCTGTAAGACGTCACCCATCCAGAAGCGCTCCAACCCGTCCGACTGTCGGATGGCTTCACTTGCACCGTTTGCTCTGCGGTATCTAAGTAAAGAAATGCAGCTCTTTGCCATGACTGCTCACTTCTCAATTTACCTAACCTTGAAAATACAGTTCTAATAAAAATATTGACGCAAGAAGGTGGAATCAATCACCAGTTGGCACATCAGGACATGCTTTGAATTAGATAAGCCACGGTGGTCCCAGCCGTGGCGTTACGGACTCCTCAAGCGGGAGTTTAAAGGCTGTTTGCACAGGGAGCGCAGTGACCTTTGGTTCAGCCGCGCCAACAATTAATGCAGAGACAGCCCGCACGGTTTTAACTTTGAATAAAGACTCCCGATCCTATTCCACTTAAGCATGGTGACGAAAAGCTGAATGCTTGTTGTTACAGGATGACAAAGGTCCCGTTTCCCAGGTCCTTGCCTGCGGGCCTGTGCAGCAGCGCTGGGAGATGATTACTGCTGCATTACAGCACCTGGCCCCGGGGCCTCGTGCACGCAAGGGGAGGTTTCCCAGCTCTCTCTCGTGCTTTTATGCAGTAACAGTGATAACATTAACCGGTTCAGTTTGCACTAATGGAGTCTGCATCTGAGGCCAGCCGGTGAGCACCCTGGGGAGCCTGGCACGGACCTCGCCGCGAGAACGCCATTACCTGCAGACCAGCTCGCACTGCTGCTATAAAATGTAGAAGAAATATTACATGAAGCATCAAAGAGCTCTGCAAAGTATTGTTAACCCACATCAAAGATGGAAGCCTTAGCAAGCAGCTTGGCAGCGGTCGTGAAAAGCAGCGAAGTGAGATCAAAAGGAATAAAATACCGAGATGTGCAATATTCCTTTGCCAGCCGGGGAGATAACTAAGAGAGCTTCAAAGGCATCTCCTACACTCATGACTGGCAGATAAATAAATAAATAAGGCAACCGGCTCCGCGTGAGCGCAGCAGCGCGGGGACGAGGCGCCGCGAAGGAGAAGGGGCTGCCGCTGCCGCGCGCCGGCGGGACCCGGAGCCGCCCCGCCGGGCACAGCCCCAGCCCCAGCGGGTTTGGCACCCGGAAGTGATGCAGCGCGGCCTCTTCTCGTTATCTGCAGCAAGTCTCCGTGCACGGGTGGCCGCGTGCAGAGGCAGGCGTTGCCCTGACGTCCTCCCGCATCCATGAGGACGGAGAGCCACCTTCGCCCATCCCTGCTCCAGGGATGCAGCAGTAACCTAGGAACGGGGCTAGGGCTAGACCCCAGCTGGGAGACATCCCCGGAGAGCTGCCCCTCACTATATTTAACTCTTATTTCCCGTGCACGGTCCAGAAGGAGGAAGCGAAGCCTGGGAGTCGCCGCGCTGGAGAGGGGCAGATGGGTCGTGAGTCGAGGCGGACCCAGACAGACCTTGGCCCCCGCACCGCCGCTCGCCTGGGCCGGGCCGGGCCCTGCTGTCCCAGCTATTTATCTGCATGTTTAAACTGATTCTCTTCGAAACCGCTGTGGCTCCTTGTGCAAACCAAGTGTCATGCTAAAGGGGCCATTAAAAGGCTTTCAGAAGTGTAAGTTTTTGCACTCTCCTTACAGCTGACATCTGTCAGAAGAGGCACCCAGAGCTAATTATCAGGCCCTGTTATCAAAACATGAAACTCATTATTTGAAAGTAACCTCTTTCCTTCTCCCAAAGCATGTTCAGAAATGACACGCCAGGCGATTTTTTCCCACCCCATGAGTTACACTCCATTTGATGCATATTTTGGCAAAGCACCACAGATTTCATTCTCGCCGCTAGCACGGCAGAGAGCACAGGGAAACGCTCTGTCCGGCACCTTGCTCCCCAGCGCGCCGCAGCGACGACGAAGCCCGAGGGGCCGATCCCGCTCCGCGGAGCCGAGGACCGGCTCCCGCGGGGCCGCTGGCAGCCGACTGCCTCGGCGAGGCCGGGCGCCTTCCCCGGAGCAAAGCCCCGAGGGCGCGAGAGCTGAGCTCGGCCGCACGCTCCCCGTTTTCTCACATCAGCGCAAAATCAGGGACGTGATCAGCGTAACTGAGACGAGGACCACCACCTCCGGTCTGGGAAGAGCGGCGGGATAGGGTGGCCAGATGTCACCAGGCGATTCATTTTAATCCCAATAACTTCATGCTCTTTCTCTCCTTGATGCGCGTGAGGAGGTCGCCCACCCGGAGAAAAGCATGGGGGTAGGTGTGACAGTATGAATCGCTTTGGCGGAAGAACCCTATTTTGGACGCTTTTACTTCTTGGTCTTTCTTCCTGTCGGAAACGTAGCTGGAGCAGTAATCCCATAACTGCTATGCAACAAAGCAGGCAGTTCTTTCATCTAAATGGCAAATCCAGATAATAAGCAGGGAAACAGCTCGGCTTAAAAACTCGGAACAAACTGCAAATTATTCTGTTTGAAAGAAATGAGCCTGCTCTAAATTTTCAATTGGACGGTTCCGTTTTGACTGCTAGAGGATCAAAAGATGCATTTCCTTAAACGTCTGAACGCTGCAGAACAGCAGAAGGAAGCAATTTCTAAACCTCTTTGTCAGATCTCCGGCTGCGGCTGAGCCCATCCGTCTGCATTACGGATCGGCACGGTCGCAGCTAGCGCTGTGCTCGTTATTTGACTGGTAGCTTTAACAGGAGTTCACCGAGGCTTACCCTTGATTATCGGGTCTTTAAACCAGTAATGATTGAAATGAAATAACACCACACCAGAAAACAGACTGAACTCCCCTCGCTCTGCAAACAAACCAGGCTTTGCTCTCCCTGCTGGGTAACAAAAGCACATAAATAGTCCATTTAACACTGGAAACTAAGCCAAACAGGAAGAAATTTATTCATGGCATTTTTGCAGCTTTTGTTTGTGGATCTGCAGGGGGGGATTTCAGTGTAAACCCAGAGCTTTGCTGTTACTAACCCTTCTTTCTCTTTTTATGAGTGAAAGGGAAAAACAGCAGAGCTTCCGACTGTGGATTTGTTTATTCTGCAGAAACCAGGAATCAGCACTATTCCTGGAAATTTTTGCCATTAAAGCGAGACGCAAATACACATGTCAAAACAAACAAACTCCTACTCTATCGATGGGGCTAATCAGCCTGAATCAGGGAGGGCAGAAGCGAAGGCCGTGGCTGCCCGGGCCCCCGTGCGGATACTCCCTCCGGGCAGGATTCCCCGCTCCGATCCCGCGCGCACCTGCGTGCGCAGCCCCACGGGAGAGCGGCTCCCACCGGCACCGTGGCCCCGAACAGCTGCTCTTCGCTCTACGGTGGGGACTTTTTTCCTGCTGCTTTTTCCCCTTTGCTCATTTTCCTGCACATAATTTCATATCTCAAATGTTTTCCCCTGCATAAACGCTCTGGCCATGGAGGCAGCATGGGGAATCAGGAGACGGTTTTGCACCTCATCCAGACTTGCCCCCTGCCCTGGCTTTTACCTTTTCTGGAGCAGGCTGCCCAAGGCTTGCTTGTGGCCTCCTTGGAAAATCCCAGCCAAAGACTTTTGTACCAATTTATTTTATGACTGGTTTAGGCACCTGGAGGTAACCTCAGTTATTTTGCATTCTTTATGGTATACAGATTTTACATGGGCAGCTACCTCCCCTAGCAAAAGCAGACAAGCAGCAGAAGAGAAGGAAAGGGTTAAAAAGTTACAAGGTTAAGACAATGACGTTCATAAGAAAACATACATAACCAGCACTCCCTTCCCAAATGCAAGCACATCCCTACCCACAGAGAGGGAAATGGGAACTGAAAGAGATGAGGATAATTGATAGGATAGACGCAACGGGACTGCTGGCTAAAAATTTCATTGCCAGAATTGGGTTAAGGACTCCAGGCTGGTGCAAGAGCCAGTTGACTTTTGAAGTACTGTACATTTGCATTAAAAAGGATCAGATCCAGGTATAAATTAGATATCTTGTTTCAATACTAGCTTTAAAAGCTGGTGACAATTGTCCTTTGAAGAACTAATTCTGTGATAAAGATCTGCCTCGTGCTTGCAGGACGCGTCCCCGGGGACCCTCGCTATCGCCCCGCACCAGCACAGCACCTCGTACAGATGTCAGAGATGAGTATCTCTACTCTGCAAAGTTCAGGCTGTAATAAAACACACAGGGACGCCTGCTGCCGAATTGCTCCCTGGCCGCACCGCTCAAAGCCCGTCTCCGTGGCAGGTAATGCAGTTATTGCACGGCTGCAATGATGTGCGGAGGGACAGGGATTTGGCCTAATACTACCTGAATTACTACCCCCTGAAAACTGTACCCAAAGGAAGCGTGGGCAGAGGGATATGGGACTCTGCACCCTGGAAGCCACAGCCGGGGTGTCAGGATGGGCCCCACAGACGGGACAAGGTGCATGTGTTGGTATTTGGGTGGCTCACGAGGGCGAGCGCGCGCCTGCGAGCGGCTCCGGACCGGGGCAGCCCGGAGAGAAAGAGGCTGAAAATACTCCTGCCTTTCCGTGCCCGCTTGGCAAACGTACAGCTGTTTTACCATAACGGGGAAAAATGGATTAAGGATGCTTTCTGCTAGTATTACATTTGCAAAGATCGTTTTTCCTATCTGCGCATATAGGGAGATGAATAGGTATTTTGCATACTAGGAACCATGATCTGTAGCGTGACTTACGTATTTCTGTTGTCTGCTCCAAACATAATTAGAGGATTAGAGAGAGCCCACGTCATACAAGGGATACAAACGTTATTAAGGGGGAAATGCATTTTTCAGCTTGGGCTGCCTGAAGAGCATGCAGCCCACGGCATATTAAATACCCCAGTGCAGCTATTCACAGAAAATGTTTTTCTTCCTTTTTTTCCTGGGTATAACAGTAGCCATTATTCAGCCTTATAAGTATAATAGATGGTTGTGAGAAGCCTTCCAAACAAGGCAGCACAATAAGATACAGACAGTTAACTCGCATCAATTCTCTTAGGAAATTTCCTGTTGGGCCCTTTACTATGTTCTTCTTGAAATTATTCAGATACGTCAGCGCATAGGGCACCGCTGCAGGGGAAAGACTGAACCTGGAACAAAGTGGAATGAGTTTTGAAATAATAAAAATAAAGAAAAAACACACACACACACAAGTTCCAGGTACGCCTCAAAAATTCAAATGAGCTCATTTGCAGAGCTAAAAATTTCCCAGGGACTCAAGTTGATTCAAAGAGAAATGTATTTAATTTAAAACAACTCACTTCAGGGAGCTCTGAACTGGGATGAAATGCATTAAATAATTGATCAACCAGGGATTAAGAAGGAACAAAAAAAAAGAAAAAGAAAGGAAGGAAGAAAGGCGCCCACGCAGCGCCTGCAGCGAGGGCGAGCGCGCGGCGGCCGCGGCGATGCTGCACGGCCCTGGCGCCTGCGGCGGGAGCTCCCCGCGGGCAGAGCGCTGCCTGTCCCTAAAGCCGTCCAAATGCTCCCCAAATCCGTGGGCCTGAGCAACAGCCCCCGCAAAGAGCTCCCCAAGGTCACTGCGTGCTACTTAACGCGCTTGCTAACGCACCAAGCGCCCCCGCTGCCGCGGCCGGCTCTGCGGAGCCGCAGGGGAGACGGGGTCGGCCGAGGAGTGCGCGGCCCTCGAGGGAGCCTTTGCTGCAACGCGCGGATAAATCGCCGCCACAGCTGTTTAAATATTTAAATAAAACCTGACTGTGTCCTGCACGGCCTCAGACTTTGTCTTGTATTCCTGTTTGCATCACTGAGTTTTTCACAAAGTGTTTAAAATAAAACAAATATACTTGGTCTTTTCTCCTCAGCTGCTCTAAGGGCAGATTAAGATGTAGTTGGCACCAAAACACAGATACTGATCATTTTTCTGCTGCGGTTCAGATTTGGGATGTAAACTGGAAATACATTTTTACTGCTTGGATATAACACTGTTGTGTATGCAAACAGCAATTAAAAGCTCCAGCCAAAGCACATAAATCCACCAGCGACAGATTAACTGCAGTTTGAGGGGGGAAATGAAAAGAAACTGCAGTTCATTTGCATTTTTTTTCAGTGTAATTTTGTTCAGGCTCCAGTTGCTCTGAACGAAACGTAACTTCTGAGCGCTGTTTCTCTGCGCTGAGGCCACCTGGTGAAGGCAGGAGGCTTCGGGCCGCAGCCGGGCTGCTCTGAAGCGGTGATTAGCGCGAGGCGGCGCGCGCGGAGCCCCCTCCGAGCCGACCGCAGCCGCGGGAATCGAGCGCCCGATCGCCCCCGCCTTCCCAGGCGGGCTGTCACTCCTCCGGCTGGACCGCTCGGCTTCGCTAAGAATTATTCTTACTGAATTGCATTTAAAGAGCTTCTAGCGTAGCCACTAAACCGGGAGGTTTGCACCGCTTTCCAGACGACGCACTTTCTGCCAGCAAGAGCGGGCAGAGGAATGAGGCACGTCGAGGGAATTTAAGGCGTACCTCTTGCTCCTGGAGAGTTTACGCTGGCCGCGCCCCCGTCTTCAGTGCTGTTTGAATCAAAACCTCTCAGCCCTTCCACCCTCTCCTGCGTCCGCCGCCGTCCCCGGACACCCGGATGCGCCCGCGGCGCCCGCTCCCACCGCCCCTTTCCCGGCGCGGCGGCCGCAGGCAGCTCAGATCCCTCCCTCGGAGGGCTCTCGGCACGTTGGCTTCTTCGGCAAAAGGCTTTTTAAATCAACTGGTGTCTTTTCTGCAACGGTGGCAAATGCCCAGGAGCACCCGATGGAGGCTTTTATAGCGCCAAACAAATGAATTAAACTATAGGCATAAATGTAATTGTTACCCACTACGCTTACTGTTGACTGCAAGACTCGTGCTCAGCGTGGTTAGACAAAAGGGCGGGCGATGCGCTCTGGATTGCGACCCAAACGCGGAAACGACCGTGGGCGCTCCTGGCGGGCTCCCGAGACCCGTCCGTGCCCAGCGCCGCACCTCGCCTGACCTGCGGTTCCTGTTCTCTGCCCCCAGAGCAGCGTCCTTTCGTGCCTCATTAGAGCAACGGAAAAATGCATAAAACTGTAAAGAGATCAAACAGAATTTTGAATGCTTTTTTCTCCCTGTCTATCACCTGACAGTACCGATCCTAGAAAATCCCAGACGTACTTGTTTTTAATTTGTGAAACTTAGCTGTCAAAAACTACCTGCTATGGAACATGATTTGTGCTCCAGAAGAATGCCAAAGTATTTTAGATTAAAAACACGACCATTTTGTTTCCTTTGTCTTTTTTCTTGTCTCATCTTAAATAAAAAGAACAACCCTACTTGTAATTAAGTGTCCATGACTATTCCTGTTCCCCCAAGAGGTCTCTGTTTTCCAAGAAACTTTGGTACCTTTCACTGCAAGATAAAGCAGAGTGGTTAAAGGGTAAGAAAACACAAGTGACAAAATATAGGACTTCAAAACAGTTCTTGTAGCTCTGATTCTTTTCATCCTGCAAGCATGTGAGTGTATGGTTGTCATCCAGCAAGTGAGCTAAACCTTTGTGATGTTAAACGAACGTTAAAAGAACAGGATTGAAGTCAAAGTGACAAACTCAAGGAGATTTATGTAAGTGTGATTAGGAATTTTCTGCCTTTGTAAGAGTATGTTTGTGCTCTTGCACACACAACTAATTGTTGTAACTGCAACCAATTGTATGCATATAAATTCAGCTGAAAGCCGTTTTCAGTTGATTGTCAATGTTTAACGAGCTCATCAGAAGTGTTAATCTTTGGGAAAAAGAAAAAAATATCTGGACATTTGAGAGACTGAAGGGATAAGCTGTCTATTGATTAGCCAGAGCCAAAGGATCCATATCTCAGCTTTGAGGAGCAGGAGATCGGTGGTTGCTTAGGGGCTTCCCTGCTTTTGCACTATCCAGCCTGACACGTATGTACAGGTTGGGCCCCAGGGAAGGAGAAGAGCTGTTTAAATGAGAGGGAAGTGTGAGAGAGGGATAAATGGGTAAGAACTGCAGAATAAATTTAGGCTGGAAATTACAAAAAGGTGCCTGAGCTCAGAGCAGTGAGGGTCTGGTTTGAAAAATCCTTCCAATAGCAGTGGAAAAAAATCCACCCTGCTTCTAAGAAGTGGTTTGATGAGTTTCCACAGCGAATTGCAGGACAGGGTGCCTACGGTGTCCAGCGACTGGGTTTATAAATCCCCTCCGGTCCCGAGCTCCCCGGGGGAGAGTCCTCAGACGTGAACACACAGCAACTTCTATGCCTTGGGCTAATGTGCCAGGTTAAATGGGTGAGTCAGGACTTCCTCCTGCTTTGCTTCGTTGGGATGAGCACGGTCTGGGGCCCTGCAGCCCGCAGAAGTGGTTTATGGACCGGGGAACCCGAGGCTCAGGGTGGGCATTGGCTTTGGGTCAGATGTTTAGGGCAGAAACGGGAGAGTCCAAGGCAATGCTGGTAAAAGCAATGCAGTTTCTCCTGCAGAAAGCGATTTCCCCGCTCAACAGCGGCAGAAGCCAGAAAGTCTCAAAAACAGACAGAGCGAAGGCCAACCAAACCGAGTCAGAACAGAAGTCATCTCCTGCTCCTGCCCGGCTCCCCAGGAAATACCAGCCAGAGCTGCCCCGCGCTCTGCAAGGCTCGTGCCTGCTCCTTCCTGCCCTGAATGTATTGCAGGGAAAAAGCACTGATTACGGGGAAAACAGACTAACGGGGGGCAAGCAGCTCCAATGAAAGCAGTTAACTGCTTGTGGCGCGTTCCCTTGGCTGCTCCCTGGTGATTTTTTCACCAGTGAATAATTCAGCCGCCACTGACACTTAAGTAATATCACCTTATTTGCATGTAAGCATCATTCATTAGTAAGAGGATGAAAACTTCGCCTCTCCATCAGCTAATACCTGTCCAGGTTGGGCTTCTTGCCGGGGCAGAGTGAGACCGGAGGCGCGCATCGCTCCCACGTGGGGCCGACCCGCCGCCCACGGCGCGTCCGTCCGCAGGGCTCCGACCGAGCGAGAGGCCAGGGCCGCCCACAGACCGGGGTTGTCATCAACATCGGCCTTTTGGCTTTTCAAATTGCTGAGCGCCTCGCAGCGCCGATAATCAGATTTACCGACAGAGCGCCTCTCTCCCACAGACCCAGCAAATCCCTTTTAATCCTTTTCTTAAACTCTTTCTTACAAGTGCTTACAAGAGTTTATCTTTTAGCTTTGGGTCTAATTTTGGCTTCCAAATGCATTTTCTTTCCAAATGAGGCTGTAGCTGTACTCGTTATTTCCAAACCACTTAAGCAGCGCGTGTGCCACCCACAGAACAAACACTCCTCCGCTCTCCCAGACCCCGGCGGCGACAGCGAAGCAGCTCGGCCCGTTTTGGCCACTTTTCTTCCCGCAGGTGCCAGAGAAATTCCAGCAGGCCGGCAAAGGATGGGGACCCCGGCAAGGACCGCTCCTATCGCAGACCCGACCGGCACGCAGCCGCGGGGCTGGGGAGGGCGTCCGGCCCCAAACGCCGCTGAGATCAGGGATTGCGCTTGCGCTCCATTTCCCTGGAAACTCGTCGCGCAAAGCCCCGGCGGGACACAGCGGTTGGGCTCTCAGTGCCCCGGGGAGGCTCGTGGCGCCCGCCGGCTGCAGCCGCTTTGCTTTGGGAAAGCGGAACCGGCCCAGCCCGGCCCCTTCCCGCGCCGCTGCTCCCACCCGGCGCAGACACGTGCGGGGATTCATGGCTACCAAAGCGGTGTGAGAATAAATGAATATTTTAGAATTGATTGCTTGTCAGTAAATTAGCAGACAAAACCCTGAGGGCAAAGCACATGCTCAGTTGCTGCTGTTTTTCATATTACATTGAAATGGAAATGGCATTTGGACCGGTTGCACAATTTTTAAGAGGGCGCCGGGTGCTTTATCTTTCACGGCAGTCTGATTTTTGCATGACTCTTTCGGAAACGTTCTTAACAAGATAATTGTGGAAGGAAATCACCCTCTCAGGTGGTGATTTTCACCCCCTCAAGCTGTGGCCTGCGTTTCCTCTTCCTGACGCTGTGCAATTGTGGCTGTTTCCAGCTAACACGTTACTTTCCCAGAGCTCTTAAGGCTCCCTTTAAAGATCTTGCTAGCTTTTCCTGCATCTCATCCAGACAAATGAGAGGAGGACAGGCAGCTACTCACTGCAAAACAGTAAGCTGGTGTCCATGGGAAAGGCAGAAAAGCTCAAGAAAGTGTTTATGAAGGCAATGCATGTTTCTAAGAGATAAATCACCACACAAACGCTTTAAGGATCCACAGCTGAAGACAAAGCAGTCTCTGCTGGGTCCTCATGAAGTGAACAAACCCCAAAACGCTTGTGGCACCCTGCTAGTCCACACATCCGAAAGGAAGTAAAGACCCGAGGAAAAGTTTTAGGGACCTGGGAAGAATTTGCAGAGTCTCTGACTTACTCCCTCAGCACATTCATCCTGTTGTTCAACTTTAAATTCACCTTTAAGTTGCCAAAGGTCCTGACTTCCCATAATCCAAGCCTGAATGCTTGGTGGAACAAGAAGATGCACCATCTGATTGATTTGTTCCTCTAGTAACGGATTTCCACAGTCCCTGCAGCCTGCTGCTGTGCTGATGCTGCAGAGCATCCACACCCCACGGTTTCGTCAGTTCTCCACTGCATGTGTAGGACAGCGTGATGCTGGCTCTGCTTGCAGGGTTATTTACAGGCCAATTACAGCACAGTTCGGCAGCCCGGCGTGCTCAGGAGCTACGGTGAAACTGAGAAGCCCTGGCCCAGTTCTTTCCCCTTGGCAGTGAAGTGAACCCAATTTGGCCGTGCTGACCGCTGTGCTGCTGCACAGGGATAACCCGGCCATAACGGGGGAAAACCAGGCTGCGTGGTGCAGAACGGCACAAACAGGTAACCAGCCAAAACCCTGGGTACGCGAACAGCAAGGAAGAGGGAGAGCTTGGCGAAAGCTGGCAGCGCCCTTTGCAAGGGCTTGGGCATTTTGCTGGGTTTGGGGGGTAGGAGACAGCAAATGCACGCGGTTCCTCTCCTTGCGATCCCTGCCGCTCCTCGCCTCTGCGCTGCTGAACCGGTGCTGCGTCCGCAACCGCGCACGCTGGAGGGTCACGTCCCGCGAATGCCACCGACCCCCAAATGGCCTTCCAAAACCTGGTGCTGGCTTCGTACAGCAACCCCTGCACTGGAAAAAGCAATCCCTATCACACTAGCAGGAGTACGACCTCACACAGCAACCAATGGAAGGAGCGGGGAATTAACTGAGCGAGCGATTTTACAGCTGAGCAAGCAGATCCGTGTGCGAAAGCCCTGGCATGAGAGGGACTCGCTCCCAGCTCCAGCAGTGCCAGGAGGGCAGGCTGCGCAGCGGTGGCTAAGGAGAAGGGCGCGAGGGAGGCAGCGAGGCAGAGGGGCTCTGCAGACCCGAGTCGGCACAGCGGAGCTGGAAGCGGTGCCGGAGCCTCTGCGGGGCTGGCTCGGCGCGGGGGGGGCCAGAGCCCGGCCGCCCCCCCCCCCGGGCTCCCGGCTGCACCCGGCTCCTTCAGCCCCAAAGGCAGCGCTGCCGGGGGCTGCAAAACCCCAGCAGGTACTCTGGGCAAAATGCAATACCCGGAATGGTTAAAGGAGGTAAATTACCTAATACCCACTGTTCTGTACTCACCATTGCAACAGATGGCTCTCAAGCCCACTGCCTACCAAAAAGTGACATTTACCTACGTGAAGGAGGTCTCTCAATCTCACAGAATTTCCATGAAAAGGTCAGAGGGAACATGTGCTTCCAAAGCACGACGGCAGCTTTGGCTTTAACCACGCGACGTGTTCAGATAGATAGGCGCCAACGCTAATCAGATCGATCTGTGCTTTAGCCTTGCCAAACAAAGCCCCTCATCCCACGTCAGGCATCAAAGCACCGGGGCTTTTCCTCGCCTCTCCCGCACTGCAGCGTTGTTTCTACCTGCAGAAAGTTCATCTGCAAAATGTCTCTGCTCAGTGATCTCCTCCCACTCAGGACCACAGCAGCCTTCCCCAATCTGTTTTGCGCGGGTGACTGAGCAAGTACACAAAAACGAGAACATCTGAAAAGAAAACGAAGAGGTGGATGGGTCTGTCGCATGTGACATGCTGCCAGGATTGGGACGCAGCAGTCCCATGGGATGGCTTGGTCCTTTGCATGGCAAAGGCTCTCCCACCCAGAAAATAATTGCACATTTAAATCGGGACCAACACTGGTAAGATAAAGCCAAGCAAAGACAAAGGGAGGAATCTCCTATTGTTTCCCCGTAAGGCTTCCCCAAGCCTTAGCGGTGATCTTTGCAAGTGAAGTTACAGGTGATTTAGAAATCAGCAGACAAAAATGAATCACCCACTTGGATTTTTTGTAAGTAAGAGCCACAGTCGTTGCAACAAGTGATTAGATTGTTCTCCTGCAAACGTCTCCTCATTACATCCCAGCACAGGCACTGAGGCAGCCTTTGGGATAGCTGCAAATTATATAAAAGCCCAGCCTGAGTCACACCAATTAATCTCTGCATCAGCAGCACCACTCAGTACCTTCCCTGCCTCTTCTGCACATGGTTTTCTAATCAACCAGCTCAACCTGTTCCCATAGAAACTAAGCGGCACATCACCACAGAGTCAGGGCTTCTGGTTTTTTAAAGCTATCATTAGACCTTTTTTCTACCCCTAAGAACAGCAGACTGATAGCTGGAACCGTGGATGGCCGCACTGCCTTGTCCACTGCCAGAAAATGAGATTCAGCTATGTGTCCTCCCATGCACAGCACTTGGAAAACTGGGCAAACCATGGAAGTTTGCTGTTAATATTTGCATTTCACAAATCTGCTCCAGGCTGCATCCGTGGTCTTCTTGGATCTGCTGCCCACACACAATTCATTTCTTCCCTGGTTGATCTGTACTTCTAAATCAAAAGTTTTACTGGCACTGAACCTCATTACAGTAGAGAGCCCTCATTTTCTTCCAGAAAAGGTGCAGAAACAGTATCATGCAATTTGCTGGACCAAACACCTTGCAAACAGGTGATGAAAAACCTTTAAAACACCTCTGATTGGTGAATGACCATCACTCCTTGCAGTTCTTGCCCTTGTAGGAAGAGCAAGAACACTAACCGGGTGCACTGCCCGGTGCCATAAACTTCCCTACTGCCTCGCTGGGCGTTAACGGACCCTTTCCAGCAAACTCATCACTACCAGGAGCATCCTTGGGAAGCATGCTCAGATGCCGGCAGCGCACAACTTAGCAGCTCTGCAGGGCTTTTTCTCCATGGACTTCAAAGGGCTTTAGAGAAAGTAGACAAATAACCCTTGTAAAGCCTTTTATACAGGGATGAAATTGAGTTTAAGGCCTCCAGTTTGGGTGCATGTCACAGCGGATGAGCTTTTGTTAGTGAATGCTTTTAAAGGCTTTTCTGGTGCCTGGGTCACTGCAATCCCCCATGCAGGAGCGTTCCCCAGCCCCAGCATGCACTGGGCCCAAGAGCATTGCCCAGGGCCACGGGGCAAGCGAGCACCAGAGCATCTCCCCACCCTGTCCCCCAGCATCCAGCCACCAAAGAGGGTCCCTAAAATGCAGGTATTCATCCAAAGCTGTTTTTGAAAGCCTGGACCAGGCCCTGAACAGAGATTGCAAAATTCCCTCTGGGTGGGAAACATGCCTGCAAGGATGATGCTGGGGAAGACCCTTCCAGAGAGTATTTCTGTGTTAGGCAAAGCATTACTGCAAAGATCTTGCTCCACTGGGAAGAGCAGCAAGAAAAAAAGGGAGCCTCAGAGATCCATCTGACGAGAAACCTATGATGTTTTGCCTTGAGTTTTGTTCTTCCATCAGTGCTGCTAATGTAAATATTTACTGGCAACTATTCCCATTCTATTAGCGACAAGGCTTCATGCAGGCTGTGTTTCTTAGGGAAATACTTTAAAAATCCGCTTGATGTATTCAAATCATCTCCAATGTATTCATTTAATTTGTTTTTTTTTTTGCAGGAGTGAAACTCCTGCACATATGGCTATGCTTATGCAACTGGTTGATTAGATTTTACATTTCCATGTGTAATTTATGGTAAATTGCCCACAGATTCATTAAAAAAGATCCTTTAAATGTGTCCTGAATACTTTCCATGCATTTTATATAGAACAAAACCAGGGTGATTCTAAATTCTAAAGGGAAACCAATTGATAAGAACATGTATTTGCAGTCTAGATGCAGGATATAGAAGATACCTTGTGTTTTTAAAACCCCACTACAATGTATTTCAAGGAATCGATCAGTACTGAGTCAATGTACAAGAACTGCTTTAATAAATCCAAATAGATGTGTCAGGCTCTAAGTGAATTGCACATTACATAAAATCCAATTCTTCATCGAAGGTATTGATTGCTATCATTAAGGGCATATTTGTTACACTTTCTGAGCAGGGGGCTGATAGAAGTGATAACAGCAGGCTGCACTGTTGATCTCTCTTTACACGCCTTCAGTGAGCAAAAACCAGGGAAAGGTTATGTTTTGTGTGCAAAATAGACCTGAGAAATATACTGAGAAATATAAAGGGGGTCTCCGCAGGCATTGCCCAGTGGGGGCCCCAGGCCCGGCTCAGAGCTCGTTCCCACGCTCAGGAACGATCCTCTGGACCTCCCGGGGCAGCGCCAGGAACGCGGAGTGGGAAAGGCAGACCCGAGGGGATCATGAGCAGCTGGATTAGGGGAAGAGAAAATGACTTGACGGGGAGGTGGGATGTGACAGGGAAGAGACAGCAGCTGAACGGGAAGATGCAAACAGATGAGCTGACTGCAGTAAACTGGTTGGGTCTGAAAATGGGACTCACGGAAAGGGAAATAAAAGGGTGATTTGATTTAGAGAGCTGAGTAATACAGAAAGGAAATGCAATCACCAGGAGGAACCCAGCAGCTTGCAGCCACGGAGAGAAGCAGTCGTGGGCTGGTGGCTGCTGGAGCCACCCGGGATCCCGTGCCCGGCGGTGCGGAAAAGTGGCTGAAAGGGGAGGGCTGGAGGCCAGGATACGAGCGGCTGGCACCAGCCAGGCTTGGTGGGACGCCTTTCTCGAAGGGGAAGAACCGAGGAAGGCCAGCACAGAGCACAGCCCTGGTCAGCCTCCCTGAAAGCGGGCCAGACCACTAGCTAACTAGGTTAAACAGCTAATCCACTCTCCAACACTTCTGAAGCACAGAAAATACAACAGTTTTCATACACCCTGCTGCCTCCTCAGGTCTAAGAAAATGCCACCGCAGCAAAGAACTCCAGAGTTACTGAACCAAAGTCACGCAAGCCTCTACACCGGACGCAGTGCCTCATCCTGCACTTATTAGCATTGCTAAGATATGAACGTGGCGAGTCTTTTGTTCATTGATTGCATTGTTAAACGTTCTTTAATCAGCTTCCTTGCTGGGGAACGCACTTGGCTGTTACCAGCGCGGAACAGAATAGCTCAGGATGAGAAGGTTTAATTGCATGTATCATACACCAGCCCTCATTGAAATATAACGCTGCTGTAGTCCTACAAAATGATCAGCATCACATCCCATCAGTAAGTCTCTGCCAGGCACTGCTCCTTTAGTGGTGCTGAAGGTATATCCTTGGTGATGGCCTAAGAGAGCAAACATTTTCCCAGAAAGATGAGCATCTGATACCAGGAGCTCGTTTTCCTGGTGTGCAGATCCCAGCTTGGTGCATAAGCCCTGCTGGGGAACACCAGCTCCACGGTACGCTGGCACGCGCAAAGGGATTCCTCAGTATGGTCTCATGCACGTCTATCAAAAGAGCTGTGCTCTTTGACTTCAGAGGAGAATGCAGCTTAACAGCGAGTTGTTGAACGTCAAAACCACGCCAAAGCCATGCCAGTGTTTGGGGCTGACTCCTGCCTCAACAGCTCCTCACTCCAGGCTTTACTGGTCCCTATAATGAGCCACTTCAGAGCTTAGCTGGGAACACGCACCTACTTCTTTTTCTTGAAATGTTTCCCTTTCATTCACTTCATTCACCCTTACATTTTCTTTAACCCTGTTAAGCAGTTTGGAATAGATATTCTGTAAATATATTTTATCCCTAAAAAGCTGTTTTCCAAGAGTGGGCTAGATTACAAGTAGCTGTTCAAATACCTGATAAGGCATATCAAGTTTCTGATTGGAGGGGGAAAAAAAAAAAAGTATGATGAATATCTCAGGTGTCTCACTGATTTATTAACCATACAGCAATTTATAACTCATGTCAGTAACATCATAAGTAACACAATTAATTCTGAAGTTATCCCCAAGTCATCCAAGTTTGTGTCACTGATGAATACGTGATGGGTTTGAGTTATAGGTTGACTTTGAACTATGACTGACTCTGAAATAAGTCACAAAGCTGAGTCATAAATCATAAAACAGATGGATCTGGTTACACCATCGAATGGCAACTATGCAGCTGTATCATACACCCTGAGCTGATTGGCCAATTGCCAGGACATCCATCTGATATATTAGTTTGGAAAAATCATGGATTGATTTACCTGACTAACCCACAAATCATGGCCTGGCTTTGAAATCCGTGCTGATTTAAAATCTGTATTTACGTGACCTGCACCACGCACAAGGCAGTAATTTAATGCCGAGAACCTCCCTGCGCGCGGCCCCGAGCGGGCAGGCCGTGGGAAGGAGGGCCGGGCGTCCGCCGCGGCCGGCCGGCAGTGCACAGCCAGGATTTACGAGCGGGTGAGGCGATGCTTGCATTATCTCGTGGTTTTTAAGTACAAGCGAGGGATGTAAATCTGGGACCTTGCTGCCCATGTGGGGAATAGAGCCAGAAGGCTTTGGCAGCCTTTCGCACCAGGTAACACCAGGGCAAAGGGGGAAACAGCCACCAGCCACACAGGCAACACTTGCAGGTGTGGGATGGGTGCAAACGCCACTCCGGCTGCAAATCCCCCAGCCTCGGTGCAGGCTCCTCCATCACCCGACCAGCTCAGGACTTTGCTGGTGCTCCTCGATCTGAGCAGGATGATTGCAAGGGCTGCCACTTGTGCTGACTCAGCAGACTCATGCCGTGAGCATTTGCTAAGCACCACGCAGCCCTGGAGCTCCTGCTCCCTCCCTGACCCACAGCCTCCTCCAAACACCGGCAGATTGAATTAATCTTTCATTATCAAAGCTGCTCCGTCAGGAAGCGGTGGGCAGCAATGATGCAGGGCAGGGAGGGCACATGCAGTATGATTGATACCACGCTGCAAAGGGAGCAGCCCGCCGGTGGGGACAGGGACACCATCAGCAGCTTTCAAGGGAGCGATGCGAATGGCAAGGTGACACAGGAGGAAGGGCACTGGCTTGCTCTCGCGCTCATTAGCACCCGCTCCCTCCATCCCTTCTGCTTGCCCTGCTGCAGTGGAAAGAGGTCTTTTCTGGTCTCCTAGCTTGCCTGACTTTTACAGGGATTAATCCCAGGCAGCACCAGGTTATATCATCAGCCACTCTATAGCAGATCAGTTGTTGTCAGGAAATCAGTCTTGAAATGCAAATGCATCAAGCTTATGACTTCCACCCTGACCTACTGCTTGCCTAAAATGAGAAAGGGTGGCTAGCTGCATCCTCAGCCCTCACTGTCGGAGGAGATTCACATTTGCTGTGCCTTTGCGTGCTTGCAGCCCTCTGCGCTCAGTGCGCTTCCTCAGCCACGTGCAGGGAACCACAGGAAATCGCCAGCACAGCCATGGTGCCCGGGCTCCTGTCCCCAACAGCAGCCATCAGCAGGAAGCAACAGGAGCAGGATGCGTCCTCCCACCCGGCTGCCCTCCCTGCGTCCTGCGCCGGGCGAGCAAGCAGCGCCTCTCCCTCGCGCGCGGGGGGCTTTTGAGCATGCTGCCCGTGTTCAGCAGTGTGCACACACGCACCCCCTTGTTCACAGTAAGTACACACAGCCTTTTCCCTGCTGACTAACAGCTGCAGGGGTGCATCACACCCCTGTTCTCCTTCCCCCTTCCTCAGGTATTGACTCTACAGCAAGACCGGCTGGCACAGGCAGATATTGTAGGCTATTAATTAAGATGTCACTTACAGGCCCGCTGGGTGACCTTAATTAAATTGTAAAATGGCAAACACTAATAAGAGAGATGATATCCCTGTGGGTGGCAAGTCAGGTGCATTAACCTCCGGTTAAGGGAGCTTCCTTCGGACAGCGGTGGGAGCCCTGCAGCAGCCAGGCGGCTGCTCCCCGGAGCAGGACGCTCGCGTTTACAGGAGGAATCAGATACCACCGCTCAGCTCTTTCCTATTCCTTCATAAATAACAAGAAACCAGTGCCCAGCCTCAAACATTTCTTGATCTGTGGGCTACCCAGATAAGCCTAACTGAAGTTAGCTTGGGAAACACAAGCAAAGACTGAAAATGCTCCCAAAGCCACCTACCAAACGTTTTTCACAAGTTAACAGCAAATTCAGAACCAGACTGTATTTGCAAGGGAGTTAGCTGGAGAATCTCAGTCTTGCTCAGTTTTGTCTTCTAGGGCTGTGGAAGAGCTCCACAACCTTCAGCGAGCCTCTGGCCGTGCCTCGGCCGGACCCCCCCGAAGCCGCTCTGGCACGCGTGGCCTGCAGTGGCGCAGCTGAGGCTGCAGGGAGGTAATTACCAGAGATTGCAAAGACAGTTGGGATATACAAGGAGCTTTTCTGTTTATTTTTCTTAATGTGCATAATTCACAGATGCTGTTGCACCAAACACTCGCTTCACATTCCCAGGAGGTGAGGAAGATGTCATGGGAGATACATTTACATTTGTAAACTGCAATCAAAACTAATTAAAACCAACACAAATACTGATTAATAGAGGAGGAAACCTGATTCCGAGTCCCATGATCCCACCCTAAATAACAGTGACTTGGTTTTATAAGAGGAAGATTTTCTTGTTCCTCTTTCATTCTTAACATCTGGTGACACATTTCCAGCTCCCAGGCACCAACGAGGCAGCAGCGCCGCGCTCGGGAAGCGGCACAGGGAAGCAATCCCATGGCCTTTACTTGTTCTGCCTGAAACACAGCTTATCTTTTAAGAGAAGTCCACTGCTGTGATGTTATGGTCCAGGCAAGCGCCATGCCTGTTCTCATTTGGTCATAGGCCACTGTTTTCAGTTTGTTTCATTAAAATTGAATTTATTCCAGCCAAGCAGTTAAAATATTCATTACTAGTCTCGTCACCTTTAAAATTCTCCTTTCCCTGCGTGCTGCCAATAATTGCTCACTCCAGGCAGAGAACTTTGGAATGTCAATTTTCCAGATGAAGTCTCAAATGAAAAAGGCGCTAACAAAAGTGAGGCAAACTTGCAGAAATAGCTCACATCAGAGTGAACTTCCACGGAAGGTGCTGTTAGCAATCAAATGATTAACATCAGCAGTTAGAGAAACCCTTTGCATGTGGATTCAGTGAGAAAACGCAAAGCACAGTTTGCTAAACATGTGAAATTGCAAACAGAGCACTGAGCTAAACAAGAGGAAAGTTATTCTAAGGGGAACCGAAAGCCAGTTTGTTTAAAAACAAAGTACTGATCAATCATTGAGGGAGAGAAAATGAGTTGAACAGGGTATTATTAATTGACATTTCTAGGAATCTAGAGGGCAACTTTTGAAAGTGGTAACTGTGACATTGACCATGGGTTCCCTCCTGGAAGATGCACGTTCACCCGCCAGGGCACCGGCTGCTGCGCGGAGGAGCCACGCGCCAGCCCCAGCCTTCGCAACGAAGGGGACGCCAAACAGGCGGCAAACGAACAGCAGAGAGCTGGGTGCAAGCGATGGGAAGGGTTGGCCGGGGCAGAAAGGAGCCTGTTGGCTCAGCCCCTGCCAGAGAGGCTGCAGCGGAGAACGCAGGGAAGGGGTCGGCGCTGCCCGGCTGCAGAGCCCCGCGCTGCGCCCAGAGAGCTGTCAGATCCCCGGCTGCAATGGACTTTGCACAAGTCACTAATTCACAAGCAGCAGCCTACATTACACCCGCTCATACGGCTTTCCCCTTGCAATGAGCCTTCACTGCGACAGCGCCTGGCAGTCGCTATTTTCAAATAGCAGGTTTTTTTCATGGTAGAAGGCTATTTTCCCCAGGCAGCCAGCAGGGATATTATTGTTTAAATAGTGTGAAATTCTTCTTTATGAGGCCACTTGCCTTCTGGTCTACAAAAATGGCCTTTTTCAACATCTAATGTTCTCCATTATCCCAGACGCTATTTGTTAAAGAGACAGCCTGTCCAATTTGCACCCCCCCCCATCCTGCTTTTCAGTTGCTAAATGTTAAGGATTTAAAGATAAAATGACCAGCGCTGAAGGTAAGGACTGCCAGGCACAGCATCCACAGGTGGTTAATCTTCCAATTTCCTGCAGAGGATTTTAACAGCATTTCCTTTTGGAAACTGCAAGTTTGCACTGCTTATGTCTCCTGCGCTCTGCCAGGCAAGGTCTTTGATTTGAGGAGGAGATGAGGGAACCGAAAACAAACATTAATCAGACACCACAGAGCCAGAGCACACAGATGCCTTTCCCCGGGAGCAGTATCACTCTGTAGAGAGCTAGAGGTGCTCTGAGAGCAGGTATTGAACCCCATCAGGGCTCAAGGTGCAAAAACAAAACAAAAAAAAAAAAAAACAAAAAAACCCCCCACACACCCCAAAAGACCCAGGAACTTCAGAGCAACCTTGCCATGCCCAGCCCTTCCCAGCTCCGCCACGGCCGTGCCAGGAACACGCAGGGTTGCTCCTGCTCCCTGGGCCACGGAGCTGGGCACGCAGGGACAAGCAGTTGCATGGGAGGAAGAGCGTCCCAGAGGGCTTCTCTCAGCCTTTGCAAGTAAATGCTGACCTGTTGAGCGAGGAATAAATCAACATCAGCCAGGTGCAGGGTTTAATTAGACACTGCAGGGCAGTGGCATCGGCTCACTTGTCAGTATGACCATAAAAAGTTGATATTCCACCTTCAGCACAACTAGTTAACCCAGTGTTCTTTACAAACAAAATATCACACTGCTTAATTATTTCTTGGCTAACCATTTGCAAATATCATTAATTACTGGGAACACAACACCACTGCCTTTTGCAAGACACTGGAATCATAGTTCATGTCATACTCTGACAGTGGCATCGTAAAACTGCATTATTCAAATTGCATATCAGTCACAAAAATTGAGGAGTAATTTGTCAAAGTCGCAGCCATGCTCAATAACCATTTGGAGATGACTAAGTAATTAATCAATAATGCATTCTCACCTTTTCATTTCCCTAGGTTTCTATGACTTGCACAGTGCAATGACTTAAATAGGATGAATTTACCCCTCAGAATAAACTGAATCTGCACATCCAAGGACAATCTCACCCACTCTCTTCTGCCTCCTCCATCTGTGCTAGAGTGCAGGGAACTTTCAAACTCCCGCATTAACATACTATTTTCTACCAGTGGTAAGTGTTTGTTCAGCACAGCTAAGTGGATCGTTGTTGAACTAGATGCAAGCTCAAACTGATCAAGAGCATGCTTTTAACCTCAGTGCTCACCCTGTAATCTAAATAACTGTTTATTAGAGATACTGTTAATTTAGCCTAAATTCTTCTTTCTTAATGTTCTCTAAATCACACTTTCTCTAATGCAATCCAGGAATAACCCATCACTGTAATGAAAAGATTTCCCTATGAGACTGAGCAGCTACTTCTCAAATGCCCTAAAAGTGATAATTTGATTAATAAAATGGTCAGATTTGCAGTAGTGAAGGGCTTTTCAACTCAGAATCAATCACTCTACATCTATTACTCAATGCTGAATTCACTGAACGCATTGTTGAACTCATTGAAAACTGCGTTAGTAAAATTAAGTAATTACTAAGATTAATGCTGTTGAAGAGCTATAACCTGGGCAGAACCCAGATTGATTAGAGTTAATTATCTTCTGCCTGCTTAAATAATTTATATACTGTTTTCCCTACTATGTAAGAGCAGAAAACACGGAAGAAGGATTCCCTCCTTTTCTCCATTACATGCGAAAGAGGTGTCCCGTCCCAGCCACGGTGCGGGGCCGGGGTGCCGTGCATGCTGCCGGCTTTGCCCCCGCTCCGCGTCCCTGCGCCGGGCCAGCACCAGGGCTGGTGCCAGGAGCGTGCGAGGACAGGCTGCGGCTCTCCGGGTCCCCACGGGACAGGGGTCTCAGGAAAAACGCAGTGCACCTTGCTGCAGACAGAACAGCACAATTGCTTTGGACCCCTTTGCTCTGCACGAACCGCTCAGCAGTGCAGAGTCCCCTGTCCTCGTGTGGCCCTTCCCAGGCGGACGGAGCGGAGCGGGCTCCGGAGGTGTCCGGGAGAGGGAGGACAGCCGCGTCACAGCAACCCGACCGCAGTCCCCGTGCCCATCCTCGTTCTGGGGCCGGGAGCAAACCCACTCGCTGCGCCACACCGCGGCTCGGCAGCGCTCGGCCCAGGGACAAAAGCAAGACAGGGAGAGGGAAGCTGGGTTTGCTGGCACAGCTCTGAAGGCTTTCCTGCCCCAGCTGCAGCTCAAAGCCACGAGCTCCACTTAGACTTAAAGGGCTAAAGCCAGCGGTGTCAGTCAAGAAACGCTTGCAACAGCGCGAGTGCCTGCTCACCATTTTATGAGGACACCGTTAACCAAATTTCCTTGCCTCCTCATATGCCAGTCCAATTCGTTTTGTGCATCCAGCAAACACCTACCTCAGTACTCATTGCTCAGCGCTGTCATTTACTCCCACTTCCTCACCAGCTTAGGCACACCAGCATTTGTTGATGCTAACCTTAGCCAAAATGCTTCCACTGAATTCACTGGTTCTACATTGCTGTTTGGCCCTGAAGGCTTATGCAATAATTTATGCATGATCCTGGCTTTCTAATCAAAATTTCATTATTATAAATGATTGCAAAAGTTTTCACATTCTACATTTTGTCTTTGCAGAGAATTTTAAATACTCGCTAATTTTGTCCCTTGGTGCTGGTATGTGTAATAATCCTGCTGATCCATATTCATTTCCTCTCACCCTTGCAACTCCTGCAAAGATTTCAGAACTCATGGAATTTTTTTATTTTTTGAAGAACTGAGTATCCATAATATTTAGTATTGTTATTAATGCAATATGATCTGAGCCCCTTTAATAATCACAGGAAGCAACTCCCAGTGCATTTAAATAATTGATTGACTCAGAGCTCACTAATACGAATGCATCAACAAGTATTTAATTGGATCATTACTTGACCCTGGCTCCATGCAGCATATCCTGTTACAAATAAATCAATTATTCATCTTTCTGCTCATGAAAGCTCTATTCCAGGGGCTCAGTAGGATCATCCCCATGTGCTTTTCAGAGCTGCTACACCTGGACCCACAAGGCAACATACCAACAGGTTAAAGTTGAAGTATTTCTTACAACTGCCCCGCTGCTTGCAGAAGCGTCCCCGTGCCGAGGGCTGCTGCCGCCGCTCCCGGGGCCCGCGGCCAGTCGACGAGCAGCCCCGGCGGGCGAAGCGCTCTGCAGCTCCGCGAGGACGAGCAGAGCGAAACCGCTCGGGCAAAGGGACATCACGACCAGGCAATGCAGCCCAGAGGGCACCTGCCAGCAAAAGCAACGTCCACACCTCCCCGCGGCCAGGCAAGCCCAAGGGAGCTGACAACCGCCTGTTGTTGCTGGGTTAAAACTGGAAATAAAATAAAATCAGATCGCCTTCTGCCTGAGAGCACGAGCCCTCCCAGAGGGTGCTGGGTGCCCCCAGCTCTGCCTGGCTGCCGCCAGCATCCCCCGCCACCCCGCGGGCATCGCGCCACCCTCGGTGGGATCGGCTCGTCCCGCGAACGCCGGAGCTGCCCAGATGGCTGACTCCTACCACGCTCTGCACAGACTTTTCCCGCCCCCCCAAAACCATCTTGCAGCAGCTCTGGCCCACGCAGCCGGGAGGGCTGCCAGAGCAGAGCAACGCGGCTCCGGAGACGCGGCCCCGCCGTCTCAGCAGCGCAGCTCTTGCTTTGTGGCTCTGGGCCTCCGAGGAGCAGGACGCCCGGCCAGACGGACCGCAGGGAATGCGGAACAGGCCAGGAGAGCGAGCGTCAGATCGCACACGTAACGTTCCTGCAAATGCCAACAAAACCATTCGCATATTTTCATTTTTACCTATTTGACCCATTAATTAACTGCAAAATTTCTCAGTAATCCCCAGCAGATGAGCATCAAAGAGGAGACCTATGCTTCTAGCTAATCCTGTTGTTATGAAGTAATGCTACAGAAACCAAATACCAGCAGTAAGTCAGGAGATTAACAACAAGCTGGGAAATGCACAAATTAAATTGCAATCCCTTTCGTTGCTTTGCACAAGCCAATGGCACCATTTCTACTCCAGCCACGGCAGCCTTTCCTAGCAGGAAAACAAATCACTTTATAAAAAATGAGAATCTACTTTAATCCTTGATCCAATCAGTAAATAGAGTCTGCCCAGAACACAGCTAATGCTCGTGCAACCTGCCCTCCCCATTTCTGGGCATGTTTTAGCCCTTTCCGATTAGCCTGGAAAGGGGACAGCTTCCAGCTTTTCCAGATGTGTAGCATTAGGATGCACAGCTGGAAGCAGCACTGTGCCAGGAAGCGAGCAGGGACGACGACTCCGGCCAGTTATCCGGCAATCAGGGTGCCAGGAAGGAAGAGAGGGCTAAACCGAGTGGGGAAAGCAGCTTCCCACGTCCCTGCCAGTCCCTGCTGCCAACCTGCAGCAGCAGCCGAGCAGGGAGAGCAGCAGCACCTTCCCCGCACCTGGCACCAAGCCTGGGCACCCCAGGGCGCTGGCCTGGCCCTGGGCAAGGTGCACATGGGGGAGTGGGGCTGGCTCCGCCAGGGACCGCTGCCCCCGCTGTTACTGCACAGTGACATCGGAGTGAATGTTTTATTCACTCCCTTATGAACATCTTCGCAAACGCACGCTTTAATAAAGCACGAGGCCGCGCCTTTGGCAGAGCTGTTCAATGCTTCAAACAGCCCCGTCACCGCTTATTAAGCAGAGCAAGCACCGAGCACGCACATTTTTGTTGCTGTGGCCCCGCAGGGCGATGGGGCGCGAGCCCGGCGGCGTCCTGGGGGCCGCGGCGGGTCCCGCAGCAGCCCGGCTGCACAGCCCCCCGCCTGCCTCTTGCACCGAGCGCCCGCCAGAGCGCTGGCCCTATTCGCGCCAGCTCCTGCAGCCCGCTCCACAGAACGGGCGTAATATGTATTTGCAGACAGGAGAGGAGGGAAAAACATATTGAGTTTCTTAGTGAAAGGTATTAGCAAGCCAGAAATATTCAGGTGAAAATCTTATGGCTTCTGGGAAACAGCAAAACCTTTTCTTGCTCTAGATTTGAATTCTTTGCAAGTGCAGCAATAAACCAACTGGCCAGAGAACAGCGAAGTGAACGACAGAGGTAGGATGGAGGCGGCAGAGGTTACTTCTGTCCCTTCCTGCTATAAGGAAAGGCAGTCCAATTAAGTCTGCAAGGGGGAAATTTAGAGGTAGCAAAAGAGGATCTTCCTCCTCCTGCAGTCCTGCACTGGGCTGTTGAACTCGCTGCTAAAGAGGCCGTCGAAGCCAAGCGCTTAGCAAGGCTTCGCGGGGAGCCGACGCTGGCGGAGGTAACGAGGGCGCCTACGGTTACAGCGAAAAGCTCTCGGGAGGGCGAGGGGCACCCAGAGGCATCGGCTCCCTCAGTGAGGCACGCTCACGTTTCACACGGGTGACAACGGTGCAGGCTGCGGACAGCACGGAGCATCCCTCCCGCTGCGCGCAGCCCCGTGGAGAGCTCCTGCTCCGCGGCGGCTTCGTGTTCCTCCCGACAGGTAGCACTGATTTACAAAGCAGGAGTAAACGAGTCCGCTATACAATTTCACCTAATTTTGTCTCTCATTTCAATTCTCCATCTTTCAGCATAATGCTGGATGGTTAATTATGTTTCCGTCTGATTTCTCAGATAATACCCCTCTTGTAGTGCACACTGCAGCTGCTCAAAGGGTTTCGTTTTACCTTTCATTTCACCTCCTAGCACAGCTCTAAATTTAGCCAGCTTGTAATTTTTTTTGATATTTTATACTTTATACATTTATTGTGAAGTAAAATGGAATCCTTGTCTTTTAATTCCCTCTATAATTCTCCACCAAACCTTAATACAAAAGACTTTTTTCCCCCTGAAGACTAATTGAATGGGGCGTAATTATAATACCCAGGGAGACGATACTGAAAGTACCGTAATTGTGACCGTCTCCCATGACTAACAGCCCCTTCGGCGACTCACAGATCCGGGCTGCGCCCGTTCCCACGTCAGCTAACGCACCAGCGTCTTCAGACCGAGCCCGGGAGGGATTTGGCGGCGGCGCCACGCCATCGGCCGGGCTCGCAAAGCCTTCCGCCTGCTGATGCAACGCTGGAAATCAGTGTTTTTCTCTGGTTTGCCAAAGGAAAGCGTGGAAAACAGAGGGAGAGCAAAAGGGAGGAGTGTCAGGAGTCAGTGCAGGAGTTTCCTTCCCTTGTCTTCCCCCGAGAAAAGGGCAAGAAAGTAACAGCTCCTGGAGACAGTAGCAATTTCCTTTGAACAGCAGCTACTCGTCAGGAGGGAGTCGCTGGTTTCCATGTTTGTATACTGCACTTTGATAGCAGCATCGAACAGGCAAGGTCAGCACTCAGCAGAGACTCCGCAGGGCTTTTCCTTCACTAAAACGTGTATTGCAGTAAGTGAAAAATAAGCTTTAAGGGTGGCTATTATGTAGACAATAAAGTGTTTTTTTTTTTTAAATCAAAATAAGTGTCACACTCGACACTCGTGCAGAGCAGATCCTTAGCACTAGGAGCACTTAGAACTGGGAACATGCTCAGCCAAGCAGGGACACTCCCGAGCAGCAGGAAGGCAAGTATTTGATGTTTACTGGGAAAAACGCATTCAACATTGGAGGGAAAAGAAGCATTAAAAAGGGGCAGCCTGGAGGGGGGCTCTGCAGCCCCAACAAGCCTTCCTCATCTTGCGCCTGCTTCCCAGACCCGCTCCGGGCTGGCACGTTTCTGGCATCTCAGGTTAAATTCCCCAGGGCAGAGCTCACACGTGCTCAGACCAGCTCCGAAAGCCTCGATGGCAGCAAGCGCGCAGAGACCAGCGACACCAGGGAGACGCAGGAGCGAGGCCGAGGGCACGCTCCACACTCACACAACACCAATTCAGAAAACCGATTAAAACTTCTGGCTCTACCAGTAGCTTTGAAGGGCAGAGCAAGGAGCAGACTAGAAAGGAGCCCTTCATCCCCCACAGAGGGCGAGGACAGTGCAAGAAGGGCTGTACAGGCTCATTTTCCAGCTAACAGCACCAAGCCTCAACACAGCAAAAGCCAGAAGGGACACACAAGCAGCTGTAGGATGCAGTGAGCTGTTGTCCTCCCTAACCCAGGGGAGCAGCACGCAAAAGGGAGACAGCCCAGCTACTGGGACACCAGAGAGGAGCAGGAGCTGGAGCTCCCCAAACACCCCCTGGAGCCAGGGGCCGCAGGGCTTGCTCAGCGCTCACCCCGTCCCAGCCCCAAGAGCAGAAGCAACCCACTGCCAAAACACCAGCTGCCCAGGCAGCCCCGACGTGCTGCTCGCAGGAGAGGCAAGCCTCCCCCTCCTGCACCCAGCCCAGCAGTCGCAGCCTACCTTCATCTAGCTTGATCCATGAAATAATTGCACTGAAAAAGCTGAGACCATCTCCTTCCTTGCAGCATTCATCTCCCATCAGCACCTGCTGCCCCCTGCCTCTGTCATTTAAGTCAGCTTGGGGCCAGATTGCCTATTGCCCCCAGCTGCCTTTGCACCACACCTCTTAACCCTTCCCAGCCCCAGGCAGGAGGACACTGTCACAGCCTGCTTGCTCCTCAGCCTACAGGTGCCTCTGAACCTGTGCTTGCATGCATGGTGAGTGTCTCTGAAGTCATGTTCCCATGCCTAGTGTGCACGGGCACCTCTGAACTCGTGTTCATGTGCACAACATGTCTGGTGCCGCCTGCTCCTCTCCCCAGGAGCTGCTGGATCCTCAGGATGGGGTGGGGATCTGCAGGTAAGGGGGCACCCTGCAGGGTCCCAGCTCTTCCTCACCAAGGGGGAAGCAGCAACTTTTTCATACAAATAGCATGGGTCAGAGGCACGACTCCTAAGGCATCTGTGGCTCCACAAGACCGGTTTCTTTCAGCTGCGCAGAGGCAAAGGAAAAGTGTTTGTATATTCACCAAAGTGCAGCCCTGCCTTCCTCGCCCTGTGCTCTTCCCCTCTAAGAAGTCCCCTGAGAGCATCTGGATAAATTATTCATGCTGTAAAGAAAGAACTAATAAGCTGTAAACAAAGAACCAATAAATGAACTGTTTGTTTTGGCCTGGCAACCCCGTTCCTTGCCCTGCGTCCCAGCTGGGTGCAGGGCAAAAGGGCCCCTCTGTGCTGCCTGCCCACCGCCTCTCTGCTTGCGACCAGCGCTCTGTGAGCACGGGGGGATGAGTCCCGCTGCTCATCTCTAACAGGACACGTGGCCCTCTTCGGAGTATGTCTGCAGGGCAATAAAACACATCCTCCTAACAACGAAGGATAAACGTCATAACTCAGCACACTGGCAATGCCATGAGGAGCAGGGGCATCAGCCTTTCTGAGCAGCAATAAATCAGGAGCTGGCTGAACTGCCAGCTTGCAATCAGTAAAATACCATGGGGCCTTCAGCAAAGTGACAGCCCACGCTCCCTGCCAAGATGGAAGAGAGCTGGATTGCAGAATCAAAAATCATCAGCAGCTGACTCACACAAGCAGCACATGCTGGTCCTTTCTCTTTCTTTCCTCTGGGGCGCCCAGGAGGAGATGCACAACAGCTGTGGGGTCCAGGAGCTCCTGCCCCGGGCACAGCCATCGGGAGCTGCAGGCGCGCTCTGCTCAGCTGTGCCACTCGCTGGGGCAGGAGCCGCGGGAAATTACACCCAGGACCTGTAGAAGGCAATGTTCACTTAATCATTCATATTTCTACCGAGCGGGGGCAGGTGGAGTATTGGACCTACGCCCTGGCTGCACCCCTCTGCTCTGCACCACGCGTGACCGCGTCGCTCCCCACGAGCCAGAAAACGTTCTGCTTCCCTCCCTTGGTGCGCTAATACCTGAGCGCTCAAATGTCATCTCCATGTCTGCTGACCTTCTCTTTGTGTGCACATGGACAAACACATCATTGTACCGCTTGTTTCTGTTAACTGTAAGCACGCTTGCTCTGATTTTCTACCCAGTGCTTTTTTAATGCTGAGGACTATCTTGCCAATTATTCTGGATTTGTTTCTTTTTAAGATGCCCCACCAGCTATGTCTCTGCATCTGGAGAGACACAGAAAGCTGAAGGTGTTTTCCTGCGCCTTTTGTCCCTTTTAGTCCTGCTTCCCCAGGGAGGGAGGCTCCTGCAGTCCTGCCACGCATCCCTTCTCCTATACCTTGTGGCCCAGGCTCGTGTCACTGCTACGATAGAGGAAAGCAGTCTCAAGGGGCATTTAAGCTCTTCCAACTTTCCTGGCCCAGGATGGGGCCTGCAGTGTGACAGCTCCTGGGCACCAGGAAGCAGGAGGATTCACATGGCCTGACAGCAGGAAAGCCTCAAACTGCCCCCATGCATGCACAAGCACCTGGGAGCGATTCCTGGAAGCTCAGGCTAATGTTTTGCAGGGCTTTGTCCATTGTTCCTCAAACTATTCCAGTAAATGCAATGAGTAATAATAATAATACAAGTATCCAAACACTTGACAAAATATAAAAGCCCTTTGTTGGATAACACAGCAGACGAATGCCATGTAGGGTCAATAAACAGGACAAACATTCTTGCAGCGCTGGCAGCAAATCAGCAGCCGTGACACTAATACACAGCTACCTGTTGACCAAACCAGGAAAGGAGAGGGTTGTCTTTGGTCAAATCTCAGCATGCTGAAATGGAATGAAACGGGCAAACTCATCCCTGCGGCAACATCAGTGAAACTGGGAAGAAAATCAGCCCGTTGTGTATAGCCCAAACTGCTCCGCTGTGGTTTGGCTAAATGAAAGAGTATGCCTTTTTAATGCAACATGTAATTAGACAGTGTAAGTCACAGCCAAAAGATTTTATTGAGCCAAAGAATTAGACAGTTGCATGAATAATGAGAATAGCTGCAGTTGCAGGAGCTAGTTAGGATTCAGGAAGGATGTAATGTTTCTGGCACAGGGCAGCCACCAAACTCTTGGTGGAGGCTCTACGGGCCCGACACCACCTGAGCGCTGGGTCTCTAAAGCAACGCTTGGCCCAAGGCTCCCGGGCTCCCAGCCAGCTTGAAATGGTGCAAGCAATGGCCATTCCTCCTTGACTGCAAGGCTGTTGCCAAATACACCGGACCTCGCTGTCAGGAGGTTTTCCCTGCTGTTCAGCTTTTGCCTCTTCTGATCCCAGCTGCAAGCCCAAGACCATGGGGAAAATAGGGAATGAATTTATCATGAGAAGAAATCTCTACTGGACAAACATACTAAATGCAAACAGTGGACCTATACTTTATGGCTTGAAAATCAGCCTCCACAGAATTACAGTCTCTAGACCAATTCAAAATACATTCTTCCCTCTTAACCTCCCTCTGAAAGAATTAAAAGAAACCCTAAATCCTGTGTACTTCAGAGATACAAAGGATGAAAAATCCAACCAAGTAATTCCATACATTAGGGTACTGGTGTGTAAACGTCCCTAGTCTGATGACACTAAAATTCAATTTTAAGTGTTTCAGCCATTAACAATGCTGTAAGTGTTTCTCATCCTCAGAGCAGCCATGTCTCTTACCCAAGAAAAATGCCAGTGCTAACCTCCACTACAGTCAGTGTAACTTGGGGAGCACTGTAGAGCCAGAGAGTCATACAGGACGTGAACTGGAAAAACAGCATTCATTACAGCGAAATGGGAATACATCAGGGGGCTCCAAGGCAAACAAAGGTCAGGAAGCTTATCAGCAACACAGTAGTCACCTCCCTTTCATGTTAAATGTATCCTGTAGCCCTTTACAGGAATAATAGTCCAGTTGCAGAATGACAGATGCAGTAAAAAATAAAAAATGAAAACTACCAACAATTCCTATATTAAAGGGAAGATGTAATAGAGCAGATCATGATGGGAACATGTCGCCCGTCCCCAAAGAGCCCTTGCAGGGTGCCCAGTGCAGAGCACCGCTGGGGGCAGAGGGGGGACAGCGAGCAGGCAGCGATGCTGGACAAACCCCTCCGACGCAGACCGGGATGTCTCGGCCCCAGGGAGCAGCGGGGTTCAAAATGCCGCCGCCAGGCCATGCTGGCAGCATGTTCAGCCCTGCAGATGCGGAGAGCAGCGCTACCTGCCCACCAGGAAGGTCCCAGCGGCGGGGCAGCCGCAGCCGGCACCTCTCCGCGCAGGACACATGCGAGCCCCCTCCTTGTCACCAGCTCTCCGCAGGGCGTGCGTCTGCCAGCGACCCTGCAGGACGAGGGCAGAGATGGGGGACTACGCAGGGACTCACTCGTGCATTAAACCCTGGCGAAATCCCCATCCAGGTGACGCTGCAAACAACGGCGTCAAGGGGCCCTCGCCCTCACCCCGCGATGCCAAGCTCCACGTGTCCTTCCAGCCCTGAACCACGCTACCCGAACATGGAGGCTGTGACGAGCTCTGCAACCCCCAGCAAGAGGCTGTGGTGCAAAGAGAAGGAGTGCAGAAGTGGTGCTGTGCAAACCTCAGCCCCGGCACAGCACCGGCAACTGTAGGCTCCCCACTCGCCCTTTGGGCCAGGATGGAGCCCTCCCAAACCAGACTCTTTGCCTTTTATTTGCTCGGCAAGAAAAAAAGTTCTTAAAGCCTTCCTTCATTTTTGAATGACAAGATCTTCTGCAGAGATTAAAATGGATTTAATATTTCACAGTCTGATATTTACATCACATCTGAATCAGGTATTACGTACCCCATTACAAAAACATTTAAATAACAAGTCCTGCAGGTCGCGCGGTTGAAGTGCAGAGGCCACCTGCTGCAAAACACACCTGCATCCTTTGAAGCGTCGCTTTGCTCTCTGCCGCCGGCCCTGCTCATGCCTGGGGAGCACTCGGCGCTTGGGGGCCTGTTGCACGTCAGGTGTTTTCATTCCCAAGGCTTCGTCCAGGCACCCTCCCGAGTCAACAGTGCCCTGTTACACCATCTCCCACCGGCCCCCCTCGGTGCAGGTAACGAAAGAGGCCTGGGGGGAGAACGGCAAGACCACCCGCACTCGCTGGCTCCCCCGGCCGGGGTGGGCTCCAGCAGTGGTGGCACCTTGAGGAATTTGGGATGACAGGGTTCATGCTGTACCTCCCTCTAACTGCAGTATCAGGGGCAACGGTACATCCTGGGAAAGGACATGAGCTCACTGCTGGGACGTGGTACATTCTTCTTTATTTATTTTGTATTAATGCAACAAAGCCTGTCTCAGTCTGTCTGGGTCTCTGGATGGCTGTCTATGCTGCATTAGGCATGACAAACCAAATCGAAAGAAGAAGGGTTCCCCCTCGCATTATTCTGAAATGCTATTGCAAACATTAGCAGTAATTTGGTGCCTGGGACTTGCATTGTAGAGAACAGATATTAAACTAACAGCCTGATTAATGCAATTACCGAGGAAGGAAAAACCAGCAGCATGCTCCACGGCTACATGATACCATCTCCGCTGTCTGGAGCGGTGTCAGACAGCCCAGGCTGCACTGTCGCTTTCACTACATGTGGGGCTGGGTTGTGGTTACATGGGCTAGACTATGGGGCAGAGAGGAAATAGTGCTACCAATGTCAGTGGAGCCCTCCTGGCCTTAGGCGCCCAGAGCGTGCAAACTTTTCCTGGAAACACATCTGGGTTAAAAACAGCAAACCAAACGGAGGGAGGACTTCATACGATCATTGAGTTCTAATTTCCTGATGGTGACACTGATTCAATATCTTGGAGATGGAGGAAAGGTGACTCACAGCAGTTATTTTACCTAAATGAAAGAATAAAGCCAGTTTGGGGGGACTGTTGTCCCTCTCTCTCTCTCTCTGTAATTGTCAACAGCTCTTGTATGACTTGAGAATTCTTTCAACAGGATGGGAAAATGAGCCCATGGTGAGTGTGTCCATGAGGGGGAAGGGGGCTGTGGAGTGATAGGAGTCTTGCAACTGCATTCGGGACCCATGACTGTAGCCTTAAGGGAAGCTGGATGTCAGCGGTAGCACTGGACCGGTACCTGGCATGGCCTGAACAGCAATGAGAAGGGTTCCCAGGAACGCAGGCCCAGGACACCGTCAGGCCTCTGTAAGCCTCAGCTTTCCGGCACAGCAGGCACGGAGCACTGCCAGATGCCCAACAGCAAGGGCAACGGGGTGCAGCGCAGGGGGACTGCAGTGCCCTCTGGCCCAGCTGTACTCTGTCCACGCCAGGAAAGTCCTGCTGCTTGTGGCTCTGCGGAGCGCAAAAGGATCCTCTCCCTGTGGGATCAGCGCTGTGTTGCACCGCTCCATGTCCCAGCTGTCGAAAAGGCAACGCTCACCAGCTGAGTCCACAGCAGAGCACCACTGAAACTATCGTGTGACCTGTGAGCAAAGGAGAGGAGAGTCAGACAGGTGCTTGCCACTGTTCAGCTATTAGGGCGAGCTAGAGCTTCCTTCATGCTCCGGTTATTGCCCACACAGCTCTGAGAAAGGTGTCTCTCACCTCTGGCCAATGTCCTGAACTGCTTCCTCTACAACATCCAGTATTTTGGACAGCGTTTTGCAAGATACAGCAATTTAAGTCACTGTTTCCTTCCATATTTGCCAATGTTTCCGATACCTGTTGTAACTGCTTTGTGCTCTGGCTCTGTCCATCACCCAGCACAACATCTGGATTAAGTGTTAGATCAGTGTAAATGAATGAAGTTATATTAACAATTATAATAGCTAAGTCTTACAATAAACCCATGCTACCGCAAGAATAATGCAAACCCACATCACGAGGGGCTGGCGGCACTGCACTTTAGTGACGTAGCAGGAAGTTTTCTGTTGTTGCTACAGAAGTGAGCGGTCCTGACAGCATCTTGGAGAGCGCACGGGACCCAGGGCTGTCTCTGATGCTGTGTACATTTGCGGTCACTCCCTGCATGCAGATGCTCTCTCGCATGACACTCATCACACCAGGCTACAGGATGCCCTGGCAATTGTCTGGCTACTTTGATCCCGGGCCATGCTTGCCCTCCATTTCACATGCGCTGCAGACTATGAATAGTTTAAACTTATTTTTCTTCAGATTTTCATATCCTATTTAGCCATTACAGTGTCCTTTCTCATGGATTTCATAGTAGGGCCAGAGATTTCTGTCAAGACAGCCTTTGGAGTTATAGATTCATTTGAAACAAGGCTATTTAACCTCTGTGCCTGGCCTCTGAGCGTTCCTCGTATCAGGCACATGTGGCAGAGCCAAGTGCAGATCCAACACAGCTCAGCGTGAAGATCAAACTGGGAGCACTAAAAAGGGGATAGGAGGACAGAATCACGCTCTGCCACACGGCTCAGCTTCGAGCCAGGACGGGGACATGTGCTGAGTACTGCCAGAACTGCCACATTTACATCCCAGCATTCAAAAGGGAAAGGATAAATGGAAAAAAAAGGGAAAGTTTGTTTAGAAAAAGCACAGAGAAACCAAGTGGTATGATAAGGAAGTGGCAGTGCGTGCCACAGTCAAAAAGACCACAATCCTCCTTTGCACTCTTGTAGTCCTTCCTTTCCACAGCCTCCCATTACTCCCTCCTGCTACCTTCTCCACCCTTTGCAGCTTGATGCAATGGAGCAGCAGGAGGTTTCCAGGCTGCTGCCTGTTACAGTTTTGTCATGAATCCTGGGACGAGCTCTTTGGGTTTCTGCTGCTCAACGCCTACACCTATGCAACAATCTCAGCTTTTGCTAGAAAGGTCTTTCCAATATTTTTTGGTGGTGTAAAAAGTTGCAAAGTATGATCTAGAAAACACCTAAAGAAACAAACGACTCAGGTAGGAGATACATAGACCTCCCCATTACTGTTATTTTCTTAACATCTCATGACTTAGAAGATTCTGTGCCATGGTTTTCAATCCCTCCAGGTTGGCGATGTGTTTTGCATGGATTACTTCTAGTTCTGTGACAGCCCTAACCCTAACCCTTCCCCACAAGGGTTCCCCACAACCCTAACCTTTCCCCACAGCAAATAATTTGTGACAGAATTCTTCAGAAAGCCCTTTCCCACTAATGGATTACCCATGGAGACATCATGCTTCCCTCTCGTTTATTTGTTGTTTGAAATGATTTTCCAGAGGAAGTCTGTTTAGTATCTTCTTTGCTAATGGAAATGGTCAATCTGTTTGCAGTGGGCAAGCTATCTAACATATCCAGCTGATTCTCCCACTTGTGAACTATCAGTGAACAGTCCCAGCAGAGGCAAACATCATTTGTTCTTTGCATTTGTTTGATGAGATGCTTGTTCCAAATTTCAGCTTATGGATTATTTGTGAACTCCTTGCTTTGTCTACAGCTTCCCTTTTGGGCTCTGTTCGCACAGAGCAACTGAGAGGTGCCTCAGACTTTCTGGAAATCCAGCCCCCTTTGGGGTTTAGTGCTTAACGGGGCGTTAAAAGTCACCAGTCTTTCTGAAAACATGGATCTGGGTTTCTAAGATGCAGCCTCCCTGGAGAGAAGGGTAAACAAGCCAAAAAAGGATGTTAAGAGGATTGCCATAAAGGAGATCAGGGCTACTAGAAAAGCGAGGAGAGCAGAAGCCCTGGCCTCTTGTAGACTGGAATGGTCCCAGTAGGAACCCAGGGTCAGCAAAGCCCCAGACCCTTTGAGTCACATTATCAACCGGGGGAAGAATTAATTAAGCAATATAAAGAAGAGAAAAAGAGGATAAGCTAAAAGTAGCACTGCAATTACTGGTCACTGATGGATGCCTGGCCAGAGGACCCTCTTCTAACATCCATAAAAATATCTGAGCATGAAAGTGCTTTTTGTGCACAAAAATAATAGCAATAATGAAAAAATCCCCACATCACTTTCCTAATACGGTAATTTTACAGCAGGGTATGAGGGGTGAGAAAAGCTAAAGCATACGGAATAATTACACTCAACTGTATGAACAATGATTACAAAATTATGCAACTGATTAACCATGACATATATATAATTACTAATGAGTTTGATAAAATTTTAATTATACCTTGTTCTTTGGGGCATTCAGCAAGCCATGAAAATAATAATCATGTAACTCTCTGTCACAGATGATTGCTTCAGACAGGGAAGCAGTAACATCCCAGAAAGCCTTGATGGATCCAGGGCTGTGCCAAAAGGCTGGGACGAGGAACCCACTGCTCCAGGGAGCAGCTGGGAGAAGGCGAGCCAAGAGCTCCCAGACAGGCACCAGCCCTGGGACCGACTCGGTGTTCGTGCTATCCTCACACCACCGTGACCGGGCTCCTTCCCTCCCTGGCCCGGCCCGCCTTCCTGCACAGCCGGCGCATAGGCGCCCAGACTGCCCCCTCCACTGGGTTTGGCACAACTGTAGCAAATTGCATATGCCCCAGAGAAGCCAGAGCTCTCCTCTTCCTCCCTGCAAACTCTCTGGGACATGTTCCTGGGTTTCAAAGCAAAAGTCTGATTGTCCTAGGCTGGGGAAAGGGCAGCGAGGTGTCACTCTGCTCTTCCAGCGTGCTTGTCAGCCTGAGCCCGGTGCTCATCGGCCCCTGCAGCTCTGCCCCAGCTCCTCACGCCCCATGGCACAGCTGCCCGCAAGGGATGGAGACGTGGAAATACCTTGGTTGTCTTCACTTTGTTGCCGCTACTGCAGCTCCAGCCGGAGAGGTCTGGCAGGACCTTGCACTCCTCGCCTTCGAGGCAGGGCTCCATCTGGCACCACCACTTCTGGAGCACGATGGAGGCTGGAAGGAGAGGAGGGACGCATCATGAGCGGCCGAAACCACCTGCGGGCAGGGAGGTGGCAGGCCCAGTGGGACAACGCAGGCTGTATGGGCACCAGGGGCGGTCACAGCCACCCTGTGACTGAGGAGCCGAGCTGGGAAAGCCACGAGCCTGGTGGGGCTTGTGGGAAGCCCTTGGCCCCCATGTGCAGCACGTCCAGCGAGCCGGCGGCTTTGCCGTCTGAGCCACCTCCACTGCATCGTGGCAGGAGGTGCCTCCTTTTTGTCTCCCGGACACTGCAGGTGGGAATGCCACCCATTTTGCAGATCTGTGGAAAACAAGGATCTCTGCTCCTTTCCCCAGCTCCAGGCAGGCTCTGCCTCCCTCCTAAGTACTGCCTTGGACCTGAGGAGCCGCTTGTCAGCTAGATGACCTAATTTGACCCAATTTCTCCACTTGCCTCTGAAGTGCCCTGTTTTCTCACACTATCCCAAGTAAAAAGCCTGCCGTCAGCCCTGTCCTCATTCCTGACAACAGCAGGGAAAACAGCTTTGTTCACTAGCCTACTTCAGGCTCCACTTACAGAGGCAAAGTGACTGTCTATTACTACTTAACTATGTTTGACTCTTGTAATTTATGCCTACAATGTGCATAATTACAGGCGACTTCTCTATCTTTGGGAAAGACGACACAAAAGCTGTTCAGGACAAAGAAAACCTTCCCTGAGAATTAATCCAGTCATTTCTTGGTGTTGTGCACAAATGCATTCACATGATATAGGCTCTCAAGTAAATCAATAATGCACTGGCAGAGGCTTCCAGCTGCTTCTGGTGGCTCTACTGTGACACCATATGATGCCATTCAATAAAATATATATAGCTTGAGTTTTGCTTAGCGCTCTTCACAGGCGATGGTGCTGCACAGTTGGAGTTGTGTCTGGGCCTGCGGCTGCAGCAGCATGGCAAACTGGGCGCGCAGAGATCGATGCTGCAAGGCCCAGCTCTAGTGCAACAACGCAACACCAGCACAGCAGCACCAGGGAGGAGCTCGAACCCCCGAAGTGTCATAATGTGCCGGTGCAGGTGTAACCCCTGGGCTGCACAGGGTGGAATAACGTGGCTACACCAAAGGAGAGACCCAAAATGCTTGTTCTCCCCCTCTGTTCCATCGCAGGAGCTCTCACTTTGAGCCCAGGTTGGAGAGTTGCATCCTATCCATGCAGAGAAATCCAGCCAGGGCCCTGGGCAGGATTCCTCCCTTAATCCCAGGTCTGTGGAAACTGCGCCAGCCTGACAAAACAATAAAATACAGTCAGGAGAGAGCGTAGGTACTTGGCTCGGCAACTGCTGGGTACTTACCATCCACGCACGAGGGAGCTGCCCGCGTTGTCCCTGCCACCTGCCCCGGGAAGCAGGAACATTTCACCGTCTGGGAGCGCTCCTCAATCTTGTTCTTATTGCAGCATCTGTGAGCTGCAATGACTTCACATGTGCCAGGCTCTACATGCACTGCAGGAGGGGAAAAACACTCGATTATGTGGGGCTGCCCCAGGGCTCCTGGCCACGTCCTGGCCCAGCAACCCCCCGAGCGAGGCCGGGCAGTGGAGAGGTACAGCTCTGTCAGCCCCAAGCGCAGGGGCTTAAAGCAGCATGTGTGGCAGCCAATGGCCCAGGTGGAGCCAGGGCTTGGGCAGAGCTGTCCTGTGCCCCACAAACTTCACCAGGCCCCAAGGCTGCTGCACACACACATATGGGTCAGTCCAGCCTCTCCCCACCCATCTGTAATGAGGAAGAGCAGGGACCTGCTCCAGACGCCCTGCCATCCAGGCTCGTGGTCCTAACAGCCCTCACACCTGCTGAGCAAAATTAATAGCCTTTTGCCAAGGCCAGGGAAGCGCTTTATTGAAAGGAATGAGCACATTAGTTAATTGGAGCTGAAAACAAGATGCACACTTTGCTACAACGGGGGATGGTGCCTTGTGTTGCCTTTGGCTTCAAACAGAGTAACGCCACCTCTGACCCCAGCCCTTACAGTCGCAGCTGAAAGGGATATTCCCATCTAATCATCACACTCCATCCTCTGCAAGTGGGAGGGAGAACCAGGAGTGCATTTCCACCCTGCAGTGACACAGAAATGTCATGGTCTTCATCAGAAATCCAGGCTACTCTGCTGCTCCCTCATCCCAGTGCCATTAAAATGTTAAGGAAGAAAGAAAAACTCATGTGCTGGCTTATCACCTCTGGGATCTGGGCTTAGAATCTAGTTAGCATCACAAATCAATGACTTTCGCTAGCTAATGGCCTACACAACCACAATACAAATGAGCCAAACAGAACCGGATAGACTTTATTCCCATGACCTAAAAGCGAGTGAACCCTGCAGGTCTTGCTTAATGAGCACTGGAGGAGCGAGCACAGAGCTGCACACTAAGACATCCCATGTGCTGCTGGGAATGTCCTTTGACTTACACAGTAACCAGGAGCCAGGCTGCTAGGAGCACACGGAAGCTGTGTTCCTATGATGTGCCATCCCAAAACACGTGCAGGGAGGCACACACCACACTGTCACAGCCGGCTGCCTGGTTTCTGCCTTTGCCCTCCACTCAAGGCTACGCATAAGTCCTCCCCTAAATCCCCACGGCAGCATCAGCTGCGGCAGTAGGAGCCCTGAGAGCACCTACGGCAGCAATCGGCAGCGAAGCTTGACAAAAGGTGCCAAAAGCAAGGTGCAAGACTGCTGGGGCAGGTGCTCTGGGTGCTCTCCTGCTGGCAGTACTCCTACACGGGACAAGCCTGCGCTCAGCCCCTTTTGCAGCGCTGCCCAACTTTGCTTTCGCTGGGGAGCCCATCACACACAGAGTCAGGGAAACACTGACCCTTACGCTCGCCGCTAAGTTACATGAAAGGCAGCAGGCTGCAAAACCAATCGGCAATGCATGGAGATGCAGTTTATGGCCTCAAATTTACTGCTGCACTGAGCCTATAAACACAACAGCAGCAAGTTAAGTACAAGACCTCCGAGCCTCCTAAGCCTGCAGGTTGCTTTAGTGGCAGGAAGGCAGGATGTGCAATTTTGGTGCCTGTCCTGGCTCTTCCAGACATGGCTCCTGAGAAGCAGCTACGCGGCTGGCGAGGTCCTGCACAATTCAATAGCCAAACTATCCTCACTGAAGATCCCAGAGAGCGCATTTACTCTAACTCACTAAAGCACGCAGGCCCGGGAAAGAAGTGCCAGTTTTCTGCTGGTTTAACCCCTGTTCATTTCTGCTACAATTTCCAGAAGAAGGAAAATAGTGAGAACGGCTGAAGCCCTGTGTCACGGCAAATGCCTGTGGGTCCCCAAAGAGAGGTATCAAATACCCACACTCAATAGGAAACGCCTCCTGCTTTTCAGAAGCGCTTGGAAACCAGCCTCTTAATCTTCTGAAATGAAAGCTCAGGGAAATGGGATCTCTCTTCAGCCTCAAGGGGGAAATTCCTCTGCCTTGCAGCAACATTTTCACCTCCCTGTTGGGAAACACCAGCACGAGCGCGACCTCCCCGCTCGCCTGGCACAGCGCAGCACTGCCTGCCTCCAGGCTCGGCTCGGCGTCGCTGAATCACATCCCTGCCTTCGAGCCTGCTAATTACGTTCACTCGGCGCAGCTCCGATTATTTGGGGGCAGCTCCCGGAGTTTGTACCCAGGGCTGCTCTGTTGTCTCAAAACCTGCAACAGTAGGAGACACTGGAGGCCGCCGGCAAGGCAGGGGCTCAGGGCCCCGCTTGCCCCTGACCGGCACAAGGGCAGTCGTGCCAAATAGCTAATTCCCCTCCTCAGCCATTGCAGGTCTCCCATCGTTGCCAGCTGGTCAGTAATTACCGCAATGGGAAGGGGAAGTTATCAAATATTTATATCCCTCTTACCCCTGGAATTTGCCGCACTGAGTCAGGGATGACCGAACAAACGGCGCGTTGGAGCCGGCAGCTCACCAGAGGCGTTGCTGTGGCGCTGCGTAATTGCTGTGATGGAAGATGTTGCTGCTGTCTACACCAGCCAATTACCCCGAGCCTCGATGACATTTTACACACTTTTTTTGCTAACTTTCACTTGCTGCCAAAAGAGCCAAGAGCCCAGAATCCTGCCTCACCATCCAAAGTAGTTATTTTCCCCTGTTCCCACAGTACCTGAGCCCTACGGAGGGATAAAACAAGGGCAGGATTCAAGGAATTGAACCAGGATGCACTCACCAGCGATGCCACCAGACTGGGACCAGGGGCTGGGTGACATCTGCTTTTGTGCGTGAAGGCGCTGCTGTGGGGAGCAGGGACTGGAGGAAGAGCACGTTGTGACCCTCGGGACTCTGAGGATTTCAAAGCCACCTAACGCCAGGTCCCTCCGTGCACTCCTTCCCCCCAACACCAAGGACAGCGGCCAGTCTCAAACCTGCTTCCTTGAGGAACCAGGGGTTGGTGTGCCCCGCGCTGGCTGGCACGCAGGCAGGATGGGCTGCGCAATTACCATGGCTTTTATTTGGCTTTATTTATTGTTATTTCATGGTCATTTTCTGTTAATGAGCCATTGCCTTCATATCTGCCCATAATAATTACACAATTACCTATCCGGGAAGTATTTTGTAATAGCATCTTTGGCTATAAATTTTATCCTCCCTTCTAAATGCCATCATAATTCAGTTTTAATGAAGGTTCCCACTCTTTCTGAATGCAGAGATGATAGACTCTGGTCAAAGTGAAAAGGAAAGCAACTCATTATAAAACAAATGTGACTATGTTTTGCCTTGTTTTTCACGGTTAATGGGATTTTCCATATAATCTGAGAAATAAGCAGAGGTCCTTGGGCTTGGCTAACCATGAACATGAGCACAGATTTGTGCTTCAGGGTGAACCCACCAAACCACCACGTCCATCCTCGTGCCTTGCTCCCGCACAAACGCGAGCCTGAGGCGATGGCTGACGCAGGAGCCTGGGAGACCTGACCTCGTCGGGTATTTTGCACCAGCCCAAACTCCCATGCGTTTGAGTTCTCCCCACTTCTCTCCCTCTCCTGCCCTGCGCTCCCGCCACGCGCTCTGGTCCAGGAGTGCTGAGAGTCACTTACCCCAGCTGCTTGCCCCTCCTGCAGGTCACATCGTGTCTAAACAAGTGTTTTTATACCCTTCAACTTCAGCACTCACATATGTTTGTGGTTTTGACTCATTTTTTGAAAAAGCCTCTCTATAAAGCTTCATTAGCAGAGCTCTTCCCAAGAGGAAGGCCCAGACGATCCTCTCTGCTCCCTCTTGCTTCAGCTCTCTGGCTTCTCATTTTCAGCTAATTTAAAAAGATTCAGCAGAGGGAGAGCAAGGCAGAACTGAGAAATCGCTCATTAGAGCCATTCAATAAGAGTTCACTAACGTGTCAAAACCCTTTTAATTTCCTCAAAAAGGTGCAGCAGGAAGATAAAGAAAAATTAGATTCTCCTCCATGTTACTGATGCTGGCTTAACCCAGCAACAGCTACAAGAAATGTGGGTTGAAGGACCCAGAGCCTTGGTGCAGGGTCGGCCCCTTTGGCCCCTGCTGCCTCCCTGTGCGCTGCGCTCCCCACGCTCAGGTGCATTGCTGGGTGAGGGCCCCATGCAGGAACATTTTTCCCATTCTGACATTTTAGTGTCTGTGTCCTGCAAAGAGAGAGAGGTCACCCCTTGCACCTCTGGCTGTCCCGGACTGCAGGACCCCCCCCCCACACACACACACAGTTTCTGCTTTCAATTTGCTCTCTCACTCAGCAGATTGCTTTCTGCAGCTTTCTTATTCCCCGGCTCTTGCAGCAAATGAACTCACATCACAGAATCAACGTGATCAGAAGCAGGAAACCACCCAGCACGGGGATAGTTTCCCAGAACCCCAGTTCCAGGAGGAACTGGGTGACCCACATGCTCCAACATCACCTAGCACCCTCTGTGCTCCTGGAAGGCCTTCACCACCATCACCTGTCCAAGCAGCGAGGCCTGCACCTGTAAGTCCTGCACCAACAGGCACGTGCCCTGGAGCCCATCGTTTTGTGTCAGCAGGCACCTGCGTGGTGTCTGTGCAAGCTGTGCCAAGCAACTGCTGCAGGAGTTTTGCAGACTGTGAGCGTGCAGATGCAAGAAACAAGTTCCCACCGGAGCAGGCTGACACAGTCCCATCTGTAGCTAGCACTTGCCTCTTCCCTGCCTGGAGGGCAGGCTATAATGTTAGTAGGAGTGTCTGCAGCCCTGGGCATGCCGTGCGGCGAAGATAAAATCCATCGCAGACAAGGGATGCTCTTACTAATAAGCCTGTGCTTTGTGCTCCAGCTCTGCTGGATTCAGCTACAGGCTGTAATTAGCCCAGCTGCACCAGAGGTGCATGTCTACCATTGTGTGGAGAGTGTGGAGGGTGACTGCCATCCTCAGAACAGAAATGTTCAGAAAGCCCTTTGTTTTTCCTCAAAAGCATACAGCTTTCCTTTGAGCCAGTCAGAGCACAGGCATCTGCTGATAAATGGGGTCAGGCAGCAGACTACAGTGCCAGGAGCTGTTGCCTCCCTGCCCCGGGAAGAGTTGACTACAAGGAGCACTTTGCAGGGGGGCTGACAGACCATCATCGACAGCAGTGCCATTCCTAGCTCAGGCACTTGCTTCTGCTCCCAAATTCAGACCCTGAACTGCTCATCAAAGAACCACCAGTGTACCGCAGAGATCAGGCAGTCTCTGGGCACCAGCTCCTGCAGCCGTCTGGGGCCGCGCACAGCCCTGCCTCTCCCTCGCACCCCTGCAGCAACTGCTCCGCGCAGGCAGAGCTGGGGGAGCAGCACGCAGCCATGGGACTCAGCCCTCTCTCGGGCTGTGAAAGCCCTTCATCCGCTTAAAGGTTTTATGAGCATCCCAATATCCTGTCCTGGGAAGCAACTGCACGGGAAACTTGCCCCAGGCACCTCTCTCCTGTGCAGATCCCTCCAGGCACCAAGTTCCCAGCTCCAGCTGGGAGCACAGCAGCAGGGCATGGTGCATTGCCTTCCCACAAGTAATTGCTCCCGATAAAGCTGCTGGCTGTACTCGAACGTACTGGGGGGATTAAGGAGGCGGAGGGAGCTTTCTCTTTGAAATCTCTCTGCACTGGCAGGGGCAACCTGTCTGCATTCTCCCTAAGTACCTCGGGAGTCTCGTTAGGGCTGACGGTCTGGGACCGGGGACGAGCCACAGCCCAGGAAGTCAGCAAGCAGCTTCGCTCTTCCCTCATTGCGGGAAAAGGGATTAACAGCACCTTGCTGAGGCAAGGGCCACGCTGCACCGCACTGGCAAGCTCGCAGGAGGCAAAGGTGCCGTGGGGGCACCCTGGCACTGGCACAGGGTGCCGCTGAGCAGCTCCTCGCTATGCTGGTCTTTTATGTCACACATCTAGGCAGAAAGAGCCGCAAGTCTGAGAACAAGTGTAGGGAGAACAACAGGATTCTCTGGAGCTCCCTGCAGGTGCTCCCCTATTTTTGCTGAATGGCAGAAAACTGCATATCAGATACAACTGAAAAATGCAAATCAGATGGTGCATTTAACACTGAGAGTAGGAAACCCTCTGAGAGCCTGGGACAAATTCCAGAGCTGCTGGCATGCTTTTCCCTCCCATTTAACTGTTATTTCCCCACTGGAACCCTTTTAAAAAATCTTATCTCAAGGAGCCATAAAAGCATTGTAAAAGCACCAGGCTTTTGAATCCTGCATGTAAAAATAAAATAAAAATGCTGTCCTACTCTGGCTGACCTTTAAATGAGCAGCAGAACATGTTTTTTATGGCGTAACCTGAAATGACACATTTTGTCTGTCTCAGGGAGGTGTGGGCACTGCTCTGCCTGTTCAGTGTAAAATATTGCTCTGTTTCCTGGTGCAAAGTTGTAAAATGAAGAGAAGTTTAACGCGTTATAACTGCCAGGCAATGCCAAAAGCCTCCACTCCACAACGCCTTCCTCCTGGGCAGCGAAATGCAGTTAAACTGGTCTAGAGCATCCTCTGAAAGGCTGCGCAGCACCCTAGGAAACCAGATGGAAACCTGGAAGGCGGCAGGTGAGTTCAGTGCCCAGAACAAGACAGGAACCCGGAGCTTTTTCAGCTGCTCAGGTGAGCTCTGCCTCGGAGACAGCATAGCCTCATGGATCTTGCAGTTTTGCCACAGATCCTGCAGAAGCCACTTCTCATCTTTGTGCCTCCTTCCTCACCTCTGACTTTGCTCATACGCTACTGTCTTTAGGGAAAGCCTTTCTCCCCCGCGCAGCGGCGACGTGAGCTATCTGTACACCGTGCCCAGCAACAACTGTACTACTAATACTCACTAAATAATTAAAGTCATAAAATCACTACTGCCTTAGACACATGTATTATTTAAATGGTTTTGGAGAGAAGTAGACCTGTTTTTATTGCTCATTATCAGTGCATGTCAGCAGGGTTTTTTTTACTGCATTGTCACATCAAAACTTCAGATCACATCATGCTCCCCTTCGCCATATATGCAAGCTCCTTTGTGAACGGCTCATCCAAATCCCACCACTTCAAACTTGCAAGCAGAAAAACAAATGCATGGGCAGTGTGGAGAATAGCTTGAACTGCTCTGCCAACGTGTGTCAGAGAGAAACCTATATGGAAACACTACAGCTAGAGGATATAGCTACGATCAAGCAACCTGAAGTACACAGGACTGGTGCTTCCCACACCCCCACCACAGCTTCTGCCTGATCTAGAGAAGATGGTTTAAAAAAAAAAAATTCTGTCTTGATTTAAAGGCTGCACATCACCTCTCTAAACAAAGAGGGGAATTTGCAGAAGCATCTCACAAATAAAAGCAATCTAGCTACTGTCCTCACTCCAAACAATGACACACTGGCCAGTAAATCTCTCTTTGAGATAACCAGAAATCAGTGTTCTTCATTCATTCAGAGAATCTCATTTCCCAATGGCAAATCCTAGCTGCTGAAATGTCTTTACTTCTGCTTTGTTCACATTCATCCCTCAAAACAAAGGCAAAGGTGACACTCTGATAATCAGCATTAAAGGGGTTTATCTGAAGATGCTGGACCATCTTTGTAGGAGCTACATCCAGACAAGCAAGCCTTGCTCATCAGGTAAAGCTCACCAAGTTACATGGGGGATTAAATTGCCGGTGAATCATTCTTCACTGAGGAGTTTCCTATTCCATTTCCAAATGACTTAATCTCAGCACTTGATTCATGTGGCTATTTAAATCCAACCACATAAACCAAGAAGCACTGCTCTGCTTTGACACATTAGCATTCTCCACGTGTTGGCTGAACATAAGTGATTAGCTCTTATTTCCAAAGCCAGATGTTTAAAATGCATTGTTTTCCTGGAAGGCTAACAAAGAGGATCTGCACGCATTCTTTCTTTTTAAGAAATTCATGAATTTGGGGGATCTGAAATCTTGTGGCCATATAGTCACAATTAAATGCTATGCTTCATTTTTAAGTGCCACACCTGGTTTTAACTGTGAATAAATGCAATGGTATAAATGGTCAAAAGCACTGGCTGTCCATATCCTTTTATGCATGTAATTCATCAGCATCTCTAACTGAGATTCAGTCAGGCATTAAGGGTACAGCCATCCTGTTTCACACCTCCAGTTCATTTCCACCTGCAGAAATATGACTGCAGGTTTTCTAGGGGAAAAAAATGCCATCACAAGTGAGAATGTGACCTTATGAATCATGTTTCAAACATAACCTTTACTAAAAACTGTCCTAAGCGCCGCAGAAGCACAGGCAGACAACAGGAAAACAAAGCCCATGAACCTCAGCAAGCAGACTAAAAATTCCTGTTTTGAGCAAATGGAGATTCAGCCCAAGAAAATAAGAAGTGGACAGTGCAAGTGTGCAAATTTCTTACACTATCAGGATGCGCAGAAAGAAAGCTTGTTAATACAGACACAGAGTGGGGTCAAACCTTGAAGTATTTGCTCCTACTATGGCCTCTTTGCTGTGGGTTAGAATTCACTTGAATAAGAAGCACAAGATTTGGTCCATTGTGCATTACTCTGTGCGAGTGAACCACCCCTCCTCTCTCCCTGTGAACACATGAATACATAAGCATGCCTTTTCATATTCGGAGTGAGACTTATACATAATTCACACCGCATAAATACATTTGGGCATTTGCACTTTTAAACCTAGATGAGGCTCTGCTTTATTAATTCCAGGTCTGACTCTTCCCAGAAGGAGCAGAGCACCTGGCCCTCCAAATTCTCCAGTCAAGGAGAGCTGGACCAAAGCAACAGTTTGTATGAGCATCCCCCAGCCGTGCTCCACCAGATGATCAGTAGATGGGCAGTGATACCGGACCGAATGTGAAACCTCCCCGGCACTGTCTAACTGAGCAGACACACCTGCAAACACTGCAAATCTCCGATCTATCCCAGTGAGCTCCCATTGGAATAACGGTTCGTCTGACACAAATATTCTTATAGCCAGGGCAGCATTTTCAGGAAAGGCTTCACTCCAAGCAATCCCATGCAAGATCGCATCCAAATCACTCAGGTAGTCTGCCAACATCCTGGGAAATCCTGAGCTTGTGCCAAAAATAATTCCAGAGATGACTGAGGAGTTTTATCTTTTCATGCACCTGCTACAGGTTAGAAAGAAGGTAAAGCAGGTAACTGCTGACTAGCTGGTTGACAGAGTCACTCTGGAAGATATGTTTTGGTTTTAAGCAATGAGGATAGGGATTATAGGATTAGAACTGCTTTAACTGTCAGGGAAAAATGACAGAAATAGGACAGGGGTTAGGTGACGGGTCAGGCAATAGCAAGAACATTTTCAAATTAACTCTTAAATACCCTCTTTTCCAAACACAGACTACGCTGGGGCATCCTGATGGCAATCCCTGAAGAACGTTAAAGTTCTGGCACTCTTTCAGCGGTAAAGCCTGGTCCGAGGCCTACGTAACTCCACATCCTTTTTCTCTTTCAGCTCAGACCGTGGCTGCTCTGCTCAGCTCGAAGCTGAGTGCAATCGGAGCCGTACCCTGAGAGCTGGCCAGCACGTGAAGCCCAGCTGCACTGGCAGCGCACAAGGGGAGAGCCCTCACTTTTTGGGGCACTTGCGGTCCATGGGTTAAATTGCTGCAGTCCTAGGCTTACTCCAAAGAGGCAGGAGCAGGAAGCAGGAAAATGAGAACGAACTGAGCCGGCCCTCAGATATTCGTAGGGATCTGATGGGTGAGGTGCTTTGTCCCTCACCCTTCAACAGGCGGATTGGTGCTGGGGTTCCCTGGCTGCTGCCCTCTGCCCAGATGGGGCGATCCCCCCTGTCCCCACGTGCAAGGAGGGCAGCCTCTAGGCTTCGACATGCGCCCGAGTACTGACACACATCGCTACGCTCTCATGCAAAGGCTGCTGTGAACCTCGAGGTCAGGCTGCATGAAACACTTAGTCTCACAAATAAGGACCCTGAGACAAGGGCAGCATGTGCCCCAGGCGGGACCAGCTCAAAGCACTCACTTTGCTACGCCATACCACCAACATGGGAATAACGTCGCCTCCCGTTCGCCAGCATGACCCTTCTCAAACCACAAACGCAAAGCTATGGCCTCAGGCCGTGCCCGCAAGCCACCCTCCCAGCGCCTGGCCCCAGTGCCCAGCTCCCATATTAAATATTTACCAGTCCTCACTTCCCCTACCTGAATGGCTTCTGTGGTGGGCGGAGGCCAGCGTCAGTCTTCCCCATAGCGTGGTAAGGCAGAGAGTGAGCACGAAAACCCATTTGCTCAAGCTCTGTATGTCTCTCTCACTCATTCTACCAAAACAAAAAGAGAAAGAGAGATGCACAGAGGAAGGGAGCTGAGAAGCGCGTTGCGAGGGGCAGCGCACACGTATGCTGCCGCTGCCGAATGCAGCATTTCAGCTCCCGGACGCACACCACGACGGGGGCCGATGGGGCTCTGCCACGACCACGGCCCAGGGCCGGTACAGGCGCACACACAGCATGCACACGTGCGCCTGGGGGTTCATCCGCCACGCAGATTTCTGAAGCAGTGCGGCCCGTTAAGGCAGGTCAGAAGTCACATCTCACCAATAGCAGCAAAGAGAGAGATATTTACCTCTTACTGGGGTTTCGCAGCTAACACCTGTGCATCTGCCAACCTCCGACGGATTATGTTTTTACACAGAAGGGCAAACATCAGCGCACCTGAAAGGAGAGAGAGAGAGAAATAGCGCTTGGATAACGATACCTGCTGGAAGGGCTGCACCTGAGAGGTCAGAAACACTGAGTTCCCGGGGACCAGCTGGGAACGAGCCAGAGCCTCAGCTGGCCACGAGCCAGAGCCTCAGCTGGCCCCTGCACCAGGGACAGCATTTCCACGCTCCGGGCTCGGCATGCCGACCGAGCCACCAGGATACCTGAGGAAGGTACAGAGGTGCGCAGGAGCAGATCAGACAGCAAAGCGCGTATCTGCACGCATGCATTAACGTACATGCTCACAAGCACATGAGCACACACCTTGCACAAAAATCTCTCCAATAATTCAATCCATAAATATGCTTGCCCCTTTTTTACACCAGTGTGACTCCACCTGCTTTGGAGGAGTTACTCCTGACCTTTACTGCTGAGAGAACAGAAGCAGGACCATTAAATCAGGTATTAAGTGCAGATCAGAAATAGTAGCTATGGACCAAGAGCATCTGAGAAGAGCAAGAGTATATGAACAGTGAATCGTTTTCACCTTCTCCACGTAGGGGTTACGTACTCTCTTTGCCTCCAATGTTAGAGAGGTCCCTTGAAGTGAGCTAAAATTGGCTCTCGCAGGCTGGGCACTTTGCACACCACACACTGACACACAGACCACACCAGCAGCTATCCCCAGGGGACACCGGCTCGGACAGGCAAGCACCGCTAGCACCATTTACACACAGAGAGCTGAGCAACAGACTAGCCACTTGTCCAGGTCGACGCACACAGCCCACATCAGGGTGGGAAACTGAATTCAGCTGTCCCAGAGCAATACCTCGCTCTAGTGCTGTCTTTCCTTTCAGCACATTTGCGAAATCTGCAAAACCACACAGACACAAAATTGTGTCCACTATCTTTGCATACACGTGTTCCCCCAATAACGAGATTTGGCATTTAGCTCTCACCTGCTTATCTTCCTGATTAAACAGAGCTATGGGAAATACAGCCTGCCAGAAGCAATGCTGCTCTCCCAGGGACGCTCCCCAGGGCCAGCTGCTCTGGAAGCGCAGCCACGTCCTGGCAAGCGGGTGCTTGCGGAAGAGCCCAGGCCGGCAGAGAGAGGAGACTGCGCCTAGACCCAGCAGAATAGTTGCTATTTATATTACTACAACCTGCCCTATTCTGTCTGGCAGCTGGAGGCTTCCAGCCAGACTCAAGTAGCAGCTGAAACTCTGAGTTTACAAATTGCTGTCAAGTGTCATTAATGAGAAGTGAATTGTTGCAACCAAATTGTATTTAAAATAATGCACTAATTCAGAACGCTACTCATGCTAACAACAGCACGGGGGCTGGATCACAGCACCGTTATCATTCCACATGCCAGGAATGATGTACTTGCCAGCAAAGGAGAGGCAGCAGTCGTGGCACCGAGATGAATGACTGAAACACGCTCCCCAACAAAGATGCCCCTTTCCCAACCACCGTGCATAGAGTGTGGGGCCCCAGACAGCCACAGAACTGGCCTTACCAATGCACCGATTCACCTCCTAACTCCCTTTTAGGAGCTGCCTCCTAAACCTTCTGTGATCAGCGCCTGGAAATGGGTATGCTCCAGACAGGGAGCCTGGCAGGGACTCGAACATCACTCCCCTACATCCCAGGGCTGTGCCCGGATCACAGCAACACCTTCTTCTTTTGACTGAATGGAAGTTAGCATTGAGCGTTTGGATTAGTTTACATCTGTGCAAGAATAAAAACACAGCAGTCACAATATCACCTCCCTCCAGACCTTGCTTTGCTCTTGGCTGAACAACCTGCTCCGCTAGCCAAGAGCCCATAATAACCAGCCTGTCTGCGCCTCTCCTATCTGCGCATCCAAGTACCCTGCAGAGCAAAAAACCCACCTTCCTCATGCATGCAGAAGCTGAGATAAAAGGAAACAAGGGGAACAGCTTCAGTAGCAATGCTACGGACAGAGGAGCTCAGAGCTGGAGGGACTTAATCCTTTGAAATTTTGACCCAAAGCCCCACAGCAAAGCCAAGGCCAGGACTCAGGCTGCCCAGTGCCTGGGCTGGGCACATGCTCATCAGGCTACGTAGCACCTTGACCTCCCACCCGTGCTCACCCACCTCCACATCTCTCCGCACAAAGCTGAAGTGTGCAAACACTGCCCATCCCAGCACAGAGGTGGCATCTCCCCTCCCACGCCACGCTGTGCCCCCGCACACAGAGTGGCATGGGAGGTGCTCAGAAGGAGCTGAGTTTTACCTCATCTGAAGTCCTCAAGGGAAAATTTAAACCTCGAAAGATTCAGTGTTTTACTTTCCACTGCTTTAAACACTTTCCTTGTAATATTTACCACCCGCGGCGCTGCAGGTGGAGATGGCTCTGGGGCTCTGCAAGAAGCAATACTAGAGATAACAGCTTTGACAGCAAAATCTCCGCTCTGCATCTGCAAGGTAAAATGACAACTTCACGGCCTTGTTTATCACCCGCAGGGATCTAGCAGGGTCCAGGCCAAATAACTGCGTCCCCTGTAAAACTTCAGTGCCAGATCATAACTTCTTAACGAGGGTCCATAAACACAAGCCGTAGGCTGCGGCACTGCTCGGGCAGCAGGAGAGCCCCTGCTACGCTGGGGAGGTCAAAGCCACGCTGCGTGGCACGGCACGGCCTCAGAGGATCCTGCACGGGGGCCACGGCTCTACCTGGTCGTGGCACCCGCCGCCCCTTTCTCGGAGCAGCAGCACCTACTTCCCTGTGCCCGGCGGGGAGCTCTGCTGCAGCAGGTGCTCTTGCTGCCTTGTCCCACCAGGCACCTTGCAGCATCCCAGAGGTTAACACAAGCAGCAGCAGCAGCAGCGCAAGGCATCAGCCAGGCAACGGGAGACAGCTGGGGCCGGTTGAAGAAGAAATCTTTAATTTTCACCAACCTTCCAAATTACGTTCTGTTGTGCATCAAACAGAGACACTGAAACACACTCACATAATGAAGTGCCAGAACAGAAAATGCTGACATTTTTAATCAAAACAAAGTGATTTGAGGTGGCAAAAGGGCATTTCTTGTTTTGAAGCGTTTCAAAATGGATTGTTCTGTTTTAAACTGACATTTCAAAATGAAAAATGTTTCATTCCAAAATGCCTATTTAAAATGATATTTTCCATTTTGATTCTCCCAACTGGAAGAAAAATCAGAAAACGTCACCAAAAATGTTGACATTCACCCAGAAAAATGACAAAAACACATTTTTATGTAAGAAAAGAATCTATAGGCAAAAAAAATTCCTAATTCATGCTGTGGGATGGCCAGCCTAGTCAGGAACACACTGCGAAGCACTGCCCAGGGAAGGGCTCGAACACGCCAGCATCCAGGTCTCGCTCCTGCCTCTGCTACGGTCCTGCTAGGTGACAACACGAGCCCCGTCCCCGCTGCCTGCCTCGCCATCTGCTCCATCTGCATTTCGTGGGCACGCTGCCGGGCGCAGGGCTTGCTGTCACCGCTGCGCCTACAGACCCCGTCAAAGAGGAGCCGGTCTCGGGGATGTCAGGAGATGCCGTAGTGCAAACAACTGGTAGCAAGGTCCCACTGGAGAGGCAAACCAAAATAAGCCCTTTCCTGCCCCGAAGCGCAGGTACCGGGAAGCCTCCCACTCCTGCTGCTTCTGAGGGTCCCAGCACAGCTCCTCTTCTCTGTGGCCTGGCTGTAACTCTCCCTTTGGCACACAGCAGCTCAGATCAAACATACTCCACAAAACAAATGATTCAAACACAACTAAATGTCGGTCCTCAGTAACGCCAGGCTGTGACTGCTGTGCACACCTCAAACCACTCCCTGCAGATGCTGCTTTCTCCCTCTGTGATTATTTCATTACGGTGCTCTGCATATTCCCTGAGCAAATATTTATGAATGAGGCTGAGGCTGCTACAGGAAAGGGAAAAACAGAAGACACCCGGGCTTCGCGCGCACACTCCCCTTGCTCCACTGTGAATAATTCACGCCGTGCAATGAAATGCCTGCGGAGGGACAGTGCGGGAGCAGGCTGTGGTGTGCAGAGCACTTGCCCCTGCCTTGGATGCACCATGCCAGGCCGCTCAGGTCAAACCCTTCCCAGCTCTGATGGCCAGGAGCGACCACACTCCACCCAGCCAGCCTCCAAGCCCTCCTCTGGCAGAGTCACAGTTCCCAGAGAGGAGGACCGGCCCAGCCTCGGAGAGCAGGGCGCAGCACGGCACACTCAGCATCAGGTTTTCCATCAACTGGCATTCTCGTGCTCTTGCTTGGCCAGGAGGCTTTGGGCACGGAGCAGAAGTGAGGCGATGAGGCAGTGCAGGCGCTCACCAGGTGGGACAGCTCCACAAAGCACAGGGGTACGGATCCAGGGTGGGAAGAGAAAGATAGGGATAGCCACAGGACCAGTCCTCCTCCAGGTACACCACCACACTCAACCTGCATCTTCTCTCACCTGCCTCTGAAGAGCAAGATCCCAGCAACTGCACTAAACAGGATCACCCTGCCTGCACCTGTGGCAGCTCCTAATGACTCCCTCCAGGCTGCCTGGTGGTGATTTCCCAACCTGAATAACGAGTAATCTACAAATGAATATTTAGGAGAGGGGCATTTTGGACCATTCTGGCAGAGGCAAGGGATGGAGTTGACGTTTCTGCTTTGCCTCCACCTGACTCCCGCCCGGACTCCCTGCCTGCTCCGCGCCTGGCTGCTCGCTGCGCAGTGGCTGGAGGGATGGAGGCTGGCTGGTGCCCTGCAGCGAGAAGCATCCCTCGCCTTCTGGGCCGGTCCCCACTGTCCCCGCTTCCCCTTATCTCAGCACTCATTATTCACAGCTTGCGGCTCACCATCCCTGCTCACGCAGAGAGAGGTGCTGAATGCTAATGAGCAGCACCACGCCAGGGCCGCGGTGCATCGGTGTGTCACTGCTAGATATGCAGCTGCTAATAAGCAAGCGACAGACTGAAAGCAGCAAGTAGGGCAGCCTGGCCGGTCCAGAGTGGGGAATGCAGGAGAGGGCAGCAGGGAAGCTGCCCAGCCCTTGCAGCACCCTCAGACCACAGTCAACGCCTGACACTGCCAGCCAGCCGTGGGAAGCACGTGCTACATTTGGCCCTGCGGCCAAAGGTGCAATCAGGTGGCAGCGAGTGGCAAATTTGGGAGACGAGGGGAGGGGGAAGCTGCAGAACAGCGGTGCCCATGCAACTCTTTCACAAGCGGGCACAGCACAGCCCTGAACCGGGCACTGTCCCATGCTCCCGCTCATCGCCTCGCTAGCAGGGGCCACTGCGTCCCCCTGCCCCCAAGGCAGTCCCTGTCCCTCTGTGCTCTCAGGGAGGTCAGGCAGACGGATCCCCCAGCAGGATCTCTGGGGACACCTGTCCCCCGCGATCTCAGCACTTCTGCTCCCACGCTGCACGCGTGGAGCTCTGCTGCTACTGCTCCGCGCCCACACAGCTCTACTAACACATGGGCCACTGGAGCAACAAAGCACGGTGCCAAGAGCCTGCCCTGAGCCACTGCAGTGCCAGAATGAATTAAACTGGTTTAATTTGCAAGAAAACAATCTCTGCTTGAAGTGGGCATGAGCTGATGTGACAAGACTGTGCTTACTCCCCTGTGTAAAGATGCATTTAGGCAATCTCCGGAGCGCTGGTGGGGCTGTCAGCAGAATCTGCTCTGCAAGAGGTTTCCTCAAAGAATGGATTTTCACACAGTGGCCTGCTTTGTAATAGTCCCTTCAGAGATGTCACAGTCTATCATGCAAATATTGGCACCAGCTTAAAATGTGTTCTACTTCCTCAATAAAAAATTAAGCAGCCCTCTCAGAGCAGCCCAGCCCTTTGTGTAAATCCACAGAGGCCCCCGGGCAGTGCACGCATCAGCCCTCAGCACCGCAGCGAGCCGGAAACGGAGGCTCCGGTGCAGGCCAGAAGGGAGGGTGAGATGCCTCCTGCACACACACACTGCGGCGGATCTCCTCTCCTGCTCCCGCGGCTCGGCCCCACGTGCCGGCAGCGCCTGTCCCCGCAGGGCATCTCCACTGCGCCTCCCCCTCGGAGGCTGAGCGCGGAGACGGCACCGTAGCAGGGACCAGATCAGCAGAGCCAACACAGGGAGGCTCTGCCTGCTGGCGTGAGACCTGCTTCTAAATGTTTTTTTTGGCCCAAGTCTCTCTTGGCTAAGCCAAAAAGCCAGTGCCCCTCTCACCTCCTCCATACCACGCAGGATACGCTTCCAGTGTGCACTATATTTAGCTCAGAAGGGCTGAGCTGTTTGCTATGGCTAAGAAAGCATAAATAAATCACAGAGGTATCAATAATGCAGCCTACACTGTCCACGCCGTACTTAAAAGGGAAGCTATTGTACTGTACTGCAGAAGGAGAGCGGGCGACTGCATAACTTCCAGAGAGCTTATGTGGGCGTTTAAAGAAGCATGAGGTATAAAAAGCCACAATCCACTTCAGCAGGCAGCAGACTTAGCCCTGTGGCATCGGCCACCCAGAGCCAACGCTCCTCCTCAGACCCACCCCGGTACAGGTAATCGGGGCTCTCACTCGCACACAAATTCCCGCTAGAAAACACAGCTGCACAGAAATTGGTATTTTGACAGTTCTTAACACCTATCATCATGAGACTCAAACTAAAAATGTTTGGTCTGACTTGAAATTTTTCAGTCTGGAATGTCATTTTGAAATGAAGCGTGGTGTTCTGGCATGTCAAAGCACCTAATTTTAACTGAAAACATTGGTACTTTGCATTCTTTTACATTCTGTTTTGAATTTTGTGGAATCTTTCATTAACGGTTTTGTTAGTGGCTATTCTGCCTTTCTGTTCCAAGCTGGGATACGAAGTAACTGCAAAAGCACCTGAATGTCTCTGAAGGCAAATCTCCATCTGTAACCAGGGTGGCAGAGACGAGCATTGCTCTGACGGTGCCCATGCCTCTCCCTGTGCACACATGCACAGACACAGTGCACTCTCATTGCTCCGGGAGCGCAGGAGAGGCAGGTCAAACCACAAGACAAGCATCCCTGCCACAAAACAACCCAAAAAAGCGCTAGCTCCAAGTAGGCTGCCTGCCAGGGCCTCAGGCCCCGTCTCACCACCGCAGAGAACGCTTCCAGGAGCAAGGCGCCCTGCTCCTTGGGCAACTACTATGTGGACTGCTACTTGGGCAACTAGCTACTAATATGGTGAAAAATGCCTGGACAATCCACAGAGGATCAGGCCCTCCTTGTGCAAGGAATATCCAACACAGAGTGTCTTTACTGCGAGGACATGCAGCCAGAGCAGACCGAGACGGGGAGCAGGGGCCAACCTGCCCTTGGCAGAACGAGCAAGGCGGCACACGGACACCTCCTCTCCGCATCAGCGCAGAGCCTCAGCTCTCCCGAGTGTCACATTGCTCTCACACCTCAACCTTCATACAGCAATTTTAATTTTTGAACGCACTTTTTAAATACAGCAGAGAGCTACGTATGACGAAGTGCTAGCAGAGTTAGCAGAGGTTAATCATGAACAGCCACGAGGCTGATCTCAGCACTAAAGCGTAGCTATCATTTTCCAAAATCATAGGATCGGGTATCTAGAGGCTTTTTCTCCCTCTCTGTTAAAGCCACATGTAAAATTGTGAACCTCCAGCCAGGACCGCTCCATCTGTAACTCCATTTGGAAGGCAGCCTGATGCCCCACAGTGTTAATGAGGGACTTTCTGTCATGCCAAATTATGCTCAGAGTTTTGGAAGTCTGGAGCATTATTTGCAAAGGTCTGTATGAGCTGGATAATTATACTTAGCAAATCTCCCCCCCCCTAAAAAACAGAAAGGAGTGGGGGAGGCTGGCACATTCACAGGCTTTCAATGCTAAATAACACATGCATTCTCCAGTCCAGCTCCAACGCTATCAACCTTTATGCACATGTGTCCCAGTAGTTTTGCTGGCTCTCTAAAAGCCATTTTAATACTCCTGCTATTTCAGCACATCTCAGAGCTTCAGCATTTTTGCTTAGCGTAAAAAAAGCTGCACCCATTGGCTCGACAGAGCACAGTCCAGGGGGTCACCACTACCAGGCGGCCCAGTCACAGAGGGGCAAAGCAGTCGTATACAAAGCCCAGAAGGAACAGAAATATTTCCACAATTGCTGTAGGAGATGCTGCAGTGCACCTAGAGATGCTAGGTGGCAATTTTGTTCGACTGCTCCCCTGAAAAGTCAGACCACTGCAGCAATGCCCTGGTACGTGGGAACACAAGACAACCGCAGACTTCAGGGAACTGATTAGCCCATAGCCATTTTCCAAACAGGACAAAGCGCAAGGATACGTAGGCCCCATCAGTGAAATTATACGGGGCGGCAGACACTGCATCGTCTGCCATGCTGCACGGTTCCCTGGCAAACCTCGTGACAGCGGTGGCTGAGTCAAACCTCCCTTGTAGGAGAGGGAGGGCTGGACCCCCAGACCACCACCCTTCCTGCTCCGTGCTCTCAGACAACACTCCTGGGAGGGAAGCTGTCCTCTCCCCTGCCCCGAAGCAAAGCTCAGGCAATTGCAGCAGCGCTGAAAGGCTTCAGTCTCCAGAGAAGCTGATACCTCCTCGAAAGCCTTGAGCGATCATGAAAACAAGCAACGAGACACCTCCATAGTCCCCTGGGGACGACGCAGCACAGGCTCCACTCTGCTACTACTCTGCTCCAGCAGCCAAGGGGAGGGCAAAGGCAGCAGGGCAGGCTTGGCAGGGAGGGCATCGCCCTCCTCACCTGAGGCTGGAAAATCACCTGAGCACTGGATCCTCTGCCGCAGACAGGCAAGGAAATGCTCAGACCTGCATGGGCTGTGAGGTTTGGGCCCAGGACCTCCGAGATACTCTGCTGCTGCCCATCCTGAGAGAAAGCTGCAGGCTCCGAACGCGGCTGGGAGGTCCCTGGAGAGGCTGGTCAGCAAGACGTTCCCATCTTCCAAACGCAGACCGACGACGACAGCAGCAACCTCCAGTGCCAACAGCTTAGGGTTTATCAGTGCAAGCCACCAGACCGGCTAACTCCTAGCTCCTTCCGCAGTGCTGATGATCCTTAATTATGGGCAAAGCTGAGGAGTTAGAGCTACAGCGGGCCTCAGCAGCCCCGGGGGTGAGGCGTCCCAGGAGGGCTGGCCCGCTCAGTCGGAGCTACGCAGACTGACGGGCGTTTGGCACGGTAGCTCCTGCCCCCCGTCGCACTCTGCGCTCGTGGCGTCCCTCCAGCGCTGCCCGACGGCGTCCCCCAGCCCAGCGCAGGGCGGCCTGGCCAGCAGCAAGCGCTCCTCTCTGGAGGAAACGCCACAGCAGGCGACCGCACGGCCATCTCTCGGCAAGCCTGGCCCGAGCCCCTGCAGCGCAAGGCTGAGCTGAGCCCTTCCGTACGCATCATGTAGCCTCCGCTACTCTTACTCCGGGTACACTTACAGCTGTGCAGCCCTGCGGCTCCGGCGGTGCCCGCGGCCCCTGCAGCGGAAGGCAGCCCCACGGCCCCGGGCGACGGCGGTGCAGCGGGGAGGCGCCGCGGCAGGTCCGGACGAGGCAGGTGCTCTCCGACAGGGAAACAGGCAGAGAGCGGCAGAGCGCTCCTTCCCCGCAGCGTGCTCGCTCCTCTCCTCTGGGCTGATTTATTTCCAGCTCCTTGCTCGCTCCTCCAGCGTCTGCAGTGCTTTCTTCCCAGCCAAGGCAAGCGGGAGAGTTTGCAACTTTAACTCGGCCCAAGCGCGGGCCCGGCGCCTCCGTCTCCCCGCTGCTGCTCCGCTCGCGGACCCACCCGGCGCCGGAGACCTCTGCGGGGCAGAGAGCGGCCGCTCCTGCGGGCTGCTGGGACCCGAGGTCGCCAGCAGCGGGCCGGGCCGGGGGAGGCAGAGCGCCTCGAGCCGGGCGGGACCCCGGGGCGCCACCCGCGGGGACCGGCAGCCGCGCTCGCCCGGAGGGGGCTGCGCAGCTCAGGCCCCGCTCCGGACGGCCGGGACGGGCGGCCGCCAGGCGAGCGCGCCGGGGCGGAGGGCGACCGGGCAGAGGCCGTGCGAGCCCGTCAGCTCCCTAACGGGGACCCCCGGCGCCCCCTCGGCGACGAGACGCCGGTTTTGCCGCCCCGGGAGCGGCCGGCGAGGAGGGGCCGACAGCGGCGGCTCCCCCCCCGGCCGCGGCTCCCAGCCGCCCGCCGCCCTCCCGGCCCGGCCCGGCCCGGCCGCCCCAAACTTCCCCGCCGGACCGGGCCGGGCGGGGCTGCACGTACCTGTTGGCGCCCTGCGCGCGGGCGGGGGCCGCCGCTGCCCATGGCCGCGCCGAGTCAGCGCCAAGCGCGCGGGCCGCTGCGGCCGGCTGGCATCGCCGGGCTGCGGCGGCGCCGGCACCGCGCTCCGCTCCCCTCGGCTCCGCGGGGCGGCGGCGGCAGCGCGGGCGGGCGGGCGGCCCCGGAGCCCGCGGCGGCGCGAAGGGGCGCAGCGCCCCCTGCCGGCCGCCGCGGCCCCCAGAGCCGCCCCAGAGCCGCCCCCACCACCTCACACACCCCACGGCCGCCCCACGGCCGCCCCCACCACCTCACACACCCCACGGCCGCCCCACGGCCCCCACCACCACCTCACACACCCCACGGCCGCCCCACAGCCGCCCCCACCACCTCACACACCCCACAGCCCCACCACCACCTCACACACCCCACGGCCGCCCCACGGCCCCCACCACCACCTCACACACCCCACGGCCGCCCCACGGCCGCCCCCACCACCTCACACACCCCACAGCCGCCCCCACCACCTCACACACAGCACAGCTGCCCCACAGCCGCCCCCACCACCTCACACACCCCACAGCTGCCCCACAGCCGCCCCCACCACCTCACACACCCCACAGCCGCCCCCACCACCTCACACACCCCACAGCCGCCCCCACCACCTCACACACCCCACAGCCGCCCCACAGCCGCCCCCACCACCTCACACACCCCACGGCCGCCCCACAGCCGCCCCCACCACCTCACACACCCCACGGCCGCCCCACAGCCGCCCCCACCACCTCACACACCCCACGGCCGCCCCACAGCCGCCCCCACCACCTCACACACCCCACGGCCGCCCCACAGCCGCCCCCACCACCTCACACACCCCACGGCCGCCCCACAGCCGCCCCCACCACCTCACACACCCCACGGCCGCCCCACAGCCGCCCCCACCACCTCACACACAGCACGGCCGCCCCACAGCCGCCCCCACCACCTCACACACCCCACGGCCGCCCCACAGCCGCCCCCACCACCTCACACACAGCACAGCCGCCCCACAGCCGCCCCCACCACCTCACACACCCCACAGCCGCCCCCACCACCTCACACACCCCACAGCCGCCCCCACCACCTCACACACCCCACAGCCGCCCCACGGCCGCCCCCACCACCTCACACACCCCACAGCCGCCCCACAGCCGCCCCCACCACCTCACACACCCCACGGCCGCCCCACAGCCGCCCCCACCACCTCACACACAGCACGGCCGCCCCACAGCCGCCCCCACCACCTCACACACCGCACGGCCGCCCCCACCACCTCACACACCCCACAGCCGCCCCCACCACCTCACACACCCCACAGCCGCCCCACAGCCGCCCCCACCACCTCACACACCCCACGGCCGCCCCCACCACCTCACACACCCCACGGCCGCCCCACAGCCGCCCCCACCACCTCACACACCGCACGGCCGCCCCACAGCCGCCCCCACCACCTCACACACCGCACGGCCGCCCCCACCACCTCACACACCCCACAGCCGCCCCCACCACCTCACACACCCCACAGCCGCCCCACAGCCGCCCCCACCACCTCACACACCCCACGGCCGCCCCACAGCCGCCCCCACCACCTCACACACCGCACGGCCGCCCCCACCACCTCACACACCGCACGGCCGCCCCCACCACCTCACACACCCCACAGCCGCCCCCACCACCTCACACACCCCACAGCCGCCCCCACCACCTCACACACCGCACAGCCGCCCCCACCACCTCACACACAGCACAGCCGCCCCACAGCCGCCCCCACCACCTCACACACCGCACGGCCGCCCCACAGCCGCCCCCACCACCTCACACACAGCACAGCCGCCCCACAGCCCCCACCACCACCTCACACACCCCACGGCCACCCCACAGCCGCCCCCACCACCTCACATACAGCACGGCCGCCCCACAGCCGCCCCCACCACCTCACACACCCCACAGCCCCCACCACCACCTCACACACAGCACAGCCGCCCCACAGCTGCCCCCACCACCTCACACACAGCACGGCCACCCCACAGCCGCCCCCACCACCTCACATACAGCACGGCCGCCCCACATGCAGCCCAGCCACCCCTCAGCCCCCACAGTCACCCCGTCACCCCACACGCAGCTTGGCTGCCCCACAGTCACCCCACTGCCCCACACAGGCGAGCGTCCCCCGGCCCCGACGCAGGTTTACCTCAGGGTCCGCGCCCCACGCCCCTCCTGAGGGGAGCTGCCGCCATGCCCCCGCAGCGCACCACTCGCCGGGGCAGGGGCCGAGCCACCACCGCTCCGAGCTTTCTGCAGCCAAGAAGCACCCAAACGTTGGCGCAGGCCCCGTCCTAGCGCTGCTGGAGACGCTTACGCCCAACACCGGGGACCCAGAGACCAGCGTGGGGCAGCAGCTGCCCCAGAACAGCTCCCAGACTGGCCAAACCCCGTGGTTTCCCCAGGACATCTCAGCCTTCCCTCCTTGACCATTCGAGCAAGTCAGGCCCCAAGTCTCCTCCTGAGAGGGAACGGTCTCCCAGCAAGGGCCACCCAGGTCCAAGTTACAGACCGATGACTGCTACTTGGGGAGCCCACACGCTGGCAGATCTCCTGGCCATCTTCTCTCCACCAGACCATTTAACACCCACACGGTCCCCTCTCCCCACCCAGGGCACCAGCCACAGGGCAGGACCACGCTGAGGCCACCAGCCCAGCACCAGACAGACCCCACCACCCAGCTCACCACCCCCAGCCTCACCCAGCCTCCCACCATTCCCATTTTACTGGGAAAACTGGCTCACTCGCTGCCCACCCCAGGCCACCCAGCTCCCTGCAGGGCACGCTGGGTCCCAGCAACCCACAGCACCATTTCATGCATCCAACATCTCCTGTTTCTGCTGGGGAAGGATGCAGGGCAGGGACAACCTCCCCCCCATCATGCACCCACAGCAGAAGCCCACACTTGTCTCTTTGATCTTGATTTGATTATATGTTAAATTCCAGTTTAATTAGACTTGGTAGGTCAAAAGAAAGGGGGAAAAGTTCTACACAATTAACCCAAACCTCAGTAATAAGATGGTAAGGGAACACAAGCACCTTATTCTCCAGATCAGAGGATTTTAATAATAATGGTAAAAATCAATATGAAACTAGATTAGATCTTCTGTTCATATTCATCAGGTAATTTGATAGAGCATCTGCAAACTCAGGTCTCTATTTCTGTGGTGAAAAGTAAATACAAACATCTTACTTTCCAGATCAAAGTTTTAATAGAAACAATCAAGAGCAAATGCAATCAAAAATACCTTTCACATCAGCCAAATTCCAATTAAATTAGGCCAGATTATTCAATAAGGAAGCCTATAAAATCAAGGTCTTTATTGATGTAACAGTATAGAAATACAAACATGCTGCTTTCCCGATCACAATTTTTCCCCCTGCATTGAAATGCTAAGTCTTAAGTAAAACTGATTTCATTTGAATTACAGTGGAAGTGAATATAGTAATTTCCTTATTTCCCTCCCTCCCCCCCCCCCCCCCCCAGTTCTTACTTGTTACACTTCCCAACAATCTTCTACATTGTTCTCTTTCCTGGATATGACTCTTCAAATAGTCCATAATTTTATCGTAAAAAAGACTTAATAGCAGTAACAAGACAAGTTTGGCAAGGAAAGGAACTGCAATAGAAAATCCTGGTGATGAACACTCATCTTACCACAGAAGAAATAATTTCCTCTTATACTGGACAGCTGTTGACAGACCTGGGAAATATTTGGTATCCTTTAACTCTCCAGACAAATAACTGGCTTTTTATCAGGAAGAAAATTCAGGGGTTACAACAAGGGCTCTGGATAGATGGTTATGTCAAGATAGATGGGCATGCCAGAACACTGCAAATCCTCAATACACAACCAACTTATCTACAGCTAAAGGTAGCAGCATACAAGTTAGTTTAATAAAGAAGCCGGAAAAGGCAGAGATCCTGTCATTTTATTTTACAGAAAGATTTGTCACACCCACATTTTCAATGGATCACTGGATTAACATTTAAGCTATTTAATCCAGTTCCTCTGCCTACATATTGATCCCCCCAGGCTATCTCAGCACATAGTACCCCATACTGCAGATTTTGTTCTTTTCATAAGACTTTTGCCTACACCAGAGAATTTCAACTACACATTCCGAGCTGCACAACACAGTTGCGGTTCTGGAGAGCTGCAGAGGCCCAACCAGAGGTGCAAGAGGGACACTCCAGGAAACTAGGACACCTGCAGACCAGGCAGGGTTTTCAGAGGTCACACTGGCACTGTAAGTGCTATTGGAGGTCCCTACGTTGTCTGGGATCTAGATCCAAGCTTCCAAAAAAATCCCCAAAGGCTCCATAAATTCAAAGTATCCTCATTATTATGCATTTGTCTATTATTGTCCTTTTGCATTTCTACTGTGTCAGGTGAAATTATACATGAACAGAAGACCCTTGAAGCCTTTGAGAGGATAATTCAGCATGAAAATCCCTAGGGTGATGTGAGGGGGAAGGAAATTTCAACAGCTTTCCCCCCCCCCCCACTCTCTGCTGCTAAGTGACTCAAGGAGGTTAATGTGCTGATTTCCCCCTCTCCACAACAGGAAGAGGTGAAGGTAAAAAGCTTGCAGGAAATGCACACCAGCAGAAGATCATTTGGTCTGCAAAACACTGACCACAACAAGCTGCAAAGGGATCATGTATAAGCTCCAAGCTGCAATGCTCTGAAGGTTTTCCTGCACTGGAGTGGGAACAGACACAGTGAAGTTGTGTGGTTGCAATCAAATTATCCCTTAAAAGAAATAACAATAAATTCTGAACTTCCCAATTACAGGGGACAGGCAAACCTTGAAAACCATTAAAAGCTGCTTCTTCTGTTGATGAATTATCCAGAGTGCACAGAGCTATTTACTGAACTTCACTGTATTACACTAATTATAAATTAATATATTGCTCATTACACACTAAAGCTGTGCAGTCAACTAATGCGCTGCTGTGAAGAGCCTATTTTAAAACATCCTCTGGTATTTTTATGATCTGGATGTTTAATTTACTTCTGTACTGGTTTAAATGCCACCAACATGTCATTCTTTCATATTTTCTTACCAGAAAGTACATTACAATGCAGAAGAAATATCCCTGGCTTCATTCTACCTCCTTTGGGCTTAGCAACCCATTGGAACAATGAACCTCCAGTTTTCTTAATACTGAGCAGTTGCACACAAAATGAAAAATAGCATAACTTGAGCCCAATTCCATGTTATTAGTTTTTAATTGATGTTTAGCATGGCAGTGGGTTGACAGTAGACTGTCAGTCACAGTGCCAGTGTTTTCCATCCACAGCTGATTCCTCTTTTCATGCACAAGGGGCTACCAGTGTCTGTTGCCCTAGTCCAGTTCAGTTCCTCTTGCCATGAGCAGCATCATGTGGAACTAGCAGAAAGGATAGTCTTCTCAAAGAAAAGATAGCCATGGGAGGCAGGGGAAGCATAGGCCACATCAGACACAAGCCTCCAAGGGATGGGAAAGGCACAGGGCACAGCTGCTGACATCTAAAGCAGCCACAGCAGGTTCACCAGAGTTTGCATCCCAGAGCTCCTAGTCTGACTCGGCTTCACCCAGCTCCCTCCCCAAGCATGTGCACAGGCTCTCGTGCCAGGGAGCACTGTGAAAGGGACCACCAGAAATGCAAACAAGAAACTTCCCATTCAGCTTGCAGGCAGAATGAATCGAAGAAAACGTGCTTTTTCTTTCTTGAAAAAGTTATTAGCATTGCATTGTTTTAGGGAGCATCTTGGAACATGTTTTTGTCAGGCCATTCTTTCAGTGCAGTGCTTAGCATAATGGAAATGACAGAAATGTAAAACAGGACTCAAACTCACACAGAATTAATTTTGGAAACTTCAATTTCCTCCTTTCCAAGGAACACATCCTGGTGACTCAGCAGTACACAGCAGATTTGCAGCCCTATGGGGAAGAGGAGTTTCCCCCTGAGAACCCAGTGATTTTCAACCTCAATAACACAAAGTGTATTGCACAAGGAGCCCCTCTGTCACCAGCAGGGCGGAGGTGCCATGAGGGAGAAAGGCATTTGGTGCCAAGAGACAGAGGATCCTGGGCTGCTGGAGAGGGCTGGATGGGTCCCAGCACTCTGGGCTGTTCCAAGCTGGCCCCTGCCTGCTGCCCTCCTTCCCACTGTAGCTCCAGGCCATGCCAGCACAAGGGCTCACAGCTGACCCAGCCCCTGCAAGCCCAGGCTGTGAGAGGCATTCAAGCAGCTAGACAGCATGGGAAGACCAGGAGGGAAAAGAGGGGGAGCAAGTGCCAGAAGCATATTAAACTTGTGCACATGCCAGGGCTCCAAACTGTTCCTTTCCCAGTCCAAGCTGTGGAGCTCTCCTGTGTCCGGCTCACAGGCCCCAGTTGCAATAAACAAAGCAGTTTATAAAGGGCTGCACTGAGCTAAAAGAGCCAGTAAAATTATGCCAGGGAATTCCAAGATCATTTCTATTTGGCTATTTCAAGGGCATTTGGACTTCCTATCCTTCTTCCTACCCTCCACAAGAGGAGGGGCAAGAGGCAAGGAGCTTGACATGCTTTAGGTAATTGGTTTCTTTTTCAACTACACTGAAAGTAAATAGGGAAAGCAGCAGCACTTCTCAGCAGACGCTTTTCACTCAAAGCGACGTAAAGCCAGGTCTCCAGTGACTGCACCCCACCCCCTGCCTGCTGAGGACAGACATCATCAGCACTGCCATGTGGGACCTCACACTCTGCTAAGTGCCATAATGGCAAACCCCACAGAGACAGACTGCAGGGGAAGCTTTTACTCTTTCATTGCCTTTCCTTCTGATCTCAAATCCCACTTCCAAATAACTATTTCTGACAATGGTGACCTAAATCTTCCAGCACTGCTTTTCTATGGGGCTCATGTGCTGTCTGGAGGGGACTGCACAAATAAATTGCCATTGCACAAGTTAAGCAATACAGATATCCAGGAACCCAGACCTCTGGGTGGCAGGATGCCATGAGCCTCACAGTCCTGGGGAGTCCAGGGACACCCCAAACTCCTGAACATGGTGGCCTCCATGGACACAACCCCCTGACCTGGGACACTGCAAAGCCAGATGCAGGCCAGCTCCCAGCAGGCCTATAGCAGAGGCTGTCTCTCCATCCAGTGCCTTCTTGTCTCTGCAGTTTTTGCTGTCCCTCAGCTAAGGCCAGCAGCTGCAGATGGAAGGGGAGACAGTGGGGTCAGAAAGGAGGGTGTGCTGGAGAAGCAGCAAGGGCCTCAGGGCCACCACAGCCCACACTAAGGAAAAACACCTGCAGTGCCTGCTGAAGGAGAGGGGACATAGGCACAGAGAGGAGGCAGAGGAGCAAAACCTCCGGGCAGCAAGGTGTTCTCACTTAGCTCTGCACTGTGCTGGTAGCAAAGCAGTTCATACAGGAGCTCAGATTTCACCACAACTAACAGTGAGAAACTGCTCAGAGAAGGAGAGGGGCAAAGATGCAGAAGCCTGTGTGCAAGGCACCTGGCTCTACAAAGCTCCTGCTCTGCAGTCACACTCTGGCAGGACCAAGCCAGCATTCAGGGGAAGGTGGCCAGCAGATAGAGAGCCAGTCACACATTTCTATTTAGGAGGCATGCAAGGTCCAGAGAAAAACCTGCCTGTGCTCCCAGAGGTACTTGGGGGAAGCAGCCATGCTGACAACTGAGGACAACTGAAAAAAATCAGACCTGATTTAGTTTGCAACTAGAAAAAAATCCCTGTGACTAGAAAATGAGCAAAGGGAATCAGCACAAGACTGCATAAACATGCAGGCTCTGCAAGCTGAAGCTCAGCAGGACACAGCCTCAGCTCCTTATAGGAGGGCTCAGCTCCCAGTTGTCCTAGTCCCCTGCTTCAGCTCCAGAGCTGCACAGAGCTTTAGAGGCCTCAGGACTCAGCTTTCCCCCAGCCAACTAGCCCCTAGCTTACAAACAAGGTGAGGAACAACAACTTCTAAAAATAGATTTGACCCACTAACACAAGATGCAAGAAAGAGGTAGATATGTACCTGCTACAAGAGGTGCCTACTCCCCTGCCCATACTGCAAGCCAAGAGCACAGCAAGTCAGCCCTCTTTCCAGGCTCTCCTTTCTTCTAGCATCACCTGCAACAAGGAAGGCTGAAAGGAGAAAAGAGAAGGCAGGGGAGTATTTATCAGGGAACACATTACTCCGAGCAAGCAACAGCTGGGATGCACAGGTGAGCAGTGGATGCAAAACAAGGGAGGAAACGAGGCAGCAGCTACAAATAGGAGTGTGAGAGCAATCCTTAGGAATAAGAGCTAGGAAGGGGATGTAGGTATAGGCAGGCTTCAGTAAGGCAGATTGCTAAGTAACTTAGAGCTAGGGCTAAGAAGCTACAGGGATGTTGGCTATAAGGAGCGTTGAATAGTCTATGGGGTAGTCTAGTTCAGTTAGAAGAACTCTGACTAAGGTAGGAAGTTAAAGTGCTGAGAGCTTTGCAAAGCTGGTAGGAAGAGCCCTGCTTCTGCTCAGATCTCAGAGTGCAAAAAAACCCTGTGTAGAAGGGAAGAAGCAGTTTCCTTGAGGAACTGAGCACTGGGGTACACACAGATTTTTAGGAAATGGGCTCTGATTCTGCTTTACAGCTGGCAAATGCTGTAGGCTTTCAGCAGGACTTTTGTTGTCATAGGAACCCAGAGATGTGGAGGTGCTGAGGTTGGGCTGTGTGAGTGATGCTGTCTAAACTGCCAGATCTTCTGTTCCCAGCTAGCAGAGATGTGTTGTTCTGGGTCAGCTACATCTGCATCCTGACCAATGCCTGACTGTAGCTGCCTTGGTAGCAGGGAGAGATGCAGTGTTCAGTCCTTTGTCATGTTAGCCCCTTGCCCCTCTGCAGGGACTATCAATAGCCCAGTGTGACTGCAGGTAGGTTGGATTTCACTGATGAAACAAGGGAGAGTGACAAAACACCTGCTCCTGGAAGTAGATGTAATATCAGAGTAGGTGATGTTGCTAGAGCCCAGGGAACATTCAAATATGAAATCCCTGTGCTTGTCCATAGACTAAGCACAGTGAAAGGAACAGATGCACATGGGCAGGGTGGGCCTGTATCTTCAGCAGAGAAGTATCTCCCTGCTTCCCTTCTGCAGCCAGCAGAGGATTTTCCCAGAGCTGCCACTCACTGGCTGCTGTGTGCCCTGCTGCACAGTTCTCTCCTAGAGCAAGACTAACAGCAGGAAAAGCAGTGAGTTGCCCTGTCAAAGGTCCTCAGCTGCATTTCAGATGACTGTGGCACTGAGAACTCAATTATTGACAGCTTTCCCTCTGATCAGACTTCATGCCAAGAAACACAAAGGTTTTACCTCATCTGGTCTACCTGGTTTCAGGTAGACGCAAAGTAGAGACTTCTACTTATTGCATTGTAAAGCTCTTGGTCTAGTAGCTGTCCTTGCACCACTGTTAATGCATCGTTGCTGATGCCACGAAACGTAGCACCGCGTCGCCTGTTCTGGGGACCTGCACGGAGCAGCGGTGCTAGTGCTGAGGGAGGTCAGGCTGGCTCACGCTGCATCCACGCTGCTAACCAGGGACCTTGGAGTAAACCAACCTGCCAGCTGGCCTTGGCCCAGAAAAGAGATCAAGAGCGAATTAGGACATATTCAGCAGGCACAGCTGGGGAGCAGCGCCATGGAGCGGTGCGCAGGGGGTGTACCGTGCGGGCAGAGCAGCGCTGGCCTCGCCCGCCGGTGGGTGGGCAGCAGGGAGCAAGGCAGCCGCGCCGCCCCGCCGGTGAAGAAGCCCCGGGCCCTGCGGGCTCGCCGGAGCCGCTCCGCTCCGCTCTTGGGTGCGCATCCCAGCCGGCTGGCCTGCCGCCGGCGGAGCGGGAGGGCTGCGGGCGGCCGCGCTCCGCTCGGCACCTCGGCTGCCAGCAGAGCGGAGCCGCGGGCCTCCTCGGCCGGGACCCCCCCCCGCTCCGCCCCGTCCGGGGGAGCGGAGAAGGCAGGGAGGGCAGCGGGGGAGCGGCGCGGAGCCCGGCCCCGGCCCCGGGGCGGAGCGCAGGGCGGAGCGCGGGCGGCTCGGCGCGGCGCGGCCGGGATCCGCACGGCTCGGCCCGGCCCGGCTCGGCCCGGCATGCTGGTGCGGGTGCGCACGGCGGTGGCGCACCTGGTGGCGGGGCTGGGCCCGGGCCCCGGCCCCGGCGGTGCGCAGCCCCCCGCGGCGGCGGGCGAGCCCCGGCGCGGCCCCGGCCCCGGCCCCGGGGGGGCGGCCCCGTCCTTCTGCCGCCCGGCCTTCCTGCAGCTGACGCCCGAGGAGCTGCGGCGCGCCGACGACCACACGGGCCGCGCCGTGCAGAGCCCCCGCGACGGCCGCCGCCGCCTGCCCTGGAGCACGGGCTACGCCGAGTGAGCGGGGCCGGGGCCGGGGGCGGCGGGCGGGGGTGCCCGGCGGCGGTGCCCAGCCTCGGCTCTGGCGCCGGCCGGCTGCTGCTCTGCGCCGCTTCGCTTCGTGTCCTCTTCCCCTGAGGTTCCTTGAGGTCTTGTGACTGCCGGAGCGCAGCCTGCGTTTATCGGGCAGCAAAGCGCCTCTTACTTTTAAGAAGGTTATGCGGGCTGAGCTCTGAGATAATGGTATCTATTCTAAATATACTTCCCCCATCAGACAACGCTGAGCTGGCTCCGAGTCCTCTGGGCACCTTTTCTGGAGCAGGCCAGGTGCGTTTCCCCTTTCGAGGCAGTCCCGTTGCTGCATCTGAACAGGGTGCTGCATGTTTCCTGCTCTACAGAATTAGGATGGGCAAACTCCTGCATTGAAAGGACTCTCCAGCTCAGCAAAGACTTACATGACTGCTTGGTGCTACACCCCGGGCAGATGTGCTTCCTCCGGCTGGAAGATGACTTGCAGCCCCAGGGACGGTCAGAGTGGAAGTGCACCAGGCCCAGGGCTGGGATCATTAGAAACTAACCTGGGCAGAGGCTAGTTGGTGATAAGCTGTGTTTGTTTCCTCAAAAGGGGCAGATACGAAGCCTGCTCTTTAAATGTCTGTGGTGGGCTAGCTATCAGTGTGTGTTTGCAATGTTATCCATCAGTGAATATTTCAAGCTCTTCTGCCTTTTTTTATTTTCCATACTTATCTGCAAAACACCCAGTGTCACAGATGGGGAACTGCCGCTCTGAGGGGCGAGGGAACTGTTCCAGCTCATGCAGGAAATGTGAGGGGGAGTAGGGAATTGAAGCTGTCTTTGGAGTGGGACCTGACTTCAACTTCCTCTTTGATGGCCTGATTCTCTTCTCCTTTTGCTCACTGTGAGTTTTGCCCTTAACTAAAGGCAGGTGGGGAACCCCAGGCTTTGAAGGTTGGCCTAACTGCTCAGCGGGTGTCTGCCCGTTCCTGCATCGCTCTGCACGAATAAACCTTCCTGATTGCCCTGGGAGCCCTCAGAAATGTTAATTCACCCTAGGAAACCCTGGGGTAAGAGTACCCTGTGCTTGATCTCACAGGAGCAGGAATCTTTCAAACTCTGTGAGGAAAGAGTGAAAACCGCCCTCTGCTGAGCAACAAGACTTCTCTTCTGTGTCCCAAGTCTTCTTTCTGCAAACTGCTTGAAGAACCTGTGCCCAAAGAGCTCATCCTGTTATGCATATTTACAACTTCCTCCCGTGAGCAGGTTTTGCAATCTAGATCTGAAATCTGCTTTGCCAGCGTAAATCAGCAAGTTAATGTCAATCTTCTGGCAAAAGTTCTGCTGGTTTCATCTTTCTGTCCTCCTCCCCGTTTTCTCTGAGCTACCTGGTCTCTCTGAGCGATGCTCTGCGTTTCCTGGCACGCGGATGAGGCCATGATCCCTTTGAGGATCTGAGTCCAGGCTCGGTGCGCGTGCATTGAGGCGAGTGCAGGTTCCTGGGCAATAGCTCTGCGTGGGGCGCTATGTGGGAGCATCCTTCCTGCGGAGCAGCTGGTCTCAGCTGGGAGCTCTTCTTTTCCTCCTATGCAGCCAGGGAGAGCGAGGCATGGGCTGGCCCTGGCCAGTCTCTCTGAAGTCGCCGCATGAAAACTGCCAGTCGGTAGATGGCTTGTTTCAAGGCGCTGCCTCTTGTAAGGGCTTGCTTAGGACAGCTGTTCCCAAATAATGAAGTGACCGCTTATTCCAGAGCAGCAGTGCTTCTGTCCAGACTGGGACTGAGCTACACAGAGAAGATGATTCAGATTTGAGGGGGTGGGGACCTGCAGCCAAATAGCTTTTTCTGGTCACCTCCCTCTGTGGATGCCCTGAAGAGCTGCCCTTCCCGGGGTCCTGCTGTGTCAGTGGGAGAGAGGACTGCTGTCACCCCACAGATCAGCTGGTGCAATGGATTTGGGAAGTCTGCTTGCCTGGCTGCTGCTGTCCAAAACAGGGCCAGGAATACCTGTGAAGAGCATCGGCGGGGATGTGGGGGGACGGGGAAGGGGGCTGATGGCGATGAACTGCTGCTGGGGCGACCTCTTCTAGAGGCGTGGGCGGGTTTAGCAGAGATGCCTGTTTGCATCCTTGTTCTGGTGTCCACAGAGCTAGTAAATTAGCAGCCGTTTTTCTGGAGTAACTGTGGACAAGCCGTGAAATAACTATCTGGTGCAAAAGAGCCTTTACACCTTGTTCCCTCTGGCAGGGTGATAAACGCTGGGAAGAGCCAGCACAACGAGGACCAGGCCTGCTGTGAGGTGGTGTTCGTGGAGAGGCGGCCCAGCCCGCGGAGTCGTCTGCCGTCCAAGGAGGGCACCGGAGAGCTGGAAGGGGTGAGAGCCTGGGCGCTGCCGTGCTGCACGCACGCAGGACCGCACAGCCGCTGCCCGTGTCCAGCGGTGGCTGGGAGGGGATGCCTGGCGAGAGGATGCGAGATGGCACATGGAGAAGCGGGAGCGCAGCCTCTGCGTGCTTGGGGATTCCCTCGGTGCCCGGGCCGGCTGCCTGCTCCTCGCCAGCTCCCTCCGGTGTCCTTGCTGCAGGTGGCTCGGGGGCTGGCCAGCACCCTAGGGAGGCAGCGTGCTGGCTGTCGCGCTGGCCCATCCGTGCTGTGCCCTCTGGGGGAACCAGCTGCCGGAGGAGGCTCTTTGCAGCGTGGGGTTCATGACGCAGCACTAGGCTCGAGCCAAGGATCGGTTACGTCTGGGCACCCTCCATCAGCTGTCTGGGTCACTCCTGCGCTGTGCTGGACTGGGACCAGGGGGCTGGAGGCGAAGCTCCGGTGTCCTGCTGCCCGGAGCTGCTCACTGCAGCCCTAACTCCGGCTGCTCTGACTTCCCCGACCTGTTTGCTCCGTCGCCTGATTCCCTGCAGGACTCGCTTAACCTTCCTCTCTTTCCCAGGGCAGAAAGGGCTTTTATTTCCACTACTGGGCCTTGTTTGATGGCCATGCCGGCAGTGGTGCTGCTGTCATGGCATCCAAGAGGCTCCACCTGCACATCTGTGAGGAGCTCCGGGACCTCGTAGACATCTTGCAGGACCCCTCCCCACCTCCCATCTGCCTCCAGCAAGACGCACGGGCCGGCCTGGCTGAGCCGAACCAGGTGTCCCTCACGGAGGAGGACGGAGAGGTCCCCAACGATGCTCTGCCGCGTTTTCACCTGGAGAAAGTGGTCTCTCATGAAAGCCTGGTGATTGGTGCCATCGAGAACGCCTTTAAGCACATGGTGAGCAAGCTCTGCAGTCCCTGCCTGTGGGGCTGCCCTTGCCCGGAGGCACCCCAGTGGACATCCTCTCGGAGCAATCTGCTTTGCTTTCTCTTTCAGCGCGTTCTTGTCCCCTCTGGCCAAAGGCAGTGTGTAGGTCTGCAGGGAGAGGGCTCCAAGCAGGGCAGCTCCTGCCTTGCTCTGATGCTCACGCAGAGGCTTTGTGTGGATGCAGAGAGTTTTATTGTGCTTGGTTCCAGCAGTGCCCAGCTGCTTTCCTCCAGTCTTGCTCTTTCCAGCCCACTCCATGCCTTCGTGGGCTGCTCCGAGCCCAGTCGGGCAGGGAAAGGGGAAGGCCCTGGCCCTGGCCGGTCACTCCTCTCCCCCTGGAGCCTGCGCTCGCCTTGTTAGCAGCCAAGGTGCTGACGGAGCAGCAGAGGACTATTTTGGGCTGCTTGGATGTTTGCTCGGCTGGCTTAGGGACAGTGGCCCTGCCTCTCCCTGCGCTCCCCTGAGTTGCAGCCTCGTGAGCCTGTTGCTGTCTGTCTCCCCAGGACGACCAAATCGAGCGTGAGCGGGCGACCCAGCACGTGTCCGGGGGCTGCTGCGCCCTGGCTGCCGTCTACCTCATGGGCAAGTTCTACGTGGCCAACGCTGGCGACAGCAGGTACGGCGCGGTGGCGCGTGCCTGCCTGCAAGCACAGAGGAGAGCACATGGTGCTCTCCACGTGCGCCTGTGGGGTTGCAGGATCAGCTCTGCTGGCTGGGGCTCCGCTCGCTCCCTTCCATCCTGGCAGCGTGTCTGCTGGACATTTCAGTTGCACCCCAGCCCTTGCTGCCAGCATTGGCCTCAGGTGGGAGTTGGGAAGTGAAAATTGCCCTCAGTAAAGCATTCAAAAATGCACAAGAAGTCTTAATTTTAGGCTATGTTTTATAGCAATGAACTGCTCCAAGATAAGGGCAATTTTTCTACCAAAGCTTATGGAAATCTATGTGCAGACAAGCCCTGTGGGAGCTTGGAGCCCAAGGATTTCGACTTGTAGATACATTACCTTGGATGCATTAGTGTGGTCATGGATATGTTTTTGTCCCCCAAGAAATAATCAGGTAGTCCATCTTATGCTGAGAGCAAAACTGTTTTGAATTGCCCTGTATTTACTGCAGGGTTAGCTTACCGTGACCAATGTCATGCCAGCAAATATGGGTCTCGGTAGAGTTATCCGAGGCTGGCAGATGCACTTCCAGCTCTGGAACTGTGGAGAAAGCGGAGGAGCTCCTTTGTGCCCTTCTGCCTGGTGATTTCAGAGCAGAGCGAGGTGGGACCATGACTGGAGGCTGGAGGCGATGAGCTGGGCTATGTGCTTGGCTATGGTCGAGCCCAGTGTGGCGATGGTATGAAGGGCTGGAGGCATCATATGACAACACTGGTGTGGATCTTGGATCCCCCCAGGACCTCCAGAAACGTCTCATAAACAGACTTTTTTTTAATGCATCAGAGGAACAGGCCAGAGGAACTGGCCCCAGCAGTGAGCCTGCCACGCTGGCGTGCGAGGGCCGGCTGCTTGCACCCGTGTCCTGCTGCCCCTGAGTTGTGCCAGTCCCGGATCCGGCTCCCCTGTTAAAGGAGGCTTTGCAACCTTTGTGCTGCTCCTTTTCTCACAGTTTCCCTTCCTCAGTTTGCACTGTTCTCCTCTGCCCCACACTTTTCTGTTTTTCTTTTCCTCCCTCCTTCCGTCCTCCTGCAAACAACTCAGGTGTCCTAGGTCCCTGAAGGGGCATGCAGGGAGCGAGCTGCAGCATAGCCAGAGGAGGGTTCATTGTCTCGGGGCTGGGCAGAGGGACGGCAGCCGATACGGGAAGGTGTTGCTCCGGCTGGACGGTGTGCAAGGTTGCCCCTCTGCCGCGGGGCGGCCCTGAGCAGACTGCTCGCTGCGGCTGGGCAGCGAGACCTGTGCTTAGCTACCACCCTTCATGTTGCCTCTCTTCCTCTCTAATCTCATCCTTCCATGTTTCATTGCAGGGCCATTATCATCCGTAACGGGGAAATCATTCCAATGTCCAGGGAGTTTACTCCAGAGACAGAGAGGCAGAGGCTGCAGTTTTTAGTAAGAAAGACCTTTCTTCTAATCTCATTCCTAAACCACCTCCTGGCCCCCTTCCCCAGCCCCTTACGCTCCCTGCCTGGACTTCCTCCTCTGTAGGAGGTGCTGGGGGGTCAGGGGGCAGCATCACAGCTGGGATCTGGCCGGAGGCACTCGTTCATCCCAGCCCTGCTGAGGGCCCTGCCAGCTCAAAGGGTTGTGGAGAGGCGTTTGGGACAGGTTGCTCCTCCAGATCACTGCCGAGCTGACTGGTGACTGGTGGAGTCCCGGTTTGCTGTGTCTGGGTCTGAGCGAAGGCTCTTGCATGGGCCTGGTGTGGTGGACTGTGCCTGGGGAACAGGGAGAGCATCACCCTTCTGAGCCAGGTGACCGTGTCCTGCCTGGCCGTTGCAGCAGGGGCATAGGCTCGCCTGTGCAATGGCCTGTGAGGGAGCTGCTGAGCATGCTGGATGAGTGTATTTCTTCTTCACCCATCACGTCCCCTTGCTCATTTGAAAAGGTCGCGGTGCTAGTGCTGAGTCCTAGTTTCTTGCCTGGATGCTCCCTTGAGAGCTGGGGAGCTGAAGTGTGCCTGCTGTCTTCTAGCTTTCTTCCCAAAAGTGCCCCTCTCCTGCCTGTGCTGGGCAAACCTCTCTGTGCTGGGCAGTGAAACTTTATAAGGTTGTAAAGGCTCACTCCAACAGCAGCACAGAGGCGGTGGCGTTTGTGTTGGAGGAGGTTTTGCTGGATGTGTTTGCTTGGCTTGGAACATACTTGGAAAAACACCAAGGCATTTCTTCTTCTCCGATCTATTTTCAAACAACCCAGAGAGGAGGAAATCACCATGAGCAGGATCCTCTCCAATGGGCCGTGTTGGACAGGGCACGCAGGCAGAGGGCCAAGCGTGTGCTTGCTCCACTGCGTGGCGGTCAGGGCGCTCTCCTCCAGAGCGGGACAGGACTGCCCCCACCCCGATGTTCCTGAGGGCTTTTTTCCTTTCTTTTAGCTCCCCTCTCTCCATCACCATTTTCCAATGCTGCTGGGACCCCTGTTCCCAGCACTAGTCTGGTGCGGTCAAGGGCCCCACGGCACCTGCATGCCACGCTCTGGGGTGGTTCGGGGCTGCTGGCACGCAGAGGATTGCCTGGGGCCACCTTCTTGGTGGAGGGTTTGCTTGTGGCACGCTAGCTGTTTTGAGAGGAGTGGGTCTTGGTAGTGGTCTGCAAGACTTGTGTGAGAGTAACACCTTTAAGAGCGTTCAGGCATTGCATCCCCGGGAAGAGCCCTCTCTTTACAGAACAGAGCATGGTGGGACCTCCACGTGGTGGGATTTAGCCCTTGCAGGGGTGTTTGTCGTCTGCTAGCAGCATCCACAGCAAATGGATGACACTCGGCCCTGGGAGCCGGGGCTGGCAGACATCCTGGCATGGGGCCCTGTCCTCTGCCTCTTGGGGAAGGTGCTCTGTGTCGCTTCTCACTCCTTGCCCTTTCTGAGTCACGGCTGCAGCTGGGACTGTTTTCTGAAAAGACCTGGTGGCTTTTTCCTCAGGCTAATGCCACTTTCTGTGCTGAGCTTTGCAGCCCCAGGGCTCTTTGCTGGTCTGACTCTTCCTAGGCAAATTCCAGCTTGTCCCAGAATTTGCTCTTTTGCATTTTTGATCCCTTTTGGGCTAGTTATTCCCCAAACCTCTCTGTGCAAAAAGCTTCACCTCTTTTGCTCTGTGTGGGCATGGCTGTCCCCAGCTGCTTGCAGAGGGGCCCGGTGCAGGCCCGGGTGGCGGAGCAGGGAGGCGGTGCTGCGCAGTGCAGCCAGGCGCCCGGGCCGTCCCTCGTGCGGCTTGCGGGGCGCTCGCCTCGCACTGCGGCTGAGCCTGGGCATCCTCCCGCAGGGCTTCCTGAGACCCGAGCTGCTGGGCAAGGAGTTCACGCACCTGGAGTTTCCCCGCAGGATCCAGCCCAAGGAGCTGGGGAAGAAGATGCTCTACAGAGACCAAAACATGAACGGCTGGTAAAGCTGCTGAACTGCGCGTGGTGCCCTGCTCGGAGGGACGGAGCCCCGGTTCCCGTGTGGCCGCAGGGATCCAGCTGAGCCAGCCCTTGCCCTTCCCCTGCGTGGCACACCGCGCTCCGGGTGTCCGGGGGGCCGGTCCTTGGCAGATGCCTCCTGAGCAAGCAGAGGGGTGCCGAGAGCCTTCACCTGCCTGCTGACGCGCTCTCTCTGGTTTATTTTAACTAGGGCTTACAAAAAGATAGAAGAGGATGACCTGAAGTTCCCACTTATCTATGGGGAAGGTAAAAAGGTAAAGTGCCGGGGCGTGAGCTGTGCGGTGGGGGGCTTGAGCGCTGCGGGTCACCGCTCCCCAAGGGGAGCAGGCATTGCAGCAGGGCTGCAGCGCTGGCCCTGGCATGCGCGTGGGGGCCGTTTCCCGCCTGCTCACAGTGAACTGGGGGCTTCCAGCCTTTTTTCACTAGTGCTGCAACAGCTCCAATGCTGCGTGCATTTTCTCAGCTGGGAACAGAGGCAGAGACTAAGTGGCTTGAGGGTTTGTTTTTGTTTTTGTTTTGCCTGTTCTCCAGGCTCGGGTAATGGCTACGATTGGGGTCACGCGGGGCCTAGGAGACCACGACCTCAAGGTGTTCAGCTCCAACATCCACATCAAGCCTTTCTTGTCCTGCTTCCCTGAGGTGAGTCTGACTGGTCAGATCTGCAGCGCGCCCAGCGCAGCGGCATGGAGCAATGCTAGTGTTGACCAGGGCCGGCAGCGTGTCCGAGCTGTCTGAGCCTCCTCTGCCCCTCCATGCCCCTCACCTGTGCGTCTTGCCCCATTGCTTCGCAGGTCAGGGTTTATGACCTCACGCAGTATGAGCACTGCCCCGACGACGTTCTTGTCTTGGGCACCGATGGGCTCTGGGATGTCACCAATGACAAGGAAGTGGCTGGTGTAGTGATGGAAGTGCTGACGAGCTACGAGCCCAACGACCCATGCAGGTGAGCCTGGGGCAGGCTCCCAGGGGAGCCTCCAGTCTCTTCTTTCCTTGTTAGGGACCACAGTGTGTCCCAGCAGGGTGTTTGCAGCCGTGGGGCCTGGGGGTCGCTGCTGACCCATGCTCTGTCCCCCACCAGGTACACCATGGTGGCCCAGGAGCTGGTGGTGCGGTCTAGAGGGGTCCTGAAGGAGCGTGGCTGGCGTCTGGCCAATGACAAGCTGGGCTCTGGTGACGACATCTCTGTCTTTGTGATCCCTCTGGGTGGCCCAGGTAACTACACGTGATGCCCTGTTACCTCAGGGCAGAAGGGCTCGTGTTGCCTGGATGGACACGAGCAGGACACCAGAGCTGCCTTGGGGCCACCTCTCTGGAGAGCACTTATTTCCTGAGCCAACTGCAAGAAGAGTAAGAAACTTGGAGCCTCTATGCCCCGGGCCCCTGCCCAGAGCATCCCTGCCCACCCGCTGCATCCCAGCCCTGCACACCATCAAGCCCACACAGAGGGAAAGAGGGGGACTGGGGTAGAGGGGTGGTTTTCATGGTGCCGTTTTCTTGATTGCTGTGAAAAGCCTAAACGCTCCCTGGCTTCTCAGTGCATCCTTTGCACCTCACCTCTGGACCTGGGCGCTGGTTACAGCGGCGTGCGACTGCCGCTGGGCTCGCGGGGGCCAGAGCACGTGTACCTCGTGAAGCGTGTGCTTGCTGCTGCAAACGTCTCCTCTCCTCGCCACCCCTTGAAATTTGCACCATTAACACTGAAGCTGCTGCTACTGCACCAGCGCCGTTGGGATGGGCGCTGCATCCAGATTGCACCACTGCTGGGAGCAGAGTCCTGTCGATCCGTCTGTCCTGCTGGCAGTCGGGGTGACGCTTAACCCAGCAGCCTTGAAGGGGAGAAACCAGGCTGTGGGTGGCCCTGGTAGCAGCTGAGCCCCACGACTGATGTCCTGGCTTTGTGCTTACCCTCCTTGGCTGTTTGGGCCTTCATCCCAAGCTGTTTACCGTGTCTTCGTCTCAGGTTTTGGGGGATGTGACAGGTGTTCGGTCACTGCGGCACACTGAAAGCACCTGCAAAGATATGAGCCTGCTGCACTTGTACAATGTTCACCAGCCCTTGGCTGTGTTGTGGGTCCTGCCCACCAAATCTCCTTATGTCTTGGGTCACTGCTGTGTTTCTAGAGCCTATTATTTATTATTAATTAGAGAGCTGAGTGAGAGAATGCCCAATTCAGAGGGCTTTTTTGGCAGGGAGAGAACATGTATGAATATGTCTATATTTCTGAGCAGTTCTAGTCTGGGCACTGCTGAGCACCAGTTATACACAGAGCAGCCCTATTCAGCCAAGCTTAACAGCTTAAACATGCTGCACAGATCTGCTTAGCTGAGGGCTGGAGACCAACAATAAAATCTGCTTGCTGTGATTGAAAAGAAAAAGACAGCTCCCTCCTTTTCCTTAATAATCTCAAAGCTGGTGCTGAGCAGCAGAGGGTCTCTGCAGAACCTCTCATTTTGTGCCATGTGCTCCTCTGACCTGGAAGATGAGTTTCCTGGACCTCTGCAGAGCATCGCCTCCTTCCAGAGCGCGAGGGATTCGTCCTGGCAGCGCCGGAGCACAGCCCGGGCCGGGGGGGCTGGCCGTGGTCCCTGTTTTGGGAATGTGCTGTGGCACTGGCAGTTTCTCTGTGTCCTGCTGTCACTGGGGGCAGCCAGCACTTGTCAAGCGTCACCTCTGGGGAATGGTGTTTGTCTCTTGTAATCAGCAAGATGTAAATAAACTGAGTGCACTTAATGGGAAGTGAAAGTTATCCAGCGTGATTTTAACCTGTTGACGTTGCCTGCGCTGAAGGGAGCACGAAGTGATGCGCGGGCTGGGGCGCCTCTCCTGGGGTACACGCCTCTCCCGTGTGCTCGAATAAAGGTTTTGCTGCTTTGAGTCCCCTCCAAAGTCTTTCTTGCAGGGCTCCTGCAACAGAGACTTATCTAAAAGCTGATGGTTCCCCTGCCCATCTCCTTTCTGCTCCCTCTCCGGGTTGGCCCGAAGGAGGAGTCCCTTTGGCGAGGCGGCAGTGGATGGAGGCAGCTCTGCGGGCTGTAAAGCCCGGGGGAGCGCCGAGAGCCGGGGCCCTGCCGGCTGCAGCGCTCCTGTGCCACCGGGGCGCGAGCAGGGGCTGCTGCGGCCTGCTGGGAGCGTCTCTGCCGTCGCGCATACCCCACCGTCGCGCTTCACCCCTTGTGTGCAGACGCTTGCACGTCTTTTCCCTGCATCCCAGCTCTGGTTTGCAGGGCTCTGTCCCCCCGGAGCGGCGCTCTCCGATGCCAGTTGCTGAGAATGGCCTCTGCTTTTCCAGGTCACTGCTGGGAGCTCTGGGATAAAGGCAAGAAAGCAGAGGGAGAGGTTGCACTTAAAGTTTCCTCTGTGGGTCCCTTTTTTTCTCTGGGAGCATTTCCTTTGGAGCCAGCCCCTGGGCTGGAGCTTGATAAATTAAGAAAAAAACGTCTCTGAGCCCTTAAAATAGGAACAGTTTATGGGCCTGGGTGTGGACCCTGGAGCTGCCTTACCCTTGGCTGAGTCACGGAGACTTGCCCTGCACCCAGGGCATCGCGGGAGGAGCAGTTTGCCTCGCTCCTCCAGCCAGGCCTCGCTCCTCTGGCCGGGCCTCGCTCCTCCGGCCGGGCCTCGCTCCTCCGGCCGGGTCGCGAGGGTGCTGCCTGCCAGGGAGCGTTGGGCGCAGCCCGCAGGCTCGTTTCTGCATGAGCGGTGGCAGCGCAGCCCACACGTCCTGGTCCCCACTGCTGCCCTTTACTGGGCTAGGGGCTCTGCTAGGTCCCCCTTAGCGGGGACAGGAGCTTCTGGGGACAGAAATGATCCTCTCGTGTCTGCCCTGTGTCCAGTGCAGTGGGAAAACTGTCCTTCCCGGGCATTTCTGTAGGGACCAGCCAGCAGCCGGAGAGCCCCGAAGGCCAGGGCAGCACCCGGAGCAGTGAAGGAGGGTTCAGCTGCTGGCTGCCGCCTCCTCCTCCTCCTCCTCTTTCTCCCCCTGGTGCGGCCACCTTGGCACCAAGCCTTCCAGGGCTGAGCCTGCCTTTCACTAGCTCTTGGCGCTGCTGTGAGCACCGGCAGCGGAGGGAAGGCGTTTCCTCAGAGGTGGGCTTGGGTGGGGGGTTCCTGCTTGGCAGGCTGGAACATGCGATGCTCTTTGCTGTCAGCTCTGTCTGGAAGGAGGATGTGGGTGAAGCGAGCTCAGCCTTCCCGGAAGGGTCTGCTTGCTCCTGGGGCTGATCGAAAAATTGGGGGGAGGGCGGGGGGAGGGATGCTGTGATTGCCTCTCCCCCTTTCTGGCGTCAGTAAAATAAAACGGGGAAAAATATTTCCCGACTGGCTCCACAGGTAGGCAGCAAACAGCGAGTCCGCAAAAACGCCTCTCCCTTTCTCCCTGCCCGTGACCATTCCTGCTCCGCCCCGGGACAGGGACCCGGCGCCCCGGCTCCCTCTTCGCCCAGCCCCTCGGGCCCGGGGCAGCCCGGGCGCTTTTCCTCCAGATGTGAACAAACCGCGCAAGGGACCCCGCCGCCCCCGACGGGCGGCCCCCGGCTCCGGCCCGGCCCGGCCCGACCCGACCCGACCCGACCCGACCCGACCCCGACGGACGGCCCCGGCCCCGGCCCGGCCCGGCCTGACCAGACCCGCCCCCGACGGGCGGCCCCGGCCCCGGCCCCGGCTCCGGCCCGGCCCGACCAGACCCGCCCCCGACGGGCGGCCCCGGTCCCGGCCCCGGCCCCGGCCCCGGCCCGGCCCGGCCAGACCCGCCCCCGACGGGCGGTGCCGCCCGAGCGGCGCTGCCGAGCCGGGGCCGGAGCCGGGGCCGCAGCCGCAGCCGGAGCGAGGTGCGGGGCGGGGGCGGCGGGACGGGGCTGCGGGGGCCGGAGGGTCCGGGGTGGCTGCTGGGGGGCCGCCGGGGGTGCGGGCGCGGCGGGGCGGGTGCCCTGGGCCCCCCTTCCCGGTGCGAGGCTGGCGGGGGGGCCCGTCCCTGGGCGCGCCCCGGCCCCGCCGCCGCCTCCGGCGCTGCCTGCCGGGCCCGGCTCCGCCGCGCTCCCCCAGCGGCCTCCGAGTTTTCTCCGGAAAAAGAGGGGGAAAAGTTGCCTTCGCGTCCTGCGGAGCTCGTTGCTAAACGTTGGGCTGGGGGGGGCGCGGTGCAGCGGAGCCCGCAGCCCGGGGGCCGCCCGAGCGCTGGGCGCGCCCGCTCCCCCCCTCCCGGGCGGCCCCCGGCCCGCTCCCCCCCCGGCCCGGCCCGACCCCCCGGGCGGCCCCCGGCCCGCTCCCCCCCCGGCCCGGCCCGGCCCGACCCCCCGGGCGGCCCCCGGCCCGCTCCCCCCCCCGGCCCGGCCCGACCCCCCGGGCGGCCCCCGGCCCGCTCCCCCCCCGGCCCGGCCCGACCCCCCGGGCGGCCCGTGCAGAGGCAGCGCCCGATCCGGGCCGCCGCGGGCGGGGGTCGCGCCCGGAGCCGCAGCCGCGCGGGGGGAGAGCGGCCGGGCCGCGTCCCTAGCGAGGCGTTTGCTTGGCTTGGGAAACGGAAGGCGGGAAGCAGATGGCTTCAGCTGTGTTTTTTATCTGTGTTTCACTGATATCAGTTGCACTTAACTTTCTTTTTTCCAAGTGTCGGCTGGCGGCCCCACAGTTTCAGTTTATGCTCAGACCCTCTTTCTTAGCTGCAAGGAGTATAGTTAGGCTGCGCGAGGCCTCACGGACCTGAAACTGCATCCACGTTCTTGACAGATGCAGCTTTTCCAGGGGAGCGTTTTTTAAAGTGGAAAATAAGTCAAGTCAATAAGTCAAGTCTTCCAATAGGTTATCAGGAGCATTTAACCAGATTTACCTTGTAACTTGCTGTTTACACTGGAGAGGAGTATTGACATGAAAAGTAAGGAATGTATTAGCAAATATTCATTTGCCCCGGGGCAATGGCAGTAAAGCCTTGCACAAGTGCAGGCGTTTTCTGAGCTCATGGTATGTGATTTGAAGCTTTTGACCAGATACTTGCATTGCTGTGAGCCTGGGAAGGCTGTTACCTCTGGGGAAGGTAAAATAACAAATTGGCCTAATGCTCTTTGGAAAAAGAGGTAAGGGCAGGCAGCGCAGGCCTGTCTGAGGGAGGAGGCAAAATGATGTAGATACCAGATGGAGTAGAAAACTGGAAGAAGGAGGAAACTCTCTGTCACCTCAGTGTACTGATGGGGTTTTCCTCGCTGCTTGCTCCCTGTGTGCCATGTATTTCTCTCAAATTGTTTTCAGTGCATCCTATTAAAATAGAACACTTCAGGTAGCCCAAAAGGTTCAGCAACTCTCTATAGAAAGTTAGCTTCTCTTTAACGTAGTGATGGGCAAAAAGTCCACAGCTGTGATCCCTGTGAGTCTAGTTTAAGAGGTTTTTTGTGCACATAGGTTTATTCACTGCTTCAAGAGTGATCACCTGGCTTTCACTTCTTTGGATGCCATCTTGACACAAAAGGCATGTAAATTAGTTGTAATAAGACTCCTTGCTCCCGTTAATGCTTGTATAATATGTTGAGCTGTTGGGTACTTACGCACAGAGCATCACCATTGCAAAACAAGCACTGGGCAACGCTCCCTGGGTCCCAGCTGGTGCGGGACAGGCTCTGCTGTAAGAGGGGCCAGGAGGGGTGGGAAAGGCGGTGATTTGTTCCTCTCTGGGGTTTTTCCCTAGCAGCAGTGAGAGCAAGCATGCATTTTCCCACGCTGAGTGCTTCAAGCCCTGGTGAGCTTTAAAATCCTTCAGTCCCCGGTCCCTTTCTCTGCTGTGGTTGCAGATGTTTTCCTGGGGTTTGACAATGGAAATAACCTCTTCGCTCCTGTTTGTGGGCTGTCTGGACTGTTTCACTTTCTGCTGCCCTGGAGCATGCTCTAAAATTCACTTTGTCTAACCACGCCGAAACTGTATCACACAACTTGTAAGGTCTAAAAGTGAAGCCTTGAGTTGGAGCTCCTTTTCTGATCCTCGCTGGTCCTTTGGATGTGGCAGGCCTGGGCCTTCGGCAGCAGCTTTCCCAGGAGATGTACAGACACTTTCCTCACCCTTAGTGCTGCGCGCCTGGTAATTTGGGAAGCGATGGCAAGCGGGACAGGGAAGCTCTGAGCTCGCGAACAGCAGACGATCGCCTTTTGCCGGCACCCTCGCAGGAGAGCCTTGAAGAAACCACGCAGCTTCCTCTGCCTGCTCTCCTCCCCTCCAAAACCTGCGGCGGACTGATGCAATGAGATGCGGTCTGCGGAGGAGGGATGCCGGAGGGAGGGCCGCGGGCGGGCGGCGCAGGCTCCGCTGGGTTCGGGCCCTAGACGCCCGGCTCTGACGGGAAGGCGAGCAAGGATCGCTTGCAGGAGTGAGGGCTGCAGGCTCGCTCTCTTGCAGCACGCGCCAACGCGCGGCACGACCTGCCCAGAAGCTGCGTGTGCGTGAAGCTGCCGTCGGTTGCTCTGCCACCGCCGGGACCGCTTCCAGCGTCTGTCCAGAAGCGGAGATCTGCCCAGGAGCTCTAATGGCAGCGTTTAGGCTCCGGTTTCCCTTGTGTTTCACGGCACTGCTGTGCCCTGTGAGCCGTTTTTGGAACTTTTTTCTGCTCCTGTTTAAGAATTCCTCTCATACCTGAGATATTTGCCAGGAAGTCATGTACTGCTTTTGCTATGATTTAGATAGCTCAGCAAATTAAATTCCCCTCACTGGGGTTACCTTTTAGATTTTAATGGGGAAGTTTACTGACTTTCTCACCGCACCAGCTACTCCAGCAAGGAATACTAGCTAAAGCCGTTTCTGCTGTGAAACAGTATTAAGGCACTTTCTGCTGGTAATCCGTGCAAGCTTTAGGGCTGTAGATCTGTTTTGCTGGGGAGCGAAGGGAGAGTTTTGCTCCTCTTGCTGCGTTTCTGAAGCCCTCCCTGCTTGCTCCCGCTGGTCCGTTTGCAGCCGGGGCTCTGGCAGCTCCGGCACCGATTTGTGGCTGTCCGAAAGCCGCGGCTGTTTGCCCGGTCGCGCCCCAGCCCCGGCCGTCGCGCCTCTCCTCGGGGCCTGTCCTGATGTGCACTCGCCTGGCGGTGCTTCGGGATGTGGCAGCCGTCCCTTGCACGCACAAAGCCATGTTTAGAAGCGGAGGCAGTTTGTCCTTGGCTGCACTGGTTAGCAAACATTTTTTGTGTTCCTTACTAGGATTTCAGGCCGTCTTTCATGCTGTTTGGATGCTGTGAGCTCTCTTGGATCTTGTCTGTATTACAGGTTGCGCTAGCTTAACTAAAGGCCTGAGTTTTGGGGTTTTGGGAATCTGGTGAAACGCCGTGTGAGTTATTCTAGCCTTAAATCTGGTTTGGGTTGCATTAGCCCAGCTCCTTCCCGAACAAAAGTTAAATCAAAGCAGTCTTCTCGTTACGAAATGGCTTTGGAGCCAAACTTGTTATTTTAAATGATGGTGTCGGACCAGCTGTTCCGAACGTTTTGCTAACTTTGAGTCCTAGAGGGGCAATGGGAGAACTGCCACGGCTGGAGAAATATTTCCTGGTAGTCCGACAAGCCCATAATGAAACGCATCGTGGTAGCTCTGCAGACCTGTCCTGGGAACGCCCGAGCACCAGCCCCAGGTCTGCTCTCCTGTCTTTTGCCAAGAGGACTGCTAGGGAAACGTTAACGGCTTCGGCTCGCCTGGCTGCGCGGGGTGTCACGAGGTCGGAGTCTTGCTGTGGACGTGGCGTCTGAAGGCTTGACCCTCTTTCCTGCTCCGCCAGCCTTGTGCAAACCCTCGGAGAGCAGGTTTTGTTCGGAGGGGGGGTCTGCCGGGCCCAGGGCCGTGCGCAGGTCCTGGCCCCACGCGGCTCCTCGTGGCACGGGCCGCTCGCCGCCCCAGCCAGCCCCGCTTGCCCCGCTCCGGGGTTGCATCTCCGGCCAGGGTCACGGCCATGCAGCATTCGGGATGGTTTTGCTGGGAGGTGGTGACAGAGCACTGGAGCAGGTTGCCCAGAGAGGTAGTGGAGTCTCCTTCGCTGCAGATATTCAAAACCCGTCTGGATGTGATCCTGGGAAATATGCTCTAGGTGACCCTGCTTGAGCAGGGAGGTTGGACTAGATGATCTCCAGAGGTCCCATCCAACCTTGGCCATTCTGTGATTCTGTGATTCTGTGTCACAAGTCCAGCAGAAGGGCTGGAGTATCAACGAACAAAGTTTGTTCTAAATTAGAAATTCCCAAAACTCTTCTGCTGGCGCAGGGAGCTCAAGTCTGGCAAAAGAGATTGGCTGGAAGATTTCTCTGTCTGGTTTCATTCCTTCTTCAAAGCGTTAGTGTCCTTCTCTGCCATTTCCTGAAATCCAGTAACAGAAACTGGATGAAAGATGCATCCTGTTTCCAGAGGAATTCCCCATTTCCTACTCAGCAGGAACTTGGTGTCTTGAGTCATGGAGCTGGGAGAGGCTCGTACTGTAACGGCTGTGTTGGAGCCCTTGCTATTTTTACCGCGATGACTTTAGAGTAGCTGCTTGAAAAATAGAGCAGAGCAATTTTGTTTCGTTTTGCAGTTTCTGGGCATGCTGAATGCCATGTGAATGCCACAGCATTTCATGGCTGCCTGTGTAGGTTTTGTTCAAAAGAGCAAACCCAAAAAATCTCAAATTAGGCTCCTAAAATGCTGCTCGCTCCTGAAAACCTCGCTCGCTCCACATGCCAGGTTAGTTCGTTAAGGTATTTCAGCCCCCAGCGTTTATTATAGCACTGGATGCTGAACGCTCAGCAAGCTTTATAACCTGAATTTCCACATCTAACGTTGGTGACTGCTTCTTTTTAGCCATTTGACCTGCTGGCAGTTTCGGTAGAGCTCTCCTGCTTGAATCGCCTCCAGGCGGGCTGCTGCCTGTCACCAGCCTGTGCCCTGGGGAGGGTGTTACGGGGCAGCCCAGGGCCCTTTGCATTGCGCATCCCAGGGAGGGACCTTGTGCTCCTGAGTGACCAAAGGCCACCGGAGCGATAAGCTAATCTCTCCTGCAGGAACGCGGGGCAGAGCCTGGCTGTGCCAAAACCAGTTTTGCCTGGGTGAGCCGGGTTCCCCGAGCCCCGAGCCTGCCCGGGGCCGAGCGGGCTGCAGGCCGCCAGGAGGCTCCGACCTTACTTGTCTGCGGAAGTCGACTTCAGGTTGCTAACGGGCTATTTCTGGCTGCTGCGGTGAGTAATGCAGTGAGTAGCGTTGAGATTTTGGGTGGGGGAGAAAAGTCCCTGCGCGGATGAGTCACTGCTGAGCGTCCTGCCGGCTCCAGGAAGCGGCCGGCCGGGAGCCGTGCCGGAGCAGGGCGCTCTTCCCGGGCTGCGGGGAAGAGCCTCTTGGCTGGTGACTCCTCTTGGCGGGGGGGATCTCGGCTTTGCCCTTCTGCGAGCGAAGGGGGGAGCAGCCGCGCGGGCTGCGCGCTCCGCCCGCTCCCCTCGTCCGTGTTTTGGACCAGAAATCCTGCCGCCCGGGCCAGCAAGCAGCCCGCTCGTCTCCGTGGCCGCCCCTGCCGCTCGCTGCAGATGTGCCCCCCCGTGCTGCGCCGGCGCTGCCCGCCCCCGTGGTCTCGCAGCTGCGGCGTAGCAGAGCTGCGAACCATGCTTTGCTGCGGGCGAGGGATTTTCTCTCCGAGTAAATAGATTTTTTTTTTTTTTTGGCCACGAGCTCTCCTTGCTCCGTGCTGGAGGAGGTGGCCTGAGCCTGGTGAGGTTACTGCAGCGAGGGGGCAGCGGCGGCGCCCCGCAGGACGCCTGGGCCCCCGCCGGGAGCGGACCCGCAGGCATGGAGCCTGACGGAGGCCTGTACCTATAGGTATATGTGCGTGTGTGCATATATATAAATACACACACGCACGTATACACGTAAATTTTTAAATATTTTTGTATATAGGCATGCAGACATATAGATGCACACACATATAGATGTGTGTGTATATATAGAAAGGTGTGTGTATATATAAATATATAGACACGTTGCTTTGCTGGGATGTGGATTCAGCGTGGCGGGGCTCTCCCGGGGCCGGCGGGCCGGCTCTGGCCGGACGGGCCCTCGCCGGAGCGCAGCCTCCGCGGCCGAGAGCCGCCGTGCCGCCCGCCGGCGCCGCCAGCGCCCGCTCTGCCCGCGCGGGCTCCCTCTCTTCCCCTCGCCCCGAGCCCGCCGGTTTTGCAGCGATGGCAGCCATCCGGAAGAAACTGGTGATTGTGGGAGACGGCGCCTGCGGGAAGACCTGTCTGCTCATCGTGTTCAGCAAGGACCAGTTCCCCGAGGTCTACGTGCCCACCGTCTTCGAGAACTACATCGCTGACATCGAAGTCGACGGGAAGCAGGTAACGGCGGATGCCGGAGCGGCCGGCGGCGGAGCGGCGCCGAGGTCCTGCCGCCGCGCGCTCGGCGCCGCTGGCCCTGCCACCCGGCCTCTCCCTCCCAGGTGGAGCTGGCCCTCTGGGACACGGCCGGCCAGGAAGACTACGACAGGCTGCGGCCCCTCTCCTACCCGGACACGGACGTTATCCTCATGTGCTTTTCCATCGACAGCCCGGACAGCCTAGGTAGGGGCCGAGGGAGGGGGGCGGGCGGGGGTCCCCGGCCCTGGCGCCCGCTGCGCGCGGCCCCGCGGCGGTGGAAGGGCTCAGCAGAGCCCGGGGCCGCGCTCTCTCTTCCCAGAGAACATTCCCGAGAAGTGGACGCCCGAAGTGAAGCACTTCTGCCCCAACGTGCCCATCATCCTGGTCGGGAACAAGAAGGACCTGCGCAACGACGAGCACACGCGGCGGGAGCTGGCCAAGATGAAGCAGGTACGGCCGGGGCGGCCGAGCGTCGGGTTGTCTCGGCTCCGCTGGCCTCCTCCGGCGGCGCCCGCGAGCCTCCCCCCGCCGATTCCTAGGAGCCCGTGAAGCCCGAGGAGGGGAGAGACATGGCCAACAGGATCAACGCCTTCGGCTACCTGGAGTGCTCGGCCAAGACGAAGGAGGGCGTGCGGGAGGTCTTCGAGATGGCCACGCGCGCGGGCTTGCAGGTCCGGAAGAACAAGAGGCGCAGAGGCTGCCCGCTGCTCTGAGCGGCCGGCCGGCCGGCGGGCGAGCGCTCGATGCCGGCCCCGAGCCCGCTGCGCCGCCACCACCACCACCACCACCACCACCACCACCGCCGCCCTCCTCTGCGCCCGCGGCCCCGGCCCGGCCCGTCCTGGGGCAGCAGCGCCCTGCTGCTCGGCCGCCCGGCACCCACCCCGGGTCCGGGCCGCTCCCGGCCCTCGGCAGGGGCAGCTCCCGCTCGGCCGTCGGGGCCGACCCCGTTAGGGGCTCAGCGCCGGTGCCTCCAGCCGCGCGACGGGGACAATAAACGCATCCGGTATTTCAGGGGTGGCAGCGCTGCTTGCGGCGGCCGCCCGGCGCTCAGAAACCAGCACGGCCCTCGTCGCTAAACCTTTATTGCAGGGGAAGGAAGCGGGCGCGCGCCGCGGCGAGCCGGTCCCCGTCCCGGTCCTTGCAGCTCCGCGGCGCGACGCCCGGCCCGCTCGGCGCCCCGGGACCGCGGCCGTGGAGCGGCGGGGCCCTCGGCCGCCTTTCCGGGCTGGGTTTCCTGCTCGCTAATTGCCCAAGCGGAGGGAGCCGAGATCGGCGGCCAGGCCGTCCTCGTCCTCGTAGGGGTAGCCCGCGTAGCCGCCCTCCTCCTTGCAGTAGGCCAGGAACCTGGCGGGCGGGAGCACTTTGGGCACGTGGCCGCACCTCGTCTCCCCGGGGCCCCTGGCCAAAGCCCCCAACTCGTCCCGGGGGGGGCGGGAGGCCGCCCGGCCAGCCCTACCTGCGCCAGTGGTGGTCCTTGCTGAGGACGGCGGGGTTGCCCACCACTATGAGCAGAGCCTTGGCCCTGGTGATGGCTACGTTGAGTCTCTGCAGGGGAGGAAAGGAGAGCGGGGGCTTTGCGCCTGCGGCAGCCGGCTGCCACGGCCTGCCCGCGGGCGGCGTGGGGCCGCGGTACCTTGGGGTTCTTGAGGAAGCCCAGCTTGAAGGTCTCGTCGAGGCGGAGGTACTCGCTGCAGCTGCGCACGGTGGAGATGAGGACCACGCGCCGCTCCTGGCCCTGGAACTCCTCCACGGAGCCCACCTGGGCCGCGCGGCACGGTGAGGCGGGCGCCGCCGGCTCCTCCGCTCCCGGAGCAGCCCGGGGCACGGCCCCTCGCGCCCGGCCACCCCTCCCGCCGCACCTTCAGCAGGCCGATGTCCGGCAGCTTCCGCAAGTCCGGGTCCAGGGAGGTGACGGCTTTCCGGATCTTCTCCACCTGGGAGGAGCGGCTGGTTAAGCAGAGCTGAGCAGGGAGCCCCCGCGCGCCGGCGGCTCCCGCCCGCCGTCACCTGCTTCCTGTAGGGCGAGATGACGCCGATGTCGGCGGGCGAGGCGGTGGGGCAGCCCCCCTTGCCCCTGCTCTGCAGCAGCTTCTTGAGGTAGCCGAGCAGGACCTCGATCTCGGCCGTGTTGAAGAACGAGGGGCTCCTGGCCTCCCGCTTGTCCTCCCCGGAGACGCCGTGGAAGATGATGGGGAAGCCCTGGGGGCAGAGGGAGGTGGCAGCCGCTGGCATCGCCGCCGCGGCCCCGCGGGCACCCTCCTGGCCTCACCTTCCTGGGCAGCTCCTGCCAGGCGCAGTAGAGGCCCCGGGCATCGTGCTGGTGGCTGCCGCAGGCCTTCAGCTCGCTCTCGTAGAAGAGCTCGTTGGGCACCTTGAGGATGGCCGCGTGGGACCTGGCGGAGGGAGGCAGGGCTGGGTGGCAGCAGTGGCGGCAGCAGGAACGTGCCCGCCGGCTCTCGTGGCCGAGATGTCCCTCAGCCCGTGCCCGTCCCCACCTGTAGTTCCACAGCAGCTTGGTGACGAAGCACGGGTCGTACCCACCGCTCGCCTTGGCGTAGAGGGGGTTGTGCCGCATCAGCCGCTCCAGCAGCGAGGTGCCTGCGCGGAGTGACACCGCCATAGCACATGGTGACACCGTCACCTCTGACCCCACCACCACCACGGCACATGGTGACACTATCATCGCTGGCCTCACCACCACCATGGCATGTGGTGACACCATCGCTCCTGGCCCCACCATCGCCATGGCAGGTCCTGGCGCTGACCCCCACCCTGCTCACCTAAGCCGTGCTCGGTGGCCAGCGGCGACCGCAGCACAGGGCCGAGCTGCTGGGGGTCCCCAGCCAGCACCAGCTGCCCCCCGCTGGGGTTGGTGTCCGGGTCCATGGCGGCGAGGATGCCTGGGCAGAGGCAGGGCTCAGCGCTGGCGTGGAGGTGGCGGCGGGCCGGGCAGCACAGGGCCCACGCAGCGCCACTCACCCGCCACGGCCACCACGCTCTCCGGCTCGGCCGCGTGGCCGCACTCGTCGATGAAGACGTGGGTGAAGTGTCCTGGCGGGAAGTTGGCCGACGCCAGCCTGGGGGAGAGGGGAGCGGCGATGGCCCCGGCTGCGCTGTCCGTCCCCCCTCCGGTCCCTCGGGCTCCAGGACTGTCCTGCCCTCCCGTTTCGCCCCAGTCCTGCCCCTCGCACCTGCCCGCCGTCACCAGGGTGGTGACCAGGATCCGGTGCTGCGCCAGGCGTGTCCTGCTCGGGTACACGTAGCACTGCCGGTTGCCGTCCCAGTTGCAGCAGGGCTGAAAGGCAGCATTGGGTGGGATGTCTGTCCCTCGCGGGGCGACGGGGACAGGGGCGAGGGTGCAGACCTACCCGGATGTCCGCAGGCACCTCCTGGTAGTTCCTGGAGCTGGCCATGATCCTGTAGACATGCCGGGCAGGGATGTCCTTGAGGAGGCGCTGGCACAGCAGGTCCGCAGCGCTGTTGGACGGGGCACAGGCCAAGATCCGCGAGTCCTTCAGGCACGTCCATACCTTCGTGGTAGAGGAGGAGGAGGTGACGGCACTGAGCCCCATGGCCACCGTGACGGTGCTCTGGGCTGGCTCTTTACCTGTTTGATGGCCTCCACAATGGTGACCGTCTTGCCGGTGCCGGGCGGCCCAAAGATGAGGTAGGGGGCTGGCCGGGACATGCCCGTCACGATGTGCGTCACTGCTCGGCGCTGCTCCTCGTTGTCCTGCAGCTTCTGGTCGAACCACCTGCGGGAGCAGGAGCTGGGCACAGGGACTGCCCCTGCACCTGGCCCAGCTCTCTCCCCTCCATCCCATCCCACCACCCCACTATGAGGGCACAGTGACTCACCGGGGCTGGTAGGCGCTGGCAAAGAGAGACTGCTGGCAGGAGGAGGTGGGGAAGAGGACACTGGCCAAGCCCCGCTGCATGGCCAGGACTGCGGCCCGGTGCTGGACTTGCAGTGGCAGCCGGCTGAAGGTGAAGGTCACGTCGAATCTCAGGTTATTCACAAACTTCTTCTGCAGCCTGGGGAAGAGCGGTGTGAGCAGGACACAAGGAGCTGGCCAGACCGGTCCTCACCATTGTCCCCACCACCCAGCCACGCTCCCACCTGCTGCCGGGGCCCTGTGATGCCCACCGGGGCCGGATACCACTCACTTGGAGGAGAAGCCCAGCCTGACCTTCTCCTGCTCCACGGCATGCACGTAGCCCTTGTACTGGACAAGCGGGGAGCGGTCCCGCTCGCTGCTGAGGCTGGCGAAGAGGTGGTCACCCCGCAGCACCGATGGGCGGTTCTCGGCCACGCCAGGCACCTGCGCCACACAGCTGGCATTACGCCGGGCAGCCTCCGCGCCCCCGGCCGCCCGAGCCCCCCGGGGCGCCTGGCCAGGGCCGGGCACCCCTCCCGCCCTGGCTGCTCCTGGTACGCACGTCGAGGACCAGCAGCGCCCTGTCCTGCACCATGGGCATGTCCTGCATGTCGTAGCGCCGGATGTCCACCTCCATTTGGATCTCCTCCAGGTGCAGCAGCAGCTGGAATTTCTCCTGATAGTTCTCAGGCTGCAGAGGGGCCTCCAGCAATGACCTGCGGGGCCAGGGCACGGGGAGGTGATCGTGCCAAACGTGCTGGAAAAGTGTCTCCAGGCTGGGAGCCACCACAGCTCCCTTCACCTTGGCCTCCCCCTCGGAGAGCTCAGCTAAGGGAGCTGCAGGAGCACCTGGGAGCAGACAGGGAGAGCGCAGCCCAGCGAGGCGTTGCCCCGGCCACCATCACTCACCTCATTGCAGCCCAGGTGGGGTTAGCGCCGGCGTTGGGGCCAAGCACGATCGCGTCCTTGAGGCTCTTCGGGTACTGGTAGGTGCTCAGCGGGATTTCCCTCTCCAGTTCGTTTTCCAGGTTGCTGGGCAGAGGAGACAGGGACGCTGCAGGGACTGCCAGGCTCCTGCTGAGCGGCAGACGGACGCGCGACCGCTCACGGCCCCGGGGGCAGGACGGTCCTTGACCTGGCCGTCACCGGTGCACGGGGACGGTGCGCTATCACGAGCGGCCCGGGGTGCTGCAAAACTGTGGCCCAAGCAGCTGCGGGCTCTGCCCCAGCCGGGCTGTACCTCTCGGGGGGGGTCCCGTCCTCGGTGACGACCGTGACCGGCCGCCGGAGGCTGGCCTGGTAGGGCTCGTAGGGTGCCGAGGGCCCCAGCTCCTTGGCCAGCTGGGTCTCGGCGGTGGCGGAGAGGAAGCGCCCGATGCTGAAGGGCTCATCCGGCTCCTTGGTGAACTCGAACACCAGGGTGACGAGGAAGCAGCCGTTGAACGCGGTCAGGCACCGCACCTGGATGGGGTACGTGCTGCCTGCAACGCAAAGAGGTGGGAGCGGAGGGGCCTGCACCCTGCGCCTCCTCCCGGGCCGCGGCCGCCGCCGCGCAGGAGCGCGTCGAGCGGGCGGACGAGGGCTACCGCCCCTTACCCGGGTGCAGCACCAGGGGCTGGCCTTGCGTCGCGCCGTGCTCGTCCGAGAAGGAGAACTCCTGCTGCGGCCGGAGGGGCCGGCACCGCAGCAGCGTCACGGGCTCCTCCCCGCCGTTCTGCACCCGGACGGCGGCCGTCCAGGGCTCGCCGAGAGGCACGTGGAAGCGGATGTGCCCGTCCCCCTGGTCGTGCTCCGAGACGATCTCTATCCCGTGCTTCCCAAGGATGAACTCGGCCCTGCGGGTGGGGGGGATCAGCCTCTCCGCGGCGCGGAGCGGGCGCCGGAGCCCGCCGGGTCCAGCCCGGCGCAGCTCCCTCCTGGCCACCGCTCGGGGAGGCGCGGGCGGCCCCGGGACCCGCGGGGCGCCAGGTTCGTACCGCTCCTTGGCACGGCCCTTGGGGGCACGTGGGCCAGAGCCGGGCTGCTGGCCGGCAGCCGATGCTGACGGCTCTGCGTCCGCTCGGGGTCTCCGGTACTGGTCCGCCACCACCACTCTCCTCTTCTCCTGCAAGGAGCAGCCGCATCAGCGCGGCCGCGGGAGCAGGGCCCTCGGCACGTGTCCGCGCTCCCGCGGGAACCGCCGCGCTGCCGGGCCCACGGCCTCCCTTACCTCCTTGAAGTGCACAGATGTCCTGTGCACCTGGGCACGGTGGTTCACCTTCAGGGCGTACAAGATGCTGGAGAAACTGGGCATCTTTGTGTCAGTCCTGCACGGTAAGAGGGAGAGAGCGTTTCGGCGCAGGGGAAGAGCAGCGAGGGGCGAAGTCGGGGCGGCACAGGCTGCGCGAGGGTGCTCCAACCAGTCCCCTCCACTCTGCGGGAGGGAAAAGGACGGGGGCTTTTGCACTGGTCCCGCTCAAAACTTGCACCCCCTCAGGCTGCTATGGCTCACAAGCTTTTCCACCACGTTTGGCTTGAGTTTTGTGGGATTGCCTGTCTAGCAAACCTCATGCTACCTAGAGGCTTGTGGGTCCCTTTGCAAACAGGGCTTGCCACGGGCAAGCAGGGGTCGGGCTGGAAGGGCACAAAGCCCCAGGCAACTCCACGGTACAACTGCGAACAGCTGGGGTGGGTGCTGCAGGGCCCCGGCCTGGCAGCGTAGGCGTTTCTGGATGCCATAGGTGAAGCTGAGGCCCCGGGCAGGCTGCTCGGATGCCGTTCCAGCTGTGCTGCCGCCGTCCAGCTGTGCTGTGCCTGTTCCAGCTGTGTCACGGCCCTTCCAGCTGTGCCGTGGCTGTCCCAGCTATCCCGCAGAGTCCCTGCCTGGCCCCACTGGGGCGTGCAGCCTCTGCACTTGCCTGTGTACAGGTGGCAGCGGGGCAGGGACGTGGCACTGTCCCCAGACCCTGGAGGTACAAGGATGTCCTGGAGGGGCAGGGACGACTCAGCGGGGTCCGGGCCCAGGGCTGAGCCTGCGCAGGGGGCATCCGGCAGAGAAACTGCTTTGGCTGCTCCTGGCCAAGCCCACGCTCCGAGGCGCCCGCCGCAGATCGACAGTGTCTCTAAGGCACTGACTTGCCACTTCCTGACCCTGGCAGGAGAGCTGCCTCCCCATGACATTTCCTCCGGGCCGCAGAGCACATCCCTATGACCTTCTGGCTGTTTGCACCCAGACTTGGCCAATGATTAACAGCAGTGACATTGCACAGGGCCCTGCTCTGGGCCAGCGTGGCCGGTGCCGGCGGGGGGAGCCTAGGCAGCGGGTGCCGGCGGCTGTGCCCCCGCGGCTGCCGGGGCGCTGGCTGGGGAGCCCTGCCCGGGATTCCTGTGGCCGAGGACGGTCCCAACGGAGCCGCAGCAAGGCACGGGGGCTTGGATGGCACGCAGGGCCCGTGTTCGGAGGGGACTGCTCTGATGCTCCCTGCATCTGCAGCCCAGCAGGAGACAGGTAGCCCCACTGGCATCACGCTGTTTTCCCATGCCCAGAGAGTGTAAAGCTACTGGGTTTTGAGTTTAACAAGTCCAGTTGGTTCCTTGCTGCTCAGGGAGCACATGCTGCTCCATCCCACCCAGACAGTGACCAAGGAGAGTCTCCGCAAGCCCAGCTTGCTCCCCTGGGGGTATCCTCAGGCCCAGAGAGCCAGCCCCACGCCTGAGATCCTGGCCCCGGCGATGCTGGCTGCGGACGGGGCAATGCTGGCCGGGGGAGCTGGGTGATGCTGGCTGGGAACTCAGCGATGCTGCTGGGGGGAGGCAGAGGATGCTGGCAGGGGACTGGGCGACTCTGCTGAGGGGGGGAACAGAAGATGCCGGCTGGAAAAGGGGCATCGCTGCTGGGGAGAGGCAGGTGAGGCTGGCTGGGGACTGGGCAGCGCTGGTCGGGGACGGGGCGATGCTGCTGGGGCCGCCCCGGGGGGACCGGCCCGGGGCTCTCACCTGGCCCGAAACTCCTGGGTGTAGATGCTCCGCAGCGTGTCGCGCTGGCTCTCCTGCTCCCGGCCCGTGTCCCGCAGGAACCGCACGAACTGCTCCCCGCAGCGCCTCGCCTCCGCCACGCTGCACCGCGGCATGGCCGGGCCGGGCTGGGCTGAGCCGGGCCGGGCCGGGCTGGACTCCGCTGGGCCGGGCCGGGCCGGGTCGGGCTGCGCTGCGCTGGGCTGAGCCGGGCGGCTCGGCGGGGAGAAACGAAAGCGAAAGGGGCCGTGCGCCCGGCGAGCCGCCCGCCCCGGCGGGGCTGGGCTGAGCCGGCCCCGCGCCCCGGCTCCGGGGGCTCCGCCGAGCCCTGCAGCCCGCGCCCCGCCCCGGGCATCGCCCCCCGCTCCGGGGGCTCCCCGCGCCCGGCAGCCCGGCCCCCCCCGCTCCGGGGGCTCCCCGCGCCCGGCAGCCCGGCCCCCCCCCCGCTCTGGGGGCTCCCCACGCCCGGTCCCCCCCCGCTCCGGGGGCTCCCCACGCCCAGCAGCCCGGTCCCCCCCCGCTCTGGGGGCTCCCCACGCCCGGTCCCCCCCGCTCCGGGGGCTCCCCGCGCCCGGCAGCCCGGTCCCCCCCCGCTCTGGGGGCTCCCCACGCCCGGTCCGCCCCGCTCCGGGGGCTCCCCACTCCCAGCAGCCCAGTCCCCCCCCGCTCCAGGGGTTCCCCACGCCCAGCAGCCCGGTGCCCCCCGCTCCAGGGGTTCCCCACGCCCGGCAGCCCGGTCCCCCCCCGCTCCAGGGGTTCCCCACGCCCAGCAGCCCGGTCCCCCCCCGCTCTGGGGGCTCCCCACGCCCGGTCCCCCCCACTCCGGGGGCTCCCCACGCCCAGCAGCCCAGTCCCCCCCCGCTCCAGGGGTTCCCCACGCCCAGCAGCCCGGTCCCCCCCGCTCCAGGGGTTCCCCACGCCCAGCAGCCCGGTCCCCCCCCGCTCCAGGGGCTCCCCATGCCCGGTCCCCCCTGCTCCGGGGGTTCCCCACGCCCAGCAGCCCGGTCCCCCCCGCTCCAGGGGTTCCCCACGCCCAGACCCCCCCGCTCCAGGGGTTCCCCACGCCCAGCAGCCCGGTCCCCCCCGCTCCGGGGGCTCCCCACGCCCAGACCCCCCTGCTCCGGGGGTTCCCCATGCCTGGCAGCCCGGTCCCATCGCTCTGGGGGCTCCCTGCTCCCAGGCCAGCCACGGGTCCCCTGTTCCGGAGCGTGAACAGAGGAATCCAGCTGGGAGATTCACCTCTGACGTGAACTGCCCCGGCAGCACGCAGAGGGGGCTGGGGCAGGCTGGCATGCCCCAGGGAGCTGGGCTACCTGCAGGGGTTCACATCCTCCCTGCTCTTGGGGCTACTCAAAAAGTAATAGACGCAGGCCCAAGCTGAGAAGTGTTTGCAGGGACCTGGGAAAGCAGAGCTGCCAAGTGTCAAAGTCTAGGTTATTTGGTCAGCTTGGGCCTAGAGCCGTGGCACTAATTGTCCCTAGGGAGGGCAACTAGGCACTGCAAGCTCAAAGCAGCTGCTGAGGCTTCTTACTGGCTGGAGACATGGTGCCCAGGTGCATTGCATTGCTGTAGCCAATAATGAGGGATAAGAGCTCCCAGAGCACCACGCTGCTGCCCTATAAATAGGGCAGCAGTGGCAAAAGCTGCTTTCTATGTTTGGCTCTGCCCTGATTTCCTGTGCTTTAAATCTCCAGCCTGCTCAGTGTGGATGGTGGTCTCTGACCTGCTTCTGTGAAGTGGCTGAAGGCCCTGGGATTGCCTGCAGTGCTACTTAATGGGTTGATTTTTGGCTTGCCTGTAGCTGAAGGATGTTGAGGTAAGTTTGTTATTTTTACTGCTTTAGTTCCAGTGGGCTTTTCCTCTGACTGAAGCACTACTGCTGTCCTGCTGCTGTCTGGAAGAGGCTCAGCAGGCTGTGGTGGTGTGTGACCCCCTTGCAGGTGGTGTGAGGGCTCTAAGCTGCTTCTGAAACCACTGCCTGTACCCTGGGCAAGGGTGTGCTATGAGTTTGAGTGCTGAGACTCAAATAACCTGCATGTGACTTCCTCTGCATGAGTTGCTTTTTTTTCTGAAAGATGGTGTTTGTAGTTAAACCTGATTTTCAGCCTTGTATGTGCAAGCTAGAAAAGCAGCAATAAACTCCAAGGCCCTTTTGCTCCTTCATCAGCTCTCGGAGTGCTTTACAAAAGAAGTCAGGATCACTATCCTATCTAGGGGCTGTAGAAAATGGGGCATAGGTAGGAAAATAACATGGGCATCTGAGTCCTGTTCTAGTGTTCTGTGTACTTATTTAAAAACTCTGTGTTTTGCAGCCTCTGGAGTTTACAAAATCACTTTCTCCTCTGTATATGTCACACATTACAGGTGGAGTCTTGGAACTTTAAGCTTTGCTCTTGCAAGCAGATAGAGGAGCTCTTATCATTGCAGTCAACTGGGTAGCCCAGTGGATGTCCTTGGGGCCAGCAGGGATCCTTTCCCCAGGACTGGGATGGGAAAGCTATGTTTCACTCAGCTTCCTTGAGTCAGTCAAATTACCATGCCTTTGCACTGTAACAGAACTGGGTTCATGCTGCCTGTTTAAAAAAGGCATTGGCTTTGGTACACCTTGGCAAGACCAGCCCAGAACATATATTGTTCTCTAGCTGGCTTTACTCCTATGTAAAACTTCTGATTTCAAGCAGAGAATAGCTGAAGATTCTAAAGATTAAAATGCCTTAGGTATGTGTCACCGCTTGCACTTGTGTAATGTCTTTGTGTAATGTGGCAGTAACTGGGCTGTGTCAAGTTTTGTTTCTCCAAGGAAGAAATAGGAGCTGGGGAGGAGCTAGGATCAGCTAGATCACCGGAGCTAGGATCAGCTAGATCACCGGAGCTAGGATCAGCTAGATCACCGGAGCTAGGATCAGCTAGATCACCGGAGCTAGGATCAGCTAGATCACCGGAGCCTTTGCTGTAGCAAAGGACAATACAGGAGAAAGGTGAGGAGGTAACAGGGAATGAGTTGGCCCTAAAGAATGATTAGCTAAAGATTCAGAGAAAGGAGAAGAGAGAGAGACTGTCTTAAGGTTGGAACAAGTGGTGGGAACTATGTGCAGTGCAACTAACTTGGAGCAAGGAAAGACTAGCCTTGTGGCTTAGGCAGTGCTGGAAGATAACACTGTGTGCGCACAACAGAGCTTTTATCTTGGGCCCTGCTTCAGTCTCACATTCCTGGAATTGCTGCAATGCTTGTCTGGATGGGACTGTAGCCACATAGACTACAGCTGCTTAGGTGCTCATGTTCATAGTGTTTCATTTCTTCTAGGAATAGCAGGGAGGAAATACTTTTTACAAACATCCAGTGGCAGAAGCACTAGCCTGAGTAGCGCTCTTAGCACAGCAGTGTGCAAAACTGACCAGAACAGGACAAGTCTTGCTTTGTCCAATGCCCCTGACATAGGATGTATCCAGCAGTTACTTTTTTACTCAAGTTGTTAAACGCTATGAAGCTATGTAGGTGCTATAATGAGATATACATGATTAGTGAAGTAACCTTGTCTGCTGTGTTTTCCCAGGGTCAAGCGTGTCATGATTGGAGCCACGTGACTATTTTTACTTTTAACTTAAGTGTAACTTTGCAAGCAGTACCATTCCAACTTTCAGGCTGCTTATGATATCACCTGCAGTTCTACCGTGATCAGGAATCTACAGAAGTGAGACCAAAAAGGACAGACACAAATGGCTTTAAAACAAAGACTGGTGTATTTCTACTAGACTATTTGATACAGAGGATGCCTGTAGGATGAACGGTCAGTCTTAACAGCAAATACAAACATTCGGACAAAATTTCTCAGAACACTGACACGCTTATATTGTGGTATTACTGTGCAAAACCTAAAGTGTAATGCACAAGCAGCCCCACCCCTATCTTTCCAATCCCCCTTCCTTGTGTATGTAAAAATAGGAAGACACCACCCAATTTAAAAAGCAACCTGCAAAAAGGCCAAGTGAGAAACAAATGTAAACAAAGCAAAGTGAATTAACCACAGGGGCTTCATCTTACAGTGAATTCACGTTTTGAGTTCTGACTGAGAAAGTATCCACGTGCCCCTCCAACCTCCTGTTAAAAGTAGCAGTCTGAAGCAGTTTCTCTTGCTTTTACAGACAAACAAAGCAACAGAGCAAGCTTTTAGAGAGCAGTGAAGAGATTAAGCCCAGCATCCCCATTAAGTGTAAGAAGAAACTGGCCACAATAGAGACAAAATGGAAAGGTTTTTTCTCTTGCTTTGGTGCAAGTTTATTTATCATTTTGTACACTATTCATTCATACACCTGTGATACAAATTCTAGGAACCTGCCACAAAGCATTAAAGCACAACATACCTATTTTTCTGTAGACATTTGCATTTTTAATCTCCATCCAGACTAAAGGGATCAGCAGTGATCCATACAACAAAAAATGTAGTTCTATAAAAATGCAGATGTCTGAGAACCGTACATACATGGGGGGGGGGGACAGCAAAAATGTTCACTTACAGGGAACATGGCTCAAATCTTCAGACTAAAAAAACTACACCCCTGGAAGAGCTGACCGTGTAGGGATTTCTGTAAAGGATCTTGTAAACTCATTTCATATAGTAAAGTCTAAGCCTATAGGCTCTTTGCTTTGTGGAGGTCAGTAGTAAGGATACATGGGAGAAGTTACTGTCTTTTGCATTTATTATACCTTGCAGCATAGCGCCTTGAGCTGTTGGCAGATTTGACAAACTTACTGAAGTACCTGGAGTGCTGTATATGGGTGAAGGGGAATGCTCTGCACCCTCAGCTGTATTTATTATAGGGCTTTTGCAGCTAGGAAGTTTTCCAACCGGTACAATTACAGTGATTGAAAACAGCTATATTTCTGAACCATGAATGTGACTCAATTAAAATGACCTACCAGTAAATGCAGTCACAATAGGAAGTTTATATGGTGGGGAACACAAAACACAAAGACAATGCTATTCGTTCCACAGTTCTCTGAGGCTAGAAAACCTGTTAACTTTGAAAGCCCTAGAAAAATGCTGCACTGCTTTAGAAACCATCTACTTGGCATAAGATCACATTTTTTTGTGTTCTTTTTGCATACAAACATTTCATAAATCTCATAATTCCTGCGTTAAGCGTTCTGCATTTCTTTGCCAATCTTGTAGCTGAGGATTTTGTTCCAGTCGATCTTGGTGCGGGTGACAGGTAGCTGCCGGCGTAAGGCTTTGAATGTGGTGTCTGACATAGTCTGGTAGTTTTCACTGATTGCTGTCTGTAATGGCAAGTGGGTTCAATTACAGTGGTAACAGAATACTCTGAAAATGCATGACTTGGTGTTAAAGCCACAGCACCCTTTCTATAAGGGGAAGGCACACTACCAGTTAATTAATAATGCAATGTCACTGGTGTGTGTGCACAAGAAAAAGTGTTTCTGTTACTCTTCTGAGAATGTTCCTCCTTAGGCATCTGACTGACTTATTTGCATCAAGTCTCCTTCCTGCACATGGGCTGGGACAATGTAAAAAGCTGTCGCACAGATTTCCTCGTTGGTATTTTTCAATACCAACAACAATGGAGGAAAGCATTTAGACTTCCCCACTCCCCTTTTATGCTTGCTCCATCATTTGTAATGCTTTAAAATAACTACGTGGCAAGCTTTAGTATTGAAGCTATGCATTGCTAATAATACTCTGTCAACAAGTACAACTGCTCTTTCCTAAGTAATTCTTACAGTCAATACCATATTAAGTTAGAAACAGAATTAGTGGTCTATTTTCCATGTTTCTGATAACTGTAAATGGACATTGGTAAGATTCCATCACACTTATTTTTAACAATGTCTGATCTTACCTGGTACTCGTTTTCTGCATTTTCTATTATCTTAATAAATTCCTTAGCTGTCTGGACATCACTCTACAGAACAAAGGAGAAAAATGTATTTTTACGTGTAAAAACATAAGTGACTCAATATAGTTCTTCTCACGTAACAGCTTGTGTATACATGAAGTGGACAGTATCAGCAGCTTTCACCACCTGTTTGTAGCAGGGTTCCTTTTTAGTTATTATGGACATGACTTGGTGTGCAAGATAAGTATATTTTAGCTAGAACTTCTGCTCCAAACTGAAACAGGGCTGCAACCTAGTGTGAGTAAAAGGAAGTAGACCTTCATGGTGTAAATAGGGATTTTGAGACTATTGCTCCCTCTGCTGTCACTACAGGACTAATTATTCTCAGTGCACAGTTTGTACTGTTTTTCCCTTGCATGTAGACAGAAAGGCATATTCTGTTCCTCTAACTGAAGCTTGCGTGATAAACTGTGCAAGAGGCAATTAACATTTAACATAGTAACTTTAAACAGAGCCTGGGTTTCTCATGTCACTCTGAACGCTACAGTTGCATAGACTGCTTTCCCTAAAGTGACATTCTTTTTCTTAGAGTCAAGACAGTGTAGTCATAGAAGTGTACTTTTGGTGAGATCTTTAAGAAAGAAAATGGTTGCTTTATCATAAAAATCTTGTATCATACTTACTGAAACCTGCACAGAGTCCTGGATATCTTTATGACTAACGAGTTGCACATTACCATCTTCATAATAATGAACCTGAACAAAGACAGACAAAATACAGGTTATCATTAACACTCATTTTATAAACCCTAGAGCCCCCAAATGCTACCAGAATGGCACAACAGCATTGTTGTGCCAGTCTTCTCTGCTTACGTGGAGACTAAAAGCAGGATGGATTTTCTAAAAGGTTTCATTCTTTGTCAAGCCTGTTCAAGATTATGTTAATGCAGTAAACGCCTAGAGTTGAAATAAGAGCAATTACAAAAGAATTCATGGTATAGTTTTTAGCCCTATAAAGCGAAGCAGACTTGGAGGCATATAGGGTAATGCTACGTATTAAACCACAGGCCAGATTTTAGGCAATGTTTAAAATGCTAAAGTTTTAAGGATTAATTTATGGACTCGTATAGTTTAACAGCATCTTGATTCTAAAAGGACATCTTCACTGTATTTCAGCATCTCATTTTGGAGTCAAACACATCAGTATGAAAGAAGCAGCAATGTAGCTTCTTCAGTTACTGCCAGGCAGTGTAACTCACCTGAATCTTGAGCACAGCAGCCACCTGAGCTGTTGGTGGTGTGATGGTAAACTTCCATTCTGATCTCCAACGACCATTCCTAAAAACAACCAAACCATGAGACCTGTATTTGCAATAAGCTCTAACAACAAAAAGAGCCAAATCAAGAGGAGCATGCTGATTCTGTTGTCTTCCCGTTGCTTTGTGATCAACGTTAAGGTCCCTTATATGGCACTGAATTCCATTCCTGAGGCACAGTTCAAGACAATGAAGCTTCACACTGGCTCTGGTGTACTTGTGCTCAGGAACATGTAAGGGCATAACTATCTGGCTCTGCTAATATTTTCCTCTCTGGATAGGTCATTGAGCTACACTAGGGCTTTTAGGGAAGTGACAAGGGCTCTGCATGGAAAACAGAGCACAAGAAGCAGAATTGATCGGGAAGCCCAAGACTACTTGGCTTTCAACCTGTCAGAGCCAGACAGAGGAAGAGTTTGTGTTTGAGGTCTAGGAAAGGAAGAAAATACAATATGTTTAAATAGTCTTACCAAAAGTTTTTGGGCTGGAACTGGTGGCTCTCAATACAGGCAATAATTGTCTGCTGCCCATCTATAGATTTACCATAAACCTGTATTTAGAAAAAGTTAAAACAGGCTCTGTAATACACACCACAAGAGCTGAGGAGAGCTATTTTCTGTTCTTGACAGCACTGAGGAGGCTTGGTGTTGTGCTATGTCACTGGGCACATGTACCACTAGCTAACTTGCCCAACACCTGCACCGCACATGTGCAAACTGTGCCTCCTCTTTCTTAACTGCAGATGTTAAGGTGCTTTGCAGTCATGCCTCTGAGCAAATAAGACGTAATAAACCTTTACCCCTGTGTGCACATCAAGATACTTGTGCCCTTTTTTGGACTTCATTGTTCCAAAATTAGGAAAAACAATACAGACATTAGCGAAGGTGGACAATTCAAGCAGCACTGCCCAGTACAAAGTCCCTTTAAGGTACTCATTGACATGAAGCAAAGTTTTCAATGAAACAAGACGGATACTCAACAGTACAGAAGCCATTGGGGTAATGATCTTTCACATATGCTCTCAATGCACTGTCACAGGCATCTCTCCATGATTTTAAAGCTGCTTCTGTGTCCTCAGGCTGGGGGTCGCTTGCTTCTTTCCTTAAGTGATCAAACTTAAAAGAAAGCTTGTTTCTTGGGTCTAAAAATCTGCCATTGCCCAGATCGCCATGTTCTGTGATTAAGACCTGGAAAATAAACAGTTGAAATTAAGAAGCTCTTACACTGCTATAAACATGGCATTTTGGGTTTCTTCTGGACTAATTGAATAGATATTTGTCTCAATCGATTATTTTACTGAGCTCTAACATCATGTAAAGAAACAAGGACCCTTAGTAGTAATTTCAGTTAAGTACAGAGTAGTTGTGGTGAGACTGTAGGTAAGTTCTCTGGCTCTTCACTGTAATATTGCACTTACAGCCATTTCTGGAACAGAAGACTGTTACAGTAGTGTTGAATCTATTTAGCTTAAAGTTCTTGTCTTCCACAAGGACAAAAGTTTGGTAATATAAGGATGGGGGGGGGAGGGAGGAGAGATGACTAGTTTCATGCTACCCACAACTTACAAGTTCTTTAGGAAGACTTATCACTTTTGCACAGTGAGGCCATACAAGTCTCTATAGTGTATAAAACAAATTTTTGTACCTGATCATCATACCCTTCTATCTTCACCGGAGTGAACTGATCCATGTTATACTGGGCAAACGCACTGTTAAGAATTGAAAGAACATAAGCTGTAACTGTACATATTTTTCACTCAGGAATAAGTATATAGTGGGACTTGTACCACAGAGGAAAATGTCCAATTTAATAACTTTGCGGACAATACACGCTAGGGACTCTTACAAGATTTTTCAATTTTTTAGTGATAGCTACAAAAGCTCAAGTCTAAAGCAAGGTTTGTTTAGCAATGACCAGGAAAACACAGAGTTCAGAAGCAGAATTGCACCTAAGGGAAAGTGAGCAGGCCAAGGCAAAACAGGAGCACACAAGCTACAATTTAGTAGCAAGGTAAACAAACGAGTTGACTAATGTTGACGACAATTTTCTGTTGTAAAAACCTGCTTACTTTGAGCTGTGTGGCATGTCAATCAACCTTGGCATCAAAAAGTGTGTATGCATAAGCTTTAGGTGCCTTCTGATGAGATTAAGCAAGTAAACAAGATATTTTGAAAGCATTCTTTTGAGGGCAGGTCTTAAAACAAAAACCTCTGAGGACTGCTCAGTATTTCAGGCTTCACTTGCTTTACAAACCATGCTTCACCAAGATCAGACATTCCTGCTGCAGTTAAATGTTTTGGCAGAGTACCTCTGTTTTATGACCTCTAGAGCACGAATGCAGATTTTGGCCTTTTAAAAAGAATCTGCCATGCCTTTCATTATACTTTGGGGGAGAAGTTACAGTAGATTTCTCAACACCACAAATGATTCATCACAGAATGATGAGTATAAGAAAACATATGTGTTTAAGATGCTAATCCAACACACATTTGAAACAATAGTACTTACTGTGCTGCTCCTTCCCTGAGAAGATTGTCATTGCTAAGCAATAACCGGACATCTGGAGAAAAGAAAATGCCCAGATTATTGGATTTTTTGATCAAATCTTTCTCCTCTTTCATTTCATCTTTAGTTGTACAAATACAACCATTAAAATGATTAAATCATTTCATTAAGCCTGTGTAGTCACAGAATGACACTTCCCTCATTTCTATTTGCTGGCCTTAAAAGGAGTAAATGATATATCCATAAACTTTCATAACTGAAACATGAAGAAAACCTCACAGATCATTCTTGTTTACTTACCATTGAACACTTCATTAAATTCTCCAGGGGGTGCATGAGTGATGAATTTTGCAGCAATGCGCACCTACAAGGAAGCGGAAGAGTAACAAACTTGAGAGAAAAGACCAGTAACAACGGTTACAACCTATGTTGAAGCAATTCACTGACATAACCAACTTGGGCAGTAAGAGGGAGTGCCAGATTCAGGGAAAGACTGAGACATGCATTTTCAAGATGGAAACGGTCTCATACAAGATCAGACTTTTTTTTCAGTGCAACTGAGCAGAACAACTCTAAATATACTTAGCAGGAAGTGCAAACTTAATGTGGGCACCTCTGAAAATGTGAACTGTTCAACTGGCACAATATTAGATTTTTTTTTAAGAACGTGACTGCTGGCTAGCCACTTTTTTGGTGACGTTACTAAACCGTGTCTTTTCCCAATCTTTGTTAATAAGCAGAAACCCATGTCAAGATATATAAAGAATAAGAAGCCACTGTGGTAAGTTACACTGTAACTAGATGGCAGCCTACAGCAGAACTAGGTAGCTAAGGAGTGTCTAACACATGTTGTGAGACTCATTGATTCCCTGTGATGCAACTCATCTGATACTGATGACTGGCTGAAGGAGATGCCACTGACTAGCAGCAAACAACATGTGAAGACTAAGAGGTTGATCCCTCTGGAAACAGAACAGGAAATCAATTATATCAACTACCATGGGACTGCTTTCTGAGTTAATTATGTTTCACAGCCTTTGAAAAGAGTGATGTATTCAGAGTGCAGAGGGCAGTAATGGAGATGCAAAGAAAAAAGATGGAAACTGACAGGAACGTGGAAGGTGATGGAAAGCTGCAAAATGAATCTGACAAGTCGACAGAAACGGACAGTGCCTTAAAAAGAAACCTCTAAATGTCAGCAGATGATTTTCCCTGCTCCTCTTGCAGTGCGGTCCTGGTCACTTCTAACACCCTGAGCAGCAGACAACACCTGCCAGATGTGCCTAAGTTTATGGAGGATGAACTCTGAGGCAAATCACACTCAGGAATGCAGACTGTCAGAACCTCAATAGGAACCAAGAGGTTCTTCACGTGTTAGTCCTATGCTCCACCAAGCTATGGAAACTGTCTCACAATAACATTGTAGAAAGCGGCATGACTAGGAAGCGCTTCTGGCATGTGTCTGCTCAAGGATTACACGGCTCCATTCTGTGGCATGTTATGCCTTCATTTATCTGGAAGTATGCATTTTATTTGATTGGACTGCAGTACAATTTCCAGCTTTCACAAAATAGTGAAAGAATTAAGGAATTTGGAATTGCAAGTAATGCAATAAATAGCTGAGAAGGCCAACTGTAAGGAAGATACCTATATGTATGAGAACGCTGAAACTGAAACAGGAAAACCCATTCTCTTTTAAAGAGAATAAAAATGCACTGTGTTCTAAAATCCAATATACATGTTTTGTTATGAGAATTCAGGTGGCCTAGGTACTGATTCTTTTTAAACTATTTATTAATAGTAAGTAAAGGGTTATGGTTTTGGTAATAGTCTGTTATGGCTTTTACAGCGCAGAAGAATAAAATCTTCCTGGACAAGACTTTGGAGACAGAATATGTCCCAAAATTAAACCTCTTACTTAGAATGATACAAAATGTACTTGCTCCTCTCAACAGTCTTCCAGGTTTTGATTAAAAATAGCTATTCATGATTTGTCACACCACAATTTAAAAAGCAAACCAGGAAAGTAAGTATACACCTTTCCAAACAAAAGGTATACTGGCTTATTCCAACAGCATGAAGTAGCAACTCTATCTCAGCTGGACTGAGCTTCAGATAAAAATAGATAATTTTCCAAATTAGCATCTGTTTAAAAAAAAATGTATATACCTTATGTCTAAAAAATTGCAATATAAGTGAATGATAAACTAAAAAAGCAGTAAGTGCAGCTGATGCATTATGAAATGTCAGACCATTTTCTCCTGATTTTCTGCTTTTAGGTAAGCTTGATAAGTGTACAGCAATGCTAAAACGTAGCTCTTATTTTGAAAAATGTCACTATTTAAGTAACAGTAATTAGTACGCATTGTTTCCATAGTCTTAGATTTCACTACCATAAGCTTAGGTGGTGACTAAGATAACCTAGTAGTAATTAAGAGGGACACTTACTTTATATCATTTCTGGTCATTGCTGAGAGCCTGCTCTAAATAGTTGAAAGATCTTCCAAATGACAACATCTGCTTTTATAAGAAAGTGCAAGTGTAAGCACTAGTACAGGCATATCAGACTTGGTGTTAAAGCCTTTATAAACACAGCACTTGGATCTTGGCATAAAGTGGTACATGAGCTCCGTTTCAATGGGAGGATTGCACTAGAATACATCCTGCAAATTAACTCCCCAGCTGAGCAGACTCCCTTTTACAAGGTGCTTAAATCAACACATGGACAAAGTAAGGACCCTCAAACCCATAAAACTTAACGATCTCTATTTATGCATCAATGTTGTGGCTGCAGAATAGTTCTGTATATGGAATCCTTGTAAAGGAGACTACCCTTTTAATACATGGAGGACTTTTAGGTCAAAAGCTTGACTGTTTTTTAAGAGGGTGTTTCAATGTGCCTCAAACCTTGCAGGGGAGACTTCTACAGTCTTGCAGAAATGTTTCCATTGTGGGAAGATGAGTGAAATTAAATCAATACAGTAAGGGCTCCATATTTCAAACAAACATCACAAACAGCCATGAACAAAGTAAACACTGCAACTGGAAGTTGGTTACTTCTATAAAGTATTACTCACTAGACATGCCTTTCCTCTGGAGCAACAAAATATAAAGCATTTCAGTCAACCTACTGAAATCAAGAGTGGAGTGTGGGAAACAGGCTGTATGGAGTAAAATGATTGATGTCAAGCATTTGAATTGTTGTTGCGTGTCACGTTCAGAGCTGATTTGTCTCAAAATGGTGTCAGCACGCTGGCAGGATGTTCACTTGCAGAAGCATGAAAAGACTTTCTGCAAGCTGACCTATTTCCTGGCTCATCATTACCATTTTGGGTAGTGCTGCAGTACGCTAACAGAAACTAACTTCCTTTCCATAAAATGGGGAAAGTAACAGGGAGGCTACTCAATCATCGGTTCAAGCCAACAAAACAGCAGCAGAAGCAACTTATATAGGCAATAAGGTACGTTCTGGTAGGCCCTGAACTAGCGTGGATCCTGAGCTTACCTAACGTGCCTACAGAGAGTAAAGAACTGAGGCTCATGGAAGGGAAGAGCAACAATTCATTTTGTTTTTGATTGCTGGTTTCTCTGCTTTTTCTTAAAGCACTGGCAAATTCAAGACTTAAAGGAAATGTAAAACAGTTGTAGACTTGTCCGAATGACTGTCAAATGCATGCTAGAAAAATCTTGGCTGCAAGTCTTTTTTCATAAACCTGCCTGAAGAGTATCCCTTTCTATCTGTTCTGAGCATGGAACTACTTTAAATTCACACTACGTTGCCTGAGCGCGGACACAAAGTAGAACACAAGCTCCAATTTCAAGCAAAATCCCATCTGCTCTGCCAAATAAAGTCCTTGGTTACATACAGTTCTGTCTTTCTGAAGGACAGGTGTTCCCATAAGTACTTTCAAAGAATTGTAGATTCCAAGTGAATGCAGCAGTAGGAGGGGAAAGAAAGACCTAGTGACCCCAGGTTCTTGCAGCAGAGACTTATTCTCAGCCTAAATTAACTAGGCTAAGAGTATAGTTTAGATATAGCCTACAAACAGGGACTCCAGTTCTTCTAGCTCTGTTAATAACTTGCTAGATTACCAAAGGCAACTTACTTCACCTCTCTCTCATTCTCAAAAGCTGTACCAGCATAACTCCCAGCATGATAAAGCTTTACCTTTGTTCTAATTTTCACATCAAATGTAACGATGACCTCAATGTCAGAAGCTAGAATGAAATTCAGCCAAATGCTGTATAAAATGTATATTTTATCTGTTGTCCTTGAATAATTTTCAGTTATGTGCTAATTCCTTTGGACTTTATGTTCTGCAGTACTCATTTCAAACAATGCTCATGTGATCTTAACTAACATTTTGAGTCTAACTACAGCTTTTAAACTTCTTGGATTGTATCACAAGAACATGCTAAGCTAAGTCATCAGTTACTTGGTTAACACAGGCTAAGCTATAAATATTGATGTAAAAATTGGCTTATGCAGCATAGTGTCTATAATAAATGTTATTCCCTGCCTCCTGTGAACATTTGGTCCTTCCAATGAAAAGCAAGGCGGATGAGCTGCTTTCTACAGTAGTTTGGCTAAAGTGGTCTCTTATTTTGCAATGAAACACACCAGGAACACTTGCCTGGCCAGCTGAAGATGAATAACTAGTAGCTTAAGGACAGCAGAAAATTCTCAGAACAAATATGGTTCCTGTATCCTATTAGTTTTGTTTTACGGTAACTGGGTACATAACCAGAGCACAAACCTAGTTCCATACTTACAGGAATATTAGCGGGGGAATTGCACCCTGAGGCCCTATCTGGTTCCTTCAGGAGGAACGTCACTACAATGAAGCTGAAAATGGCAGTTTGAGAGGCAAATGGAAGTAGACTCCAGGCTTGCATGATCCTGGAAGACCTATGAGCCTTGATAAGCCACTTCAGCACATTTAAAAAACCAAAAAGCTATATATATTTTTGTGATTTAAAGAAGAATAACTCCAGAATTTTTTGTTAACTATCACTTGTATGCATCTCATGTCTACGGACTTGCAGAAAAAGCTATCCCCTCATTTGTTATGTAAGCCCTAGTGCTGTCTGTAAGATGGGGACTTTTCCCTATTCCTGTGCAGGAGGAATAATCTGTTTATTTCTCCAGCTTCTAAAAGTGAAAGTTTCTTTATTTGTTCCTGCTTAGGCCCCACCATCCAATAAAATTTTTATGATCTGCAGCAAAGATAACAGTAGCACGTGGGGTAAGCAGAAAACGTGAAGACACGTTTTGAAGGTCCTCGCGATTTGGAGCCGAAGAGGCTCCCCAAAGCGCCTGTAAGGGGCTGCTAACGTCGTTGGTCTAGCAGACGCGACGGCAGCTGCGGGGGGGGGGGGGGAGATAACGTGTTTGCGCCCCCCCTAACCGCGGAGGGACGCCTGAGCTAGGGCTAAGCCGTGAGGCGTCGCGTTGAAAAACGAGCCCTTCGCCCCTGCTTGGGCCGCCCGGCGGCGCTCCCGGGCCTAGCGAGGGGCCGGGCCGGGCCCGCCGCGGCGCAGCGCCCGCGCTCGGAGGGGCCGCCGCCGCCCCGGTCCGGCCCGGCGCAGCCCTGCCGGCGGGGAGGCGGGGGCACCGCCGGGGGGGCTGCCGGGGCGGGGGGGCGGCGGCGGCCCCGTCCCTACCTTCTCCTCGTCCGACACCCGCTCCTCGAAGTCGGCCATTTTGGCAGCTCTGGGCCCGGCCCGCGCGCAGCATGCCGGGAGCGCCGGGCAGCAGCGGCGGCGGCGCCGGGGCTGGGCCGGAAGCGCCGCCCGCGCCATGTTGGCTGTGGGCGGGCGCCGCCATCTTACCGGCGGGCAGGCTGGCCGGGGCCGGAGCGGGCAGCGCGGGAGTTGGCCGCCCGCCCGCCCGCGGCCGGGGGGTGCAGGAGCTGGGGCCGAGGCGCAGCCCCGCGACCGGGGTTCCCCGCGCCGGCAGCCGCGCGGCAGAGGGAGAGGGAGGCCGCGCCCAGCCGCGGCCCGCCCCGCCCCGTCGTGCGGTCCGCCCCTATCCCGTCGTGCCCCGGCGGCGCGGCAGCCATGGCGGACGGCGGCGGGCCCGGGCGGGCGGCGGCGGCGGCGGGCCCGGGCGGCGGCGGCGGCGCGGCGCTGGGGCGCTGGGAGCAGCTGCGGCGGCGGGCGGCGGCGGCGGCGCCCTGGGCCCGCGGGCTGCTGGCGGCAGCCGCCGGCCTCGGCTTCTTCTACGCGGTGCTGCGGGTGCCGCTGCGGCTCCGCGACGGCCTGGCGGGCGGTGAGGCGCGGCGGGGCCCGTCCCCGCCCAGGCCGCCTGCGCGGGGGCTGGGTTTGGGGGGGGGAGGCGATATTTCCAGCCCAGCGATATCACTAACTTGAGTTTGAGCGCGGCCGCTGGGCTCCGCGGCTGGCGGTGCCCTGCCCTGCCCGGGTCTCGGCCCTCCTCCTGCCTCGGCCCCGCTCGCAGCGCAGGCTGACAGCTGGAAAAGCTTTCCTGTAGTTCTAGTTGGAAATCACGGTCGGAGCGGTAATGGAAAACTGCATTTTCCTGTAAATGCCAGGAGAGCGAATCCGTGTAAAACGTAGAAGACAGAATACGTTAATACGATGTACTCTCCGATAGTATAATATATATTAATTTTAGTTCACTTTTTGTTGTCTTTTGCGTCTTTGTTTTAGTGTTGCACAAGAATATGCCTTTTAAAAAAAGTAAACTCCCTCAGCGTCCTTGTTAACACGGAGTAGAGGCTTGCATCAAAGCAATACTTTTCAGTTTTAGATTAAAATGAAATAATACATTAAAATGGCTTCTTATTACTCACCAGCCATGCAGATAGTCCAAGTCATAGCTTTCTTTATCCAAGAATTTACAAAGAGGTTTTGAGTTGCATGTATAGCCTAACTAATGTTACAGACAATTTTGACAAGAGAGTGACAGATGAAAAGGATTCACTAACAAAATAACCATTATCTATGAAGATACTAAGGCTATGTCACAATACTATGTTTGCGTAGTATTTTATACAGTATTGTTTGTTTAAAAACAATTTATTTGTATTTTTTGGTTCTGCTTATAAACTTTTTAGTTTTGTTTCTCTTGACAGTGACTGTGTTCTTAAGCACTTTGACACCAAAATTCTACTTTGCGCTTACTGTGACTTCATCTTTTATTTCTGGACTGATATTTGTAAGTAGTCCACTCTTGGCCCCCCCCCCCCCTTTTTTTTTTTTTTTGTTTAACAGCTTTTGAACTTGTTAAGGTGAAATGCAATAAACTTCCTTTTTTTTTTTGAACAGGCTCTAGAGGGTGCCTTTGTACTACAAAGGAACTTACTGTTTAGTATCTCTTCTGGTGTATTATAAGCGCTCTCTTACTATGAAGCCTAAGTAATCTGTATCTGTTTTAGGAATTCAGGCTTGTTTGAAGTGTGTACGTATGTGTGTACATATATACAAGCATGCACACACACACATGTATATGGGAATTATGCTAAATACGTTTCCTAAAAGAAAAAGAGTGATTTTTGGTTAGCAACTATTTGTAGTAATGTTTCTTACCAAGGAGTGCCATTTGTTTGAACATGACTCTTTTCTGCATGCTAGTGGAAGTACTCCGATAAGTTTGTCCAGGGCTGACAATGTAATATAGTGCTTGAGGACTGTATTATACGTGTGCAGATATTTTTAATAGCATAAAAAAGAAAGACAGTAATGCTTTTGATCCAAAATTTCTAGTAAGTGAACGAGATTACTGTTACTTAAGACTTCCCCCTTTGAACTTTGACTGGCAGAACATCTCAGTTCAACCATCCATTTTGTGCCTTATTTTTAGATTCATTTTATTAAATGAAAAAGCTACGCCCACTGTGTGATTCTTGCCTCTGTCTCTAGTTTCCCTGTACTGCACACTTTGGTCTTAAAAGATCCAGACACCTTCTGAAAGGGTTTAGAATTTAGCTTAATGACTTGGGGAGGGAGGAACATATGTTTGAAAATTTTACTGTGTTTTTTTTCAGTCTCTTTCATGTTATGTGGGAGATCTTGCATGACAAGACAGGCATGAAACAGTTAATTGGTGTTAATTTGTACGTAGATAAGTTCTATCTGTAGTCATTTTCAAGAGTCTGTCCTTGCTGTTGAGTTTACTCTTCATCTCTTATGTTTATATTGGAAGGGTGTTGCCTAAGAAAATTTCTGGTGCTTTTTTTACTCTTATGACAGGTGTTTGAGTGGTGGCATTTCCGAAAATACGGCACATCTTTCATTGAGCAGGTATCTGTGAGTCATTTGAGGCCCCTCATTGGTGGAGTAGAAAGCAGCCCTCCAGCACCAGTAGTGTTCTCAGCTAACAGTGGAGAGCATGAGACAAACAGGCAGAATATGCCAGGTGATTGTTAGTGTCCCTACAATTTTCCTGGAGCTTCAAGAAGGCCTTGTTCAAGTGAATTTACTTTTCTTTTGAGTGGTTTTGATTCTGCATTAGTGCTTATAGTAACTGGAGAAAGGCTTACGCTTTACCAATGTATTTTATCAATAACGGTAAAAGAAATTAAATGATACGTAATATATTACATAGTATCTTTGATTTAAAACATTCGTTATTAAAAGCATCATTTTGAAAATGTATTACACGTTTAGCTAAAACTGTTTCAGTAAGGTTAGATTTTTTGCTATTCTAAATACGTACAAGGTAAACAATGCATGATTGTGAATGGCAGAGTTTAATTTTTCCACCATGTGCTTTTGTATGATGGAAATTCTGGGGGGGGAGGGAGGGGGAAACCCGTGGGACAGCAGAAGCTCTAGGACGCAGAAAAAGATCGTGTGTGTGTGTGTATATATATATGTTTATAAAAATCATAATTGAGATGAGGCTATAAATCTCAAATTAAAACCAGTTGTTGCTGAAGTAAAACTATGTAGTTGCTATATTTTAAAGTCAAGGTAGTATTTCTTGTGCTCTTAATTCCAAAAGTACTTTTTTTTTTTTTAATCATTTTCAGAGTGCAAAGTGTGGCGAAATCCTCTCAATCTTTTCAGAGGGGCAGAATATAGCAGGTATTAATAATCTTATTTTTCATTGCATGGTTTTGAAATTAATCTGGAATGTATTTATGACATGTTCCCAGAGCTTGCAGTAGTACTACTGGGAGACAGTTAAGACCTACAAGATTATAGGGTTGAAGTTTGGATTGATGCCAATCCTGTGTTTAAAAAGCACCTACCCAGACTTTGGCAGTTTCAGTGTTAAGAATGCAAACGTCACTGTAAACATCACCGGCTTTTCAGAGTAAAGTAGGAGAAGATTATAATTGGATTTATTTCGTTCTTTTTTTCAGAAAACTCTGGGAAAATCATGGTCTCACAGCTGTTGAGTTATTTTATTCTGCATTTGAGACCATGATTCTAAATCTGAAATATCCCTTTTTAAACTAATTTAGCTGTGCTGTAAATCTCTGTGCTATTTCATAGGAAAAGGTGCTTCTTAGGTAGCCAGTCCCAAGTCTCTTAGAACTTCAGGATCAAAAAGACTTTTTTTTTCCTCTGCAGGAAGCCTTCTGGCAACCTGTACAGATTATGGAGCAGTAGTACTTGAAAACTTCTGGTTAGTAGCCCACTCTTTTATTAATAACGTTTCTGCACTAGCTTCAGTCAAGCGCATCAGGTATTATCCTTTGGCATCAGCATTACTGTTTACTAGCAGTACATTTTACTGAAATTTCTCTTGTTAAAGATACATGTGGGTGACTGGGAAGGAGCCTCTTACATATTATGACATGAATTTGTCAGCTCAAGATCATCAAAACTTTTTCACATGTGATACGGATGCCCTTCGGCCTTCAGATACAGGTACCAGTGATGTATGTATGAGAGAGATATATATATATCTATATGGAATGTGTAACGTGGATATTTTTAATATATTCAATATAGCACAAGCTATTGTGTGAACTGCCTTGTGAAACAATAGCCTTTCTCTACTACTTAGGTGGTTTAATAGATGTGTTGAGTGAATAGGTCTTTTTTTCTTTTTATATTGTGCTCTCTCTGTTGGCTTTAAGGGTGGTCGTGCATCAGGATCCTGAAATATTTTAAGATCTCACACTTATTAAATAATTAACAATATGATGCTGAAAACCTGAATTATTCTTCACAACCAGTGCAGAGGTCTGATTTAAACAGACTGTTGATGAACAGTGCTGTCTCTGTGATTTTGTCATAGTATTCCAAATGTTTAGTGCAGAAAATGTACTCTACCTGGTTATTGTCAGACTAGGTGCTAACTATTACCAATTTGTCAAGTTCCGGAAGCATTACTTGTCAGCGAGCTATGACATGTTTGATAATGTTTTTGTTTCACAAATGGAGTGTATTGTCTCGCTTACTAAGCCAAGACTAATATTTTGTTTCCAAAAGAAAACTCGACCATTTTTCCACGTTATTCTTGCTGGACAGCAGAAAGTTTTGTTCCAAAAGAAACATGTATAGGTTCTTCAGTTTTCTTATCATACTTGAGATAGGCCAGATATTTAATTCCATGAATGTAATGTTTTGGAGTTCTTCCAGAGCTGTTACTTTGTGTGAAAGCTGTTAATTCTACCTAGAAAATGGTAGCTGTAAGTACGCTTGCTTTCTTTTGGTTGAAGTTGGCTCTCAATTTGGGATCCCATTTTTCCCTAGTAGAAACATAGCGGGAAAGGGTGTGGAGATGCTTTACTGAGCTTCTTGTTTGCTTTTCATCTGACTAATTTTGCATTCAAGTTGTAATTCAAATAAACCTTTTGAATAGGTGATTTCATCATTTGTTTCTTAACCAGTTCTTAGGACACCTTTTAATAAGATGATAAATGATTATATTTTATCTTGAACCGACTTTGCCATGTTATGCCACTCAGATGTGCTTTGTGAATTTAAAAATAAATTGTTTAACCCTTTATGATCTGGTAGTTGTTCAGATACTGAAGTGTGAAACTATACTGTGCAACACATCTTGTTGTATCAGCTTTCTTCGAAGTTCTGTTTGAAAACTTAAATTGAAATTCTGTGCAGGTCTGTGCAAGAACCGGTGTTTAACAATTGCTCCTGCCAAGCTTTCAACAAACCTTGGGAAATGCTTACAAAAATCTGTAGCCGTTTAGAAACTGTACATCTGTCTGGTTATGTAAGCTGCCTTTGTTTCAGTTTAGGAGTTCTTAAATGGTCAATGAATAATGTTCCTGTTGGTATTGCTGTCTTGATTTAAACTTGTGATGTAATCAGATGTTGCAAGATTCTGCTTCTTGTGGCAGAAGCTCCTGCTGGGATTAAAACACTTGTTTACTTGTCCCTGCAGCAGTTGTTTAGCAAAGGTGAATTTACAAAATGAAAGTGAATGTTATCTAGTAGAATTGAGATATAAAGAACCAATATTGCCTCAACTTTTCTGACTGGCTAACTAGGTGTTAGCCTGCATTTCTGTTCCTCACCAGCCTTTTAAATGTTTTTGCAACAGTTATGCAGAAAGCATGGAGAGAGAGAAACCCTCAAGCCCGGATTAAAGCAGCATATCAAGCTTTAGAATTGAACAATGAGTAAGTTTAGAGTATAAGTTGATTTTCTTTATTTCCAGTGTGAAAGGTTAAAGGGCATGATATTAATTCCTAATTATTTAGAATTAGAGAGAGAAGTTTCCAAATACTTAAAGGGGGATTCCTGTGAGTATGAGAGTGGCTGTCAGTTACACTGAAGTATTGAACTATGTTTTAGAAAGTGTTCTAAGGGTTTTTAATATACTTGTATAACACAAACCAATAAAATTCACTTACTTCTGCAATCAACTTTGTTTTTTAATCTGGTCATGTTTGTGTAAAAAGGTTTACCTTTTTGTTTTAAAACAACACACTGAACAAAAAAGACCTTCACACAACTCTCAAAGTATTTTAACTATTTAATGGAAAATAATTTTTCTAGCAGGTATGTCGGAATGTTTATTTTGCCTTAAAACTGAAAAGGTTTCTGTTTCCTGGCAGTCACCATTTGAACATAACTATTGATTGTTATGGTGCAGCAGTGTAGTATTGTCAATGCTTAGATACTAAACACAAGCAAAAACTCCCTGTTTCTGAAAATTTTTATGCTTATTCAAAAATATTAAGCTTTATGTCCCCCAGAATAATTTGTGGTGCTTTTTTTCCCTGTTACAGCTGTGCAACTGCATATGTCCTCCTGGCTGAGGAAGAAGCAACGACTATTGTAGATGCTGAGAAGTATTTTAAGCAGGCTCTGAAAGCAGGAGAAACAATTTACAGAAAGTCTCAGAACTGCCTTTCCCAAAGTCCCCAGCATGAAGCACAGCTGAGTAAGCACTTTTGAATCAGATAACCACTTGTTTTTCAGGAGCAAAATAAAATAAAAGTTATGATAAGTGAACAGTGAAGTAGTTCTTACTGTTTTAGCTATGCTTAGCATGACATGTTATATGGTCTTCTGTAGTACTAGGATAAATCTAGAAAGTGATAGTTATGCTGTGTGTCTGTCATAGGCTGTCTTGTTGGGGCTCCTTTTATTCCAGCCAATGTTTCAGGGAATAAAAGTCTTAACGTTTTTTGCCTTTTAACCTCGTTAAAAGGAACTGCTGACATTGGTCTAGATGGGCTTTGGTTGAGACAGCACTAGTAATTATTTTATGTTTTTACACATGGTTAGGGAAGAACAGGTTGCTTTTTTTTGTTTTGTTTTTTTGAGAGATTTGTATATCTTCATGTTAGAGGTGTACAAAAGATGATGACAGCAATCCCAAATGTATCTTTTACTATTTTGCCTCTACAGTCAATTGCACCTAGATTATCTGCTTTGAAATATTCCTGTTAGAATGCATGTTCATGTTTGTTTGTTTTTTTTAAAAAGGATCATAACAGATAGACTAATTTTTTCCTTTTTTTTTTAATCAGGAAGAGACACCAATGTATTAGTCTATGTGAAAAGGAGGCTAGCTATGTGTGCGAGAAAACTTGGAAGAATAAGAGAAGCTGTAAAAATGATGAGAGATGTAAGTAACTTTAAAAAAGTGTGAGCAACTCCTGATGTTTTTTCAGTCGCGTCCAAACTGATCATGTAAAACTCCATTTCTAGGCATCATAGTGACTCTAATGGAATTATTTCCCAGGGAGATTTGCACATCATGATGGATTTATTTGTTGGGGGATGATGACGACAATTTTTTGGTTCCTGTATCTAGAAATTAAATTTTCATAATATATAACGGCATACGTTCACAGTTTTGTTGTCAAGTTTGCTTCATGCTCGAGTCAACGACTAACTTGTTAAAATAGCCAAACTTTGCACTTCTTCATATTTTTCATTCTTACCTTTTGTTTGCCCAAGGTTTATCCTAAGTTGTTATTACATGGAAAATACACTGACCAAACCAGCCCACTGGGAAACATGCCAATCTGGGCTGAAAGTATGGTGTATGAACACCTAAGTGTACTTGCCTTCCAGTAGATGAATGCAGGCAAAAAAAAAGCGACCCCTTTAAGGTAGGGGTGGTGCAACACTTTTGGTAGTATGCCAATTTCTAACATTGCAAAAGAACAGAGCATTGAAAAAGTTTAAATTATTATATTAATTTTTATTAACTCTTTCAGAAGTCCAAATAAAAAAACTATGTAATCATACCTAATTTATTCTTCTGTATTGGTTTTCAGTTAATGAAAGAGTTTCCGCTGCTTAGCATGCTGAATATTCACGAAAACCTTTTGGAGGCACTGCTGGAATTACAGGCTTATGCAGATGTCCAGGCGGTTTTAGCGAAGTATGATGGTAAGTGATGTCTGTTTGGAAAAATACGGATATATTTATGCATAATAGTATAGGTGAAGAGGCAAAGTGTGTCCAAAAGCCAGATGTCTACCAATATCTGAGCTAGTTGGCTAGATTCCCCTCATCACCCACAAAAAGGCACTTTCAGAGCATGAGCCAAGTTTTTCCATTTAAAATGATAAGCTCAGATGGAGTTATCTGAATCTAGGCAAGCTAAATTACATACAAATTAAGTATTGCACTCTTAAGTTACCTCTAATCCAGCAGCAGATCTTGAAATTCGCTTTGCCTCCACTGAGGGTGTGCGTGTGTTTTGGGTTTTTGTTTTTTGTTTTTTGTTTTTTTGAATCTGTTCTAAATCCCTGCTATGAATAGTTATGAATAGTTTCATCACCTTTCTCAGTCACCCCATAGCTCCCTTAAAAGATTTGATGTAAATAGACTGAAAAAGGTAGTCTTCCCTTCTGTCATCCTCTGGTCTTGGTCTGATGATTCTGTAATACTGAGCCTGCTTGCCAGAGGTTAGTGTTGTGCAAGCTTTGCTCCCTTAAATGGCAGTGGTTTCGTTTCGCTGCCTAAACTGGGGTGTTTCAGGTGTTGTACAGGCCTAGACAAATGTTAATAAAATAGGTGCTTACTTGTCCCCAGAGTTTTGCCATGTAGCTAACGTCCGGGTCATTAGCGTACCAAGTGCTGCTGCCAAAACTGTCTCTTCAGTCGCCTTCAGAGTGGAGAGACGTAGAAGCAGTATTTTGTGGCAAGCATTCCATGCCCTTTAGAAGTCAGTGTTCTCTGTTGTGTCTCTGTTCTTTATTGCTTCAGGGAATCGGAAGTATGATGTTCTTGCCAAAATCCTGTGCCCCTGTGTGTGGCCACTTCAGCTGCGTGCTTGTGTTATTTGACCATCCATACTCTACTGTATGGGTTATTATTAATTTAACAAAACCATTTGCTCTTTCCCCAGGATGTCTTTATGTTAATGTCAGAAATTGTGACCCTTTCTTCCTTAAGAAAAGGGTGCTGATATTTTTTCTAAGCATATGGAAAAATTAATATGAGCTTCAAAATTTCTGTAGCCTCCCAGTGCTTTACTTGAAATGACAACCAGACTTCTAGTAGGTGATGGACAAGGCCAGGATGGGATTTTCAAAAAAACACAAGAGCTATCTTGCTATACACAACATGGTACTTGGGAATGGGACCCGAGGCATTGCCTGCTTTTAAAGTAAACTTGTACTGTGGAGTGCTAACCTCCTGATTTATAATTGTCAGCTCAAACTTGGCCTCAGAGGTTGTCGTACAAAGTATAAAACTAACAGATACTTTTCCCACTGAATTGGATAAGAATGGAAATTACATTTTCTTTTAAAAAAAAAAAAATTGTTTTCTACCTGTCTGTCACGTAATTTTTTTGGTCAGCTTCTAGTCAGTGTCTCTTTCAGTATTTTGTGAAACTGTTGGTATGCAACTGCAAAATCAGGTGAAGATTAAAAGTTCATTTTAAACCCCCATGGGTTAATACAGGGAAAGTACCTTGCTCTCAATGTGTATTTATGCATGTATCTCTCTTTAAATCCAGTTTCAGTGTCTTGGTATGTTTAGAAGAAAGAATTACTCCTTCCCACCTAACTACAGCTCTGAGTTTTTTTATCCAAGACTGACTGGTCACCAGAAGACTGTGCATAGTGGCTAAGAATTTCAGGGTTTCTAATCATAGCTGAAAAGTTCCAGATGTGACATTTATTGTATGGCATAGACAAATAAAAATCTTTAAGCTCAAAGGAAGTGGTTTTAAAATGTTTGTCTTACGTTCAAATGTTACAGTTTAATTATTTTATTTTATCATAGATATTAGTCTTCCAAAATCAGCAGCAATATGTTACACAGCAGCCCTGTTAAAAGCCAGAGCTGTTTCAGAAAGGTAAGCAAGCCCACTTGTGAAAAAAGTAATTTGTTGCTAATCTTGGATTATGCTGTAAAGTATGAAATAAAAAGGTCTAAATCCAACGTGTAGTGCTTATATATCTAAAAACAACAGCTGTGTATTTTTTTTATATATATCTCTCTCTCTATATATATATCTCATTCAGTAGTTTTTATTTCACTTTTCTCTTAAAAATAAACTTTACAGGCGAATAGTTAGTATGCTCGCTCTTTGTGTAAAATCCAGGAGAGTTGAACATAATTAAACAAATTTTTAAGCATCCTTAAAATTAATACAGGTAAAGATATTATCCAAAAGCACATGTCCGCACATGTACTTTTCTATAAATTAAGTTTTCAGTATTTTGCTTGTGGTGTTCAGCAGGTTCTGGGTTTTTTTTTTTGTGTGTGTGTGGATTAGGTGCTAGATATTTGTGGAGGTTCACATTGACATTTCTTTTTCTGATCTGTTTTCTCAGGTGATTCTAGCTTTTCCTCCTTAAAAGGTCATGTTGCTTATAAAAGACTGGGAACTCAGTTACCTTAGGAGATTACATGAAGTTTCTAAAAGGTTAACATACCTTTGTCATATTGGCATGGATGGCAGTCAAGATACCTAAATTAGCCTTTGCACTTGTTTGCTAGAAGGGTTTATTTCTCATTTTTGATAAATCAGTCAATTCTTAATGAGTTCCAACCTTAAACAAACAAACAGCTGGTTAGCGTTTATCGTTTATCAACATCCTTCAGCATGGGTTTTCCCTTCAGGTTCTCCCCTGAAACTGCCTCCAAAAGAGGGCTTAGTACAGCAGAAATTAATGCTGTGGAAGCAATTCACAGAGCTGTGGAATTTAACCCTCATGTTCCAAAGGTAAGAGTATTTTATTTTCTGTTGGATTACTTTATTTTCTTCTGAGAGAAGTCATCTTATGTTATTGTCTTGTTGTTTGAGTGTTTCTAGCCCTGTGTTTTCTTGAAGTTGGTTATTACTCCAGCGCCGGAGTTGTTTGTATCAAAAATGTTTGGCCACAATTAGTCGTTCATAATACGTGGTGTTCAATAGTCTTGTTACAAAAATGTTTAAATGCAAGTTAAGATTTTCTAAGCTGCTGGAAAATCTGGTAATTTATTGCTGAAGGCCCTTTGTTGGGTAAGCTAAGTATTAATAAATATAAACTTAGGTCTTTCAAATCCCTGAAGCCAAATTAAATCCAGACAATAACTACTCATAATATTTCAAAGTACTTCTTTTTTATTATATTTAAAGCATGCTCCCAGAACTCTGGTTATTGAAAGATCTACAGTCACTTATTTTCTTCATCCCTATGTAAACAAGATCATGAATCTGTACTGTTACATGCTGTAACTTAATGTCTGGTATTACCTGAAGGAGCCAAGGTAATAGATTCCACTCAGCATTGTGTGAAAATAAAATCTTTTCTTGCTTCTTACTGTGCTAGTATTGGTGATGCATTCAGTTTGAAGTCTTGAATGTCAAAAGTTGGCTTAGTTCTGGAGCTAATCCTCTAAAAATAATCATGGAGTCCGAATGACTATCGCTGTGAAGGCTTGAATTATCCAACCACTCTATTCTGTCTGCCTGTCCAATCTAATAGAATGTGCACTGAGAAAGCTAATTGCTGGGAGAAATTGCTGCTTGTTTGCATGACTGATCAAGAGCGTAGCAAGTTCATTTCAGACAGTCTCAGACAGATTTTTCTTTTACCCTCTGCCTTTAGGGGAAGAAGATTATAACGCATTATCATTATCTAAAAGTTCTTTTATTTTATATATCCTTCAGTTGTTTCAGGAGCCTCACATACCTTTTTAAAGGAGTTAGATAGCGTTTCAGGCAGTCTGCTTGCAAAATATGTTTGGTAGTTTTACAGACAATCAGGAAAGTGATTCTAAGTTTCAATAATCTGATCTTCTTTTCTAGTTGTATACATATCCAGATTTCTTTTCCAGTTTTTTTTTTTTTAATTACAATAGCTCCAGTTGATAAAACTGCCAGGCAGAATTTTACTGTTGCTGGTTACCTAAAATATGGTCTGTAAAACGTTCATAGTCAAAATAAACAACAAAAAAGAGGAGAGGAAGGGCACAAACAAGTGAAGTAACTTGCCCAATATGTTATAGTGGACTAGTGAGGAAGAAAATCTAGTTTCTAAATTTGCAGTCTATCCTCTCCTCTGGATTAAAAATGAATGAATGTGAAGTATAAATCCCTTTGTTCTTGTGTCTAATGAAAGTAATTGTCTCTGCAGATAACATCATTTTGCGTAAAGAAAATAAAAATAGTGTTTATTTCTTTCTTCCTCCAAGTTATGCTTTTACAAGGATGGCTTTTGTTTGAAAAGTTTGGAAAGTATTTTATGGTGCTACAAAATGATACTTTTAAGCCATTTCAAATGGGAGATCTGTAGTTACATTTTGATAATGTGCGAATCATTCTTTTCCAGTTATCTTCTGAGTATCTTACAAATTTTAATTGGGTAAAAAGACTTTCTTAAATCTGGAAAAAAAAAATTTTAATTCGTGCTAATACCTTGTCCATTTTATGATTATAAAAAGGACATTAAAATCTTGCAGATCCTGGAATTTTTGCTGTTCGTGTGGTAACACATGGGTGCAGAGACAGCCAAAGTACAGAGTTTAATATTAGTGTGTTAAGGCTATACTTGCCATGGGGCTTCATCACCACTGCTGCATTTACATTCCCTTATTCTTTAAGCAGTTAGTACAACTGAAAACTAGGCACTGTACAGAGCATGAGGAGTCAGGTCAAAGGTCAGATATTTGAGACCATTTTCCCACAGCAGCCCTGTGTGAGTGATCCTTTACTGTGTTAAAAAAAAAAAGAGGATTAGAGAGGATTAGCAAGAATATTACCCTCCAGAGTGTAGGCCCAAGGCACTAAGAGAAGAACCTAGCCAGGCAGTAAATGTGCTTTATTTGGCCAGGGCACAACCCCTACCACATTCCTTCAAGAATCTGAATGGGAAAAGTTAAGTCCTCAAACTGGATTAGTAAATAATCTCATAGTTTGTGGCATCTGCTGAAATAAATCGGTGAGTTGGCTGCATTCTTACACTTTGGGAGACAGTCAAAGGAATTGCCAGCCACATTGATCAAAGATGTGGATTAACTTTGGCTGTTATTGAATGAGACGCTATATTCTAGTATTTACTTATGAGTTGTCTTCTCCTAGAGCCGAAGCTATCATTTCATGCTTCTAAAAATTACTTATCTGTTTCTAATAAACTGAATTCAAAAGGAACATCCCTCTTTTTTTAATATACCATGAAAAAACAAAATTGCATATCCTGTGTTTAAAGGGAAATGGAAAAGTTATTAATTCTTGTAGTCTTTGGCTCTTCTATGTATTGTATATTCTGCTCATGTAGGGAGAAGGCTAAAACTGAGAAAATCTGAAATCAGAGATACTTTGTGGTAGCACAGCAAAACCACGTTAAAACCAGGATTTTCTGAATTTTGCTTGATTCTTCTTCATTTTGTTAGCATACTGGCACTTACCACCAATTTCTGATTTGCTACTGATACTTGAGAACTAACAAATACTTAGCCCCCTGCATTGTTTCACTGATAAAACAGTAAAAACACCAGGGTTTTTATTAGCCTAAACTTGCAGCTCACTGGTATTGTACCAGCAGCACTATATTTAATGCATCTTCTACAAAAATGTTCGTGTTTTGCCTCATAGTAGATGCGTTTTTCCTGATATTCTGTATGTGAAAATCCCAGTTTAAGAGCCTTATACACCGATATATGGGTTTTTTTTTTTTTCCTTTTCCCCTTCCTGTGCAAAGGGATGCTTTTTTCAACAGATAGAAGTTGGTCTCTGTGTGATGTGCTCTGTTATGCCTCAAATAATTCTTCGTGTTTCACAGTTAGTAAAGATTTAAGAATGTTCCATGTAACAAAGTGCTTTCCACTTTTACTTTCAGTATTTGCTAGAAATGAAAAGCTTAGTTCTACCTCCAGAGCACATTCTGAAACGAGGGGACAGTGAGGCAGTAGCGTATGCTTTTTTTCATCTCCAGCACTGGAAGAGGATAGAAGGAGCTCTAAATCTGCTGCACTGTACGTGGGAGGGCAGTGAGTATCTTTGTTTTGTTTTTAGTGGGTTTTTTTCTTTTCGGACAGTATCCAAAATCAGCAGTAATCCCTCTGCCTTTATTCCCCTCAATCACAGTTGGTTCTCTCTGTGGGAATCCAGTTTTTTGGTTTAGCTATAGATCTCATGTTGCTCACTCTTTTTTTCAGCATTTAGGATGATCCCATACCCGCTAGAGAAAGGCCATCTTTTCTATCCCTATCCGAGTTGTACAGAAACAGCAGACAGAGAACTGTTGCCAAGTAAGTGGTTTCTAGGCATTAATGATGATAAAACATAACCTAAGGAAGTATTCAGTTTGCGTTGTTTTGTATTTACCTTATTGTGGTTTCAGGTTTGAGCTTCCCACGAAGGGGATTCAGCTAGTTATTGTTGTCCCTCCCAAATGATCCTTAAGCACTTAACATGTGCACGAGGATAAATGTTAGCTTGATTCTATAATAATCTATTAGGCCCTTCCAGGAGGAAGCTTCTGTGTATGGTACATTCAGCCTATGTTTTCCCAACTTTGAGAGCAAAAAAAAAAAAAAAAAAAAAAAAACCAGGACCAGTCCTTTAAATCACTTCTTTTAAAAGAAGTCATAGATTTGGTTACTGTTGCAGGGGAGCTGTTTCCTTTTAGCAAGCTGTTTTCCAGTCTTACTTTCAAGTATCTGGCAGAACCTGTTTGTGATCTTAAAGTCCTTGGTTAATCTATAGCCTGAGAGACTATTGATTTCTGTGATTAATTTATTGGTATGTATTTATCCACTGCACAGTATGCCTCCTGGAATTTTTTATCCATTTAGAGCACCTTACGGATTTATACTAACACTTGACACTGAAGAGCTAAGTGCTCTTCAACTGCCCATTACCTCAAGATTACTTTATGCAAGTATGAGCCTGCATGATCTTTTTGGTAAGGCAACCTGAAAATAAACCATTAGGACCCTTCCTCATTATGTCTGAGAAAGTAACATTAATTTAGATAAGAATTAGACTCTTAACTGTATGTGCTAATAGAATTCTTTTAAGGTGAACTTCTATATCATGAAGAAACACAAGTCCCAGAGGACTGTGAAGGGCTACTGCAAAAGTACCACCAGACCCACTGAGACCACAGCTGTGGAAAAGCAAACCTACACATACGTATTTCTCTTTAAGTGCCTGAAGTTATATTTAAAATGTGTAATTTAAATTTGCCCCCAGACTGCTTTAAATTACTCATTTCTCACTTATGCAGGATATTGCACAAGGAATTCCTTGGTTAGTGACTAACCCTAAATTGTAGACTTCCCAGCATAATTAAACACCAACACATGCACATATTTCAACGCGATCACTCACGCATTCCTGTTATGTTTTAAATATAAAAGTACCCATAAATAAAATCATCTTAACACTTTTATTGCACTACTTCCCCAAGAAATTTTGACACTTAATTTTTTTTAAACTTATCTATTTAAAATAATGTTGGCCAAATTAATGATTCAAAGACCCTGAATTGGTCTGACTAGTAACAATTCCCAAATGGCTGTGAATATATAGAACTGTTTTTAGTTACCCTCATGTATTTTGGATGTGATTCTAATATCTCAGAGTAGGAGCAAGGGGTATAAAAAGAATACTTCTCTCTGTCTCTCTCTCTCTGTCTCTCTCTCTCTGTCTCTCTCTCTCTGTCTCTCTCTCTCTGTCTCTCTCTCTCTGTCTCTCTCTCTCTGTCTCTCTCTCTCTGTCTCTCTCTCTCTGTCTCTCTCTCTCTGTCTCTCTCTCTCTGTCTCTCTCTCTCTGTCTCTCTCTCTCTGTCTCTCTCTCTCTGTCTCTCTCTCTCTGTCTCTCTCTCTCTGTCTCTCTCTCTCTGTCTCTCTCTCTCTGTCTCTCTCTCTCTGTCTCTCTCTCTCTGTCTCTCTCTCTCTGTCTCTCTCTCTCTGTCTCTCTCTCTCTGTCTCTCTCTCTCTGTCTCTCTCTCTCTGTCTCTCTCTCTCTGTCTCTCTCTCTCTGTCTCTCTCTCTCTGTCTCTCTCTCTCTGTCTCTCTCTCTCTGTCTCTCTCTCTCTGTCTCTCTCTCTCTGTCTCTCTCTCTCTGTCTCTCTCTCTCTGTCTCTCTCTCTCTGTCTCTCTCTCTCTGTCTCTCTCTCTCTGTCTCTCTCTCTCTGTCTCTCTCTCTCTGTCTCTCTCTCTCTGTCTCTCTCTCTCCTCCTTTTTTTCCTTTTTTATCCCTAATCCTTTCCTAACTTATTTTGCGGCCTTTTGTTGTGGTGTTTTCTAAATTACATTGCTCCCTGTTTTGAAAATCAGGTGAGTTTCTTCGTCGCATGAGAGCTTGGCATTATGCAGTAGTAGACTGCTATTCCTTTCTTTGCTCAGTAAAGAAGAGTGCATTGCTATCATATGCTATCATAAAGAAGTAGCAGGGCTAGTTGCTTGTTGAGAAGATGAACTGATAATCTCTGGGATATCATTAAACATCTCTGACTGGCATTAGACATAGAATACTGTGTGTTCTAAATAGTTGTGTTCTAGAATCACAGATTTAAAAGCAAAGCAAAAACCAAGCCCCCTTTCATTAATGCGTTATAGGCAAGGGCACAAGTTGCTTTTGCTGGGGTTGCTTTTATAATAACTTTTTTATGTGCCAACATTCAGAAACAATACCTGGGAGAGTGAGCTGTCTTTTTTTCTCCTCAGACTTCGGTCTGCTGCATGTTAAAAGCCAAAAAATACAGGTACAAGATGAAAAACTAATACAGGGAAAGCAAATAATGAAGACAATTATATTTCATGTCTTCTAAAAAGACTTCCCTAAATTTTGCTTTTGTAGATTTAAAACCAGCTTGTGAAGAAATATATGCAACCCTTTCATAATTATTTTATCTAAAGAAACCTTTTTTATTTAAAAAAAAATTCAGAATCATTGGTAAAATGTCAGAACTGCAGGTATTCAGAGTCTGTAAGTAATTGCAAATTCACTAAACAGATCCTCAGCTAGTAAGCAGTTTTAGTGTCTTGAGTGCTGAAAGCTCCATATGCGAGCCCCTTAGGCTGTCTAATCGCCTTCTTTTGATTTTGTTACCATAGATTGGAAATTGCATGGAACTGTTATGTACAGAATTTATAACCTAGTGCTGGAGCTGTTTTCTTTGAGGTCTGCTCTGTCAGCTGGTTGAAAAATTTACTGTAGTCTAAAAACTACAGTTTATGGAAGTTTTATGGAGCTACCTTGTGTGCATATATGATCTGATGGTTGTTTTGGAATGCTCATCCACCTTAAGTTCAGTAAATCCATTAAAATAGGAGAGGCAGAAAAACTAAAATATCCTTGAAATATGCTGTTCTCTTTAAATAATAGAATTAATACTTCAAAAGTTTGAAAACACCTGAATTGTTTAAATTGGTCTAGGTAATTTGTCTGGAACGTGTATTTTGACAGCTTGTAAATTTTATAGCTCTTCCCTCTGTCCTGTTAAAAGAGCAGGTATCAAAAACTAAGCCTGATGAAATGCTTTAAAAATAAATCCCATGCAAGTGGAAAAGACTGGGAAAAGAAAGCTGTGGTGACTGTTAACAATGAGCAAAGGCATTTAATGTCGGGGAAAATTCTTTACAAGTCTGGAAATTTCAAGTACTGGGACCTAATGTTTTGTGCTGCACAATAGTTGTGAGTCCACACTTGCACTTTCTGTAGATCTAGAATTGAGAGTATAATTAATTCAGAAATCTATCCTATTCATTATCAAATGTCAATATTCTTAATATTTTCCTTTCAGCGTTTCATGAAGTCTCCGTTTACCCACAGAAGGAACTTCCCTTTTTCATCCATTTCACAGCAGGCTTATGTTCCTTTTCAGCAATGCTTGCCCTCCTTACACACCAGTTCCCTGAGCTGATGGTCGTTTTTGCTAAAGCTGTAAGTATTGTTTCTATCGTGGGGCTTGCTTAGAGAATCTTTGGAAGTTCTGAGGTCCATGTTCTGCGGTGCTGGAGGCTGTAGTCAGTGCCGTGCTCCTTAAGGTGCTGTGTGATTTATGTGATGCTTAATAGAATTGGATTCATAGCTTACCAGAAGACTGGGATTTTTGTAGTGTGTGGGATTTTTTTCCCTCCCTCTTCTTTGTTCTTGTTTGGTTTGGGTTTTTTTGCTGATTTAATCAGGTTACTCCTGAATACCCATTGAATGCAATAGAACTCTAGCTTCTACTGTCTCATTGACTTGATTTTTCAGCTTAAAATTCAAGCTGGAAGTAAAAAACTTTTGCATTCTGATTTAAGAGGCTTTTCCAGGAGCCAACAGGAGTTAAACCCCAAGCCTTGAGAATGTTTAGATTGTAAACTCTCTGAGGCAGAAACTGTTTAAATCTTTATCTTGTATCATGTTGAGGACATTGTGCATAACAAATAAAACTTTGCACATTCTCTGTAAGCCGTTTAACTTGCTGCTGCTTTTTGTTATCTTGCAAAGGAATGCTCTACAGTGAGCAGTGATGGATGCTCCAATACTTACAATAGCAATTGTAAAATCTTCCTGTAAGACATGTTATTGCATGAAAGTTGGAAATCAAATAAAGGCCTGTAACTTTTTAAATGTATTTCCATTTTACCACTATTTCTCACATCTTTGCCTTTTAAAAATTGGAGATGTCAACATCCGTGTAGCAGATGTTTGCAGTGTTTCGCTACGTGTCTGCTCAGTGCTTGATACAGGAGGTGTTAGAGCTTGTATAGGAAATTTAGACACAATCATTTATCAAATGATAACTTAGCTGCTTTCCTTCTGTTATATGCATTATTACTGTGCTGTAAACAGGGGTGCTGGTCTTCTAGAATTCTACTTAGGCAGTTGTTACATTTTAAAGGTGCCACTACAGAGAGGCTTAGTAATCATGACTTGAATTCTTCCGTACAGCAACTGTTTGGCAAATCTCTGCAAAGACAGTATTTTGTGCGATTCAGTGGAATGTTACTGAGATCCACTTCACTTGCAGGACACAGAAAACTAGTGAGAGGATGCTGCCTTGTCCTAAAGAACTTAGCTATGGACAGTTTGGACAGCAGTAAACAGCCTGGTTTTGAAAGTGGCTAAAACTGTTCCATTTCAGAATGAATGACAGGCTTTTTCTGCCTGTGTTCTTGGGATCCTTCTGAGACCCATAGAAAAGTACATAGTGATGGGTTAGAAAGCAGCAATGTTATTGCAGCAGTGGTTATGTTGTGAAACATTTAAGTTGTTAGAATGCAAAAACATAGTTCTTTCCCTTCACTTAACCAATGGATTTTTACAGCAGAGTAAGGAAGAATCTACCTGTGGAATTCAAGTTCGGAAAATTTTCTTCATCAAATTTCATAAAAATGAGATTGCCAGTGGAACCCAGCCTTTTGTATGCGGTGGTACATATTGTAATGGTCTTTTGCAGTTGCAGTATGTCATTGTATTCAAACAGCTGTTTCCTTGGACTCTCAAAGTTCTGCTGTCTTACCTCAACGAAGAGAGAAAAACTGCATAGGCAGTTTCTCCTCCCCTCTTCTCAAACTAAACCGTGTAATACCTTTGGCCTTTATTGAACTAAGGATCTATAATCATGCAGTAGAGTGGAGTGCTAGCTAAAGAGTACTAAACTCTCAATGCGTTATTTATTCAAGCTGTGCTAGTCAAAAGCCGGGGTGAAAGAGATTCTGCTTTCTTGCTGCTTTAATGCACCAGGTAACAGAGACCTAGAAAACAAGCCTTTCTTTCTTAATAATACATTGTTCCTAAAATGTTGGCTTTGCTAGTGATTCTAGTCTACAATGTCCAAGTCATGCAGGTCTGAGAATGAGGGCCCCACTTCCACACAGTTCTGTTGATCTTTATGTTGGAAAATGTAGTTGGACATGCCAGTGACAAATTTCAGTGCTGCTCATAATTGGCTGGCTTCATGTAACTAGGGTCTAACTATCTGCTTGATTAATTCTGTAAGGACTGCATTAGCAAAGTTGTATGATTTCCAAAGAGATACAAGGTCAAATGTTATGCTAACAAAGAATCGCCTGGTGAAGTTCTCCCTGGGTTTCTTGAACCAAAAAAAGACTTTGTACAAGTTAGTTGGCTTTGCATAATGGCATTTTGAATATCAAGTGACATGTTGTCCAAACGTGGAAAAAAAACTCACAGGGTTTGTTCATTTGGCAGCGTATTTATTTCACTTATTTTCTATAGGGAAGAACAGCTCAAAAGATGATCAGGAAGCATGCATATCCCTGCATAATTTTACCAACCAATTGACCTTAATGTCAGGTACAGAAAAAGAGGTTCCTGCCACTCGGTGTGCTAGCTTAGTGCCAGCAAAAGCAGAGATTACCTCTTGAGATAAAGAGAGGACAAGTGAATTCCTTGTTAACCTACTGAGGTTGACAGCTGAGAGGAAAACACCACCTTCCACTATTCTGCTCTTTCTTCTTATTTTAATTATTAGATTATTGTACTCTTAATCCTGTTCCTGATGTCGTCTTCAGCATTGTTCAGAAAGCTCATAAGAAACAAATATATTCAAATACCAAACTAATATATTCAATTTTATTCTTAGATTGTTTCAGATCCTTTGCAGGCTGTTTCTGTATTTTAACTGTTGATACTACTGTGATGACTTCTAATGCTTGATAACACATTATCTTCGGTGTTGTGGAGGTGTGTGGCAGTAGCATCTGTATGAGTTTTCATGCTGAAAACAGAAGTTTGCCTTTTCGTTCATGACCCCTTCTTCCCCCCCCCCCCCCCCAAACATACTGCAATAAAACAATTATTTGTTGTATCTAGTGTCATGCCTGCAGGTAATTTCAATATTTTAAGCTTTTTAAAGTAAAAACTGGTTTTCATGATTTCAAGTGTTTTTAAATATTTTTTGTAACTTATTATCTTGACCTTTATCTCAATCTATTACATATAATGAGATACTTAGGGAGCTTTGGACTCAGTGAAAAAGTGATCCAATAATTTGTTGGAAATTTATTTTGTAATTACTGAATTTCCAACAAATCCAGAGCATGGTTGTAGGAATGACAATTTCAAAATACAATGTATATGGAATTTTTCACTATAATCTCTTTGAATAACTCAAATCTAACTACTTAGGTTACATTTGAATTGTTTGTTAATCAAGCTGTTGTTTCCAGCAATTGAATATATCTTAGGAGTTGCACGACTCTAAAGAGCTTTAAAAAGTTGAATACCTTTCTATTGACCAGAAAAGTCTGAGTTTACATATTTTCATTTGTTAGTGCTTGAGTTTGTTTCCCCCATAATAAATCACAGGGGAAACCTTGGCAAATTGCTAAAAATATTCCAAGTGGCCAAAAATCACAAAGAAGCATTTACTAGTTCCAATGTATACAATCCAATACACCATCAACAAAAGTCTTTAGCACTGGCACCTACTCTGATTCAACTCCCTTTGAAATTGTTGGCAGTCTTTCCATTGTATTCACTGACCTTGGGTTCAGGTGCCAGAAGGGTTTTAGTTATGTTTTATACAGGTGGAAGGGTTTGCAGATGTTAGGGACTGATGTTTCTAGAAGTACTGATCCAGCTAGAGCCACCTGTGGTTTTATTAGTTCTCTTGCTACTCAGACTTCTCAGTTTTAATATCCCTCAACTAGGGGAGGATGTACCCTGCAAGCCAGTTTAGGTGATGACAATGGAATATGCAGCAGTAGAGAATGCAGTATGAGCCACAAAAAGAGTGCGTACCCTCTCAGTGTATGTTGTAGTTAAGAGCTCGACCTTGCAGTTTTTTCAGATACGTTTCTGATCTCCTGGAGAATCCCTCTGTTACCGATAATCTGGGGCTGCTGTGTTTCTTAAGCAGTTGCTGTTCAGGATTTTCTCATTAAGTTACAGAAGGGAGAAGGTACAAATAAAATAGATGACATGAATGTATACAGTTCACTGTGTAAGCTGAAAAATATTCTATATTCATCTAAAACAGTTTCTGTCAAAACTGCAGACAAAAGTATCTGATTCTTTTTGTATTTCTGTGAATTTTTAATAACTGCATAGGTGGAGACCTGGGTAGTTGCGAATAAACTTGCAAAAGTGATGTTGCACAATTCCTTCTCTAACGTCACATAAAGACACCAAAAAGTCTTCTCTTCAAGCAAATTGCGGATGCAGAGTGACAGTAGGCGCTGCAAGCAGTCTTGTCAGAAGTGCCTGAAAACGGCTAGCGTGCTTGCCTTCAAAAGAAATATTTCCCATTTTATGAGTCCTAATGTCCTTTTTCCAATATGGTCTGTTGGAATAGATCATAATTAGTTAACATTAAATTACTGAAAAAAATTGCAGCAGCGTTCTAGTTGAGAACCAGTGTTCCTACTGAAAGCACTTCCTTGTGCGGTGAATTGGACTAGATCCTAAGACAATCCATGTTCCAAAGTGTTTGATATAGATTGCTTGATATTTTCACAGCAAAGTAGTAAGTCATGGGACTTAAATTGGTTAATTTTTGTGATTACAAGATTAGGAGAAAACATTTTTCATGGTGGTTGTTCCATAGCTACCCATTAGAGCATTTTTTGCTGTTTTGCTGATAGCAGCCATTGCTAGAGACAGAACATGGGACTAAACAGACCCCAGTCTGGCAAGTCCTGTTTTCTGTGATGCTCTGCTTTGCTTTCTGAGCAAATCCCCCTACCACTTTCCCCAAAGCTCATTAAGTGAGACTGGAGAATTAAGTTTTTAGCCAGCTGCTGAACTTTTCATATTTATAAACACTTGAGTCTTTTGCTTATCTAAGAGAAAATGTGTATAGTTTGGAGATGTGCACTTCCCTGCCAATGTGTAATGAGTGGTTCTACACTTCATAGAAAAAAAGCCTGAAGTTTCCTGTCACAGCTGAGTGTCGATGCCAAGGGCAAAGGTTTCTTGCCTCGCTAATCTACATCTTAACTCATGCACTTAATGTGAAGGTGCCACACGCAAACAGGCAGGGAAGAAGCTAGCTGCCATGAAAAGCTCCTGCACTGTTGTGAATGTTATGTTTTAAAAGCTTTTTTAATGTAATATTTGAGGTTATGATATAAGCCAGGAGGGCCAAAGTAAAGCCCTCAAAGTAAATGAGTTCTGTCATTGCTGTCTCATAGAAAGAGGGTTTGTATGAGGATAACATGAATCCCAACTGAATAATTGGGGGGATGGGTTGGGAGGGTGCAGGGGAGTTTGCACCATTTGTTTTAATCTAATCTTTATTTTTGGAACTGTTTAGATGGCATCTAGAATACAGATCCTGTCGGGAAGCATGGGCTCTCCTTGCTGGATTGTCTGTTTGGTCTTCATGTGCTTGAATCAATGACCTATAAATAATCCATGACTGAATAATTAAGAAAATAATAGTACCCTCCTTCCCAGTCTGTGTAACACTGAAGACGTAGAGCTTAGAGCAGCTGGAAGAATTGTAGCATGTAGCAGTGCTATCCTAACGCATCCTGGTTGTGCCTAGGTATTGCGAGTTCTTTGGCCTGTGAGTGCTCCCAGCGTTCTGGCATCCAGCTGAGAGTGGACTGTACCCTCCCTCTAAGCACAGTGGGGTGAGTTAATGATGTCTGAGCCCTGGCTTCCCAGAGCTGCCCCCCACCCTTGAATTTGACGTGGGACTCTACTTTGTAGTAACGCACTATAAGGCGTTATCACGGTCTCACTGAAGCTATTCTGTGACTTTTAAGTGCTATTCAGATAAAAAGATGTGCAGTTAAAGCAGAGAGTTTTAAGGCCCAGTTCTGTTCCCCAGCCTTCTTGTTGTCTCATCAGCTTTAAATAAATCTCAACCTTTATGCCTCCATTTACTAAAAGCAAAATTGTAGTAAAGCTTCATATGTGACAGATGTTGAGGGTTCGGTGTTGTCCTACAGATGATGATTGAGTCTCTGTGTATGTAAATCTACGTTAATATTTTCTACAAGCCTGGCATCAGTACTGAGAGAACTGTAGTTCTGTATTGTCTGGAGGAAAGATGCAGGATGTCTTTGTTCATACCTTAAGCCTAAAAAAGTATGTTGTTTTTTGAAATTGAGTTCATTGTTGTTGTTGTTGTGTTCTGTTTCTTCCAGTTCTTTGGGACTCCTCTTTCACTCTTCAGCTTCATAATGGAAAACATTGAGGTCTTCATACTGTCTGTTCTCTGGCATCAGCTGACTCCAGTTTGACTGGAGCCTGCTTTTCATGATAGTTCGATTCCGTTGATCTCATGAGCATCACCTCCAGCATCCACTGGGCATGGTTAGCTGACATCTGGATGGGGGAACAAGGAAAGCTGTGTTATTCAAAGTGGTATCTTTCACAGGCTTCCCCACTGGTAATGGTGCTTAATGTTATGAATTTATTTGACCTTAGAGCCTGTAATCGTTTAAGGAAATAGTTTTTGTTGAGCAATATCTTATTGCTCTCTTAATCACTTGTATAACCAGAAGCTAATGCTTCCTTTGTAAGAAATGAAAGAACACAAATTGAACAGATGTTTTGAGTATTGACACTTCCTTCTCAGCTGCAGATGCAGAACATAATTGGCTTCAATTAAATTTCGTAAGCCTTTTTCAAAATATTTGTTAACAGCAAAGTATGGTTCCGCTTTCTTTATTAAAAGGTTGCTTCTTAATACATTGAGTACGTTGGCTTCTTAAGCAGTTGTTTAATATAGATGACACTGTACAAACAAAGATCTGTTTTTTTCCTGTATCCTGGTAAGTTTGCATCACACAAGGAAATGGTAGTATAAATTCCCCTATTTCATATTATTATCTCTTTAGATTTAATTGTACGTCTTCTGTCTTTCAAATCCCTTTGCCTTGAAGAACTAGGAGGTTTCTGTAACTGCCAAAGTGATTGTGGTATCTGCATGGGAGTCTCCTTGGGAGACTTGAACTTTCAAGCGTTAATCTGAAGAAAAGTACTAGCATTGTTGATACCAACACTTGAAGAGAACTGAGATGAGGAGCACTCTTCAAAGGAATTACTTGCTGTATGGACCAGCCACAAACGTTTGTTTAGAGCAGAGGTGAAATGATAGCTGTGGCAGCCAAGTGGCTTGAGGTAACTGGTGTGACTTCCATTTTCGCTCTCCTCCCGTTAGAGAAAATGTCTACTTCACGTTTGTGTCTGCTACTTTGTATTGAAGAAGCAAAGTCATGTTAGCCTAGGCTTCTTAAAATGGGGAAATCCATAGAAAATAGCAGAGGCTTGTGGATAAAAGCTAATTCCGGGCACATGAAAAGTTGTAAATCTTCATATATTTTTAATAGCCACATGAAGTTACTGATAAGGGCTAAGGAGATTTTACATGCTTAAACTTCTCTAATTTTCATGAATGAGTGATGTAAGGTGTGATCTTGAGGGCTTCTTTGAAAGGTATTGTAAATGACTGCAGTTTCTGAATCCTGTATGGAAGAAGCTTACTGTATCCCTTACCTGTTAAGATATCTTTAGTAGTACCTAAGTCAATCAGCAGAGGTAGTTCTTCATTCTGAAGCTATTCAGTTCTTTAATGGAAGCAGGACTCATAAGGAAGAGAGGATATTCTAATGAATACAGATAAAGTATTCCTTAATTCTGATTCTCTGAAAGTTGTCTTTCTGTACACTTTCGGCTTCTAGTACTCTCTCTTCTGCAAGCTTCCAGCCAAAGGATCAGTTAGCAGGTGCAAGGAGTGGAGTGGTCATCCCAGCTTTTAGCAGAATATGAAATGAAAATGTGCAATACTTCGTATCTAAGGCCGTTTGCATTGTCCCGTAATCTATCTTGACGCATAAGACTGAGAATAAATTTGCCAAATCCTTCTTTAACTTGTAAATGAAGGACTATGAAGCAGACAGTCACCTTTGCATCTCATATAAGTATAGCTTATTTATTACTGCGGCCAAGAGGAAACACACACGTTTAAGTAGAAATGTCATTGATGCTCTCCACTGTGTTTTTGTATTAGCTGTGTTTTAATCCAAGTTAAATACTTGCATTCATTGAGAAGTCAAGAGGGAAGTCCTCTGGAACGGTACTACCAAATTTTTTTGAGTTGCCCAACTACTAGTAGGTAATTTTCTCAACTTTCTTTCCAGTTGAATGTAAGCCATTGGGGCCATTTCTCACTGTGGAATCATTCTGGTGATTAATAGATATGTTGTGTTCATGTAACTTCGCTTCTTGGTCTGCAGGGGCCCATAAGGTAACCAACCTAATGCTTTTTAAAGTTGAACATTTTCCAGCGTTTGTGTGGGGTTATAAATGAAGCACTGCCTCCATGTATCATCCCAAGAGCTGCTTTCTTTCACTGTCCTCCCCTGACATAACAGTAACAGAAAGGGGATGGGCTTATGCTGAAAGTATAGCTGGCAACAGTCTATGTAATGAAAATCTTCTTGCCTTTCCAGAAGTGCCAGTAATTCTTGAGGCAGGAGGAGCTCTGTATGATTTTCTAGCAGGACTGTGCATACTTTATAGGAACATTCCTTTGCCGCTTAAGAGCAAGAGCTCACTACCTGATCTGTACCATGGTAATATCATTTCAGTCCACATGCAATTAAGTTGTGTATATACAACAAGTCAGTTAATGACTCAGGAAAGATAAGCACTGATTGTTGCCATTTCCTGGAAACAAGCTGTAGAGTAACCTTATAGTCATTGGGATGGCAAAGTTCCTTTTACAGAAAAGTGTAGTAGACTTCTCAAATTTTCATTCAAAGTAGCTAGTAAAAGTCAAAGACCTTGAAAAATCAATGTTTATTTGTATACCTGTTGCTAATAAGTGTATTTGTAAAGTAGGATAATTATATTTTTTTGATTCATACTGGCAGAAGTAGAGTTTAGTTTTTTTTTTTCTTTGTCACTCACACTGTCTCATAACATCTTATGACAAATCCACTTCTTTCAGAATATCTAGGAAGAGGAATGCTGCATTTCTTCCAACCAATCTCTTACTGTTCCATAAGCACAATCTCTAAAAAAAAGACAGGAAGAAAGAAAAGAGGGAAATGCTTTCCCAGGCACTAAGTCTATTGATTATGAGACAATTAGGTGGCTAAATTCTTGTGTGAATTTGCCCTGTCTTTCCATTGATTTTAATGAAAGGCTACTGAGTGTCTAAATATGGTTTTGGTTCAGGGCCTTTATTGCACGCACATCTGGAGAGATCACACAAACATGATTTGCAGTGTTATTATTGAAGGAGAGCTTTCTAACGTTGAGTGACTTTAAATGAAGTGGAAGTTTAGTTCCCAAATGCTATTGGGTAGTTGATGTCACTTAGACATACAAATCCCTTAAGCCTAGCAAATGTCTATCAAGTATAGTATTCCTATATACCTATTTTATCTGAGGAATTATTAAGTTTGGAAAACTGTCTGCCACAGATTCAGTCTGAAACTTTGGCCCCTTTATGTAAGTAGGAGTGTTTCAATCCAATATATCATAACAGATATAGTGGTCCTACCAAAGGTCTACAGTGGCCAGTATCAAATGCCCAAGGTAGAGTGTAAAAGAAAGACAAGCGTGAGCGTGTAGCAGTGTCTTTAGAACACTCTCCAACCACTTGTAGTGCAGAGACTTCTCCACCGGGAGTAGTGTCCTTATACGGAACAGCTTTCAAGGGGTAAAACTTTCCACTCGCTAACTTGGTACCATAATAAAAACTTAGAGCAGTGGTGTAGTAGTTTAGATTAATATGTGTTTCTGGGGAACAGGATCTGCATGAGGCAACACTAGTTTATTTGGGCTTATCAACAATATCAGGCCTCTAGAGAATGAACTGTCGTCCAGTTGGTTACCATGCGGTGTGCCTTTCATTCTTTGAAACTACAGATAGATGTTGCACTGCTAGCTTTTATGCGTGGTATGTGGCAACAACTTCCTATCCTGTCAAAAACCCCAGTCACCAAGGTTATGTTGTCGAGTGCATCCTGGAGGTGGTCACCTCTCAGCCCTGGCTGCTGCATTGAAGTGATTCTTGGTACAGCTTTATTGCAGTTTGGTTTCCCTTTATTGCATCTCCTTCAGTATTGGCCAGGCTTGTTTATTTCCCACCTCCCTATCCTGGAATTGTTGTGAGGGTGACAAGGCTTGTAGATCCATGACTCTGAGCAAGGCAGGGTTCAGAGGTCATAGTCAAGACCATTAATAACAAGGTGCAAACGGCTGGTTTATATGTAATGTGAAGCTTTTTACTTATTTCATTTTTGCACTTTGGGGGCTCTGTTTGCTTATGGAGCGCTTGGTGTCTGGTACCTATTTAGGCTGAGAGCAGGCAATTGGGTTCCTTCAGGCCTTCAGAGGAATGCAGCAAATTGTTCTCTGGTGTTGTAATTCTGCTGGGATAACTGGAGCTTATTTGTCTCACTGCTTATTAAATGCATACTTGTCTTGAGGTCCTCTTTTTTTTTTTTTGAGAAACATTGGGTGAATCCCAAGGACCACAAGTGAGAGGAGGATTCCAGGGGGAGGGGGGAGAGCGCCTGCACCTCTCTATAAACTGCATCATCAGCCTTCAGTGCCAGCGGGCTGAAGAGGTTAAATAAGAGAGCAAATTCCCTCAGAGAAAAGGAGATGCGCATATGGGGTTCTTACAGCCATAAATTAGTTTTGCCCTTTCCCCCCTGCCCAGAGAATGACAGGCTAAGGGGAAGTGCACCTCCCAAACTACTAATATAATGGGTCACGTAGGTGGGAGCCATGTGAAACTATATTGAGATTTTAGACTAGGAACAGCTGTGGAGGTAGGGAGCAGATGTGTACTGATGCTATATCCTTAACAGAGGACAGTATTGGTAGCAAGGTCAGAGAGAGCAAGATGGAATTCATATTCTACCAGCCTCTGAGTAGTGCCCATCTTTATATGCTCTGCTGTCAAAAAGAAGCAGCAGACTCCTTATTTTTCCTTTCTATGGTTAAGTCTGTATTGCTGCATAGATGGTATGATGCTAGCTATTCTGATCTGCTTATGGGTCAAAAATATCTCCTAAACATCAGGTCACACTGACAGTAGCAACAGTAGTGTTGGGCTTCTGTGCTCAGTTCTGCGGTCTCAATTCATCTAACTTTTAATAAAAGATGGATAAAAAGGAAAGGCGCTTCAGTTGCAAGATCTTGTCTCTAGTCTCCTAGTGATTTGCTCCCTTTCTCGAGCCTCGTAATTGAGGCATGCTCTGCATGCCCCAGCCCTTAGCGCTGTGGAAATAGAATGGTCATCAGGGATGCTGCAAATGTGCTGGGAACCTTCCTTGTCATTTCCAACTTTAATTGGTGTGTCTTACTTGTTGTTAGACCCTTGGATGAGTCTGATTACTGGGGAATGCTATGTAACATACCCGCACTTACTATGTCAGTGAGGGTGCTTCCATGAAGATGAATACGTTTCTCTGTTGGGGATCTTCTTGCTCTGGTTATTTCTGGCCAATTACATTTTTCCTTTACTCTGGATACATTTAATGTTACAATCGCACCTTGGCCTCATCAACTCAAACCCTTCTCTTAAGCAGCCTCTTGATTTCCTTTCTATTCTGGCTGTAGGCTATCATCAGTTATAAAACAGTGCGACAGCGTATGACTATTGTATTCTCCTATACTGACTCATCAGCTGAGATTTCAGAGCAGTAATCCCCCTGCTGCTAGTTGGAGTAGCCCTCTGTGACTTGCGTTCAGTAATAATGGATGAGTACGCTCCCACACAGATCTTGACAGATTGTGCAAATGTTAGTGGAAATGCCCCGATAAATCTGTCCCTGAGATTTGGACCTGATACAGGAAGAGCATGGTTATTCAGATAACCCACATGCAACTTGCTATTACTTGAGAAAATGGCCGGTAGCCATTGGCACAGGTACTTGATCGAAGCCTGTTGCATAAGTATAAATGTGATGGTACACAGAAAGGGTCTATGACAGTGACAAGGAGTTTTTAGGATTGAGACATAACTGAACAGTGTGTACCCTCTGGATTGCAGTAGGTCACAAAATTAATATTCCTATCAGTACACCCATCCAGAAAAAAGTATCTGCTGTCACCTGGGCTCAGGCACTCTCTCACTTGCACATGGTTTAGGAGACAGAATGCTCTGATGTTTCCTGTGTCTTCTACCTCTTCCTCCTGTGTGTCCTGTCCAGCTTCTTCAGAGGTAAGTTATTCAGAAACTCATTAAGCAATTAATTCTGCTCCTTGTCTTTGGGTTCAGACATGCTTGTGACTGGAGGATAATTAGAGCATGATCTTCCACAAAAGGTTGCCCATACACTTCAGGCAAATTACTTAAGAGGGGCATGTGAGTGGAACTGAGTATTCTCTGACAAGACTCCAGCCTTCATAAACTTTTATAGATGGAAAACATCTGTTTTCTGAAGATGACTGCACTGACAGAGTTTCAGTAGGCCTCATTTGTAAGACGACATGCAACAGCCTGAATTTCATTGAGCCTGCAAGTAGAACATCCTCCAGCTCAAACACTGAAAGTTGGCTCTAGTTAACCAACATATTTCTGATTCCTAGGTATTGTGCTTTTGCTATTTGCTTGTTAATAAACAAGGAGTGAGCATTGTCTCTGTGAGGCACCTGTGTGCTGGCAAGTGAGGGAAGTTGAAGCACAGAAACACCCTAAAACTCCACATGCTGTGTAAAGCATGTATGACTGTGAAAGGAGGTTATGTAATGCTTGCTTTGTCTGTCCCTAATTGCATCCCTCGGCGGTAAACATAAGTAGTCCAGGACTTGGCAGCCATGGGTTCAGCTGCCTGTGCTGTACAGGCTTCCAGGTGTCTTGACAAAATTCTTCTTTTCACTATGCCTGTTTACTTCATTCTCCCAAATGGGAAATGGTTCTCTTCTCCCTTCTTCTGTCTTGCATGTTTAGGATTGGAAGCCCTTTGCAGAAAAAACTGTCTCACTTTGTCTGATAGAATCAAACTAATTGAGCTGTATCCACAGCCGATACTCTAGGTACTACTGTAAAACTGGTACCTGCTTCCAAAAACTTTTACTTTTCAAGTTGATTGCTGTAAATTGGAGTTTAGTCATATCTGTGAAAATGGGCATGGTTAGAGGGTTACCTTTTCAGCTATAAAGTGATAAAGGCATCCTGCTTTCATATCTTGATAATGATATAGTTTGCAGCCAGGAAGGGAGGAAGCCAATAAACCTAAGACAATCTGTCCTCGGGACTTCTTGCTCCTTCGTTGTGAAATGTTGAACGTCAGCATGCAAACAGAAGAAATATTTTAGGACCCTAGCAGGAGCCAATGATTAAGGTGTCATTCATCAGGTGGGTCTACAAATCTGCTAAGAACTAGTATTTCTGCTGGAAGAGAATTCCCAGAAGTTTTGTGGAGGGAAAGAAATGTTTATCAACAGCTGACCCTTGGGTGTCAGGGCACTAGGGTCCTTCTCAGCCTATTGAGGGTCTATTACTCTGGGAAAAAGAGGGAGGAGAGGCTTGGATTGATTGCAAGGGGGCAGCATTTTTTTTTTTTCAAGTCTATCTTAAATTGATGGTAGGTGGAGCAGTAATGAAGATAAATGAGAGCACTCTTCCCAGTGGATTAGACTGCATGCTGATGAACGCTGTACTACAGCAGGCTTAAAATGCCTTTGGCCTGGTTCAAACCTCCTCCCTTTCACCTGCTAGCATTCCTCTGACACAGTCTGGAGACGGAACAAATCTTTGAAAATTGCCTATCCTTGAAGTTCAGAGGGCTTTGAAGGGCCTGAGGTGAGACACAGGAGCCTCCAAGATAAACATGAGCCTGATTGCAAGTTCTGCATGAGCAGTGAGAAAGGAGGAAAGGTACTGTTGAGCCCTCTTGTGCTTAATCTACGCAGAATTTAAAAGGATTTCTGCTTCATTCCTGTGAGAAAGGAGACACAGACAAAGGAGAAATCAGGTCCTCATTTGCCGCAGCGTAGCCTATGAAGGTGGGAGTTGTCATTCTTCAAGCAGTACTGAGGCTCCAGGGTGCAGCATAAGCCTTGCTTCCTGTTCTTAAACCTGATGTGCAGGAGGCAGGTGACTGATATTTTAAAATGACTGACTTTTAAGTGGGCTGAAATGCTTGAGTGAAAAATATAAAACAAAGGAGTTTAGGTGCCTTTGTCCAGTCCTGTAAAATGGTAATAATAAGATTTAAGAGCTGCATTGGATGAAGAGTTTCATAAAAGGCCTTAGCATTCTGGAGGGCAAAAATACAGCTTGTACGCAGGTGTAGTTGCATTACCATAGAAGTTCAGTTTCACTTAAGAATTACAGGTGTACTGCCCTATTAGTTGCAGCACAGGAGCAGTCCGCCAAGCTTTGGCAGCACTGCTGTTGAGTTCACGCTATTCTGAATTGCTGCTGCGCTTTGTACATAGTTCTGTTAAAACTTTACCTTTTTGCTTGTTCATGGTTTCGCAGAAGCTATGCTGAAGATCCTTTTTCCGCATAAGCGATCTCCGTGGTCTGTCTGCTAAAGAGTAAGGCACTGCAATCTGCCCCAAAGGCAGAGTCTTTAAATTCTTTGAGCACTTCCTGTCAAAACAGTTTTCACTCACCAGTTAAACCTAATATTTCCTAGGGCCATTGGGTAAAGTTCTGTCTCAGAGGTGGCACTTCACTCTGAACAGTGTGATAGCCAGCGGTAGTTTAGAAATAGAATAATCTTCTTTGGTTTAATCCCATCCTGCTGCTTTGACTGTTCCCTCAAACCTTTGTGCTGTACAGCCTGCTCAGTTCCCTCTGTGCATACATCTCGCTCCCTGACAGTAGAAAGCCTCGAATTATTGGGGAAATTCTACAGCTCTTCCAGAAGCAATAGCAATGTAAAACCAGAACCAGAATTAAAAATATTTACAAGTGAATGTTAATGTTGACTTGTCCTTTCCCATTGTTGTAAGTTTATGCTTTCTTGAAAAGTTGCTTTGAAAATTTCCTGACTTGAGCATGAAACTTACTTACCTGCCCTTCAGCATGATGATCAATATAAGGAAAATTAATAACACTTCTGCTCAGCCATTAAGAAAGCATGTCTTGCCCTGGGCAAAGGGGGTAACCAAGCTCTGGAAGGGAAGTTTAGAAGCATCTATAACAATTAGATCTGCTGCTATGTTACTTCATGGCTGTTGACATGAAAGCACTTTAATGAAGTTCAGACTAGTGCAATTATTAGTCCAGTGGTTAGTTGCTGCAATCCTAAACTGTTGTGATGAGTTCCTTGCTGACGAGAGAGTCCTGGTATCTGCTATAGGATATTAAACTTTTAAAGCTTCAGCACATGATTTAGCTGAATTTCTTTCTGAATCAATATAATTGGTACAACTCTCCTATTTGTACACTAAGTCTGTGTGAATTGATCCTTTCTGATCAGTCTTTATAAAGCATCCTTGAACTAAATAAAGCATCTCTGTAATCAGTGCTTGCCCAGATTGGGGGTGGGAGGGGGAAGAATTGAGGAAATCGCTAGAGATGAGAAGCATTAGTCTCTATAACATATCCACTTGCAGCTCTTTGGCTTCCTGCCTCTCCTCTTATCAGTTTCATTTTTAGTTGGTGGTTTTTAAGGGTGTTTCCCCCCCACCCCTATGGAAAAGATATGGAAGTTCATCTAGGATCTCTTGCTTGTCACAGTCATCATTAGATGTCTTGGGGTGTTTTGGTTCTTGTGAAGGTTTCCATTGTGGGCTTAGTGTGCTGGACTATATGACTCTACTTTGCAGGAAGCTATGCATAATTACTGTGATGGGGAGGCCTATGCTTAAGGACTGCAGAACCTGTAGGCAAGAAGGCAGGAAGAAAAGCTGCAGGCTGATTCCCAGTCTGGAGGAAGAGATTGAGGGCTTCTCTGCCCAATTGGATATGTAGTAATTCAAAAAGCAAAAACCATAATTTTCTGATATAGGTTTATAATGAGTTTTGTCTTAAAATAATAAGCAGTATACACAACATACAAGTGAGTTTTACAGAGAGATGCTGTTGTATCCATTGACTTAGAACCTACCAGTTAGCTCACAGATTGTTCTATTTGCTTTCTCTAGCCCTCTGTTGGTTGTGAACTTGTATGGATAGCCTTTGTCTTTTTGCAGTTACTCAGCTTTCAGTTGACAATTTACAACACCACCTGTTATCTTCACGGGGGGAATGGGGTGAAGCTTCTGTGCAGAAGTTGCTCTTGTTCAGCTGGTGTCAGTAGTGCAGCTGGGGTATAGTATGCCAGGTCTGCTCGAGAGAATCATTGAGATCATAGAACTTTCTTAAGAATTTGCAACACCCTTCCTCTGGCCTTGCAAAAAAAGTAAAAGCAAGAGTGCTTTCTGCAAGAGTTTCTTATTTTGAACTACAGTTTTTTTTGCTGGTGAAACTTTACTGCAACAAAGTCTCAGGGAGATGCAGTATTCTTCAGTCATTGTATTCCAATGATCAGTCCTCTAAGTTCATATCAGTTGCACTGTCCGTTTGCAAAGATAACAACGGACAGCAGAAGTTTCACAGTTTAAGCAAGGATTGCAGACTCCTCCTAGGTAAGAGATTAGCTTTGCTGAGCAAACAGAAGGGTCTACAGTACCTCCTGGGAAATGTAGTCCTTTCTTTAGTGCTTTGCAGAATTAATTAAATAAAAGCCATGCAGTTGAACTACAACTCCCAGAATGCCATGGCCCATAGGGCACAAGTATTTAAAAAATTGAGGGGAGGGGGGTTGCAGTTGATTCTTCCCTGTGGTGTTCCCGTCTCCTCAGGTTTGGTCTAACCACTCAGCCCGTTTTGGTGCTTTACATGTGTGCACATCCACAGTGTCCTCACACTCCTTGCAGCGCACAGCACAGCACCAGTGGAACTTGCACTCGCACTTGGTAATACGGGTGACACGAGTGGTGTCGTACCCCCGCCCACAGCACATCACTTCACAGCCGTCTGTCCCACGGGACATCTTGTTGCACACGCGACCTGCTGTCCCCAAGGAGCCTAGAGGAAGGAAGGAAGAGTGAATTAAGTTGTTCTTCCTCATTCTTGTCCAAATGCTGCTCAGCCCATCCCACACGGCTGTTTGCTGTGGGTAGTACTGGATGTTTACCATCTACAGTGGAGACCTTAGATGTGACTGTTTTTTGGCAGGTGAAATGTAATTGTTTCTGACATAGTATAGATGTAGGTATCCACGTTTGTTATGATACGGCCTTTCTGAAGTCTGGGAACAGGTTGCTGAGCACATGCATGTGCTTGCTTTGCATGTCTTACAGTGTGGGTAGAAAGCCTGGTGCCCTGGAGCTGCTGTGGTGACCCTCTGAGGGGCTTCTTTCCTGTGTCAGCTCACAAAATTCCCTGCTGGAGCATGCACCCTCTACTTCCATGACTGAAGGAGCAGTGGCAGGTAGGGATGGGCCTTTTCCCTGCCCAGCCTCTGCTCCGAGAAGGCCCCCGAAGGTCAATCAGTGTGTGCATGATCAGCTGGCTGGGAGCAGGGGTGATTATGGCTGTGAAAGCTAGAAGTCACCCCTGCCTCTGCAGGATAGTACGTCTTGGCTAATGGCTCATTTAAGCGTGGCATCAAGCAAGAGGTTCACCTTCCCCATGGAGCGCTTTTGTGTCTCGGCCACCCTCCTGCACGCAGGGAGGTAGGCTGGCTGCCATGGTAACTGGCAGCCGTCTGAAGCCTCCCTGACCTGATGGATGGCTCCATCACTTGGAAAGCCCTTGATCTTCTTTACAGAAGCTGAGTAGCAATGACACTAGCTTCCCTGCGTGTCATCCCAACCTCAGGCTGTGTTCAGAGGATAAGTCTTCAGCCTGTTACACTAAATGGGCTCTTTATTGCCTATTTAAGGGAGCTTTGCTCTGCAGAAGAAAGACTCTGCTACATTCATTATAAAAGGTCTATGAGGTTTGGATCATCGGTTGTGAAACCTGAGGATTTTGGACAAATCCAGTTCTGCTTTGTGCAGATGTGTGCACTTTCGTGTGCACTTTCATGTGCCTTGACAAGGTGCTCTGTGGATACAGCGCTCCAGTGGCTAACACCACTTGAGGGCTCTGGTGGTAACCGGCTATGGCATCACCTGTGACAGCAGCTGTTACAAGCTGTTTGAGGATGTCCCAAGGTTTGGTTGGCATCTTCAGCCAGATGTACGTGGAATTAGGGCATGCAAAAATTTTGGAACAGGTGCATTGAAAATCTCTGCCTCTCTCTGAATTTGCCCCCTTGCTCATCTCATACTAAATGCTTATGTTAGAGTGTGATATTACCTTGAATGGCAGGGAAGGGGTGGTCAGAGGGTAAGCACAGAGGGTAGCAGCTTTCTGGTGCTACTGAGGGCACTTTCCTGCTTTTGGCATTTGGTATAGCTGTACAAAATCTGCCCTGTGCAGGGAGCCCTGTCTGTGTGGTGAGGGCCTAAATTTGGCATAAGGTTTATTAAGGTGTGAAAGAAATTCAGTGGAACGATCTCTACCAGACTGCTGAATTGGCCTGAGCGCCAGTGGAGCTCGAAACTAAAGACTGTGTTGGCCTAAATGCTGCAGATTAGAAATGATCCCCAGCTCCTGGAATATCTCTGGGATAAACAGGCTAGTGTAGTGCCAGGTAGTTCCCAGAGAGGCTGTTTCCCTTAGGAGCCTGACAGCTATTGATTTTTGTTATTGTGTCTTGACTTATGTGTACTTGTACAACTTCAGGATTTAAACTAAATGAAGCTCAAATTCTGTTACAGCCTCTTCACAGCCTGGAGCTCGTGTCTGCCTGAACAGAGAGCAGAAGGGATCTGCAGTGCTGTGCTAAGGTAAATGCGGGCACTCCCTTGTGCTGAGGACAGTTCTGCATGTCCTCAATCCCATGACAGCACCTTGGTGCTGATGCCCTAATGGGTAATCTCTTCCTCGATAGAGGTGGTGGGAGTCCTGCCAGGCTGGGCTGTTTGGAAGTTGCAGGCCTGACAGGAGAGGAGGAGGAGGAGGAGCTGCTCTTACCCAATTAATGGAACTTTTTTTTTTTTTTTTTTTTACCTGCTGACTTGTCCATCACGCAATAATCAGGTGAGTTCTCAAAATACACCAGGTCTGTTTTCGTGGGCTTCCTGAAGTTCTTGTTGGCCAGAGTGAAGCCAGTGCCATCTTGGTTCATTGTCACTTGGATGGCCCCGTTGTATTTCTTCCTTAGATAATCCCCTGTTTTCCGAAAATCTGACATCGCCAGCCAACAAGTCCTTAGTGTGCAGGAGCCGCTGACTCCGTGGCATTTGCACTCCAGCTTCAGGAAACGCTTTACAGCCTGTGAGAAGAGGGATGCTGTGAGGAGAGGCTGTGACCCTGTTGTGCCTGAATCTATTGGTCTTTGGAGTCGCTTGTTAGCCCTCTCGCTTGCATGGGATCATTCTCCCTAATGGTAAGGGCCAGTGATTTCTGTGAGCCCTGTCCTTTGAAAAGACCGCTTGGGCAAGACTCTGCAATTTTGGCCTTCAGTGGGGTTCCCTAGAGAAAGTGAGCTCTAGGAATGAATTAAGGCAAAGGTAGAGAGCCTCTTTGGTAAAACAAACCTCCCTCTCCTCCTCCCTGCTAGGTATGGCATCAAACTGCTGCAGGGTGATGCAAACTGAAGATGCATTTCAGTGAATGCTAATACTAACATCAGTGAGGACATTTATGCTGGGGGTGAAAGTAAACAGGAGACTTGCCTTCCCTACAGAGCCGTTTGCTGTCCTGGTCATGCAGAGGAGCGCAGGGAAGGCAAGGCAGTGTCCTGGAGGGGTGTCCCTCTGCAGAGCAGGCAAGCCCTGCCTGTGGCAGGACCTGAGCCTCCACAGGCACCCCAAGTACTGCTCCCTGCCCTGGCTAATGTCAGGGCTACACCCGCCTTGCCGGCAGAGCAGGAAGCTGCTCCTACTGCCCGCTTCTGCTGGAAGTGTCCCAGAGTGCCTGGGTGCGACTGCTGGCTTGGCACAGGGACCAGGGACCAGCAGCTTGAGAGCAGGGAGGTACCTTCAGCTTTGCAATAGGCACTGGCTGCTGGATTCTGCTTCGGGAAGGTTGTGCCTGGCTGCAAAGGACACTCCTTGCAGCAAAAAGGGATGTGGGGAGGAATGTGGGAGCTGTCTGAGCACCAATGCACTCACCATCCTCCCGCAGCGGTTGTTGTGCAAGTTCATCAGTGCCCGGGCATCTTTCACTTTCTTCTCCTTGGCATCCACAAAGGCTTTGGCAAACCTGATTCCGTAGTTGATGTTGTCACTGCAGCCACCCCAGTCAAACTCCCCGCGCTCGTCCTTGGAACGGCCCCTCTTGAGAGGGTCGCAGCTGCAGGCCTTCAGGTCCCCTTGGCTGCAGGCCCGGGTGATGGCATAGACCACTCCTGCTGAGGAGATGGCATAGACAAAGGCGGCCTCCCTGCTGCCTGCCACAGGGAAGAGAGAATGAGGATGGGGAGTGAGTGTGCTGGGGCTTGTCCTGGGCACAGGGATCCCAGCTCCAAGAAATAAGGACACAAAGGTACGGCAGCACCTTTGTGGCTGGGAGTGAGATATATGCTGTGTCCTGCATAAAGGTAAGCCAAGTCCTGTCAGTCTCTGCTGTGTCCACACTGTCCAGCTTTGGCTTTTAAGAGCACCAACCCGCATTGGGAGCAAGGGATGGGGATGCGATAGGACTAGGCAAGGCTGACAGTCTCTTGACCTCAGCGTGGTCAAGAAAAGACCTGGGGTGCTATAGTGCAGTGACTGGAAGACCAACAGGGCAAGACCAGTCAACAAGTTTCTGCCAGGGCCCTCATCCCACATAGGATGACACTGAGTGCAAACAGTGGAGGAGCTGGAGCATGCTCCAAACCCAGGTGGAAGGAGGCTGAGCAGCTCTTAGGAGGAGCGAGGCTGGCTGGAGATGGCAGGCGGCTGGGGGACAGGCTTTTGTTTGCAAAGGCAACGGCGCAATGAGGGCCTGGCTGGGCAGCTGCTGGAATGCTCCCCATGCAGCACAGTGTGCCGCCTGGTATTTTATGGCTCTGGTTTGAATTCACAGCTGTTTTTATAATGTTGTAAAAGAAGCTGCAAATCAAAACCATGTTAGTCTTCATTCTGAGAGCCTTTGAAAGCAACTTCAAAGAGAACAGAGCTCTTATTGTGCCTAGCAGGATGGGACTGTGGCAAGGAGCTTTCATGATTCCCTGTCCTTTGCCAGGACAGGATGTGGGGTCTTGGAGAAAAGGGTGCAGTCACAGGGATGGAGAGGCTCTGACCCAGGCAGGTTGCAGCACTAGGGGCTAGTGCTCCTGTCTTCCCAGTGCTTAATTTCCTTCCCCTTCTGCTGGCCCTGCCAGCTCCTGTCGTGGTGGATTGAAGTCTGGCTAGTGTGCCCTGCTCTTTGTCCTTCTCCGTGAGCTGCTCCTTCCTCCAGCCAGCTGTGAGCAAGCTCACCAGCTCCCTTGTTCCCTTTTGTGGGGTGCTCACGTGTCCTCCGTATGAGCTGTTTCTGGTGAGACAAAACGCTCTTCCTGGCCACGTTTGATTTTGAGGCCATATGGCTGGATGTACCATAACAGAGCATATCAGGGGAGCAGCATCTGTCTCCCAGGGGCTCCATTCCTGGCAACAGGTCACACGCACTGTGGCTTATGCATGCTCCCTGGAGTCGTCTGCTTTGGTATGGAGACCCTTTCCTCCTCATCCCTCCCTGGGAGTGGCTGGGGCCCACGTTGCTCTTTCTGCTCTGGAACCGCTCCTGTCCCTGCACCGCCTCACCCCTTCCTCCTTCACTTCTTGAACATATTTCTGCTTTGTAGAATAAAACGTGTCTGGAACATGTGGGCATTTTGGACCTCCTGGACGTGCTTTTGAGTAGGGGTGAAGAACAAACCCTAGGTCACCTCATCTAGTGTCAGATCCCTTCCAGGCACATAGGAGCTTTTGCATCACACAGCACCTCCTGTGCTCAGGGAGTAGAAACTATTTTCAGTGATGGCTGTTCTTGCAGTTTTGTCAGGGTATGCGATTTTTCTCTTCTACCAAAGCCCAAGCTCCAGAGTCCTGCAATTGATAGACTCAGGTTTCTTTTTCTAAGGAACTTGTGAATTCTGATGGTTCTGTAGGTGATCTTGAACATGTGATGCCTATAAACTCGAGAACCAGACAGGAAATGCACAGTCCATGTTTATCCTGTAACAAACATATCTCATGATTTTAAATCCGGTCTCCTGACTGAGGCCCAAGTCATAGTTTTTGAACTTGTGGGATTTTTGAGCTGCTTCTAGTTTAGCAAGTGTGTTCCCAACCCACAGGAACTGATGCATGGGTGGGCCAGTGCAACGTGCCTCCTCCCAGCTCCCTGGACGCTCCTGCAGTGAGGCTGCTTCATGCCTGGAGCATCCTGGCAGAGCCTAGTGGCCCCCACTTCACTGCTTTCCATGCATGGGCCGCATGGTTCCTCGCTCACCTAGCGTCAGGAAGAAGCTTCCTTTGGGCAAGGCTTGTGCCCCAGCCTTTTGTGTAGGGGCTGATTCTGCCCCATAAACGTGGCCCTTTTCCAAGATGAAGCCCAAAGCAACGACTTGAGCCTTAACTCTCTGCCTTGCCTTCCTTGCCATGCAAGGGAACAGCGAGTTCCCACGTGAACTGCTGATTCCTGGCCAACCCTGCTCTCCAAATATTTATATATCCCATTACTGTTTACATATGAGCCTGTTCTCCGGAGGTGTCTCCTCCTTCCCCCTTCTCCCTCAGTGCTCCCTCTGCTCCATCTCATCTGGTGCAGCTATTTCAAAAGCAGTGGTCTGCTCCCATTACTGTTTGATTAATTTACAAGGAAAGGCAAAGCTCTCCTAAGGAAGTAATCCAAGCCACTGTGCATGGCAACCCATCGAGAGGAGGAAAAACAATGAGGGGAAAACGAGGTTCCCAAACCTCCTGCCCTTTGTGCAGTGAGACAGGGAGCAATGTGCTCTGGCACGGCTGGACACGTGTGACAGCAGTGGAGTGAAGGAGGCTCTGGGAACTTTGCTAGGTGCAGAGAAGGTGGGATTTCGTCCTGAGAGGATGAAACATGCTTCAGTGAGGGAAGACTGCAGCTGGCTTGGTAATGGCTGGACGTGAAGCCCATTTTTTGAGAGACTTTGAAGAGGGGAATCTAATTTCTGGGAGGCGTGCTTCTCAGCTGAGTTTGGGCATTGCCGCATGTGCGGGTTAGCAGTGGCGTTGCCTCCAGGCACAGGGGGTGAGCTCAATCGTCCGTGTCTCCAGGAGAGCTTTAAATTCTGACCAGACAGGAGACCTGGGTGGCCAGAGCCCTAGGGCTGCAGGGCCAGCCTTCTCGCCACTGCAGGTGCTGCGGTGGTTTGGCTCTGCTCCTGCAGGCGCAGAGTCTTTCCTGGTGTGCTGGCTGGGCTGGCTGCGTGCCTGCGCTGGCGGTCGCTGAAACCCAGCACAGCATCTGCTGCAGGGAAAATCCTTATCTGGAGGGCGGTGAGCCATGGAAGGGTGCCCAGTGAATCATGGAGGAAGCAGATTGTGCCCTTTGCGGGCAGAGACCTTCTGAATTAATCTGGGGTTTGGCACGTGGCGAGGAGGGATTCATAACAAATAGGCTGTGCTTTAAGAACAGGAGCTGGTGGATGCCAGCTGCAGGGAATGACCTGGGATGGAGACAGCCTCGTATTGCCAAACCCCCTGCCAGGTAAGCTAATTCCCTGGCACCAGCCATCTTGGTTTGAAGTGGGGTTAAATTGCAAATGAAGGAGTTAGGGATTTGTATTGAGGGCACTTTATATCTACCTGCTTCCAGATTCTTTTCATGTTTCCTCCTTTTACCCTGTGCTGCATCCTTTGAGGTCCTACCTCCAAATGCCCAGTGCACTGGAGCCTTTTTACAGCCTCTGGAAGACCTTGCACTGGTGCAGGGGCTAGCATAGGACTCGTGAATGACTCTGCCTCTGTCCCTGCTGGAGCCCTGGGGCTGCAGGGTGGGGATGAGGCTGTGGGGCGGTGTTTGTTTTGCAGCGGCTGCTCTTGCATGCCGGAGTTGCTGGATTGCAGGTTTCCAGGGCTGCTGCATCGTTTCTATTTCCATGTACATGCACAGTCTGGGGCAGTGGTTCTGCATGACTCGATGGGGTTTGGGACATTCCAGAATTAAATTGCTCCCTTCCTCTCCTCCTGCCTCTTTGGACAGAGAGAAACCTCAAAATCTCCAACAAATGTTTCCTTTCCCTGTGGATTCCCCACTCCTTCCTCACCTTTACACACTAGCTGACTCAGAGATATGAAAGAATTTCAATGTGGAGCCCCTCATAAATCTAGAGGGAGTGACTGGCTAGCTTGCTTTCCCCTGTGGTGCGCTGCACACTGCATTTTATTGGGCCTGATTTCTTATTTTCTGCTGTAAAATGTCTTCCTTGCTCGGAAGGTACACAGTTTTACCCACATACCTGGTTAATGCCCAGGTTTCTTTCTGCTATTGTATCTGGAGCACAGCTAATGAGAATTTTTCCATCAAAACGTAATTTCAAGGAAAAGGGTTGCTTTCTTCTGTTTTAGTGTTTTTTCACAAAGAATGTATGCATGTCTCTTGCAGCTCTATATGCAAAAGGAGAAGTCATGCATTGTAGCCAAAATCATTTTTCAGGTGTCAGAGTATTTTTCCAGTTTAGATTTTGGTTTATGCAGGGGGAGGAAATGGAAGGAGAACCCTTATCTTTCCTCCCTCCTTTTTTTTTTTTTTTTGAGAGAGAGACACACTTTTAAAATGTCTCTGTAAAACAAATATCATTTGCCACTAGCCATTCAGGCCACTAATTCTAAATTCCCTCTTATGTTGCAGGTGTCCCTGAGCTGAGGCTGTGATTTAGGCATGGGCTGCACAGAAAAGGGAACCGTGATGGGACCTACTTCGCAGCATGACTCTGCCGAAGACGGTGTGGTCTCTATCCAGAGTGCTGCAGTTCCAGCGGTGGTGCCGGAACTGGTGCTGGCATTCCCGGATCCACTCCTTGGCTCCCTCCCCGACGGACTGCATGATATCGGGGTACCTCTGGCACAGCTGGCGCTGCTTGTTGACCAGTCCGGGAATGTTGTCGCAGATCACCCTCGCACCCAGGGCCCCAATGTACCTGCAGCAAAGAGATGATTGTCCCGGCATGAACATACTGCACTTAGAGGCTTAAGGTGGGAGAGATCTTGATCCCTGGTTCCTAACCCCTGCTGGGGAGTGAAGCCTGCCTTTTCCTCTGTTCTTTTCAGCTGTGTCACAACTGCTCCGTGCTCTGCCCGAGGGCATCTCTCCGCAGTGGCCTGAGCTCATCGTGTCCCTGTGGGCCCCGTCCCTTCCAGCGGGCGTGCTGCCATCGCCGGATTGCACAGTGAGCTTCCGCGCGCTCTGCTGGGCTGTCTGTCGAGACCTCCCCGGTGCTGCGGTGCAGACAGGCGGGATGCGGGGACGGGGCACTGCTGAGCCATCACAACCTCTGGGCTCTAGCCTTTGTGTTTAACAAAATAATCCCAAGCTGCACCAGGTCCAGGGGAAGAGGGGGAAGCTCTGCTCAGTGCAGGAATTGCTGCTACAGGGAGCATGGAAACTTGCAAACCAAACTCCCCCCAAGAGACACTGTCAGGGTGTCAAAAGGGGTGACCTGCACCCCTTAAAGCCTGTTAGCACACTATTATCTAGCCTTCCCTTCACCTCTATGGTATTGGTGAATGTTTGTGATAATGCCCTAAAGACAAATAGGCAGGAGGACTGCGCGATGGCTGCCGTCCTGCCTGTATCCTGGTCTCCTCTGGCATTCCCTCATCATGGTGAGGAAAAGGCGAGGAGTTCAGTGCAGAAAGGCAATGCGCAAACAATTGTCTGGTACAGCCTGTCTGAGCCTAACGGGCAACTTTCCACCGAAACCCGGGGCGGGGGGAGGGATCCTGAATTCTTCCTTAGGAGCCCTGCAGACTTCTCCGCTGCCTGTAAAGCAACGCAGACAATGGAGACAAGTGTGGAATTTTCCATCTCCATTCAAAAACCCTGCCTAGGTCTCTTGTTTACCCCAGCCAGAAAGCAGGATTCTTTGTGCGGGAGAATGATTTTTGCCACATACCATGGAGTTGTGATTCTGGCTGGAAGAAAAGAGATTTGGGTGGGATTCAAATTTTTCAAACCCCCAGACTGGAAATAAGACCCTCCCTTTAATAATAATAAAAAGCAATAAACTTGGGCAATATTTCATTGTCTCTCTCTGGCTATGTTCTATCCTTTCTATCAGTCCCAGAGATAGCTCACAGACCCAGGAAAGCCCTGTGAACACACAAAGCAATGGGATCTTTTCCCTTTTTTAAAATATTTTGTTTAAACACTGGCAGAAACACAAGGTCATCTCAGGCTGGAGTTGAGGATAATAAACCCAGCTCCCCATGGCTTTGCAAGCCAGGACTCTGATGGCAAGTGAGTATTATTTTTACAGGCTTGCTCATCAGCCTTTCATCATGCAGCAGTGGCACAAGAGAGATGGCAGAACCCATTTAAAAAGGAAAAGCCAACAGGAGTTCATGGAGAAATGCCGGCTCCAGGCAGTTAATTGCCTTCCTTGCGCTCAGCTGCAAAGAGAAGCTGGTTTCCTCCAGCTGTGCAAGGGCAGAGGGGGTCTGGCTGAGCCCCTTTGGAGACGCAGGTGAGGGGGCCCTTGTGCCCTTTCTTCTGCATCCCTTTGCTCTAGGAGTGGGAGCTCCAGCCCTGCGGGATGCCGCAGTGCTGCTGTGGCACCGATGAGAGTGGAGCACGTGGGTTGCTGGGAAGAGCCTCAGCACCCCTGTGGGACAGGGACCTCTGCAAAGCCAGAGCAACGCTCCCTGCCCCCAGAGCTCCTCATGCCTTGTTGCTTAGCTGGAGTGAAGGATCCTCCTCGACGGAGGATGACGAGGGAAGAGGATTGTGTAAGAGTTGGAATCGCACTACTTGGGCGCGACCAGCTCGGCATGGCTTCTGCAAACTCAGTCGGGGGAAAGCAGTTCTCTGACGCTGCGATCCAGAAGGCAGGAGGGATTGCTAGAGTCTCAGGCCATACCTGGGCCCTGAATTCGCTCTGTTTAAGCTGTCTTATCCCAAGCAAGGGCCGGCATTGCTTATGTGTCACTGCCTGAGCTGCTGCGAGTTGAGAACTTAGTGACAGGACAGTTGTGGGCAGGCAGCATTGTTTTGGGATGGAGGTTGTAGCCGTGGCCAAGGCTCCTCTTCACTGGAGGAGAGAGATGCAGGGAAGACTGGAGATGATAAAAATGTTCTTGGATGGGCCACCTCTCAAGGGACTTTGTCCAGCCCCCTATCCCCTATCCTTTTCCACCTTCACTAAGCTAGGGCACTTCTCTTTGGTTAAACGTGGTGTCGCTGTAAGAGGCTTGCTTTAAAGAGACACCTTGTGAGCTGACGAAAGAGATGCTTCCCCTATGGAAAAGCGTGCAGATAAAGCAATGAGTAACGCAGTCTCCTGGGAGACTGAGATCAAGGGAAATCCTCTAGGCAAGATAAACACCAGGCACTCCCTTTTTCACACTGTGAGCTAATTACTTCTGTTCTTGTTAATTCTCCTGCCAAATATCCAGATCACAGCAAATATTACCAGCAGGAGAAAGTGGAACAAGAGAATGCAGAAAGGTCATAGACCTTTTATTTGTTCACAGAGCACCTTGCCAATGTAAGTTTCTCAGAGTTCCCCTCCCTGGTGTGTAGGTGATTGCATTTTCCTCTTTCATTGTGGCCACAAACAAAAAGCGATTTATGTTCTATGGTACCTATGGGCCTTCATCCTAGATTATGTACAGAAATCTGTCCCAGGATTTCTGTGGCATTGTAAAATGGCGTGGCACAATAAGGGGGAAAAACTCTTCATTTGTCCTGGAAAGCCTGCAGTTATCCAGGCGAGAGCTAGATCTGCCATTTCATGAGAAGTTCTCAGATTGGGTTCAGTTACTCTGAAATGGAGCAATACAGGGAATATCTGAAAATTTCCTGCCAAGCAGAATTTTGGGAGGGAAAAAAAAAACCCAAACATTTGTTTTGGATTGATTAAAATCTCCCTTCTAATTATATTTCTAAAAATCTATGACATTTAAAAAATGGTGAAGTAGAAAATGAGTGTTCTGAAGAAATCCCTAACTTGCTTATCAGAATGGTCTGCTTCGTTTTTTTAGAATATGAAGTTGTGTTGGGAGTGGCAAATCTGTGTGAAATGCTTTACTCCTGGGAAATCTGCATTTTTACAATAGAAAAAAAAAAAAAAAAAGAGTCCAAAATGTCCGGTCATTTTTCCTTGCAATCTCCATCAGAAAATGACTCTGTCGGGGAAAGAGAGAGAGCAAGGTAGGAAGATACCACGTCAGGTGAGGTTCTGAAAGGGTGTGTGGTGCTGCCTTCTGTGAGGTCCTCGCATGGTGCTGGTGAAGCCCTTGCATCATAGCCCTTGCTGGTGGCTGCTGTCTGTGGAAGGTAGGGCTTGCTTGCTTAGCTCAGGTAGCAGGGGCTGGCACTAATCCCTCCCACAGCCTTTGGCTGCATTATGCTACATCAGTTACTTTTCGCAAATCAGCGTACAGGCGATGCATGTATCACAAGCGTGCTGTGTTTCCCTTTTGCTTCTAGAGTTCAGCTTCCAGCGCTACCAGGAGGTGGCTGTGAGCTGCAGATACCACTGAGTGTTGCAGGAAACACCATGCTAACATACATCCCTCTGGACCTCTGCGTTCCTCCTTCTCTTTGTTGTTTTCCTGCAAGGAGCGACTTGCTGGCGTTCTGCACGGTACCAGCGCAGGCTGGAGACTTCAGGTTACAAAGGCAAGTGTTTTCAGAGCCTCAGATGTGAAGGTGGTAAAGTGGTCCTTGCTTCCTGCTATTCTCTCTCTTCTGTGTAAGTAAATCTGTTGCACAAACACATCCAGTGATGCAGCTGAAGTGGGCTCTTTCTCAATAGCCTGCAAGCGCTGCCTGCTCCAATGCATTGGGAGAACAGAAGAGAGCTGTCACATGTTGGCTCCCAGTTGTTTTTCTTGTTCTAAGAGTCTGCTGACTTCTACTCTTATAAACAAGGAGAAACCTAAATTGCTTCTAAGATAAACATGCAAATCAGAGGCAGACGCATCTATTTACTTGGCAGCATGCATTTTGTTTTAACCCCCTTCTGATGCTTGCCTCTGTGCAGTATGTGTTTTGCTTCTGCACTTTCCATGAGAGCATGTTTGGCTTCTCAAAGGACTTGCAGAACTCCTTAGGGTGCTCTTAAGGAACTGTGTGGCCCATGTCACGTCTCTGCCCTCAGTTAAGTCTAGTCTGGCAATAAGTCTCGAGGACTTGGGGTTTTCCCACCTATACCTTCTCTCTTCCCTTGTATGTACGGTTTCCTGGGGTTTAAGAGGGGAGCCACATGCTTGCGTATAGGCTGTGAGTACTTAGGTTCTGTTGTGTGTTGTCTCCAGGAACAGATCCCAATGTGCCTTGCTCCTACTCCATCTTCATAGTGCCTGGGAATCTTTTTCTGGAACAATAATCTTTGCTTTTGGCACCCACATAACCTACACAGCTTCCCGGTTGCTGAGATCTTCAATATGAAAGACCAAGATTTTTTGCCTCAGCAAAAATGCTGTACCACAGGTGTAGAAGTGGGCAGATCAAGAGTATTGCCAGAGCCTAAGGCACCTTAACAGCAGGCAAATGGGAATTTCTACACTACTGGAGAACACAAGACTCTCCAGAAGTCTGGGCTAACCTGTCCAAAAAATCAGTCAGTGTAACTCCGGTCAGGCGAGCAGAAGGCATTGTGCAGCTGCTGAGAGGTTTCTCATGCTCCCAGGAGCACCAGTCGGCATTTATGAGGGCTGGGGAGACTTTGTTCTGCAAAAGCCAGCAGTAAGAGGGAGGCATAACTAGAGATCTGAGCAGGAAGATGCTGCAAATGATTAAAAGGGGAAATCAATTTCTTTTTTACTTAAAAATAAACAACCCCCTACTGCAGAGACCTGAGGGCACCTACAGATTTTTGCTATTTGGAGCTGTTGGTAGTAAATTTGTTTTATTCTTAAAACACTACTGGCTGAACCACTGGTTTTGTGAGGACAGTTTTCCAGTCCCCAAACAGGCAATGGCAATAAAATGAACCCTCTCTATATGTACCCTGAATCCTGAAGGTCACCAGCCACCTGCAAAACAGTGTTTCTCCTGGGAGGAAAGTAAGCTGACCCTGCACATAGCGGAGGGAGAGCACTGGTTTTTAGTATCTCTGCAGTATGCCTGGGCTGCTGTTTTGTTTGGAGTATGGCTACGTGAAAACTACTGAAAAAATAAAGGCAATTCTGGGGCTCTAGTCATTGTAATGGTTGGGGGTAGGCTGCTAATTTGAAAACAGTATGTTTCCTCTTTCTGATGTAATCACAGGACTCGGCTCATTGCATGATATCAGCATTTGCTTGACATGTCAGTGTGGGGGTACTTCATTTATGGCTCCCCTGAAATAGTAGAGATTCTTCTCCTCTAATATGAACAACGTGCTCTGACTTTGCAGAAAAGCTGCCTTGGCTGCCTCCCCAGCAGTTGCAGTGATCCAATGAGATGTGAGACCTAGGAGAGGCTTGTTTGGGGTTGTGCCCGTGTTCTAGACTGATCAGTAGATATCTGGTGGAAAAATCTCCCTTGGAAAATGAATGTTTGAAGAAGGGAAACTATTTCACAGGAAAGAGCAAGTTTCAGTGGCATCAGAGCTTACCGAGTTTGTAACTTCTTCATCATAATGTCAAGGTGTTGTTCAGAAACACACTAATATTATAATTCAATTCTTAATGAAAATTATATCCCTATGCTAGATAAACTGCTGTATTTCATATTTCATTTTACACCATTTTATATGGTATTGAAAAAAAGTATTTGAGCGTTACTTAATTTCAGAAGGGAATTTTTTGGAATTGCCTTTCTGAGGCAACCTCAGAATTTTAATTTTTTGGCTTTAGAGTTAAAAGAACTGTTGAAAAGTTGGAAGTTCCCACTGAGGAGAAATCAGGGTTGCACCAATGCAGTAAAGGCACAATTTTAAATTAGATTTATACAAGAAAGTGTAATTTGAAATCAATATTATAGGTTAAATTTACATTAGGAGAAGGGTATTCATGCAAGCAATTTTGCTGATGCAGTACAACAGACTTTAAGCCCATCTGATGCTCACCGCAGCAGCTCTGAATATATCCTATTGCTCTTAAGTACAGCAGTGCTGCTCAGGAAAGAACCTCTCCCCAGTGAGGGTAAAGGGCTGCTGTCTGCCTGCTTTAGCATGCAAACAGCTGAGGCACCATTTTTTTAAAATTCGTTATTTGTTAACGCAGAGAGAGTTAATGGCTGAAAAATGCTGGCAGGATAGCATTTCTCCTTCCTGTGGCTTCTCTCATCCTGAGGATCCCAAAACATTCTCCAAACTGTTTGTATCTCTTTGTACCACTACAGTGCAGAAGAGAAGTAGAAATGAGGTGGTGATGCTGTGCACAGCAGGGTGGCTGAAGGAGGTGCTGTGGACAGACACAGCAGCGTAAACCCTGCTTCTGACACATGCACTCACTGTCAACTTGATGGCCTTGAAATCATTCAGAGATGCTCCTCTCGCCTGAAGGACCTTTGGAGCAGGTTCTCAGAACAGATGGTAGGCTTGGCTGTGACATCTCACCTAATAGGTTTTCAACTTGCAAATTTCTCTTGCATGATGTTGCCTCTCCCCGTGAAATGCACGGTGCTCGAGTTACTTGCTTCCCCCTTTAGACAATTTGGGCAGCTTAAATCCCTGGACCCCCCTGCCACATAAACTACTTACTGTGGTTTCTAAGAGGCCCTGTCTTTTCTTATTATAAGTAAAGTGATGTAGGCAGCTTTGCACTATGTATTGGTATATAGAGCTGCAGTCAGTGACTCAGAACTTAGCTAGACTGTGTTTTAGAAAGAAGAAAAGCAGCCAAGGTATTGTTCCTGGCCGCGTGGTAAGCATGCCTCTGAACTTGATATCCTCTGATGGCCACTGAATGCCTATCATATTTAGCTCTCCTACTTATTATTACTCAGGCAAATAACCTCAGCATCATTTGGAAGAAATGTGAAACATCAAATCCCTCCACAGCTGAACAATTAGTGCCATCTGAATCTTATATGATGAATTGTAAGCTGGGGGGTTGATCATGGCTAGTGAGCGCAGGACGTTCTCCTTATCTGGCTGGGAGAAGCACTGGTTCTGCTCTGCTTGCTGAGCATGGTGTGGCGTGGCGTGGCATGGCCAACTGCTTGTGCTGGCCTGTTCTGGAATATAGTCCTGGCAGGGGCAGTGGGACACTGCCTTTGGCTCCACTGGTCACTTACAGCTTTGGGGACTTTCTCTAGGTCTTTCTGTAAAGTAAACTGAGTGCTGTGAAAATCCTGAAGCTTCTCTCTCTCCTGTGCCTGGATGAAGTGCAGCTGGCCAGCACTAGCCCATACTCCTGCAGGCCTGTCTCTGCTCTGGGCCCAAGTGCCATGCCTGTGAGGACCGCTCCATCTCCAGTGCCTGTGCGTAGCCTTGTCCTCTTCCTCTAGGATCAGCGTTCAGGGAGACCAGACCATTGTACTGATGCTTCCTATTCTGGGAAAGCTGAGTGCTCTCCGTGCTGTTGAACGGCAGGTCCCTGTCTCCTCGCAGGAGGCTCTTTGCTCCTTGCACGTTCTGGCCCATAGGCTGGGGCCAAGAACTTCTGCATAGAACAGCTTTGCTGTTGACTTCTGCTGCAAGAGCTCTGCTGAAGCTGAGATGAAAGCATGGTCTGGCTTTTCTGTGGTATCAGACAGTGTTGGAGTCCTTCTCCTGGGAAAACTAACTCATTTCCCCATTGCTCTCATAACCACTTTGATAATCCTGAAAGATCACCCTGGGGGCCAAACTGTGTTGGCTTCTGTTCTCTTTCTTTCCCCATGAAATCTGTATTTTGGTGGGAGGCTGGAGAGACCTAGGCAGCTATTGGAGAAACATCTTTTAGATAGGATCAAATCTATCATTCCTGCCTTTTTGTCTGATAAAGAGAGCAAATTCCAAAGAGCCTGACAACATTTCACCTCCTCAAGTTCTTTGCATACTTCCCAAGGATACTGCACTTTCCTTCCTTTGCTCCCCATGGCTGGGGTAGAGAATTTATAGCAGATTGCAAAGCACTTTGGGTTGCAAGGTGCTATAGATATTTGAGATATTATTTTATTATTATAAACCCTGAGTATTTTATTAAGCCCCACTGGGAACAGGGCCATCCTGGCCTCCTGGAATTGTTAACGCCTTGGAATGATTAATAGCCCTAATTTCCTCACTTAGAGCCACTGCTCTATATATTGAGAGTGTTAGTCTCACTTGAATAATTTTTAATAGCATAATGTTGGGCCACTACCAGCGCCATTCAGTGTATGTTTTTCATTCTTTGCACTATGATTTTTTTTTTTTTTGTATGTCAACATTTTTCCAACTGTGTTGCTTTGATTCCTTGTTGGAGTCTCCCTTCTGTGATTTCCTTGCTTTACTGAGTAGCTTGCAGAATGAGGTTACTGTGGAAGGGCTTGTTACTTGGAAATTAGAGTTATGTCTTGGAAATGCTGCACTTCCATGGACTTGGAACCAAATGAACACCTTGCCCTGTCCTGAATGTAGGGCGATGCTATCATGCCATCCACTTGGCTGCTACAGGAGTATTTGTTGTCTGTGTCCACTATCTGCAGTCACATGGAAATTGAGATTTAGTCTGCTTGCCGTTGTATAACGGCAAGATATGGTGTGTGCAGAGCATATAGCAGGTCATCAGCAAAGCCTTTGAGGCCCTGGACCACTGCATAGCAAGAGGAGATGCAGAAATAGGGAGTGAAAATGCAGGGAGCAAAGGACTCTGGTGCCTTTTGAAATAATGGCCAAAATCAATGATGGGTTCAATGATGGGTTAAAACTATTCTTCTGATGTTTTTTTGGTGATATATGAAGGCAATACAAATTGCTCATCAGAAGTGCACTTTATCCTCAATTACCTTTTTTTTTTTTTCTCCCCAAATCTCAAAGCAATCTGCCAAGAGGTGAGGAGATAACAGTCTCTGGCTTTCACATACATGTGGAGGAACCTGATTGTCCACAGAACAATGCAAACTTGCAGCTTCCTTAAATTTCAGCTAGAGGTGAAGTGCTCACCGTTAGCTCACCCTCTGGATGAAGGCTAGAAATCAGAGCTGGAATGCAGATCTCTAAGGTCACCCCTTTTCTGCTCCACTGAAGAGAAGGGACCCCATTATCTTCTGCAAATAGTTCCAGGAGCAAAGCTGGTCCATACCTAGGGTACTAGTATGGGACCTGGGAGTCTGGATTAAATCCCAACTGCCACATATGCCCTGTGTGAACCTGAGCTAACCAGTCCTTTCCCTCCAGCCCTGTTTCTGATAATGGTAGGAAGGATGATTCTTCTCCTGCCCTTGGCACATCTTGTGTGTTGGGCTGCAAGCTGCTCAGAGCAGATTGCATGTTTTTACAGGACCTAGCACATCACAAATCTCATCTCAGGGTGCTCTCTTAGGCGCTGCTAAAATCAGTATTGCAAGTAATAAAAGCTAGTGAGTTTATAAGAACAGAAGGATTTTCTCTTGTGCGTTCCTTTTTAAGAAAGATTTCCTATAGGTGAAAGTGACCCTAATGAAAAATGAACTAAGAAATGCAATTAGGAATATTATAACTGAGTACAGTCACTGAGAGAATCCATCTGTTCCAATATACTCCCAACAAAGAACACCAGAACTGCTACAAAGGCCAGAGAGTTCATTTTCCATCAGTCTGGTGTTACTTTAAAACTTATATTTCAAAGCAAGGGCTCCCTGGGATAGCTAGAGTTATAGAGCACTTCAGGATAAAGACTTCCTGGTCACTGACCTCCCACTATTATTACCATGCAAAGCACTTTGCGACAGCAAACGCACAACTGCTGTGAACCCTCTGGGCGATCCCACCGTGCCCTAAAGCATCCCTATCCTTCACGATTTCTCTTCTGTCGAGAGGGCGAGTCCTCTTCCTGGGCACATGCCTGTGACAACCTTGAGCTGAGACCAGGTGGAAGAGGAGCTGCTCTGCAGCTGGGGCGGGGGTTTTGGAAGTGGGATGTGATGAGTCCATAGCTCAGGGCAGTAGCAGGGACTACCGGCACACGGTCCTCGGAGGTGTTGCGAAAGCTGCTGTAGCCTGCACGAGGGCAGCCCTGACTGGGCTCGAGGCTGGCACAGAGGGGAGCCAGTAACACCCACACATACCCCAAAGGGTTACACCGGCTTACTGTAAAGTTCTTTTCATGCAGCTGTCTCTCCCTTGGCTTAATTTCAAACATTCCTATTGATGCTATTTCCCCTCCCACACACCTCAATATGGTGCCTGCTTAAATGAGTCCCTCTCTCTCTCATGTATATCCTATATTCACGCATACATATGGCTTGATTTTCCAACACTCTGTGCCCATCCATTGCACCTGGACCAGGACTTGGTACAGGTGCCATGGCAGAAAAAGAGCAAATCCCTGAAATGAATAGCTCTGGAAGCCAATGCTCCTTCCTATTCATTGTGGCAAGAAAGTCCCCTTCTTCATGTGCAGCTGGTGGATTTTTGTGTCAGAGCTCCCATGGGGAATGAGTTGACACCAGCTCCTGAGGTTGATCTAGCACAGGGAACATGATGCACGTTCTTGCTTCCGTTTGCTCTTGGCACCCTTTTCCCTGCACATGGAAGCAGAGCCCCTTTCCAGGCCAAGGAAGGGAGATGAAGAGTGAGCACGTCCACTGCCAGACTTTGGGCTCGTGTCCCCTAAGAGCGTTCTGCCTCAGCACCCCTTGCCTGCTCCTCTCCAGGTACTTTGGGATGTAAAGCGTATACCGACGCATGCATCAGCAGAGGGCAAGATCTCCTTTAACGTGCCTAATGCCTTAGAGAGACCCACGTGGCTGCTAGTGTCCTACACACTTCTGAACCAGAGGACAAGCTTGCACTATTCTTCCTTCCATAGATGTGTTTTATCTCTTTGGGAGCCTGATGCCTCCCATCTGTTCCAATGCCAGATGAAATTAAATATTTGTAGTTTCCAAGGGCTGTGGTTAGCAATAAACAAGTTAGCTAATGAGGATTTGGTGTGTCTGGGAGTTGGGGGGGATTCATGTGGGTTTGCAGGCAAGTGGGTATGTGTGAGGGTGGGGTGCATGGGGTGTGTGTGTGTACAGCCTTGTGTACATTTTTCTTTAACCAAACCTTCAATTTAAAATGGCTTTCCACACTAGAGCAACTAGCGGAGCTCTCAATAGCCAATAAACTCTACTTAGTTATTTACACCAAGTTTGTTTATTGCACGGTTTATGTTTATAAGCAACATTTGTCTAATCTTCCAAATCTTTCAGAAGGAATTTTGGAGGCCCATTTTGGGGCCTGATGTTCTCCTGCAGCGTGCTTAGGCCTGTGCAGGGCAGAGCCCTGCCAAAGCAGGGTCTCGCTGCGCCATGCCTGGGCAAAGCCACACTTCTCCAGGTCTGGAATCGTTTTGTGGATGATGCTGTTCTCCCTACCCCAGAGTGCACTCAAGTGTAAACGGGATTTAGGGATTTTCCCGTTGCATTCCTTTTTAATTTCTGTCTGTGTTTCAGCTAGTATTTTGTTGCTAAGTAACACTTTCCAGTTTGGAAGCTGCCTGCACGGATGCTGCTCCCCACCGCTAGCGTTGGTTCTCGTTGCTGCTGTTTGTCACCGTGGCGCTCTGCAGAGCCCGACCGGCACCACGGCTCACGCGGCCGGGATGCCCCAGCGGCAACACCCAGCGCTGCTCCAGGAGCTGCGCCCCTCTGCCCGCCACGGCTGAGCTTCTCTGGCCCCACAAACGACATTTCTTCCCTGCTGCAGACTCTGAGCTTATGCACACGTACGTATCCCCGCACGCTTTTTTGAACGACAAAGTTCACCAATTCCTGGAGTTTTTGGGAGGCAGCGTGGGCTATGCCTGACGTCACTGAAAATTAATAATTTGCAGTTGTTTAGAAGAAACATTTGGTTGATATTTCCTTTCCATGTACTGTGATCAGAACTGACCCAGTTTTTTCTATTAATCTACTTTAAAAGTTGACTCTGAAAATGAGAAGCATTTCCTCTATTTCCACAAGTTTATTGTGTGTGAATCCCTACAAGAATTTGGCAATAATAATAAAAATAAGGAACGATGATGCACCACCAAATGTATTTACTGTAATATCAGTAGTGCTAAAGATGTGCTTGGAAACCTATGTAAATCACTGAATAACATTTTCCCAAACCACAGCTGGTTGAAACCATTTTCAGTAAAACCCAATTTCATCTAAACATGCTATTTTATCAGAGCTGACATGTACAGCAGAAAAGCGTTCATTGCGATGAAGATTTCTCTTAGGAATGTTCTGGTCTACAAAAGAGAAAGCAAAATCTAAAACATGAAATTTCAGGTTTAAAATCTTTGGGTTTTAATTTAAACAAAATTTATATAGATATATCTATATAAAAGGTCACTGGAACCAATTCTGTTTTATGAAAGCATTCGAAAGAATTGTGCTCGACTCCACCATGGAATAAATGAAAGAATCGGGCTGTGCAGAAAGGAATTGCTGTTCTCCCGCTTGCTCAAAAACTGAGCTCCTGTGCACGCAACAGCCCCAATTACCCTGGAAATTGCCTCGACTCTTCTTTCTCCTGAGAAAGAGAAGCTGCCAGTCCGGGAGTTTGTCTGCAAGCTGCGACTACAAACTGCTGTGAGTGCTAAATCTAGCTTCCTCCAAAAAAAAACCCCACAGTTATAGAGGCTTAAAACGTACCCAACAAGTGGGAGCAAAAATGAGAAGACAGACATTTGGAATTAGGGCAGGCACCATGGTGGAGTCATTTTGGGGAGAAGGGTACAAGAGCAAGGAAAATAGCTTTTTTTTTTTCTTCTCCAAACTGTCCCCAAAGAAAGGATTTTCACTTTTCATTCAGCATCCATCTGTGTTAACAGAACTATCTTCGCTATGGGTAGATGATATTGTGACTACTTGGTATCCTATTCTTCTTCCAGCTACTTTACCCCATATGCCTATTCTTGTTTAGAGAACAAGCCTCCCCTTCTCTTGCCTCCTTGGTAATTAAGTGAAATAATCCAACTTCTCCACTACCCTAAGACTTTTCCTTCCTTAGCTCTTAGCATATCAGTAACATCACCTTCCACACAGATGTTGTCCTGTCTTCGCCTGCCCTGATGGGTGGGGGCAGATTTCGCGGCTGGAAGCCAGGCCAGTGCTTGTATCAACCTGATCCTTGTGGATGGTGACTCATTTTCTCACCCAGTGATTTCAGTTCCATGTGGGCTGAACAAGCTGCAGATCTCCTCTGGGTATTGCTGGGAACAGCCTTGTTATTACTGGTTTGTATTATATTTGCACCCAGAAGCCTGTGTTGCCCTCTGAAAGAAGTTGCTCTTCCTGCAAACTGCCTTTTGTGCCTGGTCGCAAGCCCAGTTGTTGAACTGGCGTGTTGAGCTCCAGGCAGGCGTCTGAGCCGCGCATCGCCCGTGGCTTGTCCCACTCCCTTCCCGCTCCGGAGCTCTCCCTTTCGTCTTTCCGATCCTGGAAAGGATCTCACACCACTGCTGTGGTTGCTGCCTGCCACGCAGTCAGACGCGCTCTCAAACGCAAAGAATCCTTGTATTATCGGCATGACTGTAAAGCGCTCACAGCCCCTCGCAATGTATTCGGGGTTAGTTAAGGAATGCCAGGCACTGCCGGTTCTCCTTCAGTGTCGGATGGGTTGGATTTGATCAAGTTCAGCTTCATTCACTGCCATATGCCAATGTTGATGAGATTGGTTTGTAAACCAGTATTTTGTACAAGATTAGAGAGGACTTTAGGGGCACTGAGAACTTTTCTGCAGCCAATTTTTTTTTAATGTTATTGACCTACTAAGGCAGCATGGGGGGGGGGGTCTCTTGGAAAGCTTTGCATTCCCTGTTTTCCTAATTACTCCCGCTTTGCATATATGAATTTGTATTCCTACAGGAATTAGGATGGGAAGAGATTAATTTCTAGAAGGCTGAGTGGCTCCTGTTGCTTCATCTCTGCTGGTATTTTCTATGGCATCGTTTCTAGCTCTCACCAAGCCTTATTCAGATGAGGGAGAACAGTAACTTGTTACGCTTGTAAGAATCTCTCGTGCAAGCGTCGTGGGTAATAGCGCGGCTGGGGGCGATGCGGGAAACGCAGCGTGACCGCCGCGTCGCGGAGGGGCGAGCGAGGAGAGCTCCGTTCCGGGCTGGCACCGCGGTTCTCGGCTCTGCACCGTGCTGAGGGGATCCGGCCGCGGGGGCAGCCGGGCGGCGACCGCGTTTCGCTCGGAGCGGGGCCCGGGCGGCGCCGGCAGCGGCCCCCGACGGCGCGGCCCCGGGGGAAGCGCCGCTGCCCGCCGGCCGCTCCCGCAGCAGGTTGAAGGCGCGGGCGGCGGCGCCGCTGCGGTTGCTCCCGCAATTGCTCCGCGGGTGGCGGCGCCGAGCCCCGGCCGGCCCGTCCTGCCCGGGACGGCTCGGCTCACGCCCGGCGGGAGGCGAAGGCGGGTCGGGGGCCCCGGCGGCCGCGGAGGGGAGCGGGGGGAGCCGGCGCAGCCCCCGGGGCCGGGCGTGAAGCCGCCGCGGCAGCCGCCGCTCCGCGCTGCGGACGCCCAGCCCGCACGTCGGGCGCGGCGCTCCCGCGCACCGCGGTGCCCCCTCCCCGCCCGCCGGCGCTCCCCCCTCCGCCGGCTCCCGGCGGCGCTTCGTCCCCTCTCCCGCCCGGTCTAAAGCGCGGCGGGGCTCGGCCGAGCCTCGCAGAGCCGCAGGGTCCTGCCCCGCCGGCGTCCGGCCGCCGCTCGCCGGGAGCGAGCCGAGCGCGGGGACCGTCGAGGGCAGCGCGGGGCCGCGCCGAGCCGCGGCGGGGCGAGACTCACCACCACGAGGAGTCGGCGCCGGGCGTCAGGGCCAGCAGGATGAGCACGAAGGGCAGGTAAATCCGCGGGGCCGCGCCCGCCGTCCGAGGGAAGGCTCCGCACTCCGCGCGCCCGGGGGCCAAGGCAATCCCAGGAGACACTTCCACGCGGTTTGGACTGAGCATATCTCTCCGGGGCGGCTGTCCAGGCGGAGAAATGACCGGGGAGGGGGTCCTACCCGGGCTCCCGTCGGGGCGCAGGGCGGGGCGGGTCAGGGCCCCGGTGCGAGGAGGCTGCCGGCTCCGCGCGGCTGAGCGAGCCCCGGCTGGGCCCCGGCGGCGGGGCGCATGCTGCTGCGGGGGCGGCGGCGCTGCCCGGGGGCTCCCGGCCGGCGGACGGGGCGGGCTCAGCGCCCCCCGAGCGCGGCAGGGCGAGCGGCGCGGCCGGGCCGGGCCATAGAGGTCCTTGCGCGGAGGGCGAGGACGCACTGGGGATGGGAGCGCGGGGGCCGTGGCCAAATATTGACAGCTCCCTCCGTGCTCCGGGCTCTCATTGGGCAGAGTCAGAAGCGCGGAGCCGCCGCTCCGGCCGGACCGACCCCCGCCTCCCCAAGGGCACGTCGGACAGCCCCCTCCGGGCTCCTGCCCACCGCCTGCGGCGCCCGCCGCCGCGCAGGGGGGTCCCGCGCCCGCCGCCGCCGCCGCCCCACCTGCCGCCGCGGGGCCGCCCCGAGCGCGGAGCCGCGGCCGGGGCCGTCGGGGCCCCGCGGCCGGGGCCGGGCCCGGGCCGGGCGGGATGCTGGCCCCGGCGGGGCGGCCCCCGGCGCTCGGCCCCCGCCAGGTGTCACTGCAGGGTGAGAAACGGGACCGGGAGGCCCCGGCGGCGGCGGCGGCGGCTCCCCGGGCCGGCTCGGCCGGGGCGTCGCGGCGCCGCGCTGCTTTCTCGCCTCCGCGCCGCCCCTCGCCGCTTGCCCGGGCCGGGCCGGGCCGGGCCTGCCGCTCCCGTGCGCGCAGGGAGCAGGCGGTGCTGGCCGCTCTCCTGCCTTTCTTTCGCCTTCCAGGGCGCCTTGTGCCGTCCGTGATCCCCGGCGGCCGGTCGGAGCTCGGGCCCTGCAGTTCCCCAGGGAAGCGGGACCACGAGCTCGGAGGCCCGGAGGGACGCAAAGGACACGGAGTCGTTTGTCTTTGAAAATTTGCTCCCCGAAGCAGCTCAACTCATGGTTTTTTCCAGTGAGGGCCACCGCTTCCCTCTTCAGCAGAGAGCCTGTGTTTGAGCACTAGCCATTGCCCACTTGCACCCCTTTTAGCCAGCTTTGTGTGGCTGCGTGTGCTCAGCCCTGCAGAAGAGTCCTCTGCTCCTTGGCCTCTATTGACCGCATGGGAGGGTTGTCTCCTCTCCCATCTCCTGCACCGTTTCTGCCACCTGTGACTGCAGGACAGGGAGGGCTGGAAGGCAAGCTGCCCTTGGCTCTAACCTCCTTCCTTCGCAGCCGTAAGATTGCTGTCTGGCAGCTTGCAAAGACCAACCTTGCCTGGGAGCTGCCTGTCTTTTCCTTGTGGTCCTTGGCTGGTTTTTCTCCAGCCCTGATGGTGAGCAGGCTTTAGTTTGAAACGGGTTACTTCTCATTTCTGGCATTTCCAAAAATGCCTAATTATTCACTAGGATTGCAAACCTCAATATGCACCAAAGTCCTTTTAGCACTGCGGAGGCCCTGAGCCATCCCCCCCGCCTCTGCCCAGTGAGTCCTCTGCTCTCTTTCTTTCCAGTTCCTGTTGTTACAGATCAGATAGTAACTTGCCTGGTCTGAAAGAAACCGAGACCAGAAACTCATGCTTGGTTTTAATCCAATTATACTTCTGAAAACTGCAGTGACAGAAAGCAAGTGCTAATAGGGTGCTGCGCTTTTGTCTGAGAGCCTAAATGAAATATTGTATCGCAGCTTATTTATAAAGCTATTGCACTGAAAAGCCTGATATTTATAGGCTATTGCTGAAGGCCGTGCATTTGTTTAGAAGCCTCATCATACCGGGTAGCGTGCTGTGGTCGCTGATGCTTCTGCCTTCTAGCAAAGACAGGCCTGCAGCAGGACGCACCGTTCATGCGCCCCAGCGGGGCCGTCCAGGTCCCAGTCTCTGCTCTCATAGCAAGGCAATGTGGTTCTGTTACTTGCTGTTGCCATTTCACAGAATTTTCTCTGTTCCTGGATTGTTTTTCATTCAAAAGTGGGAGACTAAGTGCTCTGTGTCCTGTTCTTATAGGAGAGGGAAGAGAAGAGGTGGCAGGTACCATGTTCTCTGGTCAGTTCATTTTGGTGTGTAGACCTGGTGCTGGGGAGGAGAACGCCTCTGGGAAGGCTGCAACCAGTTCCAGGATGAGTGCAAAGAGGCAGGAGGTGCAGGCTCTAGTGCCAGGGTTGGGGGAGATGAGGGTGGTGGGCATCTGTGGAGGGGTCCACAGCTGAATTTAGGAGCTGAAACAGTACATTTGGACTTGGCTTCACAGCCAAGTGGCTTCACAGACCTTTGCATCTAGTGCATTGAATTTCTCTGTCAGCCTGGTTCCTTATTTTGATGCTTTCCTCAAAAATCTGGCCAACAAGATCTGATTGACAGCCCCAGAAAGTCCTGGGTTTGTATCAGGCTGTTCTTTATCTGCCAGGTTTTGCTAACAGTGACTCACGGTGGTGCTCGAGGAGGCCAGGACAGCCCTTGCCCTTCTAACTGCTGCGGCTCGGCCGTCCGGGAGACTCTCATTTGATCTTTCGTTCAAATTAGCAGTCTGCTCAGAATGTGCGTGCGCTTTATCCACATGAGCTGCAGTGAGTAAATAAACAAGGCTCTGCTTTCAAAGGCTTTCACGATTCATTAACTTCAAAGCAACGAGCTCTCTATTTTCTTAGCGGGTCAGTCCCTCTGGAGACTCTCGTTGCCTGGGTGTTGGGGGTTGCTGGCTGCTCACGCCAGGGCTTCGGGTAATGACACCTTATGCTGGCCAAGACCAAGCGCTTCCCGCACGCAGAGCTGTAGCAACGGGCAAAGGGACAGCTTCGCTATTCTTGTTGGCCATGGGGTGGAAAGCAGCGTAAGGAAGCACGCGGGCTAGGAGGTTCTTGGGCATCCCCTGTTCTTAATGAACAGCCTATTAGGTGGTGTCCAGCCTGCAGAGCGCTCTGGAGCACAGGCACAGGCCAAAGCAGGGTTTGCAAGCCAGGAGTCTGTACCTGATCTGTAGCTGATCTGCAGAAGTCTCCCCAACTTTTTGCAGAGGCAAAGGCAATGTGGTCGGTGAGGGCTGCTGGGCGCCTGAGGCCCGTGGGTTGTGCTCGCTCTCGCGGCGGCGAGCATAGAGGTCGCTGTGCCCAGCTGTCTCCCCAAAGGCGCTGGATTCCTGCTGGGATCGTGCAGGCACAGGTGCTGGTGCTGTGCCAGGCGCTCGAGCCCCTTCCAGGGCTCATGCAGATCGTGCAGGGATGGTGGCACCTCCAAAATGCCCTTGGGCAGAGCTAGAAAGCTAACCTTTAGTGTGGCAGCCCCAGGAATAACTCGGAGCCTTACATAATCACAGCCGCCTGGAACCCCAAAGGGGAAAATCATCGTCCTGGAATAACCCTCCGTGTCAGGCCTGCTGACCTCATGTGAAACCTATTTTCTGAAGCAATAAAGCCCCCTTATAAGCATAGTATTTACTGAGGACTTATTTTGGGATGTGACATTGTGGCCCAGCACACGCTCTTAAACTTGTGCAGGAAAAGGAGCAGTATGGCAGCAAGGGGCAGTGCCGGCTGGGCTGGCGGCAAGGACGGGGCGCTACCGCTGGGCGCCCCTGCGACGCCGGGCGGGAGCCGGAGCTCCTCGGCCCGCCTCTGCCCTGCCGCGCGTCCTGCGGCAGCCAGCGCAGCAGCAGGAGGGAAGTGGCCAGGCGAGAGCCGGGCTTGCAGCCGTGTTCCCCTTCGCGTGCGCCGGCAGCTCCGCGGCAGCTGCCAGCAGAGCTGGCCGGGGGCCCCGGCGTCCCCCCGGCTTGCACCCAGGAGGATGGTCCTGGGGAAGTGCTTTTATCCCGCAAAAGAAGTGCGTTTCCCAGCGCCTGAGCAGTCCCCAGTTTACCCGCTGCCTCTCTCTCTGAGGCGGTAAGCACCCATTTTGGATAGCTACGAATAACTGGAACGGTGAATTGACCCTTCATAACGGCCTCGAGCCCCTCAGCAGCGGGAGCCAAACAAACTGGGACGAGCCAGCCCCTTGGGGAGAGCAACGGTGTCTCCCGGGCGCCGCGCCGGGGGCGCGATCAGCCCCTGCCGGCTAACGGGAACGGGCTGGGAAGACATCCGGGCGGCAGGTCTAGCTAGCGAGCATGCATAAAGCCCGAATAGAGAAATTAAAACCCTGTCCAGTATCAGAGCCGGCTGTCTACCGGGGAGGTTATTTGCTTTCCTGGAGGCCTGTGCCAGGTCTGGTGCTCTGAGGTTTCCCGTTGCAGGGAGCCGTCCTCGGGCCTCGGGAGCTGCACGCCTCGGCAGCCCGGCCCCGGCCCCGGCTCCCGCCCGCCGGGCTGCTGCCGGCCCGCGCTCCTGCGCCGCCGCGCTCGCCCCGGGAGCTCCCCTCCGCCGCCGTCCTCACCGGGCCGCTGCGCACGAGGCTCCGCGCGCCCGAGCGGCCAGGTTCAGATTAATTGCTGCAAATCCAGCTGCATTAGTCATAAAAGTCACCGAAGGCCAGAAATGGCGCAATACGCCTAAAAATACCACAGCTGCGCCAAGCAGCCCCGGTTTCCGTCATCTTCCAGAGGCATCTGTGTATTATGTGCGAGGCGGAGAGCGAAGGAGCGTGTGCTGCAAAGAGAACCGGCCATAAATCCTGCAGCCCTCCGCTCTCGGGCTTCTCCCCTCCCACCGCCCGCGGCCGTGCCGGTGCTGTCTGGCAGGCGCGAGCTCCGTCTGTCATCGGCACATCAGACGGGGCTGAAATTCGACAGGCCTGTGGAAAAACAGGGGGTGACATCACGCAGAGACACCAGCCCACTGATTAATCTCCGAGGTCAGTGGCTGCTTTATTTATAACGAGGCAAGTGTTTGAGTTGGGGTTTTACAGTGACAAACGCGTGCAGCGCCTCGCTCGCCGCGTGCCCGTCCCGCTCGGCCGGGTCTCCCCGGCGCCGGCGCTGCCGCGCCGCAGGGTGTCCGGAGCGATGCCGCTTCCTGCTTCGGCCCCCGCCGGACGCCGTATAACCGCTGCAACGCTGGGTCGAAGAGAGTGAAACGGCGGCGAGACAGCGCCAAAGCAAACCCTAAAAACGCGCGGCAGCGCAGCGCCTCGCTGCAGCGCCCGGGGGCCCTCGCTGCCCCCGCGCGTGCCCGCAGGACACCTCCCTTCGTCCTGGAGAAAAACCGCCAGCACCTCGTGGGAGATAACACCCCGATTTGTCCGTCCGTCAGGAATACTGTCTATTTCTTTCTGCACTTTTTAAATTCCATGAAGAGAGGATCCCTATTTCTAGCTGCTTTCTTTGCTCCTTGCGTTATTCCTCCCCAGTACGGAGAAGGCTTGCTTGGTATTTCTGCTCCTTTTTGCTGCCGGCCCCTGCCTGGCCGGGGCGCGGGCCGTGCGGGCTGGCACGGCACCACCCTCCTTGCAGTGGTTTGGCCTCACGGCCCTTTTTGGCTGTGGCAGGCAGAAAGGACAGTTTTGTTTCCCCCAAATTGCAGCACCTCAAACTTGAAATGTTTTGTGAAATTCTATCAAGCATCAGAGGAAATGCAGAGTGGTCCTGAGGGCACAGAAATGTTCCATTTCTTCATTTTCCAAACAATCTTTTCCATTTCCAGAGACCTTTTTGTTCTTTGGTCGCTAATGTCTTTTTATTCCACATTATAATGCAAAACAAAATTGCAGTTAAAATAATACATTTAGAGTTTATCAGCTGAAGCATTTCAAGCCATCCATTCCTCTAGGTTTTCTTTACTGATAACCTGGAAATCTTTGGGGTGGGTGATTCTGAACTGGAACAGAAACAGGTTTTAAAATGTTTTGCAAAGCCAGAATTTCATCTCTGTTGCCAAGTGGTACGTGGCCAAGGGAAGAAGCTATCAGGTATATCTCAAATGTTGTCTATAAATGGAGAATTTTTCCTGTGATTAATAAAAATGGGGAAGTAGGGCCAAATCCTGCACATACTTTGACTGTAGCACTTGTACAAACATACCGGCTTTGGTTGGAAACATCAGGCTTAATTAGCTCCCTCGTATCTAGGGAGGTGGATTGTCACTATCAGTGCGAGTGAGGATTTATATTTCCTTTTCCTCAGGAGTATGATTGATGTCCAGCTATTAAGAATAATCATTTCACTAACGTAAGGCAAATTTCTTATCTCCTACAGTCAATAGTGGAGGGAGATACTGCAGAGCGATGAATGCCGTACAGACTATTGCATGACAATGATAATTTATTTGCTACTTTTGTCATTAACCAGGACTCTGAGCTCACTTATCCCTGGGACTCTCAAAACATGGCTGTACCTTCAAAGTAGCACTGGGGTAGGCGAGAAACCCACCGGGTCTGGTTACCCAAAGGTATGCTCGATTTTCAAAATGGGTCTTGTCTTACTATAGGGAACCAGATTCTCATTTTCAGCAAGGTTGGTTAACTCAGCTTGGTCAGTGTAGTTTTAAGTGGGCATAAATTACCTTTTCTTTCAGTTTATGATCCCATTCTGCTGCCAGCATGGTAAAAAGGGCCTGTGTGAGCAAGCCGCTTGTATTGTCCCAGATTGAATCCTTTGAATCCTCAGATGTGAACGTGGAAGTTTGTCTTGGGTTGGTGGTGGCAGCATCACAGCTGGCTTTCGTGATCAAAGTTCCCACCTTTTTCTGTTCTGCCTTTTCAAACAAGTAATGTATTGCATTCCCAGGCTGCCTGGTGTGAATCCACACAGAACTTGGCTTGTCCTTGGTGCAGAGGGACCCGGCTGTGTGCTCTTACTTGTAGCCCCCACGTAGTTTGCTGAGTTTTGACGAATTTCCACTGAACCGCTTGCAGTTTTGTAGTTTAGCGTTGTGGGGAATTTGGAACAAAAAAGAGAAGGTGGAACAAGCAAGGAAGTACAGACAGCCCAAGCATAACACCAAACTAGGGCAGGAAATGTACTGCACATAGTTTTAACCTTATCATCAAGGATGGATTTTAAGTGCTTCTTCAGTGACTCATAGTCCCTGAATGGGCCTGAAGGACTGTCCGCCTGAGACGAAAGGCCAGAGAAATCCAGATCAGATAACAGGTTATTACAAAGCCCTCGTGCCTGCCGAGCGGGATGCGTCTGCCGGACAGGGACGGCGGCTGCTCTGCCTCAGCGTGGAGGAAGGAAATGTTTTAAAGTGAGATTCAGGATGAGGATGGGGTAACCGAGGCCGATCCAGAGGTGGGCAGGTGACATCTCTGGTGGCTTTGGGGAGCCTGTGCTCGGAAGGTGCCAGGCTGGCCGGTTAGATGCGCATGAGGGTAGCGTTGGCTCCTTCACTGGAGCAAGGAGGCAAGCCTGTCGGACGTGGCCAGGATGCGCCTCTGCGGGGAGGGACGGTGGCGGGCTGGGACAGGGGCGTGTAACCGGCAGGCTGGCCCCGTGAAGGTACTGGTGCACAGGCACGTGCCTCTGTGCATGCTGCTTCCCGGGGAGCAGAGGGCTGTACGTCCCCTGGTAGCTACTCTCTGGTGTCCTGAGCATGGCATGTCCTCCTGCGTGGAGTCCTCCTTTGGCCCTGCCACTCTAACCCTCTGCTGAGCCGGGCTGGGAGGTCCGGCATGCCCTGCTGTGGGACCAGGTGATGTTTCTTGATCCTCCTCCTCCTTTCCAAAGTGTCCAGCATGGCTGTTCCAGGCCGTCTCCTGGCTAAGACCCCTCTGGAGTGGATAGGACCTACCTGGAGAGCTGCTCCACAAAGGCAGGTAGTAAGCTAGAGAGAGGCCAGTGTCAGGACTGCTCTGAGCCACGAAACCACAGCTCTCTGCAGCTCCTCCGATGAGACCGCGGGAGGCCTGACTGCTTTCCAGCTTGGGTTTGCACCCTCCCTCCCTGCCGCCTCGACGGGAGACAGCCTTGTCCTGTATTTCCCTTCTGAACTGCTGTTGTCCCCTTCCAATGGATGGTGGAAATGGTTGTTACACCTAAAGAGAACTGTTAAGGATCGTTATGTTGTTGAGAGCTGATAAAATATGTGTGTACATACACATGCATATATTCATTAAAAAAAAAAGTACTAAGACCTTTCTAGCATGACTGTTGTGAATCTTAATTAATGAATATCTCTTTGTTGCTGAAAGAGCAACATTTGGGGATGAAAGTGGAACAGGAGCCTCTTTCTCCTCTTGTTTACACTCAGTTCCAGCCAGTCTCGTTCCATGGGTTTCACTGGGGACAACTCTCCATTGGTGCGAGCGTGATTGCGTTTACCCCTGGGTAATGTGGGTTGGCCCCAAGCTCCAAGATTCGGAGCTGGCGTTACTAGTTCTTGCCGCCTTCTCATGTGTGCTGTGGAGTTTGATGTTCCCCTTGTGCCCTGGTGCCTGGTGTCAGGTGTCATAATATTGATTAGAAATAGCCCGAAGTATCTAGTTCCTGCTGCTCAGATTTGTCTGCACAGCAGAGAGCTATTAATGCTCTGTTTTCTTGCCTTCGGTCAATATATCTCGCAAGGCAGGAGGAAGCTGGATTATGTCTGCAAGTGCCCCAATGTCATGCTATGTTGGATAATGAACTCCGGCTAAACTGGATCAGCTTTGCAGCTGGCAGCCCCTCTGAAATCCAGCAAGGAGGCAGTGCAACATGCTGTGTTTTCAGTCCGGGATGCCAAGAACAGGGCTATTTGCTGCGATAAACCTGGGTGCTGATAAGTCAAGAACCAGAACATTAGGTGGTTTTAGTTACTGTAGATTTTCTAGGCAGGTGGAAATTGATGTTAATGGGGAAATTGTACAACACACTTCTGCTTCCCTGTGCTTTGAAAATGCCTGGTCTAGTGCAAATCCCCTGTTCAAGGAAATTAAGATGTAATGGAAAGTAGCATCTCTGTGAGCTGTGTTGATGATTTGCCTTTGACCTGATTGTTCTGTTAACCCTCATATGTGAGGAATGTGATTTAGGAAGCTTCCAGGCTCTGTGGAGGAATGCAGCGGAGACCTTTATGTTGGACACCTGAAGGTTTTGTGTTTCCATGGAAATTGAAGGTCTTATCCAGAGTTACTAGAGTATGTTGAAAGATTCCCTTTGATTCCAGGGATATCAAATCAAACCATGAGGTGGAGAAGACTCGTCAGGTGCTCTTCTGCATGTTTTATGTTTCATTGTGCCATCTAGTTTCATGGGATGCCACCTTCCACTGCCCAGCATTTTGCCCCATAGCAAACAGTGCCCGTGTGCTGCCGGTCGGCTCGGACCAGGTCCTGTAGGCACTTTCCAAAGAACAGGGAATCCCACCACTGCTTCGTGGTGTCACTTCTGTAACATGCCTGTGGCTCACAAAGGTTTTAGCAAGCGTCTTGGTGGTGTGCGTGCTGCTTGGAGGCCGGAGATGGGAGGATCAGCTCCACTCGCAGGCGCACGGCACCTCCTGGTCCTGTTGAGTAAGACGTGATGGAGGGTCCGGGTCCCCCCGCACGGAGCGGGCAGTCGAGCCTGTCTCCAGTGCACAACAGTTTGGTTTATTATGACATTTCAACAAAACACGGATGTCTCCTGCAGCCTGGGGACCCCTGGGGACACTTTGTGAGCAGGGGGAGGGTCGTAGGGGAGCGGAGACAGAGCCGAGCTGCCCCGGCCGCGTCGCAGACGAGCGCGTCTGTATTTTCATTGGAGTTCCCAAGTGCGTAATCCTATTAAAGGCTGAGCGTCTGATTCAGCTGTCCTGCTATATGGCTAATCCTGCCAGCGGGAGTGTGTATTATCCCATTTCCAGGGAGATTTCTCTGGGTCCCCCCAGGCGCAGACCCCTATGTGGGTTCATTGTGGTTATCTCCGGCACCTTTACCCTCTCGGTGGGCAGCACAAGAGCCTCCCCTGCCTCCACCCCCTGCTCCCTTCCCTTTGTGAAGCCAGCTCCTAAAAAGCCTGGAAATCGTTTAATGCCCCTATAAAAGTACAAGAATGTGTGGGCTCTTTTGAACTGTCTTGAGTCGCTGATGTCCCCCCTGGCCATTGCAGCAGGCCACATACCTTGAAACCCCAACGGGTGCTCAGCGAGGTTCTGGAAGTACTGCAGGAAATCCCGACTTTGATGCCATTGTCTGCGTTTTGGGCTGTGATGTTCAATAGTTTCACAGCCAGGGAGTTAATTTTGCTTCTTATCTATAAATTTGCTAGGCTTTAAATGCTATTTACTCATGACCCCTGCTTCACTTCTATGATTTCCCCTTATCGCGAGGATTTTCATGCTTATATCATTGCTGACTTCTTACAGGCAGGATGTAATCTGATAGGATTTATTTCACTGGTGGCTGGCTTGTTTTCTTGGAGGATTGTAGATGCTCTTTAAAAATACAATTTTTACATTTGAGTTGCAAAGTTCTTTGGACAGAACATTTTTTAACCCATCCCTTCCCAGCAAAAAAAAAAAAACCCAAAATCTCAGTGCTGATAAATGAGGAGGAGGGGAACATATTGATAGAATATGAAAACATTACAGTAGTAATTACAGGAGTAATAAAACATTGTGTGAGCACCTCTCTCAGCAGCTGTGAAGTCCCAACATCGGAGATCGGTGGAAAACCCATGATTACAGAGGTACCAAAGATTTCGCAGTGGGCAGCAGCCTTTGTTTCATGTTTGTTTTGCCCGTTTGGTTATTTAAATTTTGGCCACAGCCTGCCTCCTGAGCAGATGCCCGTGTTAAGCCCAAAGAATACCCGTTTCATCACCCTCTGCTATAACCTAAGACAGTGAATCTGGGGTTAAAAGCCTGCAGGAAAGCTGATAAATGTGTATAATATAAACTATTGAGGAGTAAAAAATTCTGAAAACACTGGAGAAAGTAAATACAATAAATTTGGGGTGACATATCTCTCCCTAATTCAGGTTTTCCAGCAGCAGCTGCCCAACCCTCTAACAGCTCAGAATTTCGTATCACCTACAAAATATAATGGAAGGAGGTCTTGTCAAACATCTTTTTATTTAAGTGACTGAGCATGAAAAACCGTGACTCTCTTTTGTTTTAAATCTGGGGTCTCCTGCAGGGCTTTTGCACTGTTGTTGATGATGGACTGATGCCCCGAACTTTACGGGTTCCTCCCGGAGAGATCCCGTAATCTCCCGTATCTGACCCTCCGCTTGGGGCTGGTTTGTGCCCCGCGGCTCGGCGGGACGGAGACCCCCACGTGCCGGCTCTCTGGCGCGTGTTTATTTCTTCTTGTCTCTTCCAGTTTGGGTCTGCAGAGCGCGAGCCTGGGGAGGGCTGGGAATTTATCAGTTCCAAATCCCGCGTCGCTCCGATCCCTGCCTCTCTCCAGCTCAGCCAGTCTGGTTTGATTACTGTGTGGAGAGGTGGAGAAAAGCCCTGGCGCGGCTCCGCTCGCTTTCCTCGAGCGGGAGGAAGAGACGACAGCGCTGTTGCGCTAGGGCGCAGCGAGTGAGTAGTCATTGGGTTGTTTTTTTTTTTAGTTAATTTTATTTTTTTTTCTTTTGCTTGAAGAGAAGACTAAAGGCACCCACAAAAGAAAAAAAATATGAAAGAGCAATATATGAGAGAAGATGATAAAGCAAACAGTGTTACTAATAACACCAACCATCCTGAACTGATGTCCTAGGGAAGATGCTAGCGGGAATGTGCTATCCTGAGACACCCATGCAAAGCCCTTCCCAATTTTGAGGCCCAAACCATGGCAAAGCAAAGCGTTTTTGCTATCATCTGTTACTGATGTGGGACCAGGTCCGTTACCGGTCCAAGAACGACAGTAATGCTTTTGCTGGGGCTGCCTCACATGCGAACAGCTGACATATGAATAGCAGTAGGAAAGGAGCGGCTGCGTTTGAAGTTGTTCGTGGGGTTTTTGGGCAGAGTCCCTGGTCCCCTACCTTACCATTGCATCTCTCCCCAGGGCTGGGCTGCACTTTGGCTTCCCCATGTGTTTTTGCAGAATGCTGCCAAGGCAGAAATCACACAAATGCACCTCTGCTCCAGATGCGGTTCTCTCAGACCTGAGGGTACCGAGAGGCATTTCCCAGGCTGCTCGTTTCAGTAGTGCTTGCTTAGCAGATGATGAGTCCGCAGAAAGGGAGTAATACTGCGCGTCCCCGCACCGGCTCTGCGTGGGTGCAGGTGCCTTGGGAGGCAGCAAGCAGGAGAGATGAGGAAGGAGCTTGTATTTAGGGAAATGACCTGCTCGGGCCCTTTCTTCTTCCTTTCCCCTGCAGGGGTGAAAGCGCTGTGCTGCCCGGGCAGCAGAAAGCGTCGACGCAGCCGTAGCCGGCGGCTCCGCGCAGGCTGGCGGCAGGAGGGCCGACCCCGGCGCTGAGGTGGTGACATCGGGAAAGGCCCTTCTACACCAGAAGTTTTTCTTTTCCGAAGTCCTTGTGTTTTGCGACAAAGCCAGCCTTTCCCGCGCGGAGCCGGACCCGAGGCGCGAGCATCTCCCCCGTGCTGCAGCTGTCCTAATAGAAACCAGAGGGAAATCCTGGCGGGGGAAACGCCGACATTAGGCCTGCCCCCGCTTTCTTCTTTGAAAACTTTTGCTCTTCATTATGGAAAGGGTGTTGGGAGAGGGGGCTGGGGGGGGGAATCTGCTGAGCAGACACTTTGTCAGCACCGTGTGAAAAATCTGGGTCGCTCTCTGCCAGCGCTAACGATAATGAGCTGATGCCCCCTGCGCTTTTGCAGGCTGGCGGGGTGGGATAGGGCCCCCGTCCTCACGTGCTGCATGTCCCCGCAGCTGCCCCCGTCCCTGCGCTGCAGGGTTCGTGCTTCCCCGGGGCCCCCGCGGCTCGCGTTGCAGGTCGGTCCCCGTGCCCGTTGCTTGCCCGGCTCTTCCCCGCGCCCGTGCGGGCCGCTTTGTTCTTCCGTCGGGGAGATGAAACGCTCAGCCGGTGCGGCGGACGCGGACGGCGGCTGGGGCTGCTGTGCAGGAAGATGCCAATCGGTGCCATCAGCGGGGGCTTTGATCTGCGGCAGCGCCGAGGTGCTTGGAACGGGGGCTACGCTAAGCAGATGGTAGGGGCTTCCCGTGTTCCCTGTCTTCCTTCTTTCTGATGTCTAATTCCCCCCGAAACTGATGGACTCCTGCCTGACCGCCGGCGGCGCTGCTGGCAGCGCTGCCGCGGGTGGCCGCGGTGCCGCGGGCGGCCGGGTGACGCGCTTGCGGTGGGTGCGCGGCTGCAGGTCCTGGCTGGCGGCGAGGCCAGTCCCGCAGCGCGGGAGGGGGCTGTAAAGATGGTGAGACGCCTGAAGGACAGGCCTCTGCCAAGTCGTTTTATGCGCTCAGCACAGTTGTGTTTATCCAACAGCTCCAAAGTACTTAAGCCCTTTATGAGGCCCAGAAGTTATGACATGTTTACGGGCGGCTGTGGCCGATGCTGTCTCGGGGGTGGCACCCCGGATGCCAGCGCGTGGTGCCAGGGCTCGAGGGCCTGAGCTGGCGATTGCCAGCAAGCGGCAACAGGAAATGTGCATGACCCGAGGGAGCATGTCCACCGGCACGATGCAGCCCTTGGCTCCCCACCAGCACACCGCCTAATAATTTTGCCTAAATGTTTTGCAAATCAGCCAGCAACCAATTTATCCCCAAAGTATTCTGGAGATGTCACTCGGAGCATGTTGATGGTGCATGATTCACGGGGTCCAGCCCGCTGAGAAACGTGCCGCGGCGCAGCGGGCTTACGCCGGCAGGCTCGTGGGACAGCACCCGGGGGTCAGTGATTTATTAGCGACAGGTCATCTCAGCTTTTAGACCCTGCTTCCCTCCAGTGCAGCACAGCAAACTGGGGGAGAGCCTGAGCCATTAAGCTGGCAAGAATATTGTGCTTAAAATTTGTTATTTTTGGCTAGAGTTTCCGAGCCCCCTCTCCCCCCACAGCATTAAACACAGTTGTTTATTGGAGCTGACAGTAGAAACACAAGCAGTTGTCGGTCGCTTCTGCAAAAGTCGTGTCTACCGACGGTGGAATGAACATGACGGAGCCGATGACTAATACAGCTTTGAATTTTATATGGTTCTAGCTAACAGGTCCCATATGTTGCATCGCTGCAGTCCGACGAGCAAGCGGCATGTTCGGTGTCGTCAAGGGCCTCCAAGGCAGGAAGCCTTTACTGGCTCCCAGGACTTCGGTCAGAGGAGCTTGGCTGCAGAGTCGGAGCCTTTCTGAAAGTCTGAAAAGTCTCCCCGGAGGAGGAGCAAGGTCCCGGGAGGTCTCTGGTGCTTGGTGGCCTGAGCGCACCTCTGCCGCGCAACGAGGACGGCCACGCACGCGCGGGTTTGGCGAAGTGGACTCTGGCCCGTTGCTGCTTCGTGGTTCACAGCTGGGCAGATGTAGCCCTGCTCCGGGAGCTCGGTGTGACAGCACGGTGTTTGAGGTCTGGCCCTCCGCGGCGGGAGCACGGGTTTGCGTGTTCGAGACCGGTGTAGCTGGCACGCTTTGCAGCCAGCGCTGAGCCGAACTCGGTAGATTATGGAGAGACGGAAAGGTCTCAGGTCTACCCTGGCTAATCTCACCAGACTACATGATTATACCCTTTGCTCGGACTTCTCTCTTCTAGCATGCTGGGCGGACTGAATGGCACTGGAAATGGTGTTTTCTCAGCAGGCTGCTGTGTCATTAAAATAACTCATTGGCTTCCACAAATCATAGTTAGTAAAAACTTATGCAGCTTTATTGCCAGAGATATTATGAGAATCAAGGGAGCAGTTAAAAGCCAATTCAAGCGCGTGTACACCACTTCCTTTCTCGGCACCCCAGGTTCCTGATTATATGTTCGCACATTTTCACGTAGCGGTTGGAAAGCTTGTAGGTACTATTAACCAGCGGCCCTGGCTCCTGCTGTCCCAGGACCGGCTTGTAGAGTCATGCAGCAGCTTTCTGGGAGAAGTGCAGTCGTTCTGCGGGGAGTACGCAGTGTGAACAGGTTGCTCTCGAGTACTTCTGAAGAGATCACCCTGGAGTAATTTCTGGCAGCAGACGCTTACTGTTGCCGGTGCTATGGCAGGGCTAAATTAGGGGATGGCGTTGGTCACATTGCTTATGTTTGCCCAGTGCTGGCCGGACTGGACTTCTTCCCATTTTCTTGTTAGTAGGTGCAGTTATTCAGAAAAGAATCAGAATCCACCTTGTTCCCCTCAAAATGAAGAGGGAAGCAGTGGGAAGGCCTTTGCCCCCTGCAAACAGCTTTTTGAGGTTCCCCTGAGCAGTTTCCCACGCTTTCCTTTGTGGCCTCCCCTCCGGGTGCGTCTGCTTCTTCCCTTGCCCGTGGCCGGACGCGGCACGGGTCCCTCCTCCGCGGCACCTGGGGAAGCAGGGCGCACCGGCCTTTCTGCAGGGCTGGTGCCAACAGCTGTTTAAATAAGCACGTGGCTTGTTTAATAAGTCCTGAGAGTGACCGATGCTGGGAATAACGGCTGAGCCTGGGAGGAGTTTGGCATCCCAGCCCCTGGGAAATAAAAGGCGGGCGGCGCTGGTGCCTGGCGCGGCGCCTCCCATTGACCGGCACGCCGGGACCTTGGCAGGGCCGGTCGGCTGCTCCCGGGGGATCTTGACCTTGTGGGGTTTAAAACTGCGGGTGCAACCTGAGACGCGGTGACCCCCCCCCCGGGCCTCGACGCCCTTCGTTTATCGAAGCCGGAGCACGGGGCGGCCCGGGGCTGGGAGGGCCGGAGCCGCCCTGGCCCCCGTCTTCACCAGCGCTGGGGTCGGAGGGCGTCGAGGAGACCAAGCGCTGGGCTGGCCGCGGCGGCCGGGTAGGACCGACGGGCTCCGCGCTGCCTCCGTCCGGCGCACGGCCGGCCGGGCTGATCCCTTAATCCGGGCAGCGGTGGCCGCGGCGGCGGCGTTTCCCGCGGCCGCGCTGCCAGCCCGGCTCTGCGCTGCGACTGCTGTTGCAGTGTCTCCGGCGCGTTCCCATCTGTTATTTCACTCCCTTGATTTATCTGCCAAAGAAATTCCTGGTATAAACAGAGCATTATCAGAGTTTTACTCCAGCCTTGGCCCCTGGATTCCCTGCCAGCTTTTGCTGGTATTGCGCTTTTGCTCTTCAGCAAAAACAAGCCGCCTGCGGAAAGCGACTGGGGCCGGGCCGCGGGACGGGAAGGCAGGGGTGTTTTGGATCAGCCCGTGGGAAAGGCGGCCGGTGCGATCGTACAGGGCTCAGCTGTCTGAATCCCGGCCGGGAGGCAGCGTGTCCGTTCCCGCTTCCCGGGGGATATTTCGGAGCGCGCCGGGGACAGGATCTGCGGCAGACACGTGCGGGTGCGCGTGCCCTGCCCCGTGCGCGCAGCCGCTCCCGCTGCCAGCGCGGGCTCGTGCTCGGCCGCGCAGGTGCCGGGAAGCGCTGCCGGCCCCTCCTGCTGCATCGGGACCAGGCGTCCGGGGGCGGAGGAGCTCGGCTCCCGCCGGCGCTCGGGGCCCTGGGCCGGCGCGCTGGGCTCCTCGGAGGGCTCCGCCTGCGTCCAGCAAGGGCTGCGCCCAAGCTCGCGGGCCGGCCCGCCGCTGCCTGCGCTCGCGGCCGCCCTCCCGCCGGCAGCCGGCCCCGGAGGCTCTTGCCAGCTGGTCGCTGCGTTCAGCCACGCTCCGCGTTAGCGCGAGGGCAGAGGCGGAGCGCGCTGGGGCTGGCGGTCCTTGGGCTGATGCCAGCTTTGATGGCCGTAGGACCCCGCGCAGACGGCTGCAGTCGCAGACGTGATTAAACCGCCACGTTCCTGCTGCGGTCCTAGGAAGCGCTGTCCGTTTTCCCAGGGCAGCAGTGAGGAAAACGCAGTCTTGAAGTTTTTTTTTTGCTCAGAGGGCTGAAGCACCCAAGAGGCAAAGCCGCGCGGTGCTCGAGGGGCGAGGTGGCGTGGGGGGACGCCGTGAGAACGCGGCGGGGAAGGGGGCGAGAGCAAGGTTGGGCGAGGTTGGCTCCGAAACTGGAGAACGGGTTTGGGGAGCAGCTGTGACCGTCACTCTCTGCCACCTGCGGCCAGCCCGTCGCCGGCCCCGACCCGCCGCGTGGCTGTCCCTTTCCCAAGCGGAAAGGTCCCCGGCCGGCGGGGACCGGGGACGTCCCCGCGGTGGTGGCCAGGGCTCGGGAGGGAGCCGCGCGCTGGCGCTCCCGGATGGGCACCTCCGCCAGGGCCACCGCTCAGCCCGGCCGCGTCTCCTGGAGGACGCGGGCAGCGTCGGCGTCCCTTGCCGGGGAGGGGAGACCCGCTCTTCCCCCCGCTGCCAACACGGCTCCGGGCTTCCCGAACCAGCTGCTGGGAGAGGGCGTTTTGCAGCGGTTTCGCCCTCGGGCTGCGGGTTGTTCCGGGTTGTTCCGGTGCCGGCGAGGGTGGAGGTGTGCAGGCCTCTGCAGTGCCCCTCGCCGCACCGGAGACGCTCGTGTCCTGGCACAGCTCGATGAACCGAGGCCTGCCCTTAAAATGCAAGGGGAGGTGCAGCTGGAGAAGAGAAGAGAAGAGAAGAGAAGAGAAGAGAAGAGAAGAGAAGAGAGGAGAGGAGAGGAGAGGAGAGGAGAGGAGAGGAGAGGAGAGGAGAGGAGAGGAGAGGAGAGGAGAGGAGAGGAGAGGAGAGGAGAGGAGAGAGAGGAGGAGAGGAGGAGAAGAAGGGAAGAGAAGAGAAGAGGAGAGGAGAGAAGAGAAGAGAGGGAGAGGAGAGGAGAGGAGAAGAGAAGAGAAGAGAAGAGGAGAGGAGAGGAGAGAAGAGAAGAGGAGAGGAGAGGAGAGGAGAAGAGAAGAGAGAGAAGAGAGAGGAGAGGAGAGGAGAGAAGAGAAGAGGAAGAAGAGGAGAGGAGAGGAGAGGAGGAGAAGAGGAGAAGAAGGGAAGAGAAGG